>NC_035434.2:43724933-44924933 GCF_002127325.2 Helianthus annuus | reverse complement strand
GCTTTTAACCCCTCAAGTACGGTTTTGGCCATAACTTTCTCATACGATAACGAAACTTCATGAAATTTTTACCACATATTCTAGTGAGTATATTTTAGCATTACAAAGCTTCGGGTCTGCCAAAAGTTCACTCAGAGGTATAATTTCAACATGTTGACACTTTTAGCCCCTATAGTTTGTAATTCCTCACTTTCGGGCAATTTCCGCTTTGTATGATCCATGAACCATCCGTTTAGGGTTATAAACATTATGTAGGGTTATCATAGAGTCTATTTATCCATTGTTGACACTTTGGACCCTTACGTTCCATAGTTTTCACCGTTTGTCAACTTTAGTCCCTCTAAAGTATATTTTCACATACCGGAAGTCTATGACACATGTCAATGCATTATTGGACGTAATTTTCGAGGTGTTACATCCTCACCCCCTTAAAAGAAATCTCGACCTCGAGATTTACTGGAACAAATGAGGGTATTTTTCCTTCATCGTGGATTCCACTTCCCACGTGTATTCGGGACCTCTACGGGCATCCCATTTGACCTTAACAATAGGTATGTACTTCCTCCGGAGCTTCTTAACCTGTCGATCCTCAATCGACAATGGTTTTTCCACGAACTTCAAACTCTCATCTATGTGTATATCCGTATGCGGTATAACCAGTGATTCGTCAGCGAAACACTTCTTTAAATTACAGATGTGGAACACATTATGAATAGCGCTAAGTTCTTTAGGCAAGTTTAACTTATAAGCGACTGACCCGACACGTTCGATAATCTCGAAAGGTCCTATGTATCTCGGGCTTAGCTTGCCTTTCTTACCAAATCGCATTACCCCCTTCCAGGGCGATACTTTAAGCAACACTTTATCACCTACATCGAAGTGAAAATCTTTGCGCTTCGGATCCGACATAACTTTTCTGCCTATCCCTGGCAGCTTTCAAACGATCGCGAATCTGCACGATCTTGTCCGTCGTCTCAAAAACGATATCTGGTCCTGATAGCTGGACATCTCCAACTTCTGCCCAACAGATGGGCGATCTACACTTTCTACCGTATAGGGCCTCAAAAGGCGCAGCTTTTATGCTGGAATGGTAGCTATTGTTGTAGGAGAATTCAATCAGTGGTAGGTTCTTATCCCAACTACCACCCAAATCGATCGCACATGCACGCAGCATGTCTTCCAAAGTTTGAATAGTACGCTCACTCTGACCATCGGTCTGAGGATGATAGGCCGTACTAAAATTCAAACGAGTGCCCAATGATTGTTGGAAACTTTTCCAAAAATGCGACGTATATCTAGTATCTCTATCGGAGATACTAGATACAGGTATACCATGTAGCGCTACAATCTTATCAACGTATAATTGAGCTAACATATCAGAGCTATACGTCTCCTTGATGGGTAGAAAATGAGCTGACTTAGTCAGTCTATCTACTATGACCCATATGGTATCATTTCCTTTTCTTGTCTTCGGCAACTTGGTGATGAAATCCATTGTCACCATTTCCCATTTCCACTTGGGAATTTCAGGTTGTTGAAGCAAACCTGACGGCTTCTGATGTTCAGCCTTGACTTGAGCACAAGTCAAACATTTAGCTACATGCTCTGCTACGGACTTCTTCAAACCAATCCACCAGTAGTTTGCCTTTAAATCCTGGTACATCTTATCAGCTCCAGGATGAACGGAATATTTAGAGCTGTGGGCTTCCTGGAGGATAACATCCCGAAGTCCTCCATAAACTGGAACCCATATTCGTCCGTTCAGTCTTAGCATTCCATCTTTGTCGTAGGATAACTGCTCCTCAGTTACTCCTAATTTCTCTTCAGGATAGTTAGCTTCTAACACAACTTCCTTCTGTGCAGCTAACACCCTTTCATTCAAATTATTTCTTATTTCAATGCGCTTGGCATTGATTCTGATCGGTTTCACTCTTTCTTTCCTGCTTAAGGCGTCGGCAACTACATTTGCCTTGCCTGGATGGTATCTTATCTCACAGTCATAATCATTTAGAGTTTCCATCCATCGCCTTTGTCGCATGTTCAATTCCTTCTGATTGAACAAGTGTTGGAGACTCTTGTGATCTGAATAAATTATACACTTGGTTCCATACAAGTAGTGTCTCCATAGCTTCAATGCAAATACAACGGCACCCAATTCCAAATCGTGGGTGGTGTAGTTCTTCTCGTGCACCTTTAACTGTCGAGAAGCGTAGGCAATGACTTTACCTCTCTGCATGAGTACACAACCCATACCAGTGTGTGACGCATCACAGTACACCACAAATTCTTCTATACCATCGGGCAATGTCAACACTGGCGCATTGCTTAACTTTTTCTTCAAAATGTCGAAGGATTCTTGCTGCTTAGGGCCCCAATCAAACTTAATCTTCTTACGAGTCAACGAAGTCAGGGGCGCGGCAATCCTTGAAAAGTTCTCGATGAATCGCCTATAGTATCCTGCCAATCCAAGGAAACTGCGAATCTCGGTGGGAGTCTTCGGCTCCTGCCAATTCATGACTGCTTCTACTTTTGCGGGATCTACTTGGATACCACGCTCACTTACCACATGTCCAAGAAACTGGACTTCTCGAAGCCAAAATTCACACTTCGAAAATTTGGCATAAAGTTTCTCCTGATGTAGAAGTTTGAGAATACAACGAAGGTGTTTCTCATGGTCAGCTTGGCTCTTCGAGTAGATAAGGATGTCGTCAATAAAGACGATGACGAATTTATCTAGATAAGGCTTGCAGACACGATTCATGAGATCCATGAATGCGGCCGGTGCGTTAGTGAGCCCAAACGGCATCACTAGGAACTCGTAATGTCCATAACGAGTCCTAAACGCTGTCTTGTGCACATCCTCATCCTTGACCTTCAACTGGTGATAACCTGACCTTAAATCGATCTTTGAGAAATAGCTTGCTCCTTGCAACTGATCGAACAGATCGTCGATCCTGGGTAACGGATATCTATTCTTGATAGTGACTTTGTTAAGCTCACGGTAATCGATGCACAGACGCATCGATCCATCCTTCTTTTTAACGAACAAGATTGGCGCTCCCCAAGGAGACGAGTTAGGTCTAATAAAACCTTTAGCTAACAAATCATCCAATTGGGTCCTCAACTCTTTCATCTCCGTTGGTGCCAACCTATATGGTGCTCTTGCTACTGGCGCTGCACCTGGAATGATGTCTATTCGAAACTCCACTTGCCTATCCGGTGGCAAACCGGGTAGTTCTTCAGGGAATACTTCTGGGTATTCTGAGATAACAGGGATATCTTCAATCTTCGGCTTTGGCTCATCAATAGTAACTTGTGTCATATAAATGACACATCCCTTCTGCAGGCATCTGGATGCCTTGAGTATGGACACTTGCTCAGGCAATCCATGCTGGGTATCTCCCTGGATAGTAAGTGACTCACCAGACGGAGTCTTAACTACCACTTGCTTTCTATTGCACACAATCTGGGCTTGGTTGTGCGATAACCAATCCATGCCTATTACTATATCGAATCCGGCTAGCTTAAAGGGAAGCAAGGATAATGGGAAGGAATGATTCCTAATGGATATAACACATCCATCTAGAACAGTCGAGGCGGTTTCTATGGTTCCATCGGCTAATTCCACCTCATACTGTACACTTAAGGTTTTAACAGGTAGGTTTAACAATTTACAGAACTTATCATCTACAAATGACTTATCAGCTCCTGAATCAAATAGAACTCTAGCAAAAACATCATTTACAAGAAAAGTACCTGTAATGACGTTGTCATCTAGAACTGCTTCCTTGGCGTCCATTCTGAAGACTCTCGCATTGGTCTTCTTTCCTTCATCAGCTTTCTTGGCATTCTTTGGGCAATTTGGCCGGATGTGCCCTTTCTCATTGCAACCAAAACAAGTTGCATCTTTAAGTTTCTTACAATCTAAGGCTTTATGGTCTGTGGACTTGCAGATTCCACATCGTTTTTCGTGAGACTGGGATTTTGCTTCAAAACGACATTTCCCAAAATGGTGTCTCTTGCATGTCTTGCATCTGGGTTTCTCACCCGACTGATGATCTCCTTTCTTGAATCCCGACCCTTTCCTGTGGTCGTTGTTCCCTCGGTGTCTTTTCTCCGATCTTCGTGAGGTGTCATCCTCACGTTTCCTCTTGTTTTCCTCCGAGCTTTTAATAGCTCTCAATCTGACTACATCTTGAGTGAGGGAGAGGGATAGATCAGCTACTGATCTGAATGTCGTAGGCCTTGATGCCTTAACGCTCGCCTTGATCTCTGGTGCCAAACCCCCAATAAAACGGGCGATCCTTCGCGGCTCTGGGGTCACCAAATATGGCACTAATCGAGATAAAGTGTTAAAGGTGGTGAGATATGCCTGACAGTCGAGGTTCTTCATCACTAGGGATACGAAATCTGATTCGATCCTCTCGACTTCGTGTTGTGGGCAGAAATTTTCTTTGATCAGAGCTACAAACTGATCCCATGACATATTGTAGAGGGTGGCCTTACCGGCAGCTTGTAGGAGCGATTTCCACCATGCTAGAGCATCTCCTTTAAATGACTGGGATACGTACTTCACTACGTCCCTATCAGCACACCCGCTGATATCAACGACCGTATCCATCTCATCTAACCACGTCATGCAGTCAACTGCTCCTTTTTCCCCAGTAAAATCTCTGGGTTTGCATGAAACGAAATACTTGTACGTACAGGACTTACTGTGCGTATCATGCTTCTGCTTGATTTCTTGTTTCGGTACACTGCTGTGGTTGGAGGAGCGATTATCCTCATCGTCCTTCTTCGGCTCATATTTCTTAGAAGGCGGCTTACTATGAGCCTCCGAATGAGTCTTGGGCTTGGCGTGCGATACGGTCCGGGTCCTACTCCGAGTCCCGCTCGATTCCCTGAATTGCCTATCCATGGCCTTGGCAACAGCATTTTCTACCAGTGCTTGTAGTTCCGCACCAGTTACATGAATCTTGGTGTTATCAGGGTGTTCTTCAGAACGACTGTTTGTTTCTTCCGATTTTGCCATGTAGCTTTAAGCTACAATAAAGTAAGGACAAGGTCTATTTAGAAACCTAACAGTATTATCGTTCTTGATGATTTATTAACCATGGTATTAATAACCATAATAGTTAATTTATTTAATTTCATTCAGGGCTCTTATTAGCAACTATATTATGGAATAAAATATGTATATTGGCACAATAGGCCTAGTCACTTCGGACAACTTCTAAATTTTAAATTTAGATTTTTATAGGATTAAAATTTGTATAATTAAACAGATAATCCTTTACTTGGCAGGGAGTCATAAACCACAACTGCCTTTTTGTTTTATATGACATAGTCATAACCCGTAGGTATCAAGTCGTTACCAGACTTGTATACAGATATAATCTGTAGATAATTTATTAAAAGGGTGACATGGGTGATTTTACAGATCACGCTAGCCAAGAATGTTAACATGTTTACAGATGTTAACAGAGAATTGAATCTTTTTAACCAGGTTTTACCATATTGGCCAGGCCTTTTAATAAGACATTCAAGCTAGGTTTTACCTTCTTAAGATTCTTATTAAATGGCAATCAAAATAACAATTGATATTTTTCATTTATTTGAATATTATATTCATGCACATAGATAAAATGAAAAACTTAAATTAACCATTTAACATAAAGTAAACTAGTACAACTTCGCCCTAAACGGGACTTTTCTCAAATAGCATGCCCACGCAGGGGCTAAACCAAATAACAGACAAAACAAACCCACGCAGGGGTTAAACAGAAACAACATACCCACGCAGGGGTAGAACAAGAGAAATATACCCACGCAGGGGTAGAGTACAGGAATAAATGTCCACGCAGGGACATGAGTAGATGAGCTAACAAACAAAGGATTTAATAATCCTTCTTACCCTTACCCTTGATCAAGTCAACCATCTTCTTAAACATTCCGCGGTTATGTCGGCGATCTTCCCGCATTTCATGTCGCAATTCACGTCGCACGTCGTTTATCCCTTGCAGGATTTCTTGGACTTGCGGTGGCGACATCATTGGCGCCGGCGGCGGTGGCTGATACTGCGGTGGCTGAGGAGGCTGCGGCTGCTGGTAGCCATGCGATAAGTATCCAAAAGCTGATTGTCCCGTAGCCCAGGGACCTCCAAAAGCACTCTCCTGATTGAGAGGGTTGTAGCCTGAAGCTAACCAGTAGGGATCCCCTGTGTAGTCATATCCTGGGGGAAAAGTCGGCTCGAAAGGGTTGAACTGTGCGGCGCTAGCATACGCAGGGATTGGCTCTCCAAAGTTCTGTGGTGGCGGTGGCGCAATAGGCGGTGGCGCAATAGGCGCAGAAGTAACCTCTGAGACGGGATGCTGAGATTCTCCCATCTCTGACTCCTCATGAAGCGGCGAGTAGCGGCTGCTACCTGAATGTCGAGGGGTGCCAATGCGTATCCCTCCTCGCGTAGACATACGGGCGTTCCTCCTTGGCCTCTGAGGCGGAGGAGGCAAAACCGGAGGTGGTGGCGGCGGCGGAGTGACCACGTCGCGCCAGAATCCCTCAGAAGGATCCTGCTGCTGAGGCTGCTGCTGAAGCTGCTGCTGGGAGTGATGCTGGGAGTGCACAGGAGAGCTGTGGTAGGACTGGTGCATGGGAGAGTTGTGGTAGCTAGGGGTATAAACCCAGTCGTGCTGCTTAAACCTCTCCTCGTAGTTGTCAACACCATTGTAAGGTGATCCCTTGAACGGTGACCCATCAGATATCTCAATGGGGTGGTTCGGTGTACCGGACGGTGGTATGGAAGGATCGGTATCCTCATCGACCTCCATCTCGTTGCCACCCGAGAAGTGGTCTTCAGGTCCAAGTGGGTTATGACCCACTGGTTCTTCCAAATAGGCATCAGGGTTGTACAGGCCCTGATAGACGGGTGCTGGGTAATCATAAGGTGACTGGTGTAGAGGAATGTAGGATCCGTGGGAGTTGTGGGGCTCATTTTCAGAATGAGGCCCAAAAGAGTGGGGTATGGAAGGTGAGGTACTCAGTGACACTGAGTGCCTGGCTGGTTCAGCGAATGATCTCCAAAGATCTCGGGCATCAGTGTTATGGGATGCTGATGGGGCTCGCCTATGCGAAGGACCTGCCTCATGGTCATGAGAGGTGGCGAATGCTCCTCGTCCCCTTCCTCGTACACGTGGCGGCATCTTGAACCTGTTACAAAAATCAAACAAGTTGCACAACAGAAATATATATGAGACAAAGTTAGAAAAATAAGAAAATTCCGAACATTTCCTAAGTTCTTTGTCTAGACTCGAAAATCGAGGAATGTGCAATTGTGTAACTGAGATTAAACACAGAAGACTAGTGTTTAATTCACTCAGCGTTGGCTCTGATACCAACCTGTCACACCCCGATCTCCACGTGTCACGGTGGGCCCGGTGTGGGGTACGGTGACGTAGTTGGCATCGTCATAGACAAACAACACAATATAATAATGCACAGCGGAAGCAGAAATAGATTCATTTCAACTTTAATTAAAATGTAATAATAAATATCACAAGTAGTTGAAACGGATCCACAGGCGGATCAAATAAAATAAGATATATTGTTCAACAGTTTATTGTCGTCCGAGCTTGCGAGACTATTGTGGACGCTCTTTAGGAAACAGCCAGCCTAGTACGTATAGTACCTGCACTTAACCTTTTGGGAAAATACGTCAGTTTACACTGGTAAATACAAATCAACTGACTCATTTTGAAAATGATTGAAAATTGATTTAAATGCACATGGCATAAATATTTTTATTAACTTGGGATAATTATGCAATATAAACTTGTGAACGAATTACATGCTACTCGTACGTTCGGTAGCCCGGATCTTGTCCGGGTTAAAGATTAATTGACACACCACATTAAAGAGTTATACACGACGGGTGTACGCCTACACCCCGTGCTCTGGTCGTGGCCATCTCGTAAGATAATGCCAAGGATATCCGGGACACGGTCAATAACCCCCCAAATGCTTAAAGTAAAACAAGACTGTTTAAACGAGCCGAACAAACTATTCCAACTGGACACCCAAGGGTGCAGGATTTGTGCGCTCGATCAAGCGGTATTCTATATACCGTACCCCAAGCCCGTATAGGGAAAATAAGTCAAAATGTATTTACCTGAGTAAGTATGAATCACAATTGGTAAGTGTAGATAGCTTTTACCGGGCCTCCTATTCTGGAACAAAGGTTTATAATAACCTATTAGATTCCTAACGGGTCTTTATTTAAGCCTAAGCTTAGACCGGTTAGTTTTAAGGACGATACGGTTCAAGCGCACGATTAAGCGAAAGACCGGATAGAATGTGATTTAGACCCGACAAGTTTGAATACTTGTATAATATGGGTATACTAAATACATTCTGGATTTTGAGATAAAAATGATAACGTTTGACCCGTTTCGGTCAATTTATGCAAACTAGTTACATAAACCGAACCGAACGCAAAAAGGGCGTTACGGGTAACCAAAAGAGTCATATGCAAGTTCCCTGAGATAATATGCTTTAAACATGATATAATATCAGCAAGTTACGTTCCATTATGCCCCGAATGAATTTAAACTCAATTTATGCCTTATAAGGGCATTTTGGTCATTTAAAAATGTTATAAAAGAGTTAAATCGGAAATCTGAGTTACGGGTCTGATTTATACAGTAAATATACTAAATTTGACATGTTATAACAGTAGGGTATGAACCATATACCAAACTTATCATTTAAAATCAAACTATGCACCGTAGGGGTATTTTAGTAATTTCACAAGGGCTAAAAATGTCAAAACTGGAAATCTGAGTTCAAAAACTTATACTTACTGTTATTATATGAAAATATGCTAAATACATCAGTAGGTATGAGTCTTATATGTTTAATATGAGTATAACGCTTACTATGCGCTAAAAACGCTAAAAATGCGATTTAGAGCCGTTTCCGGGTTTTTAAAAGAAAGCTGAGATTTTTATATTTCCAGAATGCTCAAAATAATCTATTTAACAAATAAAATCAGTAGAAAAAGGTTTGGGGTCAAAAGGATTTATAAAACTCATTTTATGGCTTAAACGGTCAAAACCGGCATTAACCGAATCAACTTAGCGATCTATGATACGATCAGCCAAAAATTAAATAAAAATCTTCAAAAATCCCAGAATATTATATAACATCAGTGGGTAAAAAGTTTTATATCAAAAAGTGGCCTTAAATAGGTTATACGCTAAATGCGCCGTTTATTTAACATAAAGATATAGTTTTACGTTATCGGCCATAACTCAAAATCTGGACCACCAACTGATCTCAAATTTTCGGTGCAAGTTTATAAATTAGTAATAAAGATTTCTACTCTTTCACTTTTCCAAAAATCACGTTTTATAACAAAAAGGGCAAAATAGTCAACTTTTAAGCATAATCGGAAACATGCATATGAATCGGTTAAACATAGACTCAAGTTGCAAAAATTCCAGAGAGTTACACTTAAATAAAAATGGTCAAAAATATACTCTAATACAGATCTCAAACATGCATGCATGGATCCGAATCGATAGTCAAAGAATAAGTCGTTTAGTAAGACTTTCGGTTCCAATCCGGGCTTTTACTAAAGATTGTCGAGTTGATCATTGTAAAACATATTCTTACATTCATCATAAAGCTATTTTTGATGATCAAACTGATTGCATGTCATCTACATTACCATTTACGCTATATTTCGCAAAAATCATTTCTGTTGACTTTTTAAGAACAACTTTGACTCGACAAATAGCATGCTTAGAGTGGGAATCAGAGAATACCCTTTTGAGGGTTTGTTTCCCACATAAATACCAACTTATAAGTGGTTTCAATTTGAGAAATGACAGAGCCAATTTCGTTTAATCGAAAAGTCAAACTATATGAACAACGGTTTGACTTTTAACTAATAATCAAAGCTAGAACGAATTATAGAATGATATGAATGCTTACAAAGGTCCTAATGAAGCCTAGATATCACTTGGAGGCTGCCTTGACGATCAGATTGCTCCAGAAGTTGCCTTGTGAAGTTCTTGAAGTTGCTAGTGTTCTTGTTTACAATACAAGTGCCTCAAAAAGTGATGAATGATCTGAATTTAAGAGGTTGCAGGAGTTGCAGGAAGCTCACAGGTGTCCAAGACATGCATGCTCATCTATTGGTGAGTTTTGGAGGTGATCACAGCTGTTTTGCACTCAAAATTCGGACCAACACAGCCCCTGATCGCGAATTCTGCACCTGGGCGCGGGTCGCGGCCCGCATTAGACAGCCCAGGCGGGCCGCCTGGCTTCTGCAGCTGTCAAACTTTTGCCAAACTTGGCAGCTTTGGTCCCTGTCTTCGCAAACGAGGTTTCGGCTATTTATCTTGACTCGTAAACCCTCAAACTTGGTTTTTAGGAACCTTGGGACATTTACCAACATGGTAAAGTCCTCGGTTAACTTTGCGCTCACCCGAAAAGCCATGAAATGCGACGTTGACGCTTTTAACCCCTCAAGTACGGTTTTGGCCATAACTTTCTCATACGATAACGAAACTTCATGAAATTTTTACCACATATTCTAGTGAGTATATTTTAGCATTACAAAGCTTCGGGTCTGCCAAAAGTTCACTCAGAGGTATAATTTCAACATGTTGACACTTTTAGCCCCTATAGTTTGTAATTCCTCACTTTCGGGCAATTTCCGCTTTGTATGATCCATGAACCATCCGTTTAGGGTTATAAACATTATGTAGGGTTATCATAGAGTCTATTTATCCATTGTTGACACTTTGGACCCTTACGTTCCATAGTTTTCACCGTTTGTCAACTTTAGTCCCTCTAAAGTATATTTTCACATACCGGAAGTCTATGACACGTGTCAATGCATTATTAGACGTAATTTTCGAGGTGTTACAAGTTAGTTTTCTAGTTTTCTCATTTATATCTAGTTTTCTCATGATCCTCTCCCTTAGTACATATTGTTTCCACTATACATCTTTTCATCAAACATTGATCTAATACATATATGTATAGAGAATGTAATTAAATATTTTTAATTCTGTTCTAGATGGAACAATATTTGATAATGTTTGTATTTTTTTTTAAATTATGAAATAATAAGTTAGGTATTATGTGAGAGGAAAAAAAATATAGAAAATGTAATTAAATATTATTTTAATTGGAAAGAGAAATCAGGAGAGAGAAAAATTAATTAATTAAATGAAGATAGAAATTTATACCCTTGTGTTTATTAAATTACATGTAAGTTACAAAAGATAATTACAATCTTGGCATTAAAGAAAAAATCTAGATCTACAAAATCAATGGTCAGGATAAGTTCATTTTGTTCACAAATAAATCATTGTTTACTCATGAACCCTACCATATATATATATATATATATATATATATTGAATCAAAAGATGACACAAACAAGCTCTTGTCGGGGTGGTTATTGCCTTTCTTAGACAACAAGGAGACGCTGGTTCTAATCCTGGCGTCTCCAAATTCTCTATTAACTTCATTTTTTAGTTTTTTAGCTGTATATGACATTTAATGCCTAATTTTGTCAACTACATCTTTTCCTTTAATTAATAAATTACTAACTACGCTTAGCTAAAAATAACTATTCAAATTACTTTCACATAAATTTTAGTGATTAAATATATATATATATATATTTTTTTTAATTTGAAAAGTCCATACAATATCATTTCACACGAAAAAAAAAATAATTTTAGTGATTAAATAATTGATGAGTTTTTACTACATGGAAATTTGCGAATAGGGCCCAAAATTTTTATTTCACACAGGGCCATTTTTTTTTTGTTATTTTCGGAGACGGCCATGGTATTTCAGTCATTTGATTATTTCCGTAACTGCATCACACATATTCATCAAAAAATTGTTATACCATTGACACGAGCCTTAGTTCACGTTTGTATTTCTTATAAATATAAATATTATGCCGACAATTATTTATACATATTTAACTTATAATAAAAGACTTCAAATAATGACACATGTCATTCTCTCCTTCAACCTCATAAATTTTATTTATGTTTGTTTAATAAATTTCTTTTAATATTAATCTTTATCTAAAATTAATAAATAACTTTAATTTTGCAATTTATACCCTTTGTTTTTTACTTTTAACCAAAAGTTTTTCATCTTTTTCAATTTAATCCTAACTCTTTTTTATTTTAAATTTTTGTCCACCATACTTTTCATCTTTCCCAAGTTTTTTGTTTCGTTCTGAATTTTGTGAGTGAACGCACGCAAAGTGCGTGTGGGGTTCAACATTTTTTCGTATATTTTTTTCCCGTTTGACTGGCCCGCCGCGTCACATCTATTTTTCTGCTTTTGACAAGTTCGTCCAACACGCGGGTCCTGGATGGACTTAGTTATTTTTTTCTATGTTTTACGTTTCGGTTTAATTTCTTAGCAACGAACGTGCGTGATTCAAAGATTTTACGTCTGCTTTTCCCTCGGCGTTATTTTTTCCCGTTTTTATTTATTTTGTTTTTATGAGCTTTTCCGGTGTTGGTGGTCACTGACAATGGTATAGTATTGCTACTACTTAACACAGTTTTATGACAACCGCTGCAACGCATGGGCTTAATACTAGTATGAATATACCAACTTATATATAGAGATGTCATTTAAAATTTTAAATATCATTAAAATGTCAGTGGAGCAGATCATGTGTTGATACTATGATTCGGTTTTTGTCCATAGATATCGACTTCACTTGGTTTTAACTTTGGTTTCTGGTTTTAATTTTGGTTTCTGGTTTCAACTTTGGTTTCTATCATAAAAGCAAAATAATTTTTTTTTCCTTTGTGATAAAGGACAAAAATGTAAAGTAGCATTATTGAGAATTCGTGACTACATAGTTGACTTCATGTCCGGTTTCGATTTTCAGATTTTAGACGAAAACACATGTGGTCTTTTGAAGATTATCATGCAGTCAGTTTCTCATCCACTTCCATATATAACTTAAAATTACACTTTGTCATTTCTCTCCAAATTTATTTATTTTATAAGTTAAATGTCATTTTAGTCTATATGGTTTGGTCCATTTTACCAGTTTAATCCAAAAGTTTGAAATGTTGCTATTTTAGTCCAAATAGTTTTAAACGTTGCCATTTTAGTCCACTGGGTTAACTACATCCCTTTATTTTGTTAAATAGAAGGGCATTTCGGTCATTTTAAATGTAATTCTGTTAACCACAAGGGTAATTCGACCATATAAAATGATCGAATTACTCGTCTAGCTAACATAAAAAATGGACAGAGTTAACTCAGTGGACTAAAATGGCAACGCTTGAAACTATTTGGACTAAAATGTCAACGTTTCAAACCTTTGGACTAAACTGACAAAATGACCCAAATGATAGGGACTAAAATGAGATTTAACTCTATTTTTATTATATCTGAATGGCCTCTAAATTTATTTCTCTTAAAAAAACCTCTTCAATCAAATTTTCCATCTCTATCTATTCAGTTAGATATTTTTTTTGTCTTTCTTCCATTTACAAGTTGAATAAAATATGAGGGATAGAGGGACGATGGATGAAAACTATAAATATGAAGTGAGCACCTGAATTTCATCCCCATCTCGAGGAATGAGATTAAGTGAAAAAATAGATGAAAACTATAAATTTTTCCTCATATTACAAGAATGAGTTTGAAATACATAATTCAATGGGAATGTTTTTTTTTTTTTTTGCCAATGAGCTAGTGGTGGAGTGGTAAGGGAGAGATCTTGTGTTCCAAGTGACCCAAGTTCAATTCTTGCCCCTAGCATTTAGTTTCTGCGGCACCTGGTGATGATGGGAGACTAGGCGAGTAGGCGGCGATCGCTAGTTCGATCCTTGAACTGAGCGGGTTTTACCTCACTGCACTGTCGTGCCTTCGGGCGAGTGTTCACGGGCTTCGGCCCTAGGTGAGGGTTTTCCCCGGTTCGGAAGGCGAGTGTATCCCGATGTGGTGAATTTCGCCAGTAGCCCATTTGGAGGATTCGTTGGCCGTTCAAAAAAAAAAGAATGGGAATGTTTTTAAATTTCGCAAAGGCTATCTCTTTTCAATAAATTTTGATTAAAACATATATAACACTACGATAAGACTAGGTGGTATGAGGAAAAATTGTCCATCCATCTCAATAAATTTTTTAATCAATAGCGCCCTCTTTCCATACCATGATTGGGGGGGGGGGGGGGGGGAGGGTTATTTATGGCTTACGAGTGCAATAGCGGAGAATAACCAGATGATGGTGGTGTGGTCCATGTTTTCAACCAACTACAAGTTTTTGTTTTATTATTTCTCCTTTTTCTTTTTTTAACAGGGGGTTTTATTCCATTGCATTGATGTTATTCGGAAAAGGCAATGGAGGATTGGGGGGGGGGGGGGGGTTATTTATGGCTTACGAGTGCAATAGCGGAGAATAACCAGATGATGGTGGTGTGGTCCATGTTTTCAACCAACTACAAGTTTTTGTTTTATTATTTCTCCTTTTTCTTTTTTTAACAGGGGGTTTTATTCCATTGCATTGATGTTATTCGGAAAAGGCAATGGAGGATTGGAGGCCCTTTGTCTATGTGGTTTAGACGCAATAAAGCCTCTAGAGGCTCCAGCCTAATCGTTATGAATTCATGAATTACTTTTATTGGTGTTATCATGTTTCAATTAGACGCTTATTAATTAAACTAAAACTACAATAAAAAATACATTTGTATTGAAAAAAAAAAAAACTAAAAATCACATTCTATAATTGTTCTCCACCAACTTTCATCTTTTGAGAAGTGAATTATTACATCTTAATTCAAACACCAATAGTAAATGTTTTTCTACAAAATAAATACAATAATCGTTGATAAAACCATCACCAAACCCAGTTGTGTATATTAAGTTTCTTTTAGAACATGTATCAAAATATATAGTTGTAACCTATAAAACAAGGAAAGCCTTAGTATGACGACAGTGTCAAAACTTGAGATTTCAGACCGAGAGGGGGGGGGGTGAGTCACCGGACCTAAAAATTTCTATAAAACAGGGGATTTTCTATACAAAAACAACATACTCTCCACTACTGAGTGAAAAATTCGGGGGTCGGCTGTCCCCTCCCGCCCCTAAAAGCTTCGCCAATGTATGACGATATCGGATGTATATGAAAGATATGTGTTTTCTTGTTCCCATCATCAATATTACGAGACCGAATATATCATTCAAGTTGAATAACTATTGACAAAGAACTTTTTTTGAATGTCTCATGGTCCGAAAGTATAAGTTGTCATCACATAAAAAATAACCGCGTTATTTATACAACATCCTGAAATGTAAAACTAAGTCCACACGATGATGTCTCAGTCGTATGCAGGTGGGAATATATTGTGGATGTTTGGGGATCAAACCCTAGAATCACCTGATTTACTCTGTGACACATAGTTACCTCCCTCATGTTGGTCGTGAGATAGGTCGATGGGGGAAGCCCAATGGTGGAGTACACTAGGGATGAGAAATTTCGCACCAAATACCTGTAACGTACCGATACCATATCTGGTTTACAAATTTTCTACATTAGCAAAAAGTTAAACAAACCAAAACAATATTGTGAAGATTTATATTTTATAAATTTAAGTAGTGATGAAATTGTAACCCAAAATTGAAAGAGGGTACGAGCTAAATACCAATCTATATGATCGGCTTCATAATGAACAACTAAAAGCAATAAAGATAGACTAATAATCGAGAAGATTTACTATGATCAATGCCTAACACCAGGGCTCTGGCCCGGTGTGGTAGAACGACAATCTTCTTGAGTTGTGAAATCTTGTTCTTGACATGTCTATCAGGATTCGGCTATCACTTCTAATTTAAATAGTGATGAAATTGTAACCCAAAATTGAAAGAGGGTGCGAGCTAAATACCAATCTATATGATTGGTTTCATAATGAACAACTAAAAGCAACAAAGATAGACTAATAATCGAGAAAATTTGATCAATGCCCAACACCAGGGCTATGGCCCGGTGTGGTAGAACGACAATCTTCTTGGGTTGTGAAATCTTGTTCTTTACATCTGTCTATCAGGATTCGGCTATCACTTCTAATTTAAGTAGTGATGAAATTGTAACCCAAAATTGAAAGAGGGTGCGAGCTAAACACCAATCTATATGATCGGTTTCATAATGAACAACTAAAAGCAATAAAGATAGACTAATAATCGAGAAGATTTACTATGATCAATGCCCAACACCAGGGCTATGGCCTGGTGTGGTAGAACGACAATCTTCTTGGGTTGTAAAATCTTGTCCTTGACATCTGTCTATCAGGATTCGGCTATCACTTCTAATACTCATATCAACTTGTTGTCGAGTTGGTGTGTCGATAAGGAGCTTTGTACTCTTGATTCTTAACGATCTTCCTTGAGTTGTAGTGAAGAAGAATGTAACCACTAGTAGCATAAGTAAGATTAATGGTTTCATGTTGAATGGTATGCCACTCTTTATAATTGAAGGTAAGAGAAATGTGTCATAAGATGCTTATTGTGGAGATGTATATATAGGCCATGAAAAATGGACAAAATATAGCTTATCACTTGATAAACACAACTATTTCATATATCGTTGTCAATTTGTCATAAAAGAGGAAGTGCATAATCAACAGAATATATATTTAGATATCGTATATCTAAATTATCTGACTTTTCTTAACGATAATGATTTCACTGTCTTTTTTTGTTATTATTATTTAACGAAAATTGTTTGCAAAGCTTTCTCGATTGGGACTTCAACTAATTTACGTAAGTCATGCAAAACGTTATTCTATTATTAATAATCGCACAAACTTTAGACTTTTAAAATGAGTGACCTCACATCTTGAAAGATGAAAATGGATGTTATATCAATATCTTTCTATACTAATAAACAAAAATTCTTTTTGAACACGTGTCATTTTCTGGTAATTTCTCACTTTTATTTTTTTATTTATCTCTTTTATTAAATAATAATAATAATAATAATAATAATAATAATAATAATAATAATAATAAAAATCCTTTTTGAACACGTGGTAATTTCTCACTTTTATTTTTTTATTTATCTGTTTTATTAAATAATAATAATAATAATAATAATAATAATAATAATAATAATAATAATAATATTAAACATCAATTTAACTAAATCTATTTATCTCTTTTGTTTTTATATCTCAAATTGATTTCTTTTTTAACTCTAAAGTTTCAATTTTTGGTATTTTAACCCCTTTGATTAATTAGATTTTTCACTTCTAATTCAAAAGTTTTCATCTTTTGCAATTTAACCCCTTTAGTATTTTTTATTTTCAACCCAAAGCTTTTTATCTTTCGTAATTTAATCTCAACATTTTTTTTTTACTTTCAACTTTAGTCTATTATATACTTTTCATCTTTCATAAGTTCTCTGTTTAACGTGTCGTTCTACATTCCCGAGTTAACACGCCGCAACGTGCGTGTGGGGTTCAACGTTTTTTCATCTATTTTTTTCCTGTTTGACATGTCCGTCGCAGCGCGTCTATTTTTCCCGTTTGATAAGTCTGTCGCAACGTGCGATTAATTATTTTTTTCTCGGTTTTACACATAGGCTCGTGGTCATGTGATAAACATTTGTCTTTCATCTAACATGATATATAATTAATGAATTCTTCGCTGCAATTCCCGTTGTATTATGGCGGATGGTAATTCTAGTATGATATTAACTGAATGTTCAATTCGTCAAAAGACTAACAATCAAGAACCTATTTTACATGTTTCTTATAATTTTCTTTATTATTATTCTTATCTATAAAATATTTATAGGTAGGCATCAACAACTATTATTGTACAGAGGAAACCGTTATTTAGTATGTACTTTTATTTTAGAGTTAAATGCCACCATTTTAGTCCCTGTGATTTGGGCTATTTTGTCAGTTTAGTCTAAAGGTTTTATTTTTCGCTTATGGGTTCAAAAAGGTTTTACCATTTTAGTCCACTGGGTTAACTTCATCCATTTTTCTGTTAATGAAAAGGGCAATTCGGTCATTTTATATGTAATTCTATTAACTAGAAGGACAATTCGGCCATATAAAATGACCGAATTGGCCTTCTAGTTAACAGGAGAAATGAATGAAGTTAACACAGTGGACTAAAATGGCAACAGTGAAACATTTTTGGGCCCACAAGTGAAAAATAAACCTTTAGACTAAACTGTCAAAATAGCTAGGGGCGGACCCACCTTATGGCGTGGGTGGGCGGCCACACCCCTTGAAAAAAAAATTAGTGCTATCTTCCGCGAAAAATCCCAACCGCACCCCTTGGAAATTTTCATCCGCACCCCTTAGAAAAAAAAGTTAGGAATTTATATAAAAAAATTGTGAACACGGATTTAAACCCAACCCAATTAAGTTAACCCACTAATCTATTTAAATAAAACTTGAATTCCTGTAACCCAACATCAAGCCCAATTATATAAGTTTATGTTAAAGCCCAACCCAAATAACTAAATCAATTAAACAAAACATAAACCCCCATTCAATCGTCCATTCACCTCCTGCCCTCCCTCTGCTGCCAGTGAATTATAAACAAAACAACCCCCACCCTGCAGACGACTTAGATCAGCCACAATCTCGCTGGAATCGCAAAAATTTCGGCCACAACAATACCGAACTCTTGAAATTATAGAGGTACCTTGATTTGTTTTTAATTATTTGATGTTTATGTGGTTTTTTCAAGAGATAATAAACATATATATTTGTTACAAGGTTTAAAATTTTATGTGTTTTGATGTATTTTGGGTTGTTCCAGTCTTTATAGGACGAGTTTGTTGATTATATGATTCTTGTATTGGGTTTGAAAAGTTGAGAATTTAAGTGATAGTTGTATATGTTATATAGAGAAAGACTTGCTTAAGAAAGTACTTCAAGATGATGTTTTGGATAGATTTCAAAAAGCGAAAACCGCGACATTTTGAATATGTTTGTAACAATGTTTGACGTGTTTTTGATGATTATGTAAATTTTAGTTTGATGTTATTTTGTTTTACATGACCCAACCCGACCCGAACCGATTTTTTTATTTATATATCCAGGCGCCTAAATTTTTAAAAATATTCCGCACCCCATGGAAAAATTTCTGGGTCCGCCACTGAAAATAGCACAAACCACAGAAACTAAAATGAAATTTAACTCTTTATTTTGTAATAGTAAGCAACAATTTGTCAAAGTACAAGTCAAACTCAAAGTCAAAGGAAGAAAAGATTGCTAATCAGATCTGACATTTCTTGCTTGATTATTGCTTGTACTCTTCGACTCGCTAATCGACACTGTAATTTACGCTATCTTTGTTCTACAATTTGTAATATGTGTAGTAACAATGCGATAAATGCTAATCTACTTAATGCTATCTTATCGCTATCGCATCGCAACTCGAATCGCAAGTATTGGTATTGTTCTATGTGTGTGTTTTATTATGTGTTACTTGTGCATGTTTATATATGTGTTAAAGGTGTTATTCAAAAACGCAATCGCAACGCAATCCCAATCGCGAACTCGAAAACCAAGTTATAGTTTTATGTTATGTGTTAGTTATGTTATTTGTGTAACTATTGTTTAATACTATTGCATCGCTTACTCACAACTCGCTTAAACGCAATACAACACACAACGCACAAAACAAAAGTCGGAAACTAACTCGCACGTGCCGTCCGATCGAACGACCGTTCGATCAAATGGTCATCTGACCGGATGACCATCCAATCGGATGGCCATCCGATCGAACAGCTGTCTGACCCAAAACACTACACCGCCTTTTCTCATCTTCACCTATAAATATCCCTCCTGTCACATCACTGTTCATTGATGTGACAGCTCCCTCCGACCAGTGCACTCCCAAGCTCTTTTCTCTCGATTTCTCGCGATTCTTGTAAGTGTTCACTCTAAATCTTGTATTTTCTTCATCACTACACACTTTCTCCTCGATTTCACCAACAAATCTCACATTTCCACCATGAAATCCTCTGATTCGGGCTGTTCTAAGATGATGTCATCATGGAGTTCTTATGAACATTGAAGTGTGACCTCATCTTGTCAAGAACGGTTCGGATCTAATGAATTTCTACAAGTTTAAACACTGATTTCACCTAAATCTAAACATTTTCAAGCTGATTCAAACTTCTTTCAACTCTTTTACACTCTTTCACTCAAAACCGTTAGAATCTGGACTCGTTCGGGCTCACTACTCATTCTCTAGTAGAGAACCGGGCTGGGAATGGATTTCTATCGGAGAGGCGACCGATTCACGGGTTGACTATGAAACTCCGTCAAGAACAGTTGGTTCTGATCAAATGGGGTGATTCCCGTCCGGTCGGATGACTTAGACTTGATATGGTTTTTGTTGTTTACCACGTTGTCATACCGTCTCCATCAAACCGTAAACTTTTCAACTTGACTGCTTTTCCAAAATTTCAAACAAACAAGTTGCTTGATCGAACTGCCGTCCGATCGGACCACCATCCGATCGAACGACAATCCAATCAGGTGACAACCCTTTTCTTCAAGCTCAACACTTAAACTATTTTGCAACACTTCAAAGAACATCAGTTTCCAAACGAATAGTCATCCGGTCGGACGACCATCTGATCGAATGACTATCCGGGCAAGAGATGTAATTCTTTGAAACTTTCCACTAAAACGAACTGCCATCCGATCGAACGGCCATCCGTCCGGATGACCATCCGATCGAATGACTTCACTTATACTACAACGAAAACTTCAAAAGTTCAGCATTTCACAAACACACCTCCCTCAGTCGAATGACCATCCGACCGAACGGTCATCCGTCCGGGATCACACTTCTCAGCGACACGTTGTTTTACGCACTCTTCAACGCTTATATTGTCGTACTGTGATCAGGATAACTCTCTAGCGCTCCCTTCAATCCAAGCTTGTGTTTATTTGTTAAACACGAACTGTGAGTATACTCGATCCCTTTTTGCTTAACACACTTTTGGGGTGTTACATACGTTACTTATATCAAATCACATCGACACACAACGCAACTACTTTTATACGCTAACCGCTCTGCACGTTATATGTGTTATTCGATGAATGCTTGTATGTTATGTTGACACAGTGATTGTTGCCTGACACCTTAGCAACGATAGTACTATAGTTTGGACTCAACACCTATCGTGGACATGGGTTGTTAAGGGTATTTCTTCACGTGTCACAGTGGTGATATGTGTTGCGCATTCTACAACTCGCAGTCATGTCTGTGCATATTTCATTGTCGATAGCTTACTAGCTTCACATTTCAACGTGTTACATGCTAGTTATGCATAAACCGCTTTTCGCTACTATTACGATATTAAACTTGTATGCTCACCTTTACACTATGTGTATTGACCTATTTTAACGTATGTGACAGGTGTTTAGGATGCTTTTATTTGCTGGATGTCATGGAATCAAGCCTAGGTGGTCTAGAAACGAACTAAATAAATTTGAGTTGTCGGAACAATATTATTGTCTTTGAGAACTATGTCTGTAATAACTGTTTTACTTTATATGTTATGGTATGGGACATGACGTTAAATATTTGGTAATTATAGTTGTTATGGATTCTCCTGGACAATCTATTTCGCTCAGTGCCACGCCCCGATGATTCCGCCATTGGTTGGGGTGTAACAATTAGAGACTCAACATGCAATCTGGTGTACACCACAGGAACTCAAATTGTAGTTTACTCTTTTTATAACAACAGAGAACTTATTAAAATGCATGAACAAGGAAGTTGTTGGTCCATAAGAAAAATACATAGCACGAAAGCCATTTAGGCATCAAGGAAATACAAAGTAATAGTACACAATAGGTACCAATCTAAATTATGCATTTTTACCGGTTTTTAATCCATAAGAAAGTAGTCACTTTGATCTCTTCCACAACTTTTGTTAGATGTGTGTTGATGTTGTTGAATGTTTGTTTATCTCTTCTACAACTTTTGTTGGATGAGTGTTGATGTGTTGAATGTTTGTTTATCTCTTCTACAACTTTTGTTGGATGAGTGTTGACGTTGTTGCATGTGTATTCATTGTGGACCTTCCAAATAACGCCATAATCACCACAAGGATTGTGTTATTTAGTATTTAATGCATAATCCACATCTTGAAAACTAAAAATATCGAGCCTTGTGCTTAAAATAAAAACCTAGTGCAATATTTAACTTTAATATTTAATATTTTTTTAATGTTGTTTATCATAATTAAAATAAATTATCCATCTCCACTAGACGTAATGTCATACACCAATTCAGGAGGAAACCCAATAAATATGGAAAAAAAACCCCTTGTGGTAATCGAACGTAGGACCTATTGGACCTAAAGTCTTATCTCACCCCAAGATTCCACTAGACTATAAAGTCATGGGCCAATGATTAGTCTTAAATCCAAAAAAAGGAATAACTTGTGACATGGATTATGCATTTGCCAAAGGCTCCATTGGAACAAAATGCATTTGAAGAGAATGCACTTCTGCAATGCATTTAGGGAGCAAGTGAGACTCAAGCCTTACTTTAATTTACCTCTCTAGATCCTTTAATCCATTTTCAAAAATGTTGCAATCTAATCGAGCATCGTTAAAATGTAAACACACACATAGAAGTGAGAAACAAAATCTTTTTGGCTTTTTGAACTTTATATCAAAACACACCTAAAATATTTTTGTATTTTTATAATTCACACTGTTGGTGCATCCGTCTGTCGCCTACGTCTTGTATCGAGTCTTGATTAGAGTTAGGTAGATTAAGGCCCGGGAATCAAGGAAATGGACTTGTAAGTGATTCCGCTTGAAATGACAGTGTCATTTCAAGCGAAATACCTTATATATCCTGATTCCGCTCGAGTATGTATATGTCATGATTTCGCTTGAGTTCAACATTGTGATTCCGCTTGAAACTTGTTCAAGCGGAATAGGAACGCCTATATATAGTGTGTCTGTTGGAGCGAAATCATTAGTCTGGTCTTCCGGTTTGCCACGAAGTGCTGCCGAAGTGTTGTCGTGCTTGTAAAAGGATTGTATATCAATAAAATCAACAGTTTAAAGTGAATACGGCTGAAATAACACTGATTCATTAGTTTCCGCCTCTTGAATTGGTGAATTACTCTTCTGATCGACTCGTTCTGGTCTGAAAACGATCCTACAAGTGGTATCAGAACTCAGGAGGAAGAGTTCTTGCCATTTCAGGTGTGTTTTCTGATTTTCTACACCTTCTTCTTCAAAATAAAAAATTTTTCACGGTAAAATCGGCTCAATTTCACACATAACATAGGCAATCATGTTTTGATAAATCCTAGAAAGTTTCAGTATAAGATTCGCTCTAAAACTTGATATTTTTGATATTCCGCTTGAAATTGTTTTCGGAAAAGATGACGTCAGGGTGATTCCGCTTGGAATTGATCTTTATTCCGCTTGAACAAGTGGGTTGATTTCGCTCGAATACACTGTTTCCGCTTGAAAGTTTGGGTAATTTGGCTTGAGATTCGACCTGATTCCGCTTATAGGTTGATTCCGCTTGGAAAAACTTTGGGATTCTGCTTCAACTATTCCGCTTGAAATTGTAGTTGTTGATTCCGCTTCAAAGCTTCAAACAGAGATTTCGGTTGAAGTACATTTGTGTTATTTCGCTTGAACATTCAGTGGTATTCCGCTTGAAACAGTTTGTTCTTGATTTCGCTTGAAACTTGAAAGTTTGTGAATTTTGAAAATTGAATCATGGACAACGAGTTTTATAATGCCTTTGCTGGTCCAATGACTATCACTCAGAGTACATTGCTTGAGAATGAAACAGGGATATCATAGAAACCACCTAAGCTCTTGGATATTGATGATTACAACGGGTGGTCCGAACGTTTTGGAAATTGGGTTGAAGCTTATCACTTGGATGCATGGGAGCATATTGAAGTCCCATATGAAAGGCCAACAAAGAACGGTAATCAGATAATGACAATCAGAGAAACGAGTGCTGAGGAGAAAAAGAAGTATAGAGATGAGAAATTGATGGAGAGTCTGTTACAACAAGCAATTAAAGAGGACATATTGATTTTGCTTCAACATGATGGAAGTGCATATTCGATCTAGAGTGAATTGGAAGCAAAATTTCTGGGAAGTGATGATATGCTCAAGAACAAGATGTCAATGACGAAGAAAGAATTTGATCTATTTCGTGGTTTGAAATCAGAAAACACCAAGCAAATTATTGAGAGATATTGTAACTTGGTGAGAAATAAGAAGAAATTATACATCAAAAAGGATACAGATGAGCTGATTGAGAAACTTGCGGATGCGTTACCACATGATATTTAGGGAACGTATCTAATGATGTTGAGAAACAACAGAAAAGAATATAAGAAGCTAACACTGGGGGAATTTATCAAACATCTTGAAGCTCAGGAGATGGAGCAGAGAAAGTTTGCCAGGATGAAGAACTATGATGGAGAACAAGACATTGGCTTGTATTTTAAAGGTGGTGTCAGTGAAAAGACAAATTTATCTCCAAAAGTTGAAACTGCTTTTAATGCAAAAGGTTCTTCTGAAAGTTCATCTCAGGGATCAAGTAGCATAACAGGATTCTCTTCATTTCCAACATATGACCCACGGTTTTCTACAACAAATTGTGGCAAAGTTCTTCAATGCAACATTGCCTTAAAGTTTGAAAATGAGCAGAACTATACTGAGGAAGTTGCTAAAAGTCACATGTCTTTGTTGGTAACAGTGCTTGAATCTTATGGAGGATTAGTTGCAGGGAGGATCGGGAATCCAATGCTCACGAAAGAGGATTACGATCAAATTGATGCCGAGGAAATGGAATTAATGGATATTAAATGGTGCATGGCTAGTGTGTTGAGACGGGCTGAAAAGTTTAAACAAATCACAGGCAGAGATGATTTTCGCGAGGCTCATGTTTCAACTTTAGGTTTTGATAAGTCTAAAGTTACTTGTTTTCGTTGCAGGGAAAAGGGGCATTTCAAAAGAGAGTGCACAAACCGAGAAGCGAGTGGAGATCAAAATCCTTTTGGAAACAACGACTACTACAAAAAGGCGATTTATCATCAAGTCACACAACAGCCATATCAACAACAACAAGCACCGCATCAGGTACAAACTGCACATGGTAGAAAAGAGATTGAATATTTAAAGAGAGCATGTCTGGTTAATCAGAGCAAGGATGGTGGTTTTAGCTGGGATAAATATATTCCAACAGACAGTAAAGTATGTTTGGCAGATCAAGATGATGAAAAATTGCCTGAAGGATTCAGTTGGGACAATTTTTGCCCAGATCAAGAATTCATGGCCAAAGAGAAGCTAAACGCTAAAGCTTTTGTTGCAAATGCTTCTGATATATATTGGGCTGAAAAATATAGAAAACTTAGGGAAGCTGAAGAAGAAAAATGGAGAAGAATTGAAGAAGAAGAAGAAAGAATGAAAGCTAAAGCTGAGAAAAAGAAAAGAAAAGAAGTTGTTCTAGTGAGAAGAACAGTCAAAGAAGTTCCGGAGTTTGAGATCAAAGCTGATACTGAGGCAATCAAAGTTTCTGAGAAGTGTATGAATTGTGATTCTCTGATCAAGCAAAACAATGAGCTGCTACACAACATAAAGAAATTGAAAGAATCTTATGATACTTTGAACAGAGAAATTAACAAGTACACCGAGTCGAATTGTGAACAAGCTGTAGCAATGAATACACTCAAAGGAGCTTACATGAGACAGCTTGATGACGTCAACTACTACACAGAAAAGTGTGCTGAGCTGGAATTGAAGTTGGCAACACAAAGAATTGAAACTGAAAGAGTCAACACTTTATTAAAAAGTTACTCATGTTCTACTTTTGTTGTTGACAGGATTTATCTGATTGTGGAAAGATTGAAGACATTTGAAGAAGAGAAGACTTTAGAAGAAAAGAAGTCCGAGACAAAAGAAGAGGATGAAGTAGAAATTTCTGGTAAGAAACCAAGTGTAGTCTACAATAGATGTCCGCCCCCGGTCGAAAATGGATATTCGCCTCGAAATCCAAATTCCGAAAGAGTCAAAAAGGCAATTAACTTACAGTGGGAGTCTGGGCCATCAGATAACTTGCCAGAAAATATTGATGTCACGTACACATCGTCTGACACTGATCATGAGTCAAAATTGATTAAAAGTGTGGTCGATCAGGTGTTGGATAAAGATGACATTGAGGAGTCAAAAATGGAGTCCAAATCTGAATCTGATACGTCAAAGTCAACAATCAGAAAGGACAAACGGGTTTATGATAAGGAATTTTGCTATCAAAATCTAATTTGAATGACGAACCGGTCAAAGTAGCTTATACTTTGAAAGATTCTGAAAAATTATGTTCTGATGAGATTCTTCCAATAAGAAGTGTTAAACTTGAAATGATTAAAAAGGTTTTCAAAATAACAGAAATTAATATTTCTGAAATAGAAGATTTAAATCTTTCTGGAAAATCTAAACAATACACTTCAAGAGACCAACAAAGAATTAACAAGAAAATGGGTTACAATTGTGGTTATAGTTTCCAAAAGAAACCAAACCATAATGGTAATGTCAAAAAGAAAGGTCTTGGATTTAATCAACCGAAAAATCATAAAAATGAAAAAGTTTATAAACCAAAAACTATGTTTGTTTCAGGAAAATCTTCAGAAGATGAGAAAGAGCAAGCTTTCAGGAAGCAGACAAATCAAGAATTCCTTGCCAAGAAGCAAGAGGAATTGAAGAAGAATGTTGTTCAGAAAAAGACAGAAACGAGAACCTGTTTTCAGTGGAAAACTGCTGGTCATATTGCTAAAAACTGTCCAAAAACATTCAAACCAAAACAAGAAGTTTCTGAAAAATTGAAGGAAAAGGTTGTTGAGAAAGTCGAACCACCAACGAACAAACTTAAAGTTTTTGAAATTCAATTTATGAAGTTGGCGAGTGTTCGAAAAATGTTTTTAAAAAGAAGGAGAAACTTAACAATCAAAAATGGGTTGTTAAGAAGTCAAGAGACAGTTCAGGTGATGAATCTGATTCCATAAAATCAGAGGAGCCGCAGGTTGTTGTGAAAGATGAGAAGAAAGTTCCTCCAGTGGATGATGTGAATTTTCCACCACTGAATGCTAAAAATTTGAAATCTAAAATTGGAAAAGTTGAAATTTCAAACCAATTCTTTTCTAAAAATAAAGAATTGGATGTTGAAAAAGCCTTTAATCCTGCTGTGAAGAATATTTTTGGAAAAATGATTGAGGGGAAGGCTAAAGGGGTAAAAGAGTTTTATCAATCAAAAAGAATAGATGGAACCCCAAATAAGACTGAAAAGGTTACACCCAAGGCTGGTCAGGCTTGGGTGGATATATTCTTCATTGAATAGAAACCTGACTTGCCGGAGCTCCCAAGTTGGTAATCGCGGAGCATGAATCGGCATCATTCTTGAAAATGTTTCTGATTGAGAAGTATGAATTGCCGGAGCTCCCAAGTTGGTAATCACGGAGCATGAATCGGCATCATTCTTGAAAATGTTTTTGAAAATTTAAAATTGAGAAGTGTGAATTGCCAGAACTCCCAGGTTGGTAAGTGTGGAGTAGGAATCGGCACCTTGAGAATTCAACCAACAGATGATAATTGGTTGAAAATGTTTGATAATTGATCTTACAAGTGGTTAATCAAGGTCATTAAGTTGAACTTGATTTAACTATCATTCAAAAGTTTTGATAAACAAAGTGATGAAGTGACCCCAAACCTACACGTGGTTGATAAACAAACTAAATTTTCCGGAAAACCATTTTGATTAAAACAAACTTAAGTGTTTTGAAATCATAATGGGAAAATAGTTTGTTGAGAGGGGGAGTTCTGATTGTTTATGCCAAGTGGATGATGATCTGAGGCTTGATACATCAGTTTGTCATGTTCTTGTACAGTTTGTTTTCAATTTCATTAAATGTTTTTGAATTTTAGGGGGAGTAAGAAATTTTCAGAAAATCCAAAAACATTAGAAAATTTAAAAAAGCCAAAAACATGATAAAATGAAAAATGAGTTTTTGTTGCATAAAAGAGGAAATGATAGTACATCAGTGGACTATCACAACATGCTAAAGATATGGAATGTTTAAATGTGATAAACAATCTCACTGCGGATGTGTCAGTAGGTTTTTACACATTTAGTAAATTGTGACGAGGTATAAACCTAAATTTCAAACTTGCTTATCTCGTGGGGAACATTTCTTGGATATATGGGTAACCCCTGAAATCTTGTTTGAAAGGTCCCTCTTTCTGAGATATAGGTCTTTATACTTAGTGATATCTGGGGTATTATCCCGGGACTTCTGCTGAATGGAAATTCTGACCTAGTCCCCGTATAATACTTTCTGCAAATTCTTGAAACATAGCACATCCCTTAGCAAAAATGATGAAACAATAAAATTGATAGTCATTGCTGTTGAAGAAAAGATCCTATAAAGGGGACACACCAAAAGTCGAAGCCGTCATTTCTCCGCGTATACGGAAGTATCGACCTGAGCTCTCACGGCCCTCGCAATTTAACCCTTTTACAGATATCATCTACGTATACTCACCTGTAAGACTGAATATTGGGATCTGGATACAGGAGTATATTCAAGTAATGGAACACGCGAATAAGTTTAAGTTCTTAAGACATTAATATTGTATCTCAGAACAGTTGAAATTTGTGTGAAAATTTAAGAGGACCGGTATAGTGACAATCTAGGTGAATTGTTTAGAACCTAAAATGAAATCAAGCTTAACGGTGTTAGTGATTTGTCTAAAAAACTGATATGATCCTCTTGCACGAACTCACAAAAATATTGTCTGTAAATATTTTCTTTACTGCATTTATATTCATTCAAAAATCCAAAAAGATTTTAGTGTGCTTTAGCATAAACTTTTGAAAAAATTCAAAAAGATTTTCGACAATTGATGTTGAAAAGATGATTTTCAAAATCCCAAGTGCTAAACATGAAGACTAGGTTTGGATAAAGAGTGTGTGAAAATGATTGTATTTTTCAAGAGGTTTTAAGAGAATAAATCATTTTTGAATATTTCTTGCAATTGGTTTCTAATTCTTAAAAGCTTTAATCTTTGAGAAACTTATGTGTGTGGTAGAGAATTTGTTGGTATGAAGAATTGACCAAAGCCAGATTCCGATATCTGAGCAGATGGTGATTTCCAGACTACGATCCCAGCATATTGAGTGGGGGAGTCTGAAGGCATCAAGAGAGAATTTTGAAGATGCAGATTGCGAGGTTGAGATTCTGGAATAGAAAAGATAAAGGTTGAGTAAGTATGCTTACAATGGAGAATACTTCGAGAAAAGCACGAAGACTGATAAAGACTGAAGGTTTGACAACCGAAGGCTCGACACTGAAGACTCCGTCAACATCCGAGGGGGAGTTTGTTGGTGCATCCGTCTGTCGCCTACTGTCGCGACCCCCGACCCACCCTGGACGGAATCGGGAGCCGCGAGCAGTCCAGTGGTACCCGTGGTATCTGATTTATGCGGCAGCGGAAGTCTTTTATTACAGGATCTTTTCACCGTAAAAATGCCCGTTTGATATATTATACAAAGTTTTAGGGATAAATTCCCTTAATTTACAATACGTTGATTCCACACAGAAATCATTATTTTCCAAAACATGTTTTATTTATTTATTCACACTGAGCCACTTCCCTTAATTTACAATAGTGGCTTTATTCAAGTCTCTATAATCGATGCACATGCGCATCGTCCCATCTTTCTTCTTGACAAACAAGATGGGTGCCCCCCATGGCGACGAACTAGGTTGAATAAACCCCTTGTCAAGCAACTCTTGTAGTTGCTTCTTGAGTTCTTGCATTTCTGTCGGGGCTAGTCTGTATGGCGACTTAGCAATCGGTGATGTACCGGGAACTAGGTCAATGCGAAACTCAACCTGTCTATCCGATGGTAGTCCCGGGAGCTCATCGGAAAACACTTCGGGGTATTCTCGTACTACTGACACGTCCTCGACCTTCTGCTTTTCTGTAGTGTTTACCACATATGCTAGAAAAGCAACATACCCTTTCCTTAGGCATTTATGTGCTTGTGCTATCGTGATGAGGTTCTTAGTCTTGTCAGTGCGGTCTCCCGATACAGTTAGTTGTTTGCCGTTGGGTAATCGGAGTCGGACGATCCTTTTGTCACATATAACTTCCGCATGATATGGTGTCAACCAGTCCATTCCTATGACTATGTCGAATTCTCCAAGTTCCATAGGCATTAGGTCTATAGGGATAACATGGTTATTTAAGCTTATTTTACAATTCTTAACAATGTCAACTATCTCTCTTTGACTTCCATCAGCCATTTCTACTGTAAAGGCATGATCTAGGTTTTGGGACGCCTGGTTCAAGTAAGGTCTAAAGGTAGTCGACACTAGACTTCTATTTGCACCGGTATCAAATAACACACGCGCATATACATCATTTAAGAGATACGTACCCGTGATAACGTCTGTATTAGTCTTGGCTGCTTCCGTGGTGAGTACAAATGCCCGCCCTTTTGGCTGATTTGGTTGTGTCCTATCATTTCTTTTGAGTTCGAGACATTCAGATCTCATGTGGTTAGGATCTCCACATTTGAAACACTTCTTCTTTTCCTTGAAAATTTAAAATTGAGAAGTGTGAATTGCCACATTTGAGCATGACCCGTCTTTTTACAATTTGGACAAGGAAAACGACATTCCCCCGTATGAAAGCGTTTGCAAATTTGACATTGAGGAAATGTTTTAGGCCTTTTAAAGTTGTTATTCCGGGTGTCCCCCTTTCTTTCTTCCCACTTTCTTTTTGGTGCGGGAGATTCAGCCTGCCGCAGAATCATCTCGGCAGCCATGACGGCGCCAGCCTCAACAGTTTCTGCAAAAGTCTTGGGGGATTTGGATTTGATAAACACCCTCATTTCAGAGGGTAGACCCCAAATAAACCTATTGATCAGTTGTTCCTCAGTCAATGCTAAATAAGAAACCAGTCGAGATATGTCGTTGAAACGAGAAACATACTCTCGATAGGTTTTATTTCCCATTTTTAACTGAAAGAATTCTACTTCCAGTTGCTCGGTCTCACTGGGAGGACAATACTTAGCAAGAAACTTATGAATAAACTCCTCCCACTTCATCTCCTTAACCTTTTCTTTTCCCTCTGTTCGGACCACAATGTTCCACCAGTGAAGGGCTTCAGCTTCAAACATATGTACGGCGAACCGTACTTTGTTGCGGTCATCACACTCACATATGTCTAATACTGACTCCATTCTGTTGAGCCAGTCTTGAGCTTCTAGTGCTCCCTTTCTTCCGTCAAAGGATTGAGGTTTACAGGACATGAAGTGCTTATAAGTACATTCCTTTGATTTGGGATATTCACCTTTTCCTTCTAGTGGCATGGTTGCAATAGTGTTTTTCCTTTCGCCCATTCCTTCCCTTTGAACTGGCGTGGAGGCTGCTGAGCTTTCTTCATGTCGTTCTCCAGATTGGTTAACATTACCGGTTTGTGCATTCTTCATTACCTTAGCCACTTCCACAGCTATATTGTGGATATCCTCAGTATTTAGACGCATGCTTGTACTAGACCGGGACCTGACACTATGAGAGGGAGTTCGAGTCCTATAAGAACCTTCCTCTCTCCTTCTGTTATTCTGATAATTTCTAGACCCTTGTTCATTTCTATGTTCAGACATTGTCTCATTCCTAGAGTATAAAAAGTTACTAGTATGTATGATACATCATTATAATATAACAACTATATACATCACACACACACAGATATATATATATATATATATATATATATATATATATATATATATATAGCACATAGAAAGGCACAAAATAGTTTACTTCTTCTAGCGTCACTCAACTGACTATGTAAGTACTTTTCCTGAGAACATGTTATTTGGCCTAGTCTGAGTGTGCTATTTAATCTTTAGAGAACTACTGGTTAAAGCTTAGGCATTCCTGCAATACCTAATTCGCTAAAACCTCGGGCTCTGATACCAACTGTAACACCCACCCCGTAACCCGGGTGATTGTGCACAACTGATACACTTACAACGGAAACAAACTAAACTTTCATTAAAACTTATAATAGTCTGAGTACAACACTTTATTTATTCACAAACTTTTGGCAACTAAGAACTCCTTGATCTTCTAAAACTCCACAACTGTCAAGTAGTTCCTATAGCTTTCCTCATGACTCACCTGAGATAAGTATACTCAAAACGACGTCAGATATATACTGGTGAGCTCATACTATACAATTTTTATAAAGACAGACCACAGTTTACATTATATGCAGACACAATATGGGCATGTGACCACATTATAGTCAGGTTGGGCCTCATTGAACCTTATAGGTCACATTTGACTTGTCACAAACCACCGTACAAGAGACATACTGATCCTCCAGCTGTGTCCCCCTACGGCCGTCACATAGGTATGAGTGTGTGTCGCTGGACCTTATAAGCACGAAGTGCCTGTGGGTACAACACCTTATTACCCTTCCCAGAGTGACACACCTCATTAAGCATAATAGGATCCCATATACCCCTACTGACACATGCATACTGCAGCATTCTCATTATTACCAGTTATGGACGAGTATACTATCACAGTTTAAAAGACAAGTATGATGACTCACCTGATTAGCAATTGCTTAACAGCCGCTAGTAATACTGGGTTATATCTCAAGGTCCTGACACAATTACATAATCCTAGGTTAGGTAATGGTACACCTAACTAGTCATTATCATGGTTGGATATTGGTTAACCCTACCTTGTTTAAGCATGGTTGATCAGTCCATGCCTAACTAAGGCTAGGCTACCCAATACCTGCCCCTAACAATAACCCTAGTACCTAAAAATAATACTAACACTACTACTACTAATATATTATTACTAATAATAAAACTAATGCTAAAAATAAATAATAAATAGCTAAACATAAACGAGAGTATACCTCAAAACTATCTACGGCACGTTGATGTAGAGTTTCCCTACTCCTGCTCCTAATCGTGCTCCAAAAACGACTACTAACAACACCCAATGGGGTATCGTATACTCAGGATTCTCTATACTAGAGCATTCCCGTTAAAGAAACTGGTACCTAAACAAACTACTGAGACTCTTATTTAAAGGAAGCAAGCAGGCACCTCAAACTATATGGGGGGGGGGGATGTGGGATAAAAGTGACGTGCCTACCTGCCTGCTTGACCTGCTAGCTTGCTTGCTTATATATATTAATTCAGCTGCTTAACTCGTTTTTCTCGTATAACTTTTAAAATATGACGTTTTATAAAATGACGAATATGTCATTAGAACGAGCATATTTTTATCTACGTTTTAACCTAAGTTTCATTAAAAACGGAGTAAGGAAAATAAAATAATATATTTAATTATTAATATTAACGGTCTCCTATATTAGCCAAGGTTTGTCAAGATATTTCACCTTTCACACAATCATCTTACTCGTTTAACAATATATGAAATATAAATTACATATTTCACACGTTTATAACCAACACATTAAGATTCGGGGTATTACATGAATCGTAATAGCGATCGAGTTATTACCCTGATTGTGGCAGCACCTCGTGATTAGTGTGTGTGTTTTGGACTGTTTCTGTGATAACTCGGTCTACGTAACTCGATTTTACGTCGTTCCAAAGACAGAATTCAAGTCCCAATGCCCAGTATTTATACGTGAATTTGGCATCTCCCGCGTGTCGCGGAAGATGACAGTGATTCTGTCGCGACTCGCCTGGGAAACCCACATAGCCTAGGGTAGCCTTGCTATGGGTATAGGTCTGCTGAGTCGACGTTCAACGAGAATTATATTTAGACAACGTATTTTCGAAGATAACTATCATTTAGGGTTTAACCCCCTTGAATTTTAGGGGCCCTAATCCTGATTCTGATTATTCTGAAAATTTTAGGGTTAGTGCAGAATTACTTGGGTGTCTCAATTAGAGTTTTCTTATTGACTAATTATTGTCCTAATTATTAATTTTAGTGGCAGTTGTTACACCTACGTCTTGTATCGAGTCTTGATTAGAGTTAGGTAGATTAGGGCTCGGGAATCAAGGAAATGGACTTGTAAGTGATTCCGCTTGAAATGACAGTGTCATTTCAAGCGAAATACCTTATATATCCTGATTCCGCTCGAGTATGTATATGTCATGATTTCGCTTGAGTTCAACATTATGATTCCACTTGAAACTCGTTCAAGCGGAATAGGAACGCGTATATATAGTGTGTCTGTTGGAGCGAAATCATTAGTCTGGTCTTCCGGTTTGCCATGAAGTGCTGCCGAAGTGTTGTCATGCTTGTAAAAGGATTGTATATCAATAAAATCAACAGTTTAAAGTGAATACGGCTGAAATAACACTGATTCATTAGTTTTCGCCTCTTGAATTGGTGAATTACTCTTCTGGTCGACTCGTTCTGGTCTGAAAACGATCCTACACACACAAAGAAAGCAATATAAAAACATATACAAACTCATATTTTTGCAAAAACATGCGTAAGAGGATCATACCAGCATATTTGTTAAAAATTAACACAATTAGTATCACATAATGCAATTTTAAATAATTGGAATTAACAGTTCATAATGATCTAAGATATATTGATCCATTTAAACGTTAACACGTTTTTATATACTTTTTTAAGATATGGAAATTAAGCGTATTATAACTTGACGCAACTGTTTTCCCCATCCCAGAATATACCCCCGTATCAAGATTGCCTAGATTTCATCTTACAGGGGAGTATACTATAATGATATCTACGAGACCTTGAGAGCTCAGGTTAGTGCCACCATACTGACAGAGAGATGAAGGCTCGTCTTTAGGAGACGTACCCATGGTTTGTTATCTTTTTCTACAATAAACGCAATTTTGAATATATGTACCCAGTGGTAACATAATTCTGAATTTGTACATCCAGTGGTGACAAAATTGTAGGACCGTATTTTGACAGTCGTTTGAGGCAATCAGAGCTAGCAACTACCGAAAATGCAGCGGAAATACAAAATCAGCACGAATCAAAGCAGAAACGGAGTAGAAACAGAAGTAATTCACTTTAAAACAGTTTTCTCATTCAATATTCACAAAATACACGGGCAGGAGGTCGGCTACATTCTGGACATGAACGTACAAAATGAGAAAACAATACAACTATTTATAGGGGATGAGGTTTCGCTTATATGGCATGTCCATATGAGCGAAATCATAAGCTTGGGATTTCGCTCATGTGACACTATGTCCATATAAGCGAAATATCAACATTACAAACCCCAAATTTACATATAAACCCCCTATACATTCATAATTAACATATCTAGACCCTATACATTGATCAACTAAGACTAAGACGCAGGCTTTAGACATTCGTGCACCAACAAACTCCCCCTTGGATACAGCCGCAGTCTTCAGTCTTGGTCTTCGGGTCTTCACAACGACTTGAACTTTTCTTCGTGCTACTTACGCTTTCTCCTAAGAGTGTTCCTTATCATGTCGTTCTCTTTCTTTCTCTTCTTATCCTCTTCGGCTTGAATGTGTATCCATTTGCCTCTGTTCTCATCAAGCTTTTGACGTTCACGAGCAGCTTTCCTTTTCATCTTTTCCTCGAGCGACCACCATGAAGACTTCCATTTACTTTCAGAGTTAATACTTTTCTGAAAGCAAAGGGTTGCAACTCGCTGAAATTGCATGGCCTGCTCTCTGTCCTCTGGCTGATAGTGAATTTTGTTGATAAAAAGACATTCGATATCCTTTGCAGAGCAATTCACAAGCCACATAGGATCATAAACATGAATCTCTCTCAATTCTCCACCTGCTCTGTAAGTAATCACTGCTTCAGTAGTAATACAACTATAAACCCAGCCCATGAAGCCTTTGTAAAACTCTTCCTCCATTGGAGGAACTGGTATAGTCTTCATCGTTTTAGGCTTTTTCACATTCAGTATCGTTTCTTCAACACCTGTCACTGGATCTCTCCTCGTAATTCTTCACGATTCTCCTCAGTAAAGAATTCCATCAACGTTGGCAACTGTGAGGTATCTTCATTAACACTTTCATCATCTGTCCACTCTTCGACTTCAACTCTATCATACAAGTCAGCCTCTTCAACATATCGATACTCATACTCAGACTGCTGATTTATGTCAAAGGCATTCAACTCTTCTTCAAACTCAACATTCATTTCTTCTTCAAAATCGAACTTAAATTCAGGATTCACCATGCGAGTCATTTCCTTAATTGCTTCCAACGTGAAAATATGGAAATGCTCTCCTTCTTCACGATAAGTATCCAACCTCGGAATCAACTTTTCAGCTTGTTGAACATTTTGTGCATCACCTGACTCCCCCTGTCTATCAGCTCCCCCTGATTCTTCGTTCACAGAATCGTTCATCAAATTATCAACATTCTATTCAGTAGAAGCCTCAGTAACTTTCAACCCTGTACCACCCTGAGCATCATCGTCATCATCGTCTTTACCTGAACCATGACTACTCGTAGAGTATACTTTCTCATCTTTGACATCTTCCTCTTTATCCTCCTCTTCATCATCTTCATCACTATCTCCAATCAACTCATCCATAGGAGTATAATCCTCAAACAGACCAGAAACAGTAGAGATAGGCTCGGGATTTTCAACAACCATTGAAGGAACAATCGATCTTTCAGTCACTGCTGAACTTCCTTCAACGCCTTTACCCTTTTCTTTCATTTGCTCATCAATTTTAGCTTGATGTTCTGCTCTGAGCTCTTCAACTTGCAGCTCTTAAAACTTTTGCTCTACAGACGTTCCGAGCATGCTTTCAACTACTTTATTCAACATGTAAAACTCATGATCTCTGAAAGCTTTAGCTGCTTCAAGCTCTTTATTCTCCAACTTGAAATATTCATTTTGCTCATCACGTCGAGCTTTTTCTTCTTCAAGCTCAGCAATTCTTACTTTCAAAATGTCAATCTCTGACTGATCAAAATCAATCTTTTTCACCAACTCTTTATTATCAATCTCCAACTTCTTTACATGCATTTCAAGAATTTTTTCACGATCTGCAACTTTCTTATTTTCAGCGGCTAGCTTCTTGTTTTCAGCAATCACTTCATCAACCTTCTTTTCAACATTCTTTACTTGTGAGGTGTTTGCGAAATCAAAATCTCCTACATCATCAAGGCTCACATTCAAGTTTGAAGGAACATTAGGAAAGTTTCGGTATCCTGCAGAACCAGGTGTTAGTTGGCCTTGGGTAAGTGGAGGTGTTTGAAAAATTTCTTGTGATGTGTAAAGGGTTTGTTGTGGTGGTGGTGAATGATGAATAGGTGATGGTTGTCTTGGTGGTGTTGGTTGTTTCGGTGGTGAAGATTGTTGTGGTGGTGTAGGTTGTCGGGGTGGTGATTGGATTGGTGATTGTGGTGGTGTTGGTTCATGTGGTGGTGTAGATGGTTTCTTGGTTTCTTTTGTTGATTTCTTCTTTAGCACAATCTTCGACATTTTAATCTTTGGCGTAACCTTTATGATCTTTGGAGAAACTACTTTCTTTCGAGCTCCAGCTTTCTTTCTACCACCTGGAGGAGATTGTGATTCAGAGACATGTTCTGGTGAAGGAACGTAAGCAGCATCATCGTCCTTTTCCTATCTCTTTCTCTTTCTCAACAATTTTTCTTGTTCTATTTCTTCCTGAACTCTTCGTAAACGTTTAGTTTCATCAATCTCATCATCTGAAGAACTCGAGGAGCTTGTAGTGTCTTTATCCACATCATCTCCCTCAATATCATCAATAACTTTCTCTTTTCCTTTCTGAGCTTCAATATGAACAACTTTATCAACTTCAGCAACCACTGTTGGTCCTGTCTCTAAGACATCAGTATCAAACAACATATGATCATCAACATTAAATGGATCTTCTTCCGCAGCTACCACTGTTTCATCTTCTTCAGGTTCATCAACCAATAATGTTTTTGCGACTTTCTTTTGCTTCTTCTTTGGTTGTGATGAAGATTCCTCAACCTTTTGAACAATAGGAGTAGCTTTTCTGCGTATTCTCCCAGTTTCTTTCACATACCATTCATTCTTTGTGGTTTTGAAATCTTCAAGAATTTTCAACTCTTCAGCATACGCTGCTTCTTTCATTTCAGCTTCATTTCTCCAGTTCTGATGATCAACTGGATCTGGATCAACGTAGTTAGCATCTTTTATAAAACCAAAGAATTCTGCACCAACTTTAGGTTCTGGATGATTCGGGTGGTATCTCGCAAGCTGTTTAAGCGTGTCGTTGCTCATATGAGATTGAATCAACAAATCATTCTTTATGTTTCGATCAATTTCAGGATAAGCGTGATCAATCATCATCTGCACGAACCTCGGATACATCCAACTCTTGCTGCCTGTCTTAATATTCTCAGCCATATAGTGGAATACAATATGTGAGAAATTATACTTTTTGTTCAACACTAACGCCGTAACCATATTCATTTGATAATCTCGCATCGTATCATAACTTCCTTTCGTATGGCTCAAAGACATCAACACACAGTGAATAATGAACTTGTATGGTTTCTGAAACTTCGATTTCAAATAATTCCCAGCATTCAAAGCTTCCTGATAACCCATTCTTAGCATACAGCCTTTCACCATTCTTTCTGGAAATCTCATTGGCGATTCTGGTTCGTCTGGAAAGTTAACAACTTCATGGATAAGCGCTTCAATGACTAGAATCTTTTCCTCCTTGCCATGCACCTCAATAACTGAAGAAATTACTTTGTTCTGATCATCGTAACTTGCATTTTTCCAGAAGCGTTCTATGTGAGATTTGTATAGTGGACTTTGATCAGTCAATGCCTTCTGGATGGGAATACGACCCATGAATCCAATATATCACTAAACTTTGCCAACTCTGGGTTTTTCTGAATGTCCAAATCACAACAACTGTTGTGAAGAGGATCAAAGACAACACTAGAACCCTGCAAATCAAACACAGTACAACATGCATCAATACTTAGAACATTTTTTTATTAAAATTAAAAATTACATGTTATTACACTTGGAACCCTATGAGCGAAATCAAAATTTCACTAAGTACAAAATCTCATTATATGAACTAAAGAGCGAAACCCCTCATGTATACAAAAGCGGAATCAATATTGTTCACAAAAGCGGAAACACAAAGTGCACTTATGAGCGGAACCTCACAATGCACTTATGAGCGGAACCCCACAATGCATCTTGGGGCGAAATCACTAACAATCACTCAAACTCATTAAATCCCAAAATTGAAACTACTAATCTGTTAACAGGTTAATTCCGAGACTAGGGATATGTTTTAATTTCATTTTAGACTTTAAAAGAACCCTAGATCTACGTCTGAACCACCTGTGACTCGACAAACATCATCAAACATCAATATTTGTAACAATCAAACACAAATCTGTTATCTATACACTAAAACGACAATACATGTGTGTTTTCAAGTTCTGATTTAACATGTTAAGCCCTAAATCTAAGTTATTGTTCATCACTTATGGCCGACAGTTCAAGAAAGCATGATATCTGACAAATTAAAGATCTAACAACCTTGCCCATGATTAACAACTATGATATTCACAAGATCTGATGAAATTTGGGCAGCAATTCGCCTGAAAACTGATGATTTAGGGTTTCGCTTATGGTCGCCGGAGAAGAAGGACGTTATGGGCGAAAGGGTGAAAAGTGACAAATGAACGGAACCAATCTACTTATATAGTAGGTCTGGTTTCGCTCTTAAGACCAAAACCATATGAGCGAAACCTCATGGAACATACAAGCGAAATCACAAGTGAAGCAACCATATGAGCGAAATACCCTTTTCAATGTGACACATGAGCGAAACTATGTGTAGATGTACATATAAGCGAAATCAGAATGCCATTTTTCAAAAATTTAACATTTTAACACTTTTCTGATTAAACACCGTCACACCCAGTTAACCAAGTCCAAGTCAATGACCTTGGTCAACTGCTTGGTCTACCAAGTCCAAGTTAATGACCTCGGTTGACCGAATTATGAAGTACGCAGTCATTTCATTCTGAAAATAGTTTAAATGAATGAACTTTTGAACGTTTTGAACTTCCAAACACTTTTCAGTTTGAAAACACTGTACCAATCACTGTTTAGCATCTCAGCTTACCCAGCCCTCATCAAACACTGACATGATCTGCACTAAGCTTTGATCGTCCGATTCCCAATGTCAGTTGTCGAAAATAAATGAGAAATTAAAATCTTTTTGGATAACTGAATAAACTGAAAACTGTACACACAATCTTTTTGTGAGTGTGTTAGGGGATCATATCAGCTACCGACTAGACACAAGCACCGTTAAGCAGTTATTTCATTTTAAGCATTAAACAATTCGCGTAGATTGCCGATATACTGATCCTTCTTAAATTCTCACAAAACTTTCAACCTGTTCGGGATACAGAATTAGTGTTTTAGGACTTAAACATCTACATGTGTCCCACCTCAGTATATACTCCCTTATCCAGACCCCAGTATTCAGTCTTACAGGTGAGTATACCTAGATGATATCTGTAATGGGGTGAAATGCGAGGGCCGTGAGAGCTCAGGTCGATACTTCCGTATACGCAGAGAGATGACGGCTTCGACTTTACGGTGGGTCCCCTTTAGAGGATCTTTTGATTTCAACAGCACATGATTAACATTTTTCAATGCGTCATCATTTTTTATGCTGAGGGGAGGCTTTACAAGTAAAGCAATGCGTAAAGCATTATCCGAGGACTAGGTCAGTATTTCCATACAGCAGAAGTCCCGGGATAATACCCCAGATATCACTAAGCATAAAGACCTAGTATCTCAGAATACGGGACCCTTCAAACAGGATTTCAGGGGTTATCTATATATCCTGGAGGTGTTCCCCACATAGACGTAAGTGAATTTTATGTTTATATCCCAAACTGATCTACTAATTTTGAGAAAACCTACCGGCACATCTTTAGCGAGACTGCTTAATTGCATTTTATACATTACAATTCTTTAGCGTGCTGCGCCTGTCTAGCTGATGTACTATCATTTCCCCTATTCTACACAACTCTTTTTGAATTTTTTAATGTTTTTGGATTTTTGAATTTTATCATGTTTTTGTATTTTTCTGCGAATTTCTCCCCCTAAAACTAAAACATATTTTTGTGTTTTTGTTTTTATCGAAAAGCAGAAAATAAACAGTACAAATAAAATTGACAACACAACAAAGGTTCACGTCAGATCGTCGCCCAACTCGGCTTCACATTCAATAACCCTCCCAGATTGCAGATTTTTCATCCCGTTTAACCTTAAAAGATAATAAAATCTCTTTTTATCAAATGGTTTAGTATAAAAATCCGCTTTCTGATCATCGGTGTGCAAGTGTTCAATCCGAATTAACTTTTTCTCGTGACAATCACGGATAAAGTGGTGACGGATCTCAATGTGTTTAGTTTTTGAATGGTGAACCGGATTTTTAGTGATGTTAATAGCTGCTTCATTGTCCACGTAGATCGGAGTGTCTAAGAACTGCAAACCGAAGTCGCGCATCTGCTGTTGGATCCAAAGGATCTGCGAGCAACAGCTGGTGGCTGAAACGTATTCAGCCTCGCAAGTAGAGAGCGCTACTGCGGTTTGTTTCTTACACTGCCAGGTGACGAGTCGAGTTCCGAAGAACTGACACCCAGCAGTGGTGGACTTTGCGTTTTGCTTGCAGCTCCCAAAGTCAGAATCAGCAAAACCAGATAAAGTAAAGTCATCCGATCGAGGATACCACAAGCTGATGCTTGGGCAGCCTTTCAAATACCGTAAAATACGTTTCACTATGGTCAGGTGTGATTGCTTTGGATTTGACTGATATCTGGCGCAGAGACACGTCGGGTACATGATGTCTGGACGGGAAGCCGTGAGATACATCAGAGAGCCAATGATAGATCGGTACAATGTCTCGTCCATCTTCACACCATTCTCGTCTGGATAAATTCCATGATTCTGTGCGAGGGGGGTTGATGCAGGACTGCAATCTGTCATGTCAAACTTGTCAAGCACGTCCTTCACATACTTCGTTTGGTGAATGAAGATTCCGTCGGGCATTTGTTCCACCTACAGCCCGAGGAAGAACTTCATCTCCCCTATTGAACTCATCTCAAACTTTTTCTTCATCACCTTTTCAAAGTCTTTGCACAGGTCGTCGTTGGTGGATCCAAAAATGATATCGTCAACATATATCTGCACGATCAACAAGTGGCCTACCTCTTCCTTGGTGAACAAAGTGCTGTCTACTGTGCCTCTTGTGAACCCGTTGTCCAACAAGTATTGAGAAAGCGTCTCGTACCATGCTCTCGGGGCCTGGTGAAGTCCGTATAGCGCTTTGTCCAGTAGATACACCTTGTTTCTGTGCAGTGGGTCTGTGAACCCCGGCGGTTGTCCCAAATACACTTCTTCTCTGATTTGTCCATAAATGAAGGCAGATTTGACGTCCAGCTGATACACTTTAAAATCTTTCCATGACGCGAAGGCTAGAAATATCCGAATTGCCTCAAGTCTGGCAACCGGTGCGTAAACTTCATCATAATCTATTCCTTCCTGTTGACTGAAGCCTTGAACCACAAGTCACGCTTTGTTTCTCACCACGACACCTCTGTCATCACGTTTGCACTTAAAAACCCATTTCGTCTTGATTAGCTTTTGATTCTTAGGCAGATCGACAAGTCTCCAGACGCCCAGCTTTTCGAACTGTTGCAGCTCCTCCTGCATTGAATTCACCCAGCTATCCTCGGTCAATGCCTCTTTGTAGGTTCTAGGCTCTATCTGCGAAATAAAACATTTTAATGAGACTTCTTTCTGCATATCAGCAATAGATGAATTGAAACATGTAAGAGCTCGGTCTATTTGATGTCGGGTTTTGACACCACTTTGCAGGTCGCCAATAATTTGTTCTGAAGGATGGTAAGACAATGTCCGTGGCATAACATTGTCAGGCACATTCACTTCCGATTCCAAGCTCGATATCTCAAGATCAACGGTTTGATCCTCAGCTTCCGTTGGATCCTCGTCAAAAGTCAGAGCGGGTTCCGCTTCTGAGTCGTCAGATTCGTCAAAAGATGGAGCTGGTTCCTCTGGTGGTTCGTGAGCTGTTCCACTCGGTCCTGCTTCATCATCGTGAGTACCCACGGCGGGTTGAGAAACTTCTAGCGGTCTAGACACTTGCTCTTGTGACATATTTTGCTGATACAGGTACATAAGAGCTAGTTCCTCATCACTCGGCTCGACTGGTAAATGAAACAACTCCCAGAGCTTATCGTAGTCGAACAGGAATCTTTGTCCGGGAAGTTGTGGTGATGGAGTGTGCTTCTGACAATCCACATGCTGGACTTGAATCACCTTCCCCAGGCATGGTACGAACACCCTTTTCAGCGGGATTGCATAACCTACAAAGAAACCCTCATTAGATTTAGCTCCAAATTTACCGTTTTCATCAATAAAAGTGCAAGGAGACTCAAATGGCTCCAAAAACTCAAGATTCGGCTTATAACGATGCAGCAGCTCAAAGCAAGTCTTTTTATACTTCTTGACAGTGAGAACTCTATTCAATGTGTAACAGGCTGCTGATACTGCTTCACTCCAGAAAAAGATTGGTAGCTTGGAATCTGCAACGTTGTACGTGCTGTCTCAATCAGGGTCCGATTCTTTCGTTCAGCTATGCCATTCTACTGTGGTGTGTACGACGCACTGAATTCATGAAGAATTCCCTTCTCGTTGCAGACCTCGTACATCTTGTTGTTCTTGAATTCCGTTCCTTGTCGCTCCAAATCCTCCGGATTGGCAGTTTATACACCGTTTCCATCTTTTTGAAAAGCATCATCAATGACTCAAAAGTTTGATCTTTTCGTTCCAAGCACACTACCCAAGAAAATCTCGTAAAGTCACCAGTCACCACCAGGCAATATAAGTCTCCGCTGATGCTCTTTACGTTGACAGGCCCGAAGAGATCCATGTGCAATCTCTCAAGAGGTAACCTGATTGTGTTCATGATCTTCAATGGGTGTGACTTCCGAGTCTGCTTTCCTTTCTTACACGCTACACAATCATCATTTAAGTGAAAATTCTTCAGATTAACACCATCAACCAAGTCATTGTGTACCAAAAAGTTCATTTTGCGAACATGAATGTGGCCCATCTTTCGATGCCACATTATCGAATCTTTTTCTGTCGCTTTAGTTTTGGACACAAAACACTGTTTCTGATGAGATGTTGGCGTTGCGACACTCATATCAAGTATATAAAGATCATTCTCCCGCGGAGCGCGCAACAGCACCATCTCATCAGGGATTTTAAACCCTGGTTTCAAAACAACACATTCAGTTTTAGTAAAGTGTACACTAAACGCTTTATCACAGATTTGTGAGATACTGAGTAAATTGTTTGTTAACTCTACTATGTAGTTCACTTTGTCGAACGAAATCACTCCATTTGACAGCGTTCCTTGTCCAACGATCCTTCCACCTTGATTCCCAGCAAATCCAACATAGCTTCCGTTTATGGATTTGACATCATATAGCAGAGCAAGCGTCCCAGTCATATGCCTTGAAGCGCCACTATCCATAATTCACTTTGATAGTATAGACTTGGGCAGCCCCTGCAATCATCAAATCAAATTTATTCAAACAATGAAGCCCAGGATTTCTTAACTTTTGACACACTTCCGAACACAACATCACACTTTTCATTTGTTTTCGGAAAACCAAATGTGACATTTGGAACCTCTTCTTTCACAATCGTTTTAACTTTGTTAGTTATCGGTGGAAATTCATCAAGAAACTTATCAACTTCATTTTCAAACTCAACCACATCATCTTTAAAAATGTTTGAATCTATTTTCAAAGCATTCTCCATCTTTTTAACCTCAACAGACGGTTTCGATTTCGCGACCCAAGATTGATTTTCAAAAATTTTTGTCTTAGGGTAAATTTTTGAAGTCTTTCGAGTCTTAGAGGATTCGCCAATCTCGAAAGTTGATTTCGGCTTATCCTCCGACTTCAAAGATTCCCCTCTTTTCAAAATACGGATCGGAGAAACCATCGACGTTTTTCCTTTTGTGTCAGTTGGAGATTTAGGTCGAGATTTTTGAATGTTTGACATTTGAACCGTTGGTTTAGAAACAGTTTGTTTTTGAACACTTGGTTTTGAAACAGTTTGTTTTTGAACCGGTTTTACAACAACAGGTTTCTCAATGACTTTCTGACACTGTTTCGCCATGTGGCCGATCTCATTGCAATGGTAAAACACCCTTTTGTCATATTCGACAAAAGTAGATTTGACTGAGTCTTCTTTCAATTTCTTTGCTGCATTGAAATCGTCCACAACTTTTTGACTGAAAATATAATCTTTCTCATCGTCAACAATAGGACCAGCGACAAAAACTTCATTCATCTTCTCTTTCGGCTTAAACACATGTTTAGCCGTTTTCTTTTTAAACCCGATTCCTTTGTTTTTAAGATTGTTTTTCTTGTTTTGACCTTTACCAACCCCTTCTTTCTTTTCCGAACTTGTGGGACGTGAAGTAACAAACGACTTTTTGGGTTTTGAAAAGAATTCATTGTTATTAACACTGTTAATGTTCATTTCAACCAGTTTAAACACTTTTTTCGACATTCTCGATTTTCACATTCTGAAGTGGATACTCGTAATCGGAATAAAGTTTGTCTGTTCCAATCATGGTGTATACCACCATAATCGGATCATCATTCGCACTCTTTTCCGATTTCGGTACATATCGATCTAAGAAACTCCCTTCATCTTCAGAATAAATAACAACTTTCTCAGATTGAGCCTTTTCAGATTTCTCACTTTCCTCATCCAACACCTGATCGACAACAGTTTTGATAAGCTGAGATTCGTTGTCGGTATCGGATGGGGAGAATGTGACATCTATGGTCTCAGACAGATTATCCTCAACCGATCTCAATTTGAGATTTAGAGCAGCTTCTACCCCATCTGGATATTTCTGTGTGTAATGATTCCACATTGGGGGTGGAACACTCTTGAAGATTGGTGCAGCATGTGGCTGTTGAGGAACAATTTGTTCAAGAACGTACGATGAAGCCACATAACTCATTAGCTTTTTATCAATCCGATCGTTTTCAATTTTAGCCAATTCAAGTTCTTTTCTAAGAGTTGCAATCGTGTCTAAATGAAAATTGACTTCATTTTGTTTATCAAATAATGTTGCTTTAGCCAATTTTGTAGCTTTATCATTTTCGACACTTTCCTTTTGGATCATCTTGATTGACCTTTTAAGAGTATCGTACGCCTCTTTAACTTGGCCAAGGTCAAACTTAATCATATCAGCGTGGTGTTTCAACTCCTGATACATAGTGTCTTTTTCAAGACACTCCGTGCATGGTTCTAAACACTGTTTGCACGGTGTTTCAGGGATTGAAACAACTTTTTCATTAACCTGCTCTACACAATCAGTTTTACCTACATTGTTTGACTCAGACTCAGACAGTTTGACTGATTTGATCTCCTGAACTCCAGATTCCTTTCGTTTGACAAACACACTACTGACAGACTTTGACTCCTCGGATTCTGAGTCTACCTCTTTGAGTTTTCCCATTAGAGCTTTGTCAGCTATGTCTTTCAAAACTTCTCCAGTCATCTCTTTCGACACGTCGATCAACTCTTCAACGATTTCTTTCTTCTCTTCAAACCTTGGGCATGATCCGGTCCTTGGTTCTTCAAAGTAACCTGCAAACGATTCAGAAATGTTAGGAGGCAATACAGATTTCATTAAACTTCCCAAAACCTCCTGCTCAGACTGGTAGTAATACACTCCAGCAGCTATTTCTTCCATATCGACCGAATTATCAGCAGAAACCTCTTCAGCAACCTCAGAAACATCTTCAGTAACTGTTTCCGGTTCAGACACCATCTCAGAAATTTCAACAACTTCAGCCATCATGGCCTGTCCATCGCTACCGGGAATATACTTATCCCAGCTGAAACCTGCAGCAACCTTTTCATCGTCTTGATTCACGATCAGCGCCTTTTCTGGCTTATTCTCAATCTGTGGCCTCTGAACAGTTTGCTATTGATTTGGTTGGTGATAGATCGCTTGCCTGTAGTAGTCGTTAGTGAACGGGTTTTGATGATTGTTTACATCACGATTGGGACATTCTCGTTTGAAGTGACCGCGTTCTTTACATTTAAAGCATGTAACTTTCGACTTATCAAACCCTAACTTTTGATCGGGGCCTGATAGACTGTTCCGGCCTGTAATTTCCATGAAACGTTAACCCTACGCACCAAACTCGCCATACACCATTTTATGTCGATCAGTTCAAGCTCTTCGGGATCGATTTGGTCGTAATCCTCCTTCTTCATGTCAGGATTACCGATCCTCCATGCGACTAAGCCCTCATAAGCCTCAAGAACGGAAGCAAGCAGTGCTATGTGATGTTTTGCGGCTATTTCAGTTATCTCGTTTCCATTATTTATGTTTACCGCAATATTTCACTGAACCCCAGAAACATACGCCTGTTGGTTGGATCCTGTTGAGCTTTGAGGTGAAGGCTGTTCCTGAGCTTTGACATTTGGTTCAAAGTTCGCGAATGGTGAAGAATTGCCGGATTGAGGAGTGTTTGAAGAAGCACTTGAGGTCTTATCAGCAATGAACCCTGTCTGTATTTTTGGGCTTTGATTGGTTGAAACTGTAGGGTTGCCTTTGTAATACAACGATACATCCTGCTGCACACTCGCTGAGTTCATTTTCTTGATTTTCAGCAATTCTAGCTCGTGAGCTTCGCTCTTCTCGATGAATGAGCTGAGGTTGAGATTCACAAAATCAGAATTATTCTTCAACATCATTAGATAAGTGCCACATTCATCATACGGAAGAGCATCACACAGCTTATCAATCCATTCTTCATTTGTCTTTGTAATTTCCAAATGCTTCATTTCAACTACAAGATGACAGTATCGTTCGATTAACTGCTTTGTTGTTTCTCCTTTAATCCCAGTAAAAATATCAAATTCCTTCTTGATTAAGGCTTTCTTGCTCTTAATCATAGATACACTGCCTTGGAATTTCAGCTTCAACGCATGCCACATCGACTGAGAATTATCTTCATGTTGTAGTAAAACGAGAATATCTTCTTTGATGGCCTGTTGCAGAATGCTCACCATCTTCTTTTCAGCCTTGAAGTCAATCTGTTCAGATTCTGTCAAACTCCTGATGCCCTTTTCCAATCCCATACCGTTAACTGGTGGTACATACTTCGCCTCTATTTTCATCCAACATTCGAAGTGATTGGCTTGCACCCAGTTTTTGAAACGTCCTGACCAACCCGCGTATTCATCCAAACTCATAAGCTTCGGTGGCTTTTGCATCGTCTCTAATTCATTTATATATAACTTGGCTAACTGTTCTATACTGAAAGTTTCCTTTGTCGGTAAGAAATGAACAGACTTGGTTAATCTATCTACAATCACCCAAATTGTATCATTACCTTTCCGTGTCTTGGGTAATTTGGTAACAAAGTCCATTGTTATCAATTCCCATTTCCATATTGGCACTTCTAGTTGTTGCAATAAACCTGAGGGTTTCTGATGTTCAGCTTTAACCTGTGAATAGGTTAGACACTTGGCAACATAAGCTGCTACATCCTTTTTCATTCCTATCCAACAGAAATTCTTTCTTAAGTCTTGATACATTTTATCACTACCAGGATGTATCGTATACTTAGACTTATGGGTTTCTTCTAAAATTCGGTGACGTAGGTTTCCTTGTTTGGGTATCCAAATTCTTTTCTTATGGATCTCCGAATTCCATTTGTTCCTTGTTCTAATTCCTTAATCATTCCTTTTAATTTTTCAGTATCATCCTTGATTACTGATTCTTGTATTTCTCTAATCTGTTCATTTAAATCTATCTGCGGATTTAATTTATGGGAACGTACTCTTTTTGGCTTTTCATGATACTTTCAACTTAAAGAATCAGCTACTAAATTAGCCTTTCCTGCATGATATTGGATATTACAATCATAATCACTAAGAATTTCCATCCAGCGTCTTTGTCTCATATTTAACTCTTTTTGCCCGAAAACATATTTTAAACTCTTATGATCAGTGAAAATGGTAAACTTACTGCCGTAAAGATAATGTCTCCAAATTTTAAGGGCAAAAATTATGGCTCCTAATTCTAGATCATGGGTTGTATAATTTTCTTCATGATTCTTAAGTTGTCTAGAGGCATAGGCTATAACCTTTTGACGTTGCATCAACACACATCCATAACCTAAGGATTCTAAAGGCTTCTTCCTGTTTTGGTCCCCATTCAAACTTGACTGATTTACAGGTCAGTTTTTTTAAGGGAATGGCTATTCTAGAAAAATCTCGGATAAATCGTCTATATTAACGTGCCAGTCAAAGAAAACTTCTTACTTCCGTTGGTGACTCGGGGACTTTCCATTTACTAATTGCCTCGATCTTTGTGGGATCTACATGAATTCCTTCATGATTAACTAAATGTCCAAGGAATTTCACTTCTTCCAACCAAAATTCACATTTCAAAAATTTAGCATAGAGCTTTTCTTTTCTCAGCAAATTTAAGAGTGTATGCAGATGCGCTGCATGTTCCTCTTTACTCTTAGAGTAAATGAGAATATCATCTATAAAGACAATTACGAATTTATCCAGATATGGTTTACATATTCTATTCATCATGTCCATAAATGCGGCTGGGGCATTGGTTAAACCAAATGGCATGGCGGTAAATTCATAATGACCATACCTTGTCCTAAAAGCGGTTTTAGGAATGTCCTCTTCCTGTACTTTCAGTTGATGATATCCTGAGCATAAATCAATCTTGGAGAAGAATCGAGCTCCTTGCAGTTGATCAAACAGATCATCGATTCTCGGTAATGGGTACCGGTTTTTAATCGTGACCTTGTTCAATTCTCGTTAATCAATGCACATACGCATTGATCCGTTTTTCTTATTGACAAACAAGATTGGTGCTCCCCATGGTGATGAACTGGGTTGTATGAATCCTTTTTCCAAAAGTTTATCCAACTGCTTCTTCAATTCTTGCATCTCTGCTGGTGCCAAACAGTAAGGTGCCTTGGCAATCGGTGATGTCCCTGGTAGCAGGTGAATTCTGAATTCAACTTCCCTGTCCGGCGGTAGTCCCGGGTACTTCTTCTGGGAACACATCGGAGAATTGAGATACTACGAGAATATCTTTCAATTCTTTTCCTTTAGTGTTAATGATTATGGAAATCATATACACTTGATGTGCACAAAATGCAACATATAAATTACATCAATTGTGGCGTAAAACTAACCCTTTTTTAGTACTAATGTTGGAAAAAGTGTGTTTTTGTCTTCCTTTTGTATTTTCAGGATTAAATGAGCTCAAATGAACAAAAGAAGCAAAAAGGCAACTAAATCTAACATAGATACAAGAAAAGGAACAAATGTGGCATGCCCGACCCCCGACAGCATCTTCCCAAGCAAAATCAAGAAGACAGAAGGCTGAACACGCCCCGTGCTCAGTGAGCACGGGGGCGTGCCCAAGTGTCAGCAGAAAAGACAATTGTAGAAGCTTCCATCACCCACCATGGGGCCATGCACAGCGGACACGGGGCCGTGGTCAACTATAAGATTCGCAAAATCCAGGCAAATCTTGATAGTACAGATACGCTTCTACACACGGGGTCCTGCTCAGCGGACACGGGGGTGTGGTCAACTAATGCAGACAAACTGCAATTAATGAAGAAAGAGAGAAGGATGGACACGGGGCCATGCCCGAGCTTCTATTCAGCCTATAAATAGGGGTGCTTGGATCACTTGCAACTCATCCCTTGGCACACTACCTCTCTCACACTTCACCCACCACCCACCACCATCACAACACCATCATCCACCACCATCATCCATTGTCCATCATAGAGTGTGTGAGTCGTCTTGGGATCCAAGATTGATCGTAAGAGTTCTTGACAATCAAAGGCCATGTTTGCCTAAGTCTCTTACATCACTTGGTGAAGACAAGTGTCTAGTGTAATACTTTTTATTTTTAATCTTTTCGCACTTTTACTTTGTTATGTATTAATGACTTTAATAACTAGTTTCTTATGTTGAAGGTGATTCTTCCTTATCGTTTGTCCGTGGTGTCTTGGCATTATTTTACTGTCTATATAAAAAAAAGATTTTCACCATTCATATCTCCACGGTCTATATGGAGGTATGTTGGCTACCTGGTCGGGGTTAAGGGAACGATTTGGTAAGAGTCTTGCCATTGTTCAGTGTATAGATCCTACAAAGGACCTTGGTCAAATTTAGTAGGACCTCCTTCAATACCCACCGGTATTGGATGGCGGGGGTCCAAACTCTTTGATCCCCTCATAAGTTAAACTACTATTAATATTTTAACCCGGCTACTTAGGACTGTATCCCTGCTGACTCAGACTACTTAGCCGAGGGTAACGTTACCTTCAAAAGAGGGGCCTACCACAATATGCATTAAATACTTAATTAATTATCTTTTAATAATCCGACCCTTTAGGATTGTATCCTTGCTGACTCAAACTACTAGGTTTAGGGTAACGTCACCTTCAAAAGAGGGGTCTCCTACAATAACTAAGATAATCTCTTAAAAAATGCAAAGTTCGGAAATAATCAAAGGTTACACTATACACGCGTCGGAGCCAAGTGGTTCATCTTTTCTATATGTTTTTACTTTTATTTTATTTTCCAGCATTTAGTTAGTTTTTATTTTTCTAGCTTAAAACCTTTTTCTAAATTTTGATTTGATTAGACGTTGAGGATAAACCGGTACTAAAAGCTCTTGTGTCCTTGGACGACCTCGGTATCTTGCCAACACTATACTACGCTCACGATGAGTACACTTGCCCATATGTGTGTTTGGTGTTAGTAAAATATCGTGTTTTATAAATTTAAAACTTGACTAACGTGTAAAAAGTGCTTAAAATATACTTAATTCCATATACACACCAACCCGTATCAAATTTTTGGCGCTGTTGCCGGTGACACAAGGATTTTAAGAAAGCTTAAAATCGACGGTCTAATCAGTTTTACAAAACTTTTTCAAAACGCGCGCACATTTTTCTGCATTTTAGTTTAGTTTTGCATTTACAGTAGTCTGAAGACGGGGCCGTGTTCACTGAACTGACTTTGTCATCCTTGATGACGCTCCTCTTGTGTTGGGACGACCTTTTGTAAAACTCATGAAGCTTTGAAAAACCAGAAGTACAACAATCTACCTCTTCAATTAGGGGCATTCAAAAGGAGCATAGATCTTGAGCGCTCAATGAAGTATCCTTTTGGCAATAATGACCCCCTAATTGAATGAAGATGAACCACCCGATACAAGTGAAAAGATGGACCACTTTGTTGAAGAAGAGGTCGCCATAGAACAAACTTTTAAGGTTCTAGATCAAAATGAGCAACCAAATAAGGAGTCTCCTAAAGACCCACCTCTTGAGCTCAAAGAATTTCCGAAAGGTTTGGAATATGCTTTTCTAGACAAAGATGGTAAATCACCTGTAATTATTTCGTCTAAGTTAAGTAGTTTAGAAAAAAATATTAATTAAACTTTTGAAAAAACACAAAAATGCGATCGCTTGGAAGCTTGTAGATATTAAAGGAATAAGTCCTTCCATGTGCAGGCACAAAATTTTAATGAACAATGACTACAAATTGGTAATACAACCACAACGTAGAGTAAATCCAAATGTTCAAGAAGTGGTTAAAAATGAAGTCATCAAAATACTTGACGCCGGACTTATTTATCCTATCTCCGATAGTCCTTGGGTAAGTCCCGTTCAAGTAGTTCCAAAGAAAGGAGGTATGACGCTAATGACTAATGAAAAGAATGAATTAATACCAACGAGAACCGTCACATGATGGAGGGTGATATGCGCAAAATGCAACATATAAATTATATCAAATGTAGCATAAAACTAACCCCTTTTTAGTACTAATGTTGGAAAAAGTATGTTTTTGTCTTCCTTTTGAATTTTCAGGATTAAATGAGCTCAAATTAACAAAAGAAGCAAAAAGACAGCAAAATCTAACATAAATACAAGAAAAGGAACAAAAGTGGAATGCCCGACCCCTCAACAGCATCTTCCCAAGCAAAACCAAGGACACAGAAGACTGAACACGCCCCGTGCTCAGCGAGCACGGGGCCGTGCCCAAGAAGCAGCAGAAAAGACAAACCTTTAGAAGTTTCTATTGCCCACCACGGGGCCGTGCCCAGTGGACATGGGGGCGTGGTCAGACTCCTGCAGGCACATTTATTGTAATTGCGAATTACAATTAATGAGGAGAGAGACAAGGATGGACACGGGGCCGTGCCCGAGCTTCTGTTCAGCCTATAAATAGGAGTGCTTGGAGAAAATTCAACTCATCCCTTGGCACACCACCTCTCTCACACTTCACCCACCACCCACCACCACCATAACACCATCATCCACCACCATCATCCATTGTCCATCATAGAGTGTGTGAGTCGTCTCGGGATCCAAGATTGATCGTAAGAGTTCTTGACAATCAAAGGCCATGTTTGCCTAAGTCTCTTACATCACTTGGTGAAGAAAAGTGTTTAGTGTAATACTTTTTATTTTTAATCTTTCGCACTTTTAATTGGTTTTGTATTAATGACTTTAATTACTAGTTTCTTATGTTGAAGGTGATTCTTCCTTATCGTTTGTCCGTGGTGTCTTGGCATTATTTTACTGTCTATATAAAATAAAAGATTTTCACCATTCATATCTCCACGGTCTATATGGAGGTATGTTGGCTACCTGGTCGGGGGTTAAGGGAACGGTTTGGTAAGGGTCTTGCCATTGTTCAGCGTTTAGAGATTCTGCAAGGGACCTGGGTCAAATTTAGTAGGACCTCCTTCAATACCCAAAGGTATTGGATGGCGGGGGTCCAAACTCTTTGATCCCCTCATAAGTTAAGCTACTATTAAAACTTTATCCCAGCTATTTAGGATTGTATCCCTGCTGACTCAGACTACTTAGCTGAGGGTAACGTCGCCTTCAAAAGAGGGGCCTACCACATTATGCATTAATAACTTAATTAATTATCTTTCAATAATCCGACCCTTTAGGATTGTATCCTTGCTGACTCAAACTACTGGGTTGAGGGTAACGTCTCCTTCAAAAGAGGGACCTACTACAATAACTAAGATAATCTCTTAAACAAGTGCAAAAGTGCGAAAATAATCAAAGGTTACACTAACACACGAGTCGGATCCAAGTGATTCATCTTGTCTATCCGTTTTTATTTTTATTTTCAGTATTTTAGTTAGTTTTACTTTCTTAGTTTAAAATCTTTTTCTAACATTTTGATTTGATTAGACGTTGAGGATAAACCGGTACTAAAAGCTCTTGTGTCCTTGGACGACCTCGGTATCTTACCAACACTATACTACGTCCATGATGGGTGCACTTGCCCATATGTGTGTTTGGTGTTAGTAAATATCGTGTTTTATAAATTTAAAACTTGGCTAAAAGTGTAAAAAGGGCTAAAATATACATCTAAATTATAACACACTTCACGCACATCAAGTTTTTGGCGCCGTTTCCGGGGACACGAGGATTTTAAGAAACTTAGGAATCAACGGCCTAATCATTTTTTTTATTTTCTTTTTAATTTTTAGATTTTCTTAAATTTTTCAGCTTCTGCAGTGCTCAGCACGGGCCGTGCCTGGTCGGACACGGGCCGTGCCCAGCATTGGTACTGGCAGTTTTTATTTTCCGAGTTACAGAAGGCTGAGCATGGGGCCGTGTCGGTGCAACACGGGGCGGTGTCCAACTTTCCAGTAACAGGGATCCAGAAAACAATCACTGTAACTCCGACCACGGGCCGTGCACATTGAGCACGGGGCTGTGGTGAACTTTCTGACCAGCATTCTTTTCTGTTTTTGTGGCAGGACTTGGAACCAGACGCCACCTCTACGTAGTGTATGAGCTCCAGTTCTAATAAAGACATAAAAGAACCTCTAGAAGAACCCGAACGCTTTCTCAGAAAAAGACTAAAAGCTAAAAACCAAGAGAAGGTTTCGGGGGACCCACTTCCAATGGCAGACCAACGTACCCTTATGGATTACCTACGACCCACCGTAGGTAACCTTGGCGCCGCTATCAATGCACCGAATGTCGAAGCCAACAACTTCGAACTTCGGCCACATTTGATACAGATGCTTCAAAACTCTGCAACCTTTCATGGGCTTGCGGACGAGGATCCCCATCTACATATCACTGATTTCTTAGAAATATGTGATACCTTTCGGATCAATGGAGCATCAAATGACGCCATTCGCCTTCGAATGTTTCCATTTTCGCTAAAAGACCGAGCAAAAGCTTGGCTTAACACCCTCCCAGTTGGTTCGGTAAACACCTGGGATGAACTAGCCCAAAAATTTCTATATAAGTATTTCCCTCCCGCCAAATCGGCTAAATTAATGACTGAAATTAATACATACTCGCAAGATGAGGGGGAATCCTTATATGAAACTTGGGAAAGATCCAAGGAGCTATTACGAAAGTGTCTTCATCACGGTCTTGCGGTGTGGCAACAAGTATCCACTTTCTATAATGGATTGTTGCCACATACTAGACAAACACTTGACTCTAGCTCCGGGGGACTTTTAGGTAATCGCCGCCCGCAAGAAATATATAATCAAATTGAGGAAATTGCTCAAACCAATTTTCAATGGCACACTCCCTGAGGCAATAAATCTATTGCCCCGGGCGCCCTAAGGTTGATGAAAGAACTTCTTTACAAGCCCAAATCGAGGCCCTTTCTTCAAAAATTAAAAAGCTAGAAATGAAAAAAACAGTCTCGGTTATGGCTTGTGAAGGGTGTGGTGGGCCACATGAAAATTGGAGTTGTATGAAAGAAACAGATGATCAAATAGAGTCGGTAAACGACATTGATAATAGACCTAGGCCGTCGGGTCCCCCAACGGGCACCTACAACCAAGGATGGCGTAACCACCCTAACCTTGGTTGGAGAGAACCCGGCAATAGTAGTAACCAACAAAACCTAAATCAACGAACAAACTTTCAACAACCGAGGAATGAGTCACAAAATTTTTCTCAACAACAAGGTGGACGAGAAAGGCTTGAAGATACTATATCTCGCCTCATCTCCGACACTTAAAAGAAAAACTCGGATAGGTTTCTACAATTAGAATCAAATTTTAAAAATCAACAAGCTAGTATACAAAACATCGAAAAACAAATAAATCAACTAGCCCAAAATTTCTCCGAGAGACCACAAGGCGCGTTACCAAGTAATACCGAAATAAACCCAAAGGCACAAGTTCATCTCATAACACTACGGAACCGTACCGTGGGTACCGCGGAAGGCCCGCCGCTTACTAAGGAGATCGCAACACCGCCCCAACAAGAGAAGGGTTCTCCTCCCTCACCAGAGCCCACCAAGGCTCCTCGGGTTCCGTACCCCGGTAGGTTAATCCGTCAGAAGACCAATGAGCAATTCGCAAAATTCGAAAGTCTACTAAAACAATTGCATGTCAACATTCCTTTCATTGACGTCCTAACCCAAATGCCTAAATATTCAAAATTCATGAGGGACTTTCTCACTCATAAAAGGAAAACTGAATCATTGCAATTAGTTAACTTAGGCGAAGAATGATCCGCCCTCGTGCTCAATAAACTTCCCCAAAAGAAGATTGATCCCGGAAGTTTCACAATTCCTTGCTCAATTGGGGACTCCCCCATTCGAAATGCGCTAGCCGACCTTGGGGCTAGCATTAACCTCATGCTAGCATCAATGTTCAAAAGACTCGGCTTAGGCAAAACGAGTCCTACAAAGATGAGTATACAGCTTGCTGATCGATCCTTCAAATTCCCGCAAGGTGTCGCTGAAAATCTGCTAGTCAAAGTTGATAATTTCGTCTACCCGGCCGACTTTGTCATACTTGATATGGAAGAAGACACCGAAGTCCCCCTCATACTAGGGAGACCATATCTAGTCACCACGCAAGCAGTGGTAGACATGAATGACGGAACGCTCACTTTAAAATATGATGATAAGGAAGTGAAGTTCGGGGTTGGGAAGAGAATAGAGGACGATGACCCGGTCAATTACATGAAGGTTATTGATTCGAGTTTGGATGATGCTCTCCGACGGTGCAACATCGGATGCAAAACATCCCGCTCGGAAAACATATAACCTCACCTTGGGTCTAGCCAAGGACCCTTATAAACGTGGCGCACCACGGAGGCATTCCACGGAACTATCCTTAGTTTAGTTTAATCTTTAAGTTTAATTTCAATTTGCAGGAATAAAACACACTCTGGATGGTAAAGGATAACAAGGGAAACGAGAAACGTAGCCCCATGCACTAAAACAAAGCAATCCGACAACAATCTCTCATTACAGTTGGCTCAGCATGGGCCGTGTCCACCCAACACGGCCCCGTGGTGCACAATCTGCAGCAAATCACCCAGTTCAGGTAACTGGACACGGGGCCGTGTTCACTGAACACGCCCCCGTGCCCAGGCTTCTGTTTCTTTTCTTAAATTCTTGTCACTGGCACCTAAACACGGGGCCGTGTCCAGACTGCCAGTAACATAAAATTTTGCTTTTAACACCATTTTACACATTCAATCAACCTAAAAATTTATTTTTGGGACACATTGAGGATAATGTGTAATTTAACTGTGGGGGGGATGCTAAAACATTGAATTTTGCAAGTCCTAATAACAAGCCTTACACAAAACTCTATTGGAACCGCTAATCACCCCAATTTTTTTTCCAAAAATTTTCATTTTTTTACTTGACTAAGTTTAAGTTGGGAATTCAAGTCTTAATAAGGTCATATTTTTACAATTTACAACCGATAGCATCGTGATAAAAAGAACCAACATAAGAAAATTATGAAAAGACATGACAAACTTAGTTAAAATAAGATTATATATACTTGATCACATAAAAAACCCTTTTCCCACAAAAGTGAGTTTTGAGCCTTTAACGAGCATACAAATATATATATCTTTACACTAAATGCTCATTTTTCGTTTCTTGTGTGAATAGTCGCTTGGTTCATACGACTCTAGAACTTGCCACAACAATACATTCCCGGTCCTTACCAACTTAAACCTGAGTAAGTAAATGATGGAGGCATTAGGACTAACCCTTTTTCATTCTACACCATTATTTTTCTTTTTTTTTACCACCTACCCAAAATCCCCCTAGTTAACCCCTTTGAGCCTAAACCTTTTCATTTCTTAACCCAAAACAACCCTTTTTACCCACCTAAACCTTTTTATTTTATTTTTTTTAGTAACAACGTTCGGTTCTCTTATGACTTCCTCAATATATATATATATATATATATATATATATATATATATATATATATATATATATATATATATATATATATATATATATATATATATATATATATATATATATATATAAATTTCGATGAAGCTAAACAAACAAACAAAGTTTATCATATATCTTTGTTTGAACAATCCATCGAAATAAAATAAAAATATGAAAAATAAAAAGTCTTTCAAACCAACGTTTGTTACGCCTTTCGCCCTTTTTACTAACCACTAACCCAACCACCCACCTTTAGCCCAAGCAAAAAAACCCATAAAGTCCTCTTGATATTTACAAAGGTATGTAGTTAAAAAGGAGGAGGATTGATTGCTTGGCAAGCTTATGATAGGAGTAAGTTCCATGCCGCTCTCGAGTGATTCACTAAAAAAATACACTTTCGGTCGAGTGTTGAGTGATCTCCCGTGAGGTATGTGAACTTGTATATATATGAGATTTTAAAAAGGTATGTTATGCCCAAATAAGTAATTTATCTAAAAGAATGTTCTTAATAAATCATGCCGAATAGGATTGTAAATAAATAAAAATAAAACCTCAATAAAGAATCTTGGAAATCCCGACACTCTATGACAAGCCCAAAAACCTTCTGTTCTACCCATTCCATTTGGGAGTGAATAAAGCCACATTATTAAGAGTTTTGCTTGAGGACAAGCAACGATTCAAGTGTGGGGGTATTTGATATGCGCAAAATGCAACATATAAATTATATCAAATGTGGCATAAAACTAACCCTTTTTTAGTACTAATGTTGGAAAAAGTATGTTTTTGTCTTCCTTTTGTATTTTCAGGATTAAATGAGCTCAAATTAACAAAAGAAGCAAAAAGACAGCAAAATCTAACATAAATACAAGAAAAGGAACGAAAGTGGAATGACTGACCCCTCAACAGCATCTTCCCAAGCAAAATCAAGGACACAGAAGACTGAACACGCCCCGTGCTCAGCGAGCACGGGGCCGTGCCCAAGAAGCAGCAGAAAAGACAAACCTTTAGAAGCTTCTATTGCCCACCACGGGGCCGTGCCTAGTGGACACGGGGGCGTGGTCAGACTCCTGCAGGCGCATTTATTGTAATTGCGAATTACAATTAATGAGGAGAGAGACAAGGATGGACACGGGGTCGTGCCCAGCGGGCACGGGGCCGTGCCCGAGCTTCTGTTCAGCCTATAAATAGGAGTGCTTGGAGACATTTCAACTCATCCCTTGGCACACCACCTCTTTCACACTTCACCCACCACCCACCACCACCATAACACCATCATCCACCACCATCATCCATTGTCCATCATAGAGTGTGTGTGTCGTCTCGGGATCCAAGATTGATCGTAAGAGTTCTTGACAATCAAAGGCCATGTTTGCCTAAGTCTCTTACATCACTTGGTGAAGACGAGTGTTTAGTGTAATACTTTTTATATTTTATCTTTTGCACTTTTTAATTGGTTTTGTTTTAATGACTTTAATTACTAGTTTCTTTTGTTGAAGGTGATTCTTCCTTATCGTTTGTCCGTGGTGTCTTGGCATTATTTTACTGTCTATATAAAATAAAAGATTTTCACCATTCATATCTCCACGGTCTATATGGAGGTATGTTGGCTACCTGGTTGGGGGTTAAGGGAACGGTTTAGTAAGGGTCTTGCCGTTGTTCAGCGTTTAGAGATCCTGCAAGGGACCTGGGTCAAATTTAGTAGGACCTCCTTCAATACCCAAAGGTATTGGATGGCGGGGGTCCAAACTCTTTGATCCCCTAATAAGTTAAGCTACTATTAAAACTTTAACCCAGCTATTTAGGACTGTATCCCTGCTGACTCAGACTACTTAGCTGAGGGTAACGTCGCCTTCAAAAGAGGGGCCTACCACATTATGCATTAATAACTTAATTAATTATCTTTCAATAATCCGACCCTTTAGGATTGTATCCTTGCTGACTCAAACTACTGGGTTGAGGGTAACGTCGCCTTCAAAAGAGGGGCCTACTAGAATAACTAAGATAATCTCTTAAACAAGTGCAAAAGTGCGAAAATAATCAAAGGTTACACTAACACACGAGTCAGATCTAAGTGATTCATCTTGTCTATCCGTTTTTTATTTTTATTTTCAGCGTTTTAGTTAGTTTTATTTTCTTAGTTTAAAATCTTTTTCTAACATTTTGATTTGATTAGACGTTGAGGATAAACCGGTACTAAAAGCTCTTGTGTCCTTGGACGACCTCGGTATCTTACCAACACTATACTACGTCCACGATGGGTACACTTGCCCATATGTGTGTTTAGTGTTAGTAAATATCGTGTTTTATAAATTTAAAACTTGGCTAAAAGTGTAAAAAGCGCTTAAAATTACATCTAAATTATAGCACACTTCACGCACATCAGAGGGTATGTATAGACTATATACGGTTAAATGAAGCAACAAGGAAAGATCACTTTCCTTTGCCCTTCATTGATCAAATGTTAGAAAGATTATCCGGTCATAAATTTTACTGTTTCTTGGATGGTTTTTCAGGTTACTTTCAAATCCCGATAGCACCCGAAGACCATGAAAAGACACTTTCACATGCCCCTATGGAACTTTTGCTTATCGACACATGCCATTTGGTCTATGTAATGCCCCCGCAACATTCCAACGTTGGCCATCTTCCTTGATATGATAGAAAAGACAATGGAAGTCTTCATGGACGACTTTTCTATCTTTGGGGATTCATACGACCAATGCCTCGATAACCTTGAACGAATGCTATCCCGCTGTGAGGAAACTAACCTCGCCCTTAACTGGGAAAAATGCCATTTCATGGTAACGGAGGGAATAGTACTCGGTCACAAAATCTCAAGCGAAGGAATGGAGGTTGATCGAGCCAAAATAGACATTATTTCTCGATTACCTCCACCATCCTCCGTTAGAGCAATCAGAAGTTTCTTAGGGCATGCCAGATTTTATAGACGGTTTATCAAAGACTTTTCTAAAATTTCAAGGCCTCTAACAAAATTACTTGAAAAATATGCCCCTTTCATCTTTGACAAAGATTGCAATCAAGCATTTCTAACCCTCAAGGAAATGCTAGTCAATGCACCTATCATGATAGCGCCTGATTGGAAATTACCTTTCGAGATCATGTGCGATGCAAGTGACTTTGCAGTTGGAGCAGTCTTGGGACAAAGAAAAGAAAAGCATTTTCACCCAATTTATTATGCTAGTAAAACACTTAACGATGCACAAGAAAATTACACAACAACTGAAAAAGAATTACTAGTTGTGGTACTTGCTTTTGATAAATTTCGTCCTTATCTTGTTCTTTCTAAAACTATAGTCTATATAGATCATGCAGCCATTTGATACCTTTTCAAGAAACAGGATGCTAAACCCCGTTTGATTCGATGGATTCTACTCCTCCAAGAATTTGATATTGAAATCAAAGACAAAAGAAGATTAGAAAACACCGCAGCAGATCATCTTTCACGCCAAGAAGACCCAGCTTTGGACGCAACCACGGACGAGCAAATCAACGAAAAATTTCCAACGGAGTCCCTAGAGATGGTGGAATACAAAGAAGAACCATGGTATGCCGACTATGCTAACTACCTAGCTAGCGGTATAGTCGCAAAAGGTTGGCCACATCATCAAAGAAAAAAATTCTTTGCTAATGTAAAACATTATTTTTGGGAAGATCCTTATCTTTTCAAAATGTGTGCCGACCAACTCATACGAAGATGCGTACATGGTATCGAAGCACGAAGAATTCTCCGCCATTGTCATGAAGGTCCATACGGAGGACATCATGGTGCCGCTAGTACCGCACGAAAGGTATTTAATTCAGGGTTTTATTGGCCAACCATTTACAAAGACGCCCAAAGTCTTGTCAAGACATGTGATGCTTGCCAAAGAACAGGTAATATTTCTTCCAAAAACAAAATGCCCCAAAGTGGCATTCTTGTTTGTGAAATTTTTGATGTGTGGGGACTCGACTTTATGGGACCCTTCCCACCATCAAAAGGAAACAAATATATACTTGTGGCAGTCGACTACTTGTCTAAATGGGCCGAGGTCGAGGCACTTCCAACAAATGATGGAAGAGTCGTGGTAAGATTTCTGAAAAAATTATTCTCTCGTTTTGGAACACCTGAAGCATTAATAAGTGATAGGGGTACCCATTTTTGTAATCATCAACTTGAAAAAATCTTAACAAGATATGGGGTCTATCACCGGGTCTCAACAGCATATCACCTTCAAACAAACGGACAAGCCGAAGTGACGCTTCAAACAAATACTTGAAAAAACCGTAGGGTTAAATAAAAAGGAATGGGCTGATAAATTAGATGACGCTTTATGGGCTTTTCGAACTGCTTATAAAACAACAATATGTACAACCCCATATAAGCTTGTCTATGGAAAAAGTGGTCACTTGCCGGTAGAAAGAGCTCACAAGGCCTACTGGGCAATTAAAAACGTAAACTTAGATTTAGAATTTGCAGGTAAAAATCGATTTTGTCAATTAAATGAATTAGACGAATTAAGGAATTATGCATACTCTAACTCTGAAATTTATAAGGAAAGAATGAAAAACTTGCATGATAAACATATTAAGCCTAATGAATTTCGAGTAGGAGATCAAGTTCTTTTGTTTAATTCACGACTTCGATTATTTCCTGGAAAATTAAAGTCTAGGTGGTCAGGACCTTTTTCTATCACCCATATTTTCCCACACGGTGCAGTAGAAATTAAATCTCGGAATGGAATTCCATTCAAAGTCAATGGCCAATGGCTGAAACTCTACCAAGGATTCATTGAGGATGAGGAAGAAGAGATCTCGCTTCAAACGGTCGAAGAGTAAAAGCATCAACATCATACCTGGTGAGTTACGAACAAGCGGATAAACATCGAAACCGGTAAGTCTTCTAACCAAGTTTTGCGAAAACAGGGCACTCACACGAGCACTAAAAGAAAACTTTGCTCGGCACGGGGCCGTGTCCACTGGACACGGGGCCGTGTCCGCGCAACTGTCGGGATAAAACCCCTTTTCAAAACAGTTTCTTCATTTCAACACACCCCGTTTCCCCACAAAACAATTTGGGTGATTGTAGATAGTTAGTTTTTATTTTTCTAGTTCAAAACCTTCTTCTAACTTTTGATTTGATTAGATGTTGAGGATAAACCGGTACTAAAAGCTCTTATGTCCTTGGACGACCTCGGTATCTTGCCAACACTATACTACGCTCACGATGGGTGCACTTGCCCATATGTGTGTTTGGTGTTAGTAAAATATCGTGTTTTATAAATTTAAAACTTGACTAACGTGTAAAAAGGGCTTAAAATATACTTAATTCCATATACACACCAACCCGCATCAACACTAATGACCCTTTTCTTGTATAACTAGTTGTTTTCATCACAGAGATGAATTTTGTGGATCAAGATGGCCTGTCTCCTTTAATTGTGATCTTTTCACCCTTTGGTGAATTTACTTGGATTGACTTTTGACCACATAGAATACTAGCTTTATTGGCTACTAACCAATACATTCCTAATACAATATCAAATCCAGCCAGATTCATTGGATAAAGGTTAGCAACAAAATTATGTTTTAAAATTTCTATTCTTGCTCCCTGCAAGATTTCCGTAATTTTAATGGATTCTCCATTTGTTGTTTCTACCAGGCATTCTTGTTGTAGTTTAGTTAATGGTTGATGTAGGAATTTGAAAAATGAAGTATTAATAAAACTTTGGTTCGCACCAGAGTCAAATAATACTTTAGCAAAAACATCATTAACTAAAAACGTACCGGCAATCACGTCTGGAATCATCTTGGTTTCTTCTGCAGACAGAACAAATGCTCTAGCATTTTTGGTAGTCTTGTTGTTCATGGCTGGAGCTAGTTTCGGACAGTTCGACTTGATATGCCCCTTTTCCCCACAATTGAAGCATACTCCATTACTGGGTTTCTTCCTATAGTCTTCTTCCTTCTGTCCTGGTATCTTGCAGAAATTGCAGTATGTAGAACATCTCCCTGAATGCTTCTTCTTGCAGGACTTACAGTAAGGTGCAGAAGTAGAACCTATATTTTCCCACGGTTGGAATTACCGTAGCGAAATTCCTGGGTAAGTTTTTGAGCTAAGTTCTTCCTCTGGTTTTCTTCTTGTGTACGTACTAGTTCATCAGTCAAGGTATTTGCTAGTTCTACAGCTTCTTCTATAGTTTGTGGTTTAGTTGACTTGACTACATGTCTAGTCTCACTTATTAATCCCCAAATGTAACGGGAGATTAACACTGGTTCTGGTGAGGCTAGGGTTGGCACTATTCTAGCATATTCGAAGAATACAGTAGTGTAACCCTTGCAGTCTACTCCAGTCATTCTAGGGTTTAAGAACTTATTAGCTATTTGTTCTTTTTCATTGGGAGGACAAAATTTTCTTTCAACCATGTTCTTAAACTCAGTCCATTCCATATTGTAAACTCTGTCACTCCCCTAGACTGGAGAATAGTATTCCACCATTCTAGAGCTGCATTCTTAAATAGATTGGAAGCAAACCTCTTCTGCACATTTGCTTATTTTTAAGACTGCCTCAGTCTTTTCTATCCAACGTAGAGCTGCAATGGCTCATTCATTGCCAGAGAACTCCATTGGTTTACAAGACCAGAATTCTTTGTAAGAACAACCATAAGACATGGTTCTTCTTCTTTTTGGAATAGGCAATTGAAGTAGTGATCCATTGTTTACGCTGTGACTGGGCTTAGTAGGTGGTCGTTTACTTCCACTGTTAGTTTTATTATTTTCCACTTCCTTAACCGTTTTGATAATATATGGCATAACGTCTATAATCCCTTGTGCCACTATGTGTTGGATGGCACTGTTATCTAATTGGTTCCCGTTATTATCGTTATTCGGGTTTTCCTGATTCACTTTGTTGTCCATCTGGATTATAAACATTTACCAAGTATTAATATCATAGAACAAGATTTAATGTGAACAATCACACAAACACATTGATCATAATCGTCATGCATTGCGACATTTACTCTATTTTATAGATATATATATCTATTACAAGCGGTATACAATACTAGTTATGCATCAGTAGGTATTGGATTATCTATTTTTTAGTTGACATATATATATATATATATATATATATATATATATATATATATATATATATATATATATATATATATATATATATAGGGGACCGCTAGAATGAGAACCACCACGAGTTGTAAGTACCACGAGAACCGCGACCCGCGGGTGGCCGTTGACCACGAAATTTTTTTTACACCTAGATCCGTATATTTTAAGACCGGGTGTAAATTTTGGGTTCAAACGGCGCACCCGAGGGGGTAGTTTTTTACGCCCAAAGTTTGGTTAAAAAAAAAAGAAAAATTAAAAAAATTAAAAAAACCCAAACTTTGGGCGTAAAAAACTACCCCCTCGGGCGCGCCGTTTAAACCCAAAATTTACACCCGGTCTTAAAATATACGGATCTAGGTGTAAAAAAAATTTCGTGGTCAACGGCCACCCGCGGGTCGCGGTTCTCGTGGTTCTTACAACTCGGGGTGGTTCTCATTCTAGCGGTCCCCTATATATATATATATATATATATATATATATATATATATATATATATATATATATATATATATATATAGAAACAGGATCAGGAGAAAACGCTCAAAAGTGTGAGAACGCATCCTGGCCCAACACGTGTCACGCGGCATAGAGAAGGGCGGAAGAGCTTTTTTGTCCTTTTAGCTTCTGCTTTTCTAGTTCCGCTTTTCCCAATATTGTTTTAATTTTTGGGGTTTAAGATTTTTGGCGTTAACCAAATTCAATAATTAATGGCGTTTAATGGTTTAATTGTATTAACATTTAGGCGTTTATTCAAATCGTATGTCATTGGAACCCAGGGGGTCAGGAAATCTATCTGAATGGCGTTCTTCAAGGCGTTTTAAACAAGATGGCCCATTGTTCTATTATTTTTTATATACATTTTGGTGTTTGTGTTATCTTGGCGTTTTACAATTGTTAGATTATATTTCAACCACAGCAAAAAAAATACAAGCGAAGAAAATAAATTAAAAATCCTAATCGGATCTCTCTTCACAATCTTCACTGTCATCAGTCTTTCTCTTCTTTAATAGTACAAGAACTGTCACCAAATATATGGCGTTTTATCTAAAACTTAACAAACCCATCGGTTTGAGTTTTTTGCCTGCTCGTCTGTTGAAGTGGCTTTTTTGTGGATGTTTGGGGACATAGATCTATGACGTGTGAGTGGGTTTTTTGCTTTTTCTTTATCTTGATCTTCATCTTTATAATCATCCCAGTCTTCAGTGTCATTGATCTCTGCTCCTCATCCAAGCCTTCTTCAAGAACAAAAAATACAAAATGCCATATGACTGGCATCAGTAACTTTTTCTTTATTTTTTTTCCATCTCATGCAGCAAAATCTTACTGAGTTACTCATCTCTTCTAACAATTCATTCAGTGAAACTTCACGAAGAACAATACTGAATATCCAAGAAAGCATATTAGCCATCTTTGATTTTTTTTTTATTTTTTGCCGTTTTACAGTGAGTGGTATTTAGTAGTATTGGTGTTTGTTTTTTTTTTTTTTTTGTTTGATCAAATGGAAGTTGCTGAGACGTATCATTTATAGGATGTCTTTTTGGCGCCTAAGTTAGGCGGTGCATTATTATAATAAAGTATTCGTCTTTTCGGTTACTGTTTGTAATTATTGTTTTTGATAAGCTTTATCTCTGAAGTCTGTAACACGTCCCATCTTTCAAGTTTGGCGTTTTAGATTCTAATATAATAAATTTTCCCTATCTTCATTATTACTGATTTGTAGTTACTGTTTCTAGTTACATTTTCAAGTTTTTTTTTTTTTTTGGTTTTTTATAATACTTGTCCAAAGTAATTTTATTATGGTTTGGTAATTTTTGTGGCGTTTTATGGCATGTTGGCGTTTTGACAAGCATTTGGCTTTTTGGCGTTTTTATTAGATATGGCGTTTTTATTACATAACAATCAACTGAAAAAGAAAATTAAACAAAATAAATATTGATCTTCCAAATCTTCACTGTCACCGGTCTCTTTCTTCTTTTGAAGCATCTTCACTGATTGTTTCGACTTTCGTATGATTTTTTTTATTTTTGTTTTTTGAAGTAGCTTTTTTGTCGCCGTTTGGAAGCACAAAGTCTGAAATTAGCCTCTTTCTCTATAATATTTGTCCATCTTATGCAGCAAAATATTATTGAGTTTACACCCTTTCAGCCAAAATGTTATCTCTTTTGGCGTTTTACTGGGAAAAAGAACGCCACTAAATAAACCATCTTAAAACTATAAATTTGATCATGAAAAAATCAATAAAGTGTTGTTGTATGGTGATGGACAACATTGTTAATCCTCAGTTAAGAAAGATAACTAGCAATGTTGTCCACCCCATACAGCTAAACTTTATTGACAACAAAGCTCTGTAATGTTTTTGTATGTTTTGGCGTTATAAATTGGATAGAAGTTGAGGATAAGTCAATAAGATTTTACTCAATCAAATGGACAACATCTTTACTTAATGATTTTGTCCATTACATTGATCGAAATCTTACAGACAACCAAACTGAATTTCTAATAAACGTTTTGGGTTAGAAGATATTTGATGTTTGGGTTTTCTGGCGTTTATCAGACGAATGGTATATATTAAATATGGCGTTTAAGGTTTTGTGTGTGTTTTTAATTGAAGGTCTGAGTTGTTGTATATATAGAATTTTTTTGGCGGTTTTTTTAGGCGGGATTTTATTATAATTTAGTTTGGCGTTTTATATCTAATGGCGTTTTTAGTTAGAATGGTGTGTGATTTTTGTTTGGCGTTTTATTTTCATGAGATGGCATTTTGTTTGGAGTAGTCAAAAGACGCTTTTACCCTTAATGAAGCGCGACCACGTAATAAAATTGATGTTATTTACGAAAACGCCACCGCGTCAATCTAGTCCATAGATTGTTTTGATCGGACGATCCATAAGCGTTCTCACCGTTCTCACACTTTTCACCGTTTTCTCTAAATCCTAACCCTATATATATATATATATATATATATATATATATATATATATATATATATATATATATAGAGAGAGAGAGAGAGAGAGAGAGAGAGGCCGGTTATCATACAATATGCCTAATCGTACATTATGTACGCTATAACCACAACCGTCCGATCTCGCAACCAATAAACACGGAGAAACTAATTAATTCAAAAAAAAAATAAATGAAATTAAAATATGTAATTAGAAGCGAGAAAGGTTAAAATCGACAATTTTCATCTCAAGAATCCTGGTAATTTAGTGGTGATTATTCAAAATTAAAAGACTTTTCATAATATTCAAAATTAAAAGACTTTTCATAATTGATCATGTTTTGTATAATCATAGTTTATATTGCAGTTTAAAAACTTCTTTTGATATTGCAGAAGTTGAAAATGATGATATTGCAGAAGTTGAAATTGACGATGATTTTGAGTTATTCAATGCGAATTGACTTTATTTCTTCTCCCACACCATTTAATAACATGCGAATTGTTTGGCTCATGATATGCGAATTCACTTTATTTCCATGCGAATTGTTTCCCATGCAAAAACATGCGAAATTAATGTGAAAGTAATGTTCAGGTTCGTATAATATGCGATTTCCCATTGAGATATTCAATAAAAAATTAAAACAACATGCGTTTTTGTCTGTTGCGAAATTATTCAAATCATGAGATAATATGTGCGAAAATTCATCATCTAAAGTGAATTATAATATGCGATTTCTCATGTGGCCATTTGTGCGAAATGTGATTTGTCTAGTGCATTATAATATGTGCGAAATGTGATTTGTCATCATTAATATGTGCGAAATGTGATTTGACTGTTTGTGAATGTTAATACCATGTGGACATTTGTCTGTTTGCGAAATTAATATGTGGCCTCACATATATAATTAAAAATCATCACAATCATTACAATTAAAATAGTATGACTTTCATAATATGCGTAAATTTTAAAAGTATACATTTGCAGTTGTCATTTTTTGCGATTAGAGTTTTAATCGATTGTTGTTTTCTATGGATCTACAGAGCAGCATCGGACGAAACCCAAATGTTGATTTTGAATATGTTGAATTCGCCAGTGATCATGGCGAGTTCACTGGTGAGGAGAGAGTTGCGATTGAATGAATTGTCTGTTTTGCCCTTAACTATGAAAACTAAATTAGGGACACGTGTTTTGATCCTGTAGTCGCGTACGTAATGTACGATAAGGAGATTTGTACCCTACCCTTTACCTATATATATATATATATATATATATATATATTATTACTAAGGGTTCATCTAATACTGCATATTTCGATCGTCGTATTTCCAAACGAGCCTTTCCCCTATTTGTCTTATTCTTTCTCCTTCATCCACTAACTCCTCACCAAAAGTGCGGAGTTCCTGCATGTTTTCGGTACTCATGGGTGGTGGTGGTGCGGGTATTGGGTCAAGGTACTGTGGTACGGGTTCTCCATATGGGTATGGGTTTTCTAGTATTTCCCGCACATACTGATCAGCATCCTAATATGGATCTAGAGGGTCAGTGTTGGGGTATGGTGCTATAGGGTTTGGTATGGGCTCCTCCTGTGGGTAGAGTTCTCGATAATCCCTATGTTCATTTTCCCATGGGTCATAAGCTAGAGGATTTGGTGCTGGGACTCTAGGGATTTTGTTTGGATCGAAGGCGGGTATGGGAATCTGGTCTCCTGGGTTAGGTTCTATTTCCATGGGTTGGGTTGGGAACAGTGGTAGTGGCTGTGGTGCAATGATTTGGTCCAAGTTTGGGTCTGCGGTAGTGGTAGCTAGTATGTGAAAGTTGGCTAATCGCTTATTGATTATGTCTTGAGTCTGGGCATTCATCTCCCTATTTGTTGCTGCTAAAGCCTTTTGTTGCTGTAATTTCCTCATTCGTTTCCTACGCTCGTGTGCTCCCCGACTGAACCATCCTCTCTTTTTGGTAGGGAATGGTTCTTTGGATTGTGCCTTAAATATGAAGATCCCTCTTCTGTATCAGTTGAATACCCCAAAGGAGTAGGCTGGGAGGAAGTTCCTTCATCTCTAGGAGAACTAGACAATTGATGATAGGCGTCCGATGGACCTTGATCACTCATACTGTAAACTAACAAATTGTCAAATAACACAAACAATAATATAAAGATATGCACGTAATCCCATAGATTATTTCCTAACATAATGGATAACATTTTGGTGTCAGCAGAACACTTCTGTGGCTGAGATTAGTGGCTGTAGCTCTAATACCACCTTCTGTCGCAACCCCCGACCCCTACCCCGAGAGGCGAGCGGCCGCGAGCTACTTAGAGCTGGTGGTATCGGTGTTTATTAATTTGGCAGCGTAAATTTCATCAGGACCGTAGTTAGGAAATATTTTATCAGAGTAAAACACCACATTTTTATAATAATAAATAAATGGGAAAAACCGAAGTTTCCATTACAAACATGTTTTTTAAGGATAAACCCTAATTTATTGAAATAAAACTTCTACTTTATTTAGGTAACATTTATAGCCACTTTTCCAAGCCTTCAGTGCCCTCCAGCTGGCTTCTAATTGGCTTTCACATTTTGTTACCTGAAACTCGTTTAAAAATATTTTATCAGCAAGAAATACTGGCGAGTAAATCCCAGTTTAATCAAAACAAGTTTTATCATTTTACAGAATTGAGGGTAATCCAGCAATTACATTTGCTTATATCTACTTTAATTACCACCCACGGTACTGCCAATCCTGACTTGTGGTAATGTTACTACTCACAGTGTAGTAACAAATTTTGTATACAAAACCCCAACATACCAAGCATAATTGTAGAATTACAAATACTCAATCACTGTTAATTATAAGGTAAAAACAATTGAGGTTTTGTAAAAACAGTTTACAAAAAGAAGGATTAACTCACAAAAAGGTTTCACAAAAAGAGGATTACTCACATTGCTAATTTAGGTATTTCCTTGTGACTTCCTGGTTATAATCTATTAAATTAAACAATGCACACACGTTAGTATAATAACCCAAATTTACATTAGCTATACCCTCCCCAAGACAGAACTCCAACGACTGAGTTAAGCAGAGCCTTGACATGCATTACGGAGCACTAGATCAATCGGGCAGCGTATCTAATACGTAACCAGGGGTTATAATACTTACAATGAGGCAGAGCTTCGGTAATTAGGGGGTATTATACCCGATATTGTTTCTACTTTCAAACCAACGTTTGTTACGCCTTTCGCCCTTTTTACTAACCACTAACCCAACCACCCACCTTTAGCCCAAGCCAAAAAACCCATAAAGTCCTCTTGATATTTACAAAGGTATATAGTTAAAAAGGAGGAGGATTGATTGCTTGGCAAGCTTATGGTAGGAGTAAGTTCCATGCCGCTCTCGAGTGATTCACTAAAAAAATACACCTTTGGCCGAGTGTTGAGTGATCTCCCGTGAGGTATGTGAACTTGTATATATATGAGATTTTAAAAAGGTATGTTATGCCCAAATAAGTAATTTATCATAAAGAATGTTCTTAATAAATCATGCCGAATAGGATTGTAAATAAATAAAAATAAAACCTCAATAAAGAATCTTGGAAATCCCGACACTCTATGACAAGCCCAAAAACCTTCTCTTCTACCCATTCCATTTGGGAGTGAATAAAGCCACATTATTAAGAGTTTTGCTTGCGGACAAGCAAAGATTCAAGTTTGGGGGTATTTGATATGCGCAAAATGCAACATATAAATTATATCAAAAGTGGCATAAAACTAACCCTTTTAGTACTAATGTTGGAAAAAGTATGTTTTTGTCTTCCTTTTGTATTTTCAGGATTAAATGAGCTCAAATTAACAAAAGAAGCAAAAAGACAGCAAAATCTAACATAAATACAAGAAAAGGAACAAAAGTGGAATGCCCGACCCCTCAACAGCATCTTCCCAAGCAAAACCAAGGACACAGAAGACTGAACACGCCCCGTGCTCAGAGAGCACGGGGCTGTGCCCAAGAAACAACAGAAAAGACAAACCTTTAGAAGCTTCTATTGCCCACCACGGGGCCGTGCCCAGTGGACACGGGGGCGTGGTCAGACTCCTGCAGACGTATTTATTGTAATTGCGAATTACAATTAATGAGGAGGGAGACAAGGATGGACACGGGGCCGTGCCCAGCGGGCATGGGGCCGTGCCCGAGCTTCTGTTCAGCCTATAAATAGGAGTGCTTGGAGACATTTCAACTCATCCCTTGTCACACCACCTCTCTCACACTTCACCCACCACCCACCACCACCATAACACCATCATCCACCACCATCATCTATTGTCCATCATAGAGTGTGTGAGTCGTCTCGGGATCCAAGATTGATCGTAAGAGTTCTTGACAATCAAAGGCCATGTTTGCCTAAGTCTCTTACATCACTTGGTGAAGACAAGTGTTTAGTGTAATACTTTTTATTTTTAATCTTTTGCACTTTTTAATTGGTTTTGTATTAATGACTTTAATTACTAGTTTCTTATGTTGAAGGTGATTCTTCCTTATCGTTTGTCTGTGGTGTCTTGGCATTATTTTACTGTCTATATAAAATAAAAGATTTTCACCATTCATATCTCCACGGTCTATATGGAGGTATGTTGGCTACCTGGTCGGGGGTTAAGGGAACGGTTTGGTAAGAGTCTTGCCGTTGTTCAGCGTTTAGAGATCCTGCAAGGGACTGAGTCAAATTTAGTAGGTCCTCCTTCAATACCCAAAGGTATTGGATGGCGGGGGTCCAAACTCTTTGATCCCCTCATAAATTAAACTACTATTAAAACTTTAACCCAGCTATTTAGGACTGTATCCCTGCTGACTCAGACTACTTAGCTGAGGTAACGTCGCCTTCAAAAGAGGGGCCTACCACATTATGCATTAATAACTTAATTAATTATCTTTCAATAATCCGACCCTTTAGGATTGTATCCTTGCTGATTCAAACTACTGGGTTGAGGGTACGTCGCCTTCAAAAGAGGGGCCTACTACAATAACTAAGATAATCTCTTAAACAAGTGCAAAAGTGCGAAAATAATCAAAGGTTACACTAACACACGAGTCAGATCCAAGTGATTCATCTTGTCTATCTGTTTTTATTTTTATTTTCAGCATTTTAGTTAGTTTTATTTTCTTAGTTTAAAATCTTTTTCTAACATTTTGATTTGATTAGACGTTGAGGATAAACCGGTACTAAAAGCTCTTGTGTCCTTGGACGACCTCGGTATCTTACCAACACTATACTACGTCCACGATGGGTGCACTTGCCCATATGTGTGTTTAGTGTTAGTAAATATCGTGTTTTATAAATTTAAAACTTGGCTAAAAGTGTAAATAGGGCTTAAAATATACATCTAAATTATAACACACTTCACGCACATCAACGGTCGTTCCCTATAGGCACACCTGTGCAACCCTACCTTTGATCAGCTTATAAATATCGGCCCCATTCATTCATTTGAGGCATGCCCTATTTTTCTCTCTTGTTCTTTGTCGTGCTACAACCCTAAGGCTAGTAGACTTGTCCCTCTAAGGCCTTGTTCTCTCACCCTTGAAGGCTCTAGTCCCTTAGAGAAAGTGTGGATCATCCATGGAGCTTGCCTAATCAATAGTCAAGTATGCCATGATCAAGATGCTTCCTAAGCCCCCTTTGCTTAGAAGTGAGAGGTTGATCCGTAGGGAAGGCCTTCATCCCAACCGAGATCTCTCCAAAGGTAGGATCCAACATCCTACCTTTGATCATCCATGTTAAGAATAAGGCGTTCTTAGATTAGTTCACTAAACATATGTAGTAGATGAAAGTTGAGAGACACTTTGTTGCACACATACTTGCACTTGAGCTAGAGCTTGAAGATCATGAAGTGTGGTAATCGCCATTGGTAAAAGTGTTTCATATGGTTGTAATCTCTATGTCTTCTCAAACTCTAACTCTTGGATTAGTCAATCCTATTAATATGGTTTTGTTTATCTTATTTAATTTGTTTATCCTACACTAATTCTTGGTTTGTTATCTTTTGTGATAGGATTGCATGACCCTTTGAAACTAAATTAACTTAACATCTTAATTTAACCATTTTAATATAAGCCTAACTTAACTTGACTAAGGTGAGCATACGGCTTCTAGTACCCTTAATTAGATCTAGTGTTCTTGATAAACCTTGTGATATGAAGCTTATTAGTACACTCATGGCGTGTAACAACCCATATACAAATAAGGGAAATCCAAACTTGGATTATCAAGTTTATTATCATGTAGACTTCTAGTATTAAACCAGATTTGGGTGACAAGCTTCTGGTATCAAACCAGATCTTGAGGGTAATAAAAGGCTTCTGATATTATATCAAGATCCTGAGGAAAGGCTTATTGTAATGCACCAAGATTCTATTGGGGGTAAAAGTTAAGGTAATAAATTAATGGGGGATAAGGCAATCTGGTAGTATGGAAAATAACTGGTGAAATGGGACCTATTAGCTTATTCGGTTACTTAATTAATTTGATGACTAAATCGCTTCAGTAATTTAAAAGATCCCTAAATGTGATCCCATTTGTTAAGCTTGAAATAAAGCATTTATTGAATAAGTTGTAAAAAAGTAATAAATCAAGATGGCTCTAAACCAATCTTGTTATGGCATATCGAAATTTTATACTAGTCGAAAGGCTAGGGGAGGTTCATTATGGACATATTTCCAGACCGGTCTATCGATATGTTGTGACAAGGTTGAGAGAAGTTGGCGGCTGGACCAAGGAAGCCACTTCTAATTTAATTAAAAGATAAAATCAAAGATTTAAACATTTTCCGCATTTTATAAAATAAATAATATTAATAGAGAAAGACTTATCCAATAGTCCTTTACTACTATTTTAGTATACTAATCTTACTACAAATAAGAATGGCCACAAAAATAATAAATGGTTAAGTAGGGGATGCTATTCCTTGGACGATACTTGGTTCTTATCAACAGTTATACAGTACCCGTGATGGATTCTCTGCGCGTTGTGTGTGTTTAGTTTATATAAAAATCATTTTTATAAATTTAAACCTAGATAATCGTGTTCCTAAGTTATTAAGTTAACGCACTTAAGTGTGCTAATATTAGTAAATTAATATATATAATCCACACGACATCAGGACACACATCACAATCCAATCTTCTGGAACAACACATCTCGGTCTCAACACGAAGCATGCTTTATTAGTAAACAACATTGAGTATTTGTTGTCACAAATTTGAGACACTAACAGCAGATTATGCTTCAGCTCAATTACATAATTCACTTTGTGAAAAGTTATTTTTCCATTCTGACACAGTTCATTCTCCCGTGATATAACCTCCTTTTTCTCTAGCAAAGTTAACGTAACCACCACAAATTTGCTTTAAATTGGATAGCAACTCCCTGTTTCCCGTCATGTACCTAGAACAGCTGATGTCGTTATGCCAAATACAGATAGCCTATCACACCCCGACCGACGACGGATTTGGTACGGGGCATGATTGATTGCTCATAGCTTTTGACACTATTATAAGTTTATATATTTAAAGCAACCATATTAAAAATGTCACACGTGATCATATAAATATCCAACAAAAATCCAAATATAACAATCCAAAAGATAGAATCCATTACTAAGGCACATCCTATGCATCTTCACTTCAAATCCTCAAACTTGTGTACCTGTATCATGCGTAAAAAGCTTTTGGGTCTACAATAAGTTGGTGAATAGATCTTAGTTTTAAGAAAAGTGAAATAGTTTAGTTTATTATTATTTTATAAAACAAGTAATGTGCAATTCTAAGTGTAGATATGTCAACAACATTAATTCAACAATTCCATATTCCACAAATCACCACAATCTCCAACAATTTATCACAGCATCTGTCAATTCACCATAATCACATTTTATGACGAAACAAGATATACGAAATAATATGATACGATACAATATGATATTCAAGCCCCGAAGAGCGAATCTACGAACAATGTGGCGATACCGAGTTCAACCCATGGTTGTGGGGAACCAGTCAGCCAAGTGAATCCACACCAAAGCATATGACACAAAGCGAGTAAACACATAGATACATGCATAAGAAACAATTTATGAAACATAAGATACAAGTAATGAAACACACAACGACACTTTGATTTGCATGTTGATATTAAGAAACAATGAAGCATTAGGATACAAAGACACATGATACACCTCAAAAAGGTTTTAGTGACAAAAAGGGAAAAAGTAATATCTACTCACAGTTTGCGTTCTGTTAATCCTTAGCAAAACCACACGAGTGTTCGGGAAATGAAAGGATTCCAAAGACAAAATCACCCTAAATACTTATAACACCAAAAAATACTAAATAAGATAACATATCCTATATTTAGGGCTTTTGTTTAACTTAAATTACCAACTAACATCAACTATTAAAATAAATATACGTGACTAATTAATTTATGTGACATATAATCTTATTAATCATAAATATATACATTAATCCCATTAAACACCAAAAATATATACTAAGTCCAAAATCAACATTATATGTGACAAAATCCAAAGAAATCAAATTTTTATAATCTATTATTATTACAAATCAAAAAGAAGTTCATAAACTTTAATATTTCAAAGAAATCTAAATTTTATATGAATCTCTATAAAACATGAAGAATTTAATTATTCATAAGAAACATATGTGACTGCTAGAAATTTTACAAGAAGCACCAATTTAACAATCATGTTGATAACCTACATCCTAAACCCAATTTTATCAAAACACAACCTATAACAAAAGCCCCAAATTTCTAAATCTAAAACTCTAGAAAACAAGAGATAAATTGCATAAATATGGCCCTCTACCATAATGGTTGATAGTAGGGTTTATAGAACTCTAAGGAAAATAATTTAAAAGAAATAAGAAGAGGAGGTTTTAATATTACCTAACTTTATGGAAAAAAGAGAAAGATAATAATAAAAGAAAAACTCCAAGATCTTGATATGCTTCTTGTCCAAAAAGCAAAGTTAAAGGAAATCCAAATTGATGATGTATAATTTGGCTCAAAAATTCAACATGTAGTGTTGAGATGAATGATGCATTGTTTTAGTATTAAAGAATTCTAGTTATTAGAGTATGATAATGCTAACCTCTATTTGTTTAGTTCAATACACAATTAGTTATGACAGTAAGAAAGCCAAAAGGCTGAAGATTGAGGGATCTAGAGACTGTTCGGGTAAAATTTGCAGAAACTGAAATGTGTAGATACTTTCGTTTGAAAGTAAGAACTTTCGTTTGGAACCTCCGTTTGAATGTAAAGACTTTCGTTTGAAAGTGACAACTTTCATTTGCAACTTTTGTTTGACACTAAGAACTTTCGTTTGAAAGCAAAGACTTTCGTTTGAAGTGATAACTTTCGTTTGAAGGTGCTCCTATATTAATTTTGAATATTATTTTAATATATTAAAACAAGTAAAGAACTACAATCTTAAGTAAAAATAAAGTAAAAAAGATAAAGAGATCCATATTCTCATTTAGTACGGTTCGAGTTCGGGTTTCAACGGGTCGGGTTACATAGCCCTCTTCCGCTGTTCCTGCACCCACTAACAGAAAATCAGTTAGACTTGGGGACCCAAGCCATGATGGCTTTGGGTCGTCCGTTTTCATCAACAAAAGGAATTCTTTAAAATAAGGGTAATTGGCCTGTAATAATCCCACCTAGACCTTATTGGCCATTAATAATCCCACCTCAGAATATTCCCCCCACTAGTCCCACCTTTCATTTCTTTTCCTACAATGGTCCCCCGTTAAAAAAACTTAACGGAGTTAAGCTTTTTTCCAAATTACAAATAGATTTTTTAGGGCTTTTGATCAGAACGACGATACGAGTCCATTGATGTAAAACTTGCCTTGAAATGGTGCTCCAAGTGACTTGATTTTGGTTAATTCGAAATTTAAACACCCGAATTGAAGCGTCGTTTTCATCATTTGGAGCACTGTTTCGACGCAAGTTTTACATCAATGGACTCGTATTGTCGTTCTAATCAAAAGCCCCAAAAAATCTGTTTGTAATTTGGAAAAAAGCTTAACTCCGTTAAGTTTTTTTAACGGGGGACCATTATAGGAAAAATAGGTGAAAGCTGGGACTGGTGGGGGAAATATTCTGATGTGGAATTATTAACTATCTCCACCATCTTTTCGAACATTTGCATTTCTGAAATTGTCGGAATGATATCCCGTAAATCATGGATTATATGGTGTAGAGGATCAGTTATTATATCCATAATTTTCAAAACTACTATTTCCAAAGTTTTGATTTCCAAAACTTTGACCATGATGTGGTCCAAAGTTTCTATCAAATCATGGAAACTCATTTTCTCTTGAGGAGTTTCGTTGATGATTATCAAAATGTGGTCTTTGATTTTGAAGTCTAGGGGGTGACGCATTTCGGTTATCAATGAATCGATTATCAATCCGAGGTCTCACATAGTTGTTATAAGATCCTCTAGAACGATTAACATTCTCATTTGATCGAACATTCCCATGGTTTTGTCGTTGAAACGACGTTTTCTGAGGAGCATTGTGTTTCGCCGATGAACTATCTGGTCCATTTCCACTAAAAATGTCAAAAGGTTCTTCCTTTTGAACCCTACGCTGTTGATTTTACACTTTTGGTTTGAAAACTTGTTTAACCTCTTGTTTTACCACATTTTGAATTTTAATATTTTTCTTTCCAACTTGTTTAACCTCTTGTTGTGGTTTTGTGACAAAAGGTTTTGCAAGTGCAGGATCAAGAAGTTCTTTTCCATTTGACTTTAGACAATTTACAGCAAAATGTCATTTTTCTCGTCATTTATAACATCTTCGTTTGTCCATTAACATTCATTTTACTCATTGATTGTTCATCTTGTCTATTCAAAGATGATGATGCTTGAGATGCATTGTTTGGTTTCTTTAAAATTCGTTTGACAAATTTGACATTTGAACCTTTTTCAATTATATCAACCTCTTGATTAAAATTTCATCCTTTCACAAAATCAATTTTTGACACATTTTTTGAAACCTTCTTGGATTTTCCCTTTAATTTTGTTTGATTATCACTATTTTGAAATCATTTAAGCACTTCAAAAATTTTCTCATTTATCAAACTCTCAAGATTGTTAATTTTAATCTCATTCTTTAAACTTGCATCACTTTTCTTTGAATGAACTGAATCCGGTTCAGCTTCGAATTCAGTTTCATCAACTTCTTCAGGATAAACTACCAATGGAGTAGTTAGAACATAATCCACAACTACGGGATCAATTGAAGGCATAGGAGCATAATCATGGTGGAAAGGTGGAGCTACCTTTTTATAACCAACTCCAACCATTTCATTTTTCGAATCCTTGAGACGTTGGCTATATACAAAATGGTCTAACACTTGTGACGAGCTTTGAAAATTTTTAATTTTTCTTTGAAGCTCTAAAATCAAGTTTTCTTTATCAACAATAATTTTACTCTTTTCTAAAACTGCATTTGTGTATTTTTTTTTTAATTCTTGATTTTTAGTTATAGATTGAGCCAACTTTCTCTCAAATTCAGAAATGTATTTCTTCAATGCAACCACTTTAACCTTGTATTCTTTATCCATAATAGATAAAGTTGCATAAGCTTGTCTAGATTCCTCCAGATCAATAACCAGATTACTATTGTTGAGAGCATATCTATCAATCTTTGCTAAAAACTCAACACAACGAGGACACCTTTTATCTACATGTTTAGAATTTACTTCGATGTCCTCCATGAATGTCTTCTGTTGAATCCCGCTAGAATCATTTTGCTTTTTCATCTCCTCGTCTACAAACCTTTGCATTTCCTCGTTCGAGATCTTGAACTCAAATCTTTCAGTCTCTTGACCCTTTCCTACACCTTCAGTTTTCTTTAGCAAGGAATCATTCTTTTCCCTTATCTTTCCTTCAACTTCATCAGTCTTCTCCAAATCCAACTTCTCTTTTAAAACCTCAGCAACCACAGTTAGCTCCTCAATACTCTCGGCTTCAAATTCAACTCCCAAGTCTTCATCCTCAATAATCTCGGCCATCAACACTTGTGAAACAATCACCGCAGCTGATTCTTCCAATGCAATCCCCTAATCATATGGCTCAGGAACTGACTGGATCAGTTGAACTACTAATGAAGTGCTAGTAGAAGGAGTAGCATTTGTAGCATTGCTAGCATTTGTTGTTACAACATTTGTAGTGGCCGTTTGGTTTCCTTGATGACCTTTAGTTGAATTTTCTTGCGATGTAGTATTTTCTCGGCTTGAACGTTCCATATTTGATGGTTTATGGTATCGTGCGAAGTGACCATAGATTCCACAATTGTAGCACTTGACTTTGGTCATGTCAATACCCATCTTTATCTTCGTCGTGCCACGAATAAACCTCTTCCCAGTTTTTTTGCAAGAATTGTTCAGCTTTTCTAACCAATTACGCCATATTTAGTTGAATATCGAGTTCTTCCATTTCGTCTTCATCAATTTGATCAAAATCTTCATCTAAACTTGAGCTCTAAACCAATTTACCCAATCCCAGATTTTCATAAGCCGTCATGAAAGATGCCAACAATGCCATATTATCCTTAGTTAATTTCAAACAATGAGGATCTAAGATTGGGACACCCAAACTAGACGAAGGCTTTCCCTGATGACCACTATATGATGAGTTTCCTTGACCACCACTTGTAGATCCTTGAGACGAACTAACACTGCACCCAAAAATGTAGTTTGCTTTGAATTTTCTCCAGCTTGATTCATTCCAGAAAATAACGCCACACTTACACCACTAGTACTCTTTGAATCATTCTACTTTCCTTGCAAAGAGTTGGATCCTAAATGTTATCAAAACTTTCAGCCTGATCCTGCGTACTCCAAGAATATTCTTTGAGTTTCTGAACTGCACGCTCCAAATTATACGTATGGTAGAATGTATTTTCTTTTATCAATGTTGTATAGATGTTCCATTCTTTTGGTAAACTGTTCAACAGCTTCTCAACCTTCTCTTCCTTCGAGTAAATTCCCACTTTACTTCGATCTAATTCGCTGAGTATATGATAAAACCGATTCACTAAATCCTCAAAACTTCATTCTTCATCGCCTTAAATACCACGAATTGCATTTTCAACCTATCAAACCTTCTTTTCTTATTACTATCATTCCTTTCAAAATGATCGATCATGCAATCCATAAGGTTTTATACGTGTCTTTGACCCTGAATGTAGGTAGGATAGAGTGTGGAAGAGCCATCGTAATCATTGACATTGCTATTTCATCGGCTTCATAGAACTTTATTGATCCTCGCTCAATGTTAAGTAAGCCATAATATTCATCCCATTCCTAGTAAATTACCAATACCTTCCGTTATGCATATCCACATTTTCAAATCTTTGAATTTTATATATCTCTCAAACCTATCTTTCCATTCCGAGTCATCCGTCTCATTTGTAAAACGAGTGGTTTATCACTACCTCCCACTTCATTATTATGCTTAATGTTTTGGACCACAATAGCAATACTATTTGCCATCTTCAACACTTGGAATGAAATAACCAAAAATGATTAGTAGGTTTTTCTGTCCAACACTTAGAAAATTTTCCAACTATCATAAATTCGGAACAACTACAATAATACTAAACTTGAATCAGAAATTCGGAATACACACTTCAGAACTAAAGAACTAAAGAACTTCGAAAATAACAATAACTCGGAATACTTTGTAAAATCCGAAAACACTATACTTCGAAATCAAGACCTCAGATCTATAACCTGAAAACACTCCTTCCAAACTAACCATCTCTTGTCCACAACTGATGTTACGTCGGAACAAATACTACTGAACAATAGGAAACACGGAACAAAACTCCTGAACTCTAATTCAGAATATCAGACATGTGATCAAAATCAATAATTCAGAACACAATATTCCGAACTACAGAACCCTTTTCGAAGTACCAATCAAAGTGTGACTACACACTGAGATAACTGACGCTTTAACCATAAAAAAAACTCGGAACTTGCAGTTACAATCTTCAGAACTTCGGAACACCTGATGTGTTCTTTGGACCACTTAAAACCCAGTAGAATCAAGCCAATTACTCATATCTAGACCAACATTACCCAAATGTTCTGTAGAAATCAGATCTAAACCAAACTAGGACCAAAACCTAATCGAAATCCATCTCCAATTTGCTAAAAATTGATGAAAAACACTCAAATCTCGCTGAAAATAAACAAAAACGCCGAAAACACGAAATTCTCTCGAATCTAAACCTCCAAAAGAATGTCTACAGCAGTACAAGCACTCTATATACAGAGCCTGCTCTGATACCACTTATAAGGTCACCTATAACACCACTCTAATCAGATCGAATCACTGAAATAATACCTCGTGATGCGTGGAATCTGTTTTGGTCAAAAATTACCTAAGCAATTAAGTGATCAAATTAGTTAGGTGAGGTAGTGTGCTAAAATTATATGTGAAAAATGTATTGGCCAAATTGGATATGAAAACAGTTTTAGGATACAGCCCGGGATATAGAGCTGTATCAATGATCAAACAATGAGCAAAAAAGTAAAGGTTGACACGTGATGTACGAGGAAAGCCCTTGATCAATCTAGATCGCCGGCATAAAACCTCGAGAGCTGACAATCGCAGCTGCCTTGTTCTTCTTATTGCTTCAAATATCAGGATACAGTGCAGGATGTGGTGCGGATCGACTATGTGTTACAATGTAATTTGAATACAAGTGTTTGAGTGTGGTGTTTGCGGTGAGCTAGAGAGTAAAAGTGTTCGAGAGTGTAAGTGTAAAATTGCGTGCCTTAAACTGATCCGCCCCCATCTATTTATAGTAAAGATAATGTAACAAACTATCCTAAACTTCCGGGATCCAGCGAATATTCCCACTCGAACGTTGAGGACCAAGTCTTTCGGGTTCAACGGCTTCTTTATAACAAATACGCATGAGTCTTGAGGAGAAGAAGTCCTGATGACCGTTAGTAACTTACAGCCATTAACCTGCACGTGTTTAATTCACTCAACCTTAGGATATCGCCCAGGATGTTAACAATATCCTCGTCCAGTATCCTGATCACAAATAAACAATTAAAAGCGGGATATCAGTCAGGATATGTATTCTCAGAAAATGACCCATAACAATTGTCCCCAAATATATCGGTTGGTATACCAATCCAACGGATATATTTCAAAAGTCTTATCCCATAACTCAAGGCATTTAAAACGAAGCGACGGTCGAGATCACATCGTAACTTCCAACGCACTTTTTGCTCAATGGAGATCCATAATGCCCCTATATCTTCTCTCTTCTTGTTTGAAAAGCAGATATCTTCAACAGAGCTTTCAGGTAATTCTTCATTTCTTATTTACTTTCTATCAATTTTCCTTGCCTTCTTCGTAATGGATGCCGAAACCTTCACCCAGCAGAATCTCCTCAAAAATCCCGAAAAGGAGGTCTGTGCCTTTGACAACGCAGACATTGCGGCTTTGAGAGCTTCCGGCGCTTTCCCTGATAACACGGTCTTTAGACCGTTCGATCGGTCAATTCGATCGGATGTTTCTTCCGCTGAATGGGTTTGCTTTCCAGCATATCCTTTTTCGCTAGGTCTTCGATACCCTCTTCCTGAATTCATGATGCAATTCTTTCGAACCACCGGCATCTCTTTTGCTCAAACCATGCCCATGGTTTGGAGAGTATTAATTGTACTTAACCAAATCAAAAACCTTCATTGCCCCGACCTCTGCATCGAGGATTTGCCTATTGCTTATCGCCTCCGATCTCACGGCTCTAGCCGGTTCTTTGCTTTTCTCGACCTCTAGCAAACCCCTTATTCTTAAAGCCACCAAAAACGAAGACGGATGGCAACGCAAGTTTTTCTTTGTCAAACGAGACTCCATTGCTGAGGGTGCCAATCTTCCGGTGGAGTGGTTAACCACCGGTAGGGTTATAAATATTCTCATGGACCGTTTGGTTTTTATCTTCTACTAATATTCTTCTTTTTTATCCCTATGCAGTGAATTTCAAGGAAGTAGCTCCCCCTACCGCCGAATCAGAAGAAAGAGTCAACACTGTTTACCGATTACCTGCAATAGACAGGACCTTCACCACACACGTCCCGAGTTCCAGTCAATACTCGTCATCTGAAATGTCTGGTAAGGATTACTTTTAAAATAATTAGCTAACACAGTATAATAATAAAATGAAGAGTAATAATGATGTAAAACTTTTCCCTTTATGCAGCACCGGCCAAGATCCCTGAAGTCTTTGACCTCGACGAGTTGGACAGTTATTCTAATCAGGTTCAGGTCAAGAAGGAACCTAGTCCCAAGGCCACAGCCTCATCTAAACCCAGTAGCTCCAAAGCCATCATTATTCCCAAACCTTCACCGGCTACCAAGCCCCGGAGTTCAAGTTCCCGCAAAAGGAAGGAGCCTGATTCCCCTGTCATTTCTGACACCTTTCCTTATGAGAAGCACGGGTTCATTGAAGCTAGCGGGTTTATGACTTCCTTTCTTAACCAGGTTAGTATTCTCATATTATATCCTGCGGCTTACATCATTTACAAAGATTTATTAGTACCTGTCCTCTTACCTTCGCAGGGTCTTGAGCGTCTGGTTCACCTATATCAAGAATCCTGCAGGCTTAACAAGACGCTTGAATCCAAGCTAAAGGAAGCAGAAATCACAATCTCTGATCAAGGCATGATTGCAGCCGCCAAATCCTGTCATTACGAGGAGAAATTCAAAGCTATGACTCAAGAACACCAGACTGCTCTCAACAGAGCTACTCTTCAAGCCCAGGCCGATCTTGAAGCTGTCCATATGCAACATGAACAGGATGTGGTCAGCTACCGGGAAAGCCTTAAGAGTTCCGTCGTCATTTCTCTTCTCCAAGCCAGGTTGAAGATGGCCCATGAAGCCAAAGCATTAGGTTTTGAATGCCCTTCTTGGAACGTCGGTGCTTGGGAGACCAAGCTAAAGAACCTTGGCGACACTTCTTCTAAACCAGCTATCGCTGAATCTTCCAAAGCAGTTGAAAAAGCAACCCATACTGAGAAGGATGCTGAGGAGGATCCCAAGATGGATGCTGCTGAAATCATTATGGACGAAGAAGATTCTGCCCCCTAAAGTTTATTTCCTTTAAATTGTTTGAACTATTTTATGAACAATTTTCATTTTTGTATCGAAACAATTTGATAGCCGAAGGTGGATGGGTCCTGGGTTTCAGGATGAAACCTTCGGTTATCAACTAGTATTGATTGTTTCAAGAATAATTTCATCTTTCATTTTTCTTGCTATTATCTTCCGTCTCTCTTAGTATAAATCTTAGCTTTGCAAAAATTTTGTATTGTTATCTTATGGAAATATCCTGATCAATATGCTTAGCAATATATTATAAAAATTGTTATTAGATAATTCCTTCAACTTTGTAGAAAGCTTTTTAAAGAGTGAAAAACAATCCACTTTCCAAAACCTGTTTTGATAATACCTGGGTGATCAAAGTTTCAAACTGGTATTAGTTTCAAATATTTTGAGAAGTATTTTGAAAATATATTTTGAGAATATATCCCGAGAATTGATCCTAATCAGGATGTTTAACCTTTTAACCAACCTAGTATTATCAAAAACTCAAACGACGTTTACAAAGGAAAGATCATACCAGGAATAGGATATAACCCTATTATCAAACCTCAATTCCTTTGCAACTTTTCCAATGAAGATGTCCCCTGTGTGAGATACTTAGTGCATTAGTTCCGAGCCTTACTCTTTGAGCTTTACATCATTGCTTTAGTGGGAATGTCCCCTGTGTACAATGTCTTCAAACACTTAAAAATCTTCTGGATATCAGTTCCCATTGTATAGATAATTTTTCATGTTACAGGGGTAAAACCCAAGAATGTACTGGAGATAAATTCCTTGTATCCTGGGGAAAATCCCAAATTTCCATGCGCTACAGGCGGGAGTGTATAAACTCCAAGACTTAGAAAGGTGAAAACCTTTAAACCTTAGAGAGTATGAAAATACCCTTTCGTGAGAGAGGGTGATCAATCCTCATATACCTTTAGGATTCAGGATATAGCCAACAGTAACGAAATTGTCAGCCACTTTTACATGGACTGGTCCCGCCACCTTGAACTATCCCTGAATAACTTGCGCTCCAGGCGGAGTGTTTAAACCCAATTCGGAAGAAAGGTGAATACCTTTAAACCTGTGAAGGGATCAGGATCCCTTGTACGTGAGAGAGGGGGCCAATCCTCTAATCTTCTGAAGTATCCCGAGTGAGCATCCTGGAGCTATATCCCGAAGCATATACTGCAAAACATCCTTACACTAAGGTGGGTGTTAGCTTGGCTAACACCCCTCCAATGCTTAAGTTAGTATTGGGTTTCAAAGAATAAATTAAACCAAACATATTTAAAATAGATAGAATTCATACCATCCTGAGTTAGAAATTAAATTCTAAACTCACTTGAAATAAAGCTTAAGGTGTATAGCATTCCAAGATCTTGGTAGCATATCCCCTTTCATATTCTTGAGTCTATATGCTCCTTTCCCTGCTTCTGATTCAACTTCATATGGTCCTTCCCATTTTGGAGCTAGCTTGCCATCGGCAGGATTAGTGGTATTCTGAAAAGCCTTTCTTAACACCCAATCTCCAACCTTAAATCTTCTGGTCCTGATATTCTTGTTATATGCTCTGGATATTCTTTGTTGATATGCTGCCATCCTTAGCCTTGCTGCATCTCTCTTTTCATCTATAGTATCCAAATCTTGACTCAAGGCTTCAGGATTCTGTTTAGGATCACTTAGGGTAGATCTTGCAGTAGGTATTGTCATTTCCGTTGGAATCATTGCTTCTGCTCCAAATACCAAGGAAAATGGGGTTTGGCCTATTGCGTTCTTTACCGTTGTCCTATCAGCCCACAAAACAAAGGGTAATTCTTCTGCCCATCTTCCTTTTTTGGTTCCAAGCCTCTTCTTTAAGTTATTGACAATTATCTTGTTTGAGGATTCTGCTTGTCCATTCGCTTGAGGATGTACTGGAGTAGATGTTATCATTTTGATTCCCCAACTCTTGCAAAAGTCAGTAGTCCTTTTGCTTATAAATTGAGAACCATTGTCACAGATTATCTCGGCTGGTACTCCAAATCTGGTCAGGATATTTCTCTTTATGAAGGATACTACTTCTTGATCCCTAACTTGAACAAATGCCTCGGCTTCAACCCATTTGGAGAAATAATCTGTCATTGCCAACATAAAAACCTTCCCTCCTGGAGCCTTTGGAAGCTTTCCCACTATATCCATACCCCACTTCATAAATGGCCAAGGGGAAATAATAGGATATAATGGTTCAGCAGGCTGATGCAATATGTTACTATGTCTTTGACATGCGTCACATCTTCGAGCATATTTTGCGGCATCTTTTCTCATTGTTGGCCAATAATATCTTGTCCCTAACACTTTTGAGAATAACGACCTGCCCCCCAGTATGGTTACCACAATCCCCTTCATGTATATCCTGAAGTACTTCTTTGGCTTCAGGATCCTCCAAGCACCTCAAATACGGTCCTGCAAGAGATTTCTTGTATAAAACATTATTTATAATAGTGAATCGTGATACCTTCATCCTAAATGCCTTAGGATTTTCATTTCCGGCGATGTGTCCTTCATTGAGATATCTCACAATTGGAGCCGTCCAAGATTTAGGATCCTCTTCAGGATACTCTGCTCCAGGATCCTGAATAGCCGCAACTTCTTTACCCCGAGGATTCGTTGCAGGATACAAGACATGTATTATTGGTATTTGGGTTCCTTCTGGTATCCTGATCGATGATCCCAGATTTGCTAAGGCATCTGCTTCGGCGTTATCCTCTCTTGGTACCTGTTCAAGTGTAAAAACATCGAAATACTCTGCTAACTTTTTGAGAATATCGAGGTATTCGATTAATTTCTCACCCTTAACTGCATAGGATCCATAAAAATGGTTAGTAATTAACAAGGAGTCAACATATACTCGCAAATTCTTGATACTCATACTCTTAGCCAATTCTAATCCTGCAATTAAAGCTTCATATTCTGCCTCATTATTAGTAGCAGGAAATTCACACCTACCTGGGGTAATATGTCCCCCTGTGGCGATTTTAGTAGTATACCTAAACCTACACCTCTTATATTGGATGCACCATCAGTATATAATGTCCAGGATCCTGAAGATTCTCCTAACTGTTGAACTTCTAGGTCTACCTCATCCTGAATATCACTACTGAAATCAGCCACAAAGTCAGCTAAAGCCTGAGACTTTATGGCATTTCTAGGTTCATATACTAAATCATAAGCACTCAACTTTACTGACCACTTGGCCATCCTGCCTGACATCTCTGGTTTCCTAAGCACATTTTTGACAGGATAATTCGTTTTAACATGGATCCTATGTGTTTCAAAATAATGTCTAAGCTTTGCCGATGCCATGACTAGAGCTAATATCAATTTTTCTAAATGAGAATACCTAGTTTCAGCATCTAACAAACTTTTACTAACATAATATACAGGATATTGCTGACCTTCATGGTCTTTTATAAGAACGGCACTTACAGCATTCCCTGATACAGCAAGGTATAGGGATAGTGGTTCACCATTTTCAGGCTTCATCAATAGAGGTGCAGTTGAGAGATATCACTTCAAATCCTGCAAGGCTGCTTCATGCTTTGCTCCCCATTCAAATTTCTTATTCTTCTTGAGGATATCATAGAATTCCTTGCATTTTTCCGAGGATCTAGAAATAAATCTATTCAAAGCTGCTACTCAGCCTGTTAACCGTTGTACGTCCTTCATATTCGAGGGTGACTTTATATCCAGGATAGCTTTAATCTGCTCCGGGCTTGCCTCTATCCCCCTTTTTGTCACCATATATCCTAGAAACTTTCCTGCCCCTACTCCGAAATGGCACTTAGCTGGATTCAGCTTCATGTTATACTGATCCAGGATATCAAATGCTCCCTTGATATCCTGGAGGTGATCCTCAGCCTTTTTAGATTTCACCACCATATCATCGATATATACCTCCATGGTGTCCCCCAGCTTATCTTTGAACATCATGTTTACTAATCTCTGGTATGTTGCACCTGCATTTTTCAAACCGAAAGGCATAGCAGTATAGCAATATATAACTGTTGGTGTCATGAAAGCAGTATCCTCCTGATCCAAGGCTCCATTTGAATCTGCTGAAATCCTGAGGATGCGTCCATGAACGTTAACATTTCATGTCCAGCAGTAGCATCCACCATTGCATCGATATGAGGGAGAGGAAATGGGTCTTTAGGACAAGCCTTGTTCAAGTCCGTGTAGTCTACACAGACTCTCCATTTCCCGTTTTTCTTCTGTACCACAACTACGTTTGCTAGCCATCTTGGAAACTTGACTTCTCTGATCATCCTGGACTTCAACAATCTTTCAACTTCCTCTTGGATAATCTTATTCCGCTCAGGAGCAAATTTTCTTCTTTTTTGCTGAACAGGCTTGAATGATTTGTCAATTCCAAGCTTGTGAGTGATAATGTCTTTGGATATGCCTGTCATATCCTCATGCTTCCATGCAAATGTTGACATCCTGCATTTCAAAAAGTTAGTTAACTGCTCTTCAATATCCTGAGGGATATTGGTTCCTACGAGCACCGAGATATCAGGATTATCCTGATCCAGGATAATTTTCTTCACATCCTGCTCCGAATCCTCCACGATATCCGGGGCCCGCATCTTTAATTGCTATGCTGCACTAGGCTTAGTTGAGGATTTCATCGAGGATGAGTAGCATTCTTTCGCTTCCTGTTGATCACTTTCAACCTTGACAACTCCCCAATGGGTAGGGATCTTGATGCATTGGTGATATGTTGATGGCACAACCTTCATATCGTGAATCCATGGTCTTCCCAGTATGATGTTATAGCAGGATAAGGAGTCCATCACGCAGAAGCGTTGTATGGAGTTGACCCCTTCAACATATACTGGTAACTTTATCTCCCCTACGGTATTCCTAGCTTCTCCACTGAAACCAACGAGCACAGTGGACTTCGAAGTAATGTCCATCGGAGATACATTCATCCTCTTCAATGTTTCCAGCTGAATTATATTGACAGAACTACCGTTGTCTACCAGTATCCTGCGTACAAAATGGTTAGCCACATATAATGTTATTACCAAAGCATCATGGTGAGGATCCTGAACAGTATCCATGTCATCACTATCGAAAGTGATCACTTTATCAGTTGTGAGGGTAGTCATCCTGACTGGTCTGTTTCCCCTCTCACTCTTAGCTTCCTTTGCATGTCTCTTGGCCGCCGAATACGAAGTTCCACAAATATCGGATCCTCCTGAAATAAAGTTAATTATCTTGGCATCTGCTGGGGGTGATGCTGCTCGTTCAGGATCCTTCTCGGGATCCTGCCCTTTATTCTTCTTTTTTCCCAGCAAGTCCTTCAGATACCCCTTGCTTAATAGGTAACTTATCTCTTTCCTTAGAGCAATGCAATCCTCGGTCATATGTCCGAAGTCTTCGTGGAAGGCACACCATTTGGATTTATCCTTCCAATCAGCTTTCTGCTGGTTCTTTCGAGGCCACCTAGCTTTGTCCCCTAAACCCTGCATAGCATACATTAACTCAGGTATATTAATAGAAAAGCAGTATTCAGATAAGTCAGGATATTCTTCAGGATCCTCGTCTTCAACAGCATTCACTTTCTTGTTATCATTTCTGCCATATGGCTTGGAGCGATATGGCTTATATGAGGTTTCTGATTTCCTGTTAGTTGATTCATTGGTTGAGGTAGAATTCATCCTCTCCTGCATCTTCTTGTCATCTTCCAAACGGATATATCTCAAAGCCCTATTACGAGCTTCGTCGAGATTCCTGCAGGGATTCATTACAAGATCCTGATAAAACTGAGAATCCTTTTGTAACCCCATCTTAAAAGCTTGCACAGCTGTTGCAACATCAAGATGTGGGATATCCAAGGATTCTCGACTGAATTTGTTCACATAATCCCTCAAGGATTCCTGAGGCCCTTGAGTTATCCTGTAAAGATCACTGGTTAGTTTCTCAAAACTCCGACTACAAGAAAATTGACTGTTAAATAAATTAACCAAATGAGCAAACGAAGTAATTGAGTAAGGAGGAACGTTTAACAGCCATTTTAAGGCTGATCCTGTCAGAGTAGAACCAAATCCCTTGCATAAGCATGCTTCCTTGAGCTCCGGAGGGATAGGGTTAATCTCCATTCTTTCCCTATACTGGGCAATACGCTCTTCAGGATCCGTAGTCCCATCATACAGCTTCATGTTGGGAGTTTGAAATCTTTTTGGGATTTCAGCATCACATATAGGATATGCAAAGCGGGATATCCTGTGGCTGTCTTGGGATACTTTCGGAATTGGCAGGACCACTCCAGGTACACTGGATATCATGTCCTTCAATTTCTGGAGCTCCCTGGTAAATGTTGACGTCATACCTGCATCCTGCAAAGAGCCATTGTTGTTAGTAGCAAGAGTATTATTATTTGACACATTACCGTTCTGAGGATTTTGGCCATATCCAGAAGCATATCCTGAACTTCTCACAGTCGATATCCTGACCGAAGAGGGTATCTCAGGGGTATGATTCTGAGAATGGCTTGAGACGATATTCCCCCTATTATCCTCAGTGTAAACTGCGGAACTGAAGTTCAAAGCCCTGGGCTGTATAGGAGTGACAGTTTCCGCAACAGGTCTGCTCGAGCTAGCTTTTAAGAGTTGTATTTCTCTTAACAGCATTTGATTAGTCTCCTGTTGCTGCCACATTTGTTCCTGCACACTTCCAAATAAAGTCAAAATTTCATCGTTAGAGGCTAAAACGGGAGCAGATCCCTGGACAGTCCGAGTAGGGATAACATCTTGAGATTGTGAAGAAAACGGCATCCTTGGAGGAGGTGGTGGAAGCACCGAACCAGTAGTAGCAGAGGTCGTAGCAGACATAGTGGAAGAGCTCATGTTTGATCTGGAGGCCATTGTAAACAATGTGGCAAAAAATTTTGAAAATAGAAAACCGATTAATGATTTTACAAAGATTTTTAGTAAAAGTAGCACCACTTGCCCCACGGTGGGCGCCAAATTGTTTTGGTCAAAAAATACCTAAGCAATTAAGTGATCAAATTAGTTAGGTGAGGTAGTGTGCTAAAATTATATGTGAAAAATGTATTGGCCAAATTGGATATGAAAACAGTTTCAGGATACAGCCCGGGATATAGAGCTGTATCAATGATCAAACAATGAGCAAAAAAGTAAAGGTTGACACGTGATGTACGAGGAAAGCCCTTGATCAATCTAGATCGCCGGCATAAAACCTCGGGAGCTGACAATCGCAGCTGCCTTGTTCTTCTTATTGTTTCAAATATCAGGATACAGTGCAGGATGTGGTGCGGATCGACTATGTGTTACAATGTAATTTGAATACAAGTGTTTGAGTGTGGTGTTTGCGGTGAGCTAGAGAGTAAAAGTGTTCGAGAGTGTAAGTGTAAAATTGCGTGCCTTAAACTGATCCGCCCCCATCTATTTATAGTAAAGATAATGTAACAAACTATCCTAAACTTCCGGGATCCAGCGAATATTCCCACTCGAACGTTGAGGACCAAGTCTTTCGGGTTCAACGGCTTCTTTATAACAGATACGCCCGAGTCTTGAGGAGAAGAAGTCCTGATGACCGTTAGTAACTTACAGCCATTAACCTGCACGTGTTTAATTCACTCAACCTTAGGATATCGCCCAGGATGTTAACAATATCCTCGTCCAGTATCCTGATCACAAATAAACAATTAAAAGCGGGATATCAGTCAGGATATGTATACTCAGAAAATGACCCATAACAGAATCCATCACAAAGTTTTACATACTGTAGACTATGTAATAAGAAAATGTAGAAACAAGAAATCTTCAAATTGTAACTTGTATTTCCAAATCATAACAACACGAAGTTGCAGATTTTACAAATAACCAAAAAGCTTAACAAATACAAAACAGATGCCATATATATAGGCTGACAATGATAATCCGGAACAACATAAGTTCCGTATTACCTTCCTATACTACGGACAACATCAGGGTTCAAAGGAACAAACCTCTGACCCTTTACAATACTACGGACAAAGAACAAACTCGGAATCCACAAACTGTGAGTTATACAAGTACTACGAAAAAACTTATACTTCGGACTAAACCAACACTTACTGAATTATACAAACATCAAATAACATAAGTTACAATAAAGACCCTCCAATCTTAGAGTTGGCAGAACCAGCACTTCATCACTTTATTGCATTCATGAAGCTAGGGATGATCAGTATCATAGGTTGTACACATATCATTTGGAGGATGTGTCCGGTAAGTTTGTGAGGCCAATTTATGAGTGGTGATCACAAATACCAAACGATCATGCTCGAAGCGGTGGGGTGGCATGACTTGTGGTTTGGCATGTGTACTATGGTCCTGTTGGTTCGAATAAGGACATCAATGCTCTCTATCAATCTCAGTTGTTCAATAACGAAATGCATGGAACCAACCCTAGGTGTCCATTTCAGGTTAACGACCGTCAACACAGATGTGGCTACTATCTTACAAATGGGATTTATCCGTCTTGGTCTGTTTTTGTATAATCTTTTCCATACCCCATTGAACCGAAAGAAAAACAAGTTCAAGAAAGTGCAAGAGTCGGCAAGAAAAGATGCCAAACTTGGGTTTGGTGTTTTAAAAGGTAGTTGGGGTTTACTAAATTGATCGAAACGGGTAATGAAACACGAGAAAATACAGAATTATATGTACACATGTCTCGTATTGCACAATATGATTATAAGTCATGACGGGAATGCAAAATCATCCAATTACATGTTGGACTCTCCGAATATAGTTGTGGACCACGATGTAATTATGAGTTGCGGAATGGCGATACACTTTAGACTTTGATATGATCTTGTCGAACACGTCACTACCCTACTAGACTAGAACAACAATGTTTCAGAAGACGATTAGATTGACATAGGAGTAGCGACTAGGCCTATAAATGAACCTAAAGAACACGAACACGGGCATGTTCGTGTTTGTTCATTTAACTTCAACCGAACATGAACATGAACATATAATCTAACACATTTTTTTTTGTTCATGTTCATTATTAAGAAAATGAGCATGTTCGTGTTCGTTTATGTATGTTCATTTAAAACCTAAACGAATAGTTCACGAACGTAAACAATAAACAAACAAACTTAAATGAACACATTTTAACAAACAATAAACAACACAAAAACATAATTAAACAAACATAAATAAACACACATGAATATAATCGACTAAACATAAACAAACATAAAGTAATTTTTATATAAATTAGTGATTAATTGCGATAAATTCCATTGGAAAACCCTTTTTTTATTATTAGAAAGCTCAATTATCAATTAGTTATATTTATATAAGTAGTTAAAAAGTTTTTTTTTATATTTAATATTTATATAAGAATAAGTACTTATGAATTTAAATAGAAACGGGCATAAATGAACAAAAATAAACGAACTTACATAATCCAATGTAAATACACGAACATAAATGAATGAACAAAACGTGTGTTCATGTTTGTTCGTTTAATATTAAATGAACAAAAAATGGTGTTCATGTTCGTTCATCGAATAAATGAATATAAACGAACTTCCCGCCGAACAAGTTCACGAACAATTCATGAACGTTCGTTTCGTTTAAAGGCCTAGTAGTGACGGTACAACTTCAATTGCCGCTCAATCTTTTGTTTATCCTTATTTAATTAAATCTAGTTTGGCTTGGGCTATTTTAATCAACCGGGCCTTTTAATCAATTGGGCTTTTAAGTTAGTTATAAAGATTAAGTAATAATTAATATTTGGATTTTAAGCTACTTAGATTACTTATAAAGATTATGTAATAGTTAATATTGGGAGTTTAAGCTATTTACAGAATTAGAATATGACAATTGATTCGTTGGGCAATGTGAGTTTTTTTTAGTTTGATATAGTTGTGGCTTTTTTATATTAATTTTAAGTATCCTATTTTTTTCCTTAGGAATCCTCATATTCGCTTAAGAGTATCCTAGGCATAAAAAGACTTGCACTTCGGAGACAAACTTGAGCCGTAGCACGAGCGGCACCTCGGCACGGTCTGTCTCCCACTGAGTGGATCACCATGGCAAATTCACCGATTGATTAGCGACAAACGTTTCATCAACAAACCACGGACGACCCTTTCACTAATAAGTTCAAACTAAATCCAATACAGAAATATAAAAGATTTTTTACAGTATCTTTTTATATCACTATCTATGTTGTCAAAGACGCAAGGCGCAGGCGAGGCGCATCAGCCTCGCCCGGAGCCTAGGCCCAAGGCGCAAAAAAAAACGTGGATTTTTTTAAGAAAAGCGCATATAGAGAAAAAAAGTATAAGAAATATGTTATGATTTGAAAATAAATAAGATTCCACATAAAATAAAATAAAAAACTATTATATGTCATTTAAAATCATATAGCTAATAGTTATTAGCTATAAAGCGAGGCCTAAGATAAGCAAGGCGCATAAATAGGAAAAATACAAAATATATATATAATAGACGTAAAAAAATTAATAATATAAGTTTTAATAATAAACACCTCGTAATCTAACCATAAACAAATTTAAAGATTTAAAGATTACTTAACTTTTTATACTTTTTTAGGTAAGATGTAAGATGGATTCTGCACTTCTAGAGTTATTGGTTCACTTTTAGGGTTAAACTCTACATTGTCAATATCTCTTATCAGTCAAGTTCATGTTGTTTCACTGTTTATAAACAGTGCTAAAGAACGTTTCATCTCATTTAAACACAAAAGCAAGCATCTTTCTTTTAACCTCATCTCTTTTCTACCCTTCTTCTCTCTTCACGTATCTAAAACAATTCCGGCGAGTTCAGGCTTACTTTTTGCCGGAATTTGGCTGGAAGGTAGCCTGAAACCCTTTTTGGCCAAAATTTTGCCAGAAGAGCGCCTGGAGTCGCATGCGCCTAACCCCAAGCGCGCGCCTGAATGCCGTTTTTTTGAAAAAGATGCAGATCTGCGCCTAAGACTCCACCAGGCGGTTTCGTCGCGCCTCGTTGCGCCTGTGCGCCTAGTTCGCTTTTGACAACATAGATCACCATAAAAACATTTCTTTAATACATTTCATAATTTATTCATCATGAAGGCATAAAAAGCTAGTGCGCTTCTGTAACAAAATAAAAGAATCCATATATTCAATTTACAATGGTGTTACAGATTGTATAACCCAATTCAAATGAGGTGTGATGATTTGGGTATTCAGTATTGTTTTTTTTTTTTTTGTTATTTTCTATTGATAATACCATTCTAACCAATGAAGGCCCAACCATCTATACAACAAATCACAAGTCAAACTAGGGGTAAATTGGTAATTTTCCTTCTTCAAACATCTTAGCCTCTTGGAGTGAATCTGTGGGCATAACAACAAATCCGAACAAGTCAAACTAGGGGTAAATTGGTAATTTTCCTTCTTCGAACGTCTTAGCCTCTTGGGGTGAATCTGTGGCATAACCTATTTGCCATAATTCTCTTCATCTATATGCTGCTCTAAGTTTGTGCAAAAACTGCAAAGTTTCACTATAAGAAGGATCGGTTCGGCTAATCGGCTTGCATGAATTTATATGATCTGTTGACTCCAAAACCTACAAAAAAATTAAAAAGAACTACAAATTCAGAGCGCATGACTTTTGTTTTGGTGTACACGTGTGAGACTTCTCACGAGGTCACCTTGGTTTATAAAGCACACTAGATGCGTGAGGGGATCATGTACTTCAGGGTCAAAATTGGTCAAAGCTGGTCATCATAATGGTTTGTAGAAGACTAATATGTAAAAGATAAGGAAATTATGGAAGGTTTGCTTGATAAAAAGTTTGGTATGTAAGATAGATGAAAGAGAAGCAACAAACGTATTGGAACCTAAACGCTTTTCAACATCTCGAACGTTTCCTACCCTAACACACTAAACTATACGTGTTGATGGTATTTGAGGCTGGGCATGCCCTATGAACCCATAATCTACCCTCTTTTACATGTTAACTATTGATTTTTTCGGAATTGAAAACTTACAACAAGTTCGCCAAATCCAGGATATGCAGATTCAATCGGAACTATTTCCAATCGAAAAGCCCATCCACCATAGCCTTCAACTATTGGAGTTACTTTAGTCTGCAAACATTTATCCGTTAGTTAGAACATGTATCGTTGCCTGAATGCATATGCAGCTTGAAAGACTAAGAAGTGATGAACATACCTCACAAAAACTAAGAACATCAAGAGATCCTTTTTTATGAAGATCACGAATGAAGTCGTTAAGCTCCACTAATCTTGTAGACCCACTTCTCAACTCTCCTATCTAACAAATAAAAGAAAATACTATAGGTAAATTAAACAAAATTAATTTTATGATCATTGTAAAAGCAGGACAAAATGCATTTTTTCCCTATATACTTGAATTCTTTTGTAGATAATTGTTGTGTCATATCTATTACGTATATTATACTACTAGTGTAATTCCCCCACACGTCGTGGTGGAAGTATGGACGTTATCGATTCGAATCATTATGGTATTGGTACAATGCCGACACTCGTTATGACAACCAAAAGACAAAACCAATAAATAAAGTCGTTATATGTCAAAGAGGTTATTGATTATAAAAAATTCCATCAAGCTGTAGATTAAAATACGCACATTGCAACGACATATTCGATATTGTATACAACATCGTATCTTAAAAGTTATAAGATGAAAAAAAATATACAATGAAACCTACATAAACATATGTACACAACAACATACTCGAAAATTTATATAACATCGTATCTTAGAAGTTTTTTGAAAAAAAAAATACTATTAATTACTTAAAAGCTACGTTAAAAAAGGTAATAAAATTTGATTGGATCGCAAAAGTTAATTAACCAAAAGCTTCATTTGAGAAAATAAAAACTAATACAATATTATTGAATAATAATAGAAATGTTATATGTGACAAGTTGCTGAAAATTATTGAATAATAATAGAAATGTTATATGTTACATAAATGATTAACTACTTAAAAGTTGCTGAAAAAAAAATAATAAAAAATTTAATCGAATTGTCTACTGTTCACACAAGTTCCTAAAGGTGTATATAGTAACAATTTGGTAATAATAGAAACTTTTAGTAAAACGATTTAACAGGTTTTATCATTAACTATACACATCGAGGGACTTTAAATCTATTATCTTATTCAACACTCTAGAGATAAAATATATTAGCATAACCCACAAAGCGACCTGTTCAAATGTAAATGGGTCTAACTTGAATAATATTTAAAAGGAAAAAAATAAAAATGCTAACCGATGGTGCAGGGCGAAATACATAACCCATTCGCCAAGGCATATCTGCAAGTTTACTACCAAAATGTGGGCAACTGTAGAACACCTAAAACCAGAGATATAAACTATTTAGTAAGCATATATTTGAAGTGATAACTAATATATGCAAATCATCAACAAACTTTTGTTCACTGAAACATACCACACCAACAGTGTTTTTGACAAGATTGCCTCTGTTTTCTGCACTTGCCTGATGTAGCATCTGCTTTACAACCAATCCGCCCATACTGCAATATGTAACTAGTTCCAGATTAAAAACAGGCTAAAATGAGAGAACTTAGATTTTAGAGTAAATGCCATTTTCGTCCCCCGAGGTTTGGCCAGTTTTGCGACTTCCGTTCAAAAGTTTTTTTCCGCGTCTAGATCCAAAAGGTTTGTCTGGCTCGTTATCTATTTTTCTCCGTTAAGTCAGGGGTATGTTTTTCGTTTTTGTTAACTTAAAGGGCAATTCGGTCTTTTTCACTTTATGTACAAGCAATTAGCATAATGTACAAGTATTTAAAATACCGATGGAGTTAACGAAAATACCCTGACTTAACGGAAAAAAAGGATAGAGTTAACTAGCTGGATGAAAATGGCAAGATTATAAACCTTTTGGATCCAGATGCGAAAAAACAAACCTTTGCACGAAAGTCGCAAAACTGGTGAAACCTTAGGGATGAAAATGGCATTTTACTCGGTAAAATATGATACTTTTTTACAGGAAGGGTAAAATATGATATTAATCATATTATGCAAGTTTTTAGGGTATATATGAAATTATTCCATTAATTAATTACCTACACTATTTAAAACCTAGTGCTTAAGGTACTCCAAAGAAAAGCTGCTAACATAAGACCTTATTTATAGTAACTAGACTTGATCCATGGTTTTTTTAAGTTACAGTTTTATACAAACCTGTGTGTTACAAATACGACTGGTCGATCACCAATTTGTGCCGCAATTAGCTTTTCCAACAGCATGGAGCTAACTTCCTGCAGATACCAAACGCAGGTTTATGACGTTAATCAGCACTTAATAAGTTAATAATATATGTCGATTAACAAAAGACTGATAAAACTATAAACCTGGAGAGGCAAGCTTGACCCAGACCATTGCGTAAGATTCGTCTACAGAAGAAAATAATCAGAAGTAGGTTATAACTTATAATCATGCTGGTACAAAACTAGAATGCAGTTTGAAGTTTGATCACAGAGTACTATGATCACAAACCTTGTACTTAAGACTAAACAAACGAGCATGCGGGAAGTCGGCTGAAAGCCACTCTCCAGGCCAAAAAGTTCCTTGTTTTCCAGCTTCTTCATCGATCTTTTCAACAAGCCCGGACTTAGATGAAGACTTGCACTCCGATAGCCGCCAAGTCTTAAACGGGCCACCACGTAGCCCATGAACAAATATAACATCAAGTGAAGGATCAGTTTGATTAAGGATGATGTCATCAGTAACATCAGTTTGATTTTCTGTTTCTGTAGATATATGCCTTACTTTTCGACAATCCCAGTGAGGCATATCAGGGTTTATTAAAAAAATCATCTCCGTATAACGAGCACACCGAGTGTTTTTATTTTTATCTCCGGAATCATCATCATCATCGCAAAAGATATTTAATAACGTTGCTCGAGCATAGCTTTGAGTTTTAAGATCATTATTTCCCGAAATCTTTCCATTTGCGCATTCTTCAAGCCAGTGACACCATGCTTCATCATCTCTAATCATCTTTTTGACTTTCGGATGAACCGAGAGCAAGGTCAACAACCGAGCCGCGTGTCTTCGAACATGAGCCACGGGTGGGACACGGACACTAGACGAGCCACGACCATGAGCATCTTGAATCGACGGCTCACCATGAACGGTTACAGCGTTCTCCTTCGGTTCCATGTCTCTTGACGCATCGTACGCTTCAATCGCTGCTAATTTCTCATAATCGTCTTTTAATAAAAACCGACGGAGTAAAGAAACCACACCGTAATTGATTATTTTGTTTTGGCAAACCGAGTCATCACTGCAAATCTCTGTCATTGCTTTGATCCCTTTTAGAGTTGCTAGTGCAGAATCTGCAGCGTTCACTTTAGGGACGTTGTCGTTTTTTCGATTTTTGTATGTTCCGATGAAGGGTTCTAGAGAGAGAAAATCTGTCAACGCAGATAAATCACCGTTAATAGACTCTGTCCCCGGCTGATTTAAAGCTAAATTAACCACGGCGTTAGCCAATTGGTTAACACTTTGACTTCCGGACACTACATTTGCCTGATCAATTTGAGTCTGCAAAAATTAGGAATCATCATCAATTACAAATATAAGCTGACAACGATATAGGGTTGTAATTTCAACATATTTACTTGCGAATATGTTGATTCGGGTAATAATCTATTTTTGACGGGTAAAGGGGTTGGAAGTTGCCAAAAGCGCGTTTTAATACAGATTATAGAACCTAATAAGTTTATTTAAAAGTTACATTATTATTGATAGAGTAAAGTACATCGATGGTCCCTGTGGTTAACCAAAATTTTGGATTTGGTTCCTAGCTTTTCAAAAGTACATGTATGGTCCGTGTGGTTTGCACTTTGCAACACATTTAATCCCCCCCCCCCCCCCAGCTAACAAATTTTAGGGTTTCAGCGATCCCAAGTTAGGGACTAAATGTGTTACCAAGTGCAAACCACAGAGACCATCCATGTACTTTTGGAAAAAGTTGGAGACTAAATGCGTTACAAAGTGCAAACAACAGAGACCATTCGTGTACGTTTGGAAAGCTAGGGGCCAAATCCAAAATGTTGGGCAACCACAGGGACCATCCGTGTACTTTACTCTTATTGATATTATGTAATTTTGGTAATGATAAAATGTTCACATAAAATTAAAAAAAATGGACAAAACCTAACTAAAAAAGGAATTGGTTAAATGGATCAAAATTTGCCCAAAGTTAATTTATAAGCATTTAGTCTCGTAAATCATTTTATTATAAAAATTCCATTGTTACTGAAACAAGATTTTTACCGTTTTCACCCAATGTTTGCAATAATTTCGAGCACAAAAAATTACGACCCATACAAAATGACCCGCTTTCGCCAAACCCTTCACCCGGCATGCCCGACCCCACCCATCTAATTTACCACCATTCTCTAAAACGAACAGAGCTACAAACCTTCACTTTGTCCCGAGGCTGAGCACTCCCTTTAAGAGACAACTTTCTTAATTTCAGAATGTCGGAAAGCATAACAGTTAACCAACCTTGAGAAATCGGTACGGAAGACGGCCCATAATCTTCACAAATTCTAGAAAGTATAGTTATAGCCGAAGATCTAATCGAATCCGATGAATTTTCCCTGAATACCCAAGGAAGTAAAATGCCAGACCACTTTTGTCCTTCCGAATAAGACAAACGCACGTCTCCCGAGCAAAGTAATTCCAAACCTTTAGCCAACGATTCTTGTACTGAATTGTGATCTATCGTCCGTTTAGCAGTTTCCCTCATTAAATCAAGACCCTTTTCCATAACTACTGTTCGAGCCTGTGGGCTCCGCTCAATAGATGATAAAAAGGCAGTCAAAGCAACACGAGTCAACGAGATATCGCTGGTTTTACTCGCTTGAGCAACGGTTTTAAGAAGGGTTGAACTCCAATCGGAAATATAATCGTTTATGGGGAGGTTTTGGTCTTCTAACAATAAACGGGCCACTAAACTTGCGTGATATTTTACTGATCTCTCGGGCGCTACTAAAGCCGACATGATTGCATGTCCATCGCGGTCAAGTTCTTGGATATGCGATCTATTTACATCGGATGCCATTGCCCAATTAGCTAAAGCCCATGTGGCGAAAGGAACCGCAACATGTTGAGAATGCAAATCATCCCACAAGCCAGGGATGACGACCGAAGAGTTATCGTTTAATTTGTTATATTTAAGCGTTTTTGAACTAGATTTATAAGATTTATCTAGCTCCATTGATGACCCATTACTTGTGGAAAGACCTACAACAGTTGTACCGCCAAGAACTTTAATTCCGATTCCTTTTAGTCCGGGCCCACCGTCGTCGTCATCTTGCTCGCCACCTGGCGGATCATCCATGTGCATGCCGCCTTCTTCGATAACTTGTAGTGCGGCTGCGATATCTCGCATAGCAGCTGCACTGGACAGCTCGGGCTTAAGCCGGATCATGTCGACATCATCAGAATTGGATGTAACGATATCCATTATTGCTGTAACGAGCATGCTTCTACCTTTTGAAGGATCGGAAAAATCGGCCGAATTGCGCCTTGGATGCTGCTTTCACAAAAATGCTACATCAATACAATAAAATATTATTTTGGATAAACTTATGTGCGTAAGAAAGTTTATAAAAAACTTGACTCATTCATGCATGTTGTTTCATGGCATATGTTTACAACAGATATTTTCTAGTTGAAATGTTGAATAGACAAACGAACTTAACAAAGAAGCAAAATGACATCATTTATAATCCATCAAAACACTCGCGGGTCAAACCGTCAAACTCTTGTCAGATGTCGGATGTCCTATTCTACAGGTTGAAGACATATAACAAAAACAAGATGAGGAAAAAGCTATGAAGTTACACAATAAGATGTACAAAGCACACAGAGGTAGTAATCTTGAGTTGATAGAAGTCATATTTACCACAAATTCGTCATTGAATACCAACAATTGCATTGTTTAACCCCTATAAATCTATCATAATAAAACTTCAAAGATTTCTACATACCACGAATGCCAAACTAACACACCACAAACCATAAAACAAATCACCATGTACAACTGTTCAATTCGAAGGCCTTGTGGGCCCTACATAAGCTTAACTTGAGAAGTAAGTTTGCTAAACTCTAATTAATCTCTATAAATATAATCCACGTACTTGTAATTTGATTATCACCTCAATAAGTATAACCTAGTTGCTACCCGTGGACGTAGATCATACTAGCCCGAACCACGTAAAATATTTGCGTTCATTTCTTGCTTTCGTGTATTCGTGTTCGTGTGTGCTTGATCCTAACAATAACTTCAACATTAACAAACCAAAAGCAAAAACAAGATAACACTCCAACATTTAAGAAAAAAAAGCCACATTCACACTAATACAACCTCAATAAAGTGTAACCTAGTTGCCACCCGTGAATTTAGGTCATATTAGACCGAACCACGCCTGTGTTTGTATATTGCTTTCGAGTGTTCGTGTCTGTGTGTGCTTTATCCTAACAATAACTAACTAACTAGGGCTCATTCAACCTTAACAAACCAAAGGCAAAAACAGGATAATACTCCAATAACTAAGAAATAAAGCCACATTTCTAACACATTAATACATAGTCACTCTTGTAACTAGTAATCAAAATACCTTTTTCGATTGATGCGGTTGAGCAAAAAATATAAACCTAAGAAGATTAGTAACAGCATTCGGCCTACCAAGGACGTTCTCACAAACATTCTGATCCGCAATCAAATACGCCAAAGCCCTAGCCGCCTCCGCCTGCGTCCCACAACTCCCTCCACCACCAATCGCCACCGCCTCCAACAACCAGTCCACCACCACACCACCACCAGCACCAACAATCGCCGCCCTACGACTCTCACTCGCCGCCACAATATCCGCCAACAACGCCGCAACCCTAACCTCAAACCCTAACCTAACCTCATGATTCGCCGATGATAATACCGAGTGCAGCGACTTCCACAGCACCGTCGCTGCAACACCGGTGTTCTTCATCGTGTTCACTACTCTGGTCAACGAATCCTTTGACCGGTCAATCAATTGCTCAATTTCATCAACAAATTGATAGTTATTCTTGTTCTGGTCGTTTATAACTTCGGTTTCGTTATAAATCAGTGCGTATGATGCTGCAACAACTGCTGCGGTTGAAATCAGGGTTGCTGAAACGGTAAACGGAGATGTTCGAGATAAACGTGAAATGGAATTAGGTCGGAGACGGTGGAGGACCGGAAGTGACGGTGGCGGAGGTGCGTCTGGTGAATTCTTTGGATTTGTGGAGTTGCGATCGGAGTGATTAGTGGAGAATAATCGGCGGTAACGGTGGCGGTTGACGGTGGTTCTATGGGTGAAGATACGACGGAGCATGGTGAGAGGAGAATATAATGGAGGATATGCGGTTGATTAGGAAATGCGATGCGGTGGTGGAGTCGCTTTTTAGTCACGGTATCTGTTTTTTTGGCTACTCGTTGAGTCGTTATGGTTTGTAAGTTTTAAAGCTTTTATGATCGAGTAAACTTCCGTTTTGCTTCATGTGGTTTTGTCATTTTAATGGTTTTGCCCCAAACTTTTAAAAATAGTCATTTTACTCTCTGATATTTTGGTTTTGTTGACAGTTTGCTTCTTGCGGGGAGCAAAATGGAAAAACAAACAATTTGGATAGAGTTAGAGGCGGGGAGCAAACTGGCAAAAAAAACCGAAACATCAGGGAGTAAAATGGCTATTTTTAAAGGTTTAAAGCAAAACTGTTAAAGTGACCAAATCACAGGGAGCAAAACAGAAGTTTTATGATTTAGACTAAACTCTCATAAAATGTCCTTCAGGTTTGGTTATTTTTTTCACTTTAGAGCATTCACAATAGGATGTATTTTGTTGTTTTTAGGATGATGTCGAGAAAAGAGATGGTGATGTGAGAGTGAGAGAAGGAAGAAAAGTTCTTCCACAAAAATGAGAAAAAACAAGTATGTGAGTGATGATTAAGGAGAGAGAGCGTGGTCCCATTTTTAGAGGAGAGAAAATTGTCGGGAGAGGGGCAAGTCGGGCAGGAGAGAGAAGATTGCCATCTCATCTCGTTTTTTTCACCCTATTGTGGATGCTTTTAGTTCAAAACTCAAAACATTTTGAATTTGTGTTCATGTGGTTTTAATTTTGTTGTCATTTTCAATTAAAATTAAAATCTGGTTATATTTTTCAGTTAACATACAGTTTTTTTGTCTTTTTCCTCCTTTTTAGTGAAGGGCAAAATAGTCAGATGTTTTATTAATTTGTTATAATAAAATGTTAAAAGACCACTTTGCCCTTCATTAGAAGGGAGAAAAAAGACAAAAAAAAAAAACTAAAAGTTAACTGAAAAATCTTACAAAAATTTGATTGGATGAAAATGGCAACAAAATTGAAACCACATGGACCAAAATTCAAAAAGTTTGAGTTTAGACTAAAGTGTCAAAAATGACCAAAACTTAGAGACCATTTTAACAGTTTACTCTATGATTTATCTTAACATTTGAGGATTCTATTAGCATTCCTATCGTAACCTCTATACATGGACACTTTATATAATATAGATAGAAAAGTAAAGAAAACAACAAAAAAATCACCACATTTGAATCTCTAAAATAGAGAAAAGGTACCCCCTCTATATTTAGAGGGTTGTGTTAAACTCTCTGTACTGTTAATGTGAGCGTGTAAGTTAGAGAAAATACTAATAAAATAAGTATTATGTGTAAGATAGAGGGTTGGATGTAAATGGTTTTATAAAAATTAAAAAAAATTAGAGAAAAATATACTTTTTGATTAATATATATATAGATGAAGATGGAGGCTAGAATGTGAATGCTCTAAAGCCCTTTTTCTAGACGTTTTTTTTTTTTTTTGAAGTCTTGGGTGGCACTTTAAAAAAAGGACGTTACTTTGGAAGAGGGGTGCTAAATGTGTCGTGTTTGCGGATTGTCGGGTTCAACTCGACCTGAACCTAAAAATTTAACACGAATCCGAACCGAACAAGAAAATCGTATCATACATATGAACCCGAACATGACCAATTCAACCCAATTTTTTATATTTTTTCTGAAACTGATATTTTAAAATTAAAATTTACTTAATAAACACAAATGTATATAATATATTTTAAAAAAATCATATTTAATTTATGACATAAAAATATTTTAAAATATGTAGGATCGTTTTCACGACCGAAACGAGTCGTTCAGAGGTGTTCTTCTCAATACGAGAGGCGGAAACTAACGTATCAAGTTCGAATCAGCTAGATATTCACTTTAAACTGTCTTTTGATTGCTTTGACAAAGTTTTACAGCGAGTAGACACTTCGGCAGCAGTTCGGTACTGATACCGGAAAGTTATAAATGACAAGGCACATCAGGTATTTATAGGAATGGTGATTTCGCACGAACATGCTCAAGCAGAATCAATTTCACACGAAATGACTATTTCGTGTGAAATACCCATTTGATTTCGTACGAAATGACATACATGTCATTTCGTGCGAAATACCCTCCAAACCTATATTTGACATTGTTCTCGTACTACATGCCCTGATCTATCTAATACAATACAAGACTCGATACAAAACGAAGTCGACAGACGTATGCACCAACAGACTCCCCCTCGGATGTTGACGAAGTCTTCAGTGTCGAGTCTTCAATCTTCAATCTTTATCAGTCTTCTCGAACTCCTCCGAAATATCTGACAATGTAAAGCATCCTCAATCTATGTCTTCTTTTCATCTCTAGGATCTCGACCTGGCTTTTACCTAACTCTAATTCTCTTGATCAGATCTCTTGATTTCTTAAGTTTATCAGCATCATCAGCAAACATGAACTTCAGTTCCAGAATCAGAACTTGGCTCTTATAGAATCAGGATCATAACCTGGCTTTCTTTTCAGGTATCAAAACCTGGCTAACCTGCACAATCTCTTCCTCACAATAAATTTCACAAATTTAAAATTTGACAAATTTATATATCACACATAAGTATCAATCAATCACTAAATGATTTTACAATTTTAATCTCAGATGAACCACTTGTAGAAATAGAATGATTTAACATTTAAAAGCTTCTGATGACCACTTATAGGCAAAACATTCAAATCTTTTTCTCATTTTAAACAAACTCCCCTTTACGAAATGTTCATTATTTTTAGCACTCGGAATTTTGAAAATCAGCTCTCCAACATCAGTTGTCGAAAATAAGATGAAATAAAATCTTTTTGGATTTCTGTATTTAAAATGAAAAACAGTAAAGAAATATTTACAGACGCTATTTTTGTGAGTTTGTGTAAGAGGATCATATCAGTTTCTGAGACAAATCACTAACATCATTAAGCTTTAAACATTTTAAGTTCTAAATGGTTCACTTAGATTGTCAGTATACTGATCCATTTAAATTTTCACACAAAGTTTAACTGTTCCGAGATACGAGATTAGTGTTTTAGGCATTTAAACTTATTCGCGTGTACCACCTCAGAATATACTCCCGTATCCAGACTTCTATATTCAGTCTTACAGGTGAATGTACACTAATGATATCTGTAAACGGGTAAATGCGAAACCGTGGGAGCTCAGGTTAGAACTTCCGTTCGTACAGAGAGATGACGGCTCGACTTTAGGTGTGTCCCGTTTGGAGATCTTTTCTTCAACAGCACATGATTAGCATTTTTCAATGTTTCATCATTTTTTGTACTGAGGGCTGGCTTTAAGATTAAAGCTTATGCAAAGTATTATACGAGGACTAGGCTATTGCTCCCGCAAAATCAGAAGTCCTGGTATAATATCCCAGATATCATCACGCACAAAGACCTAGTATGTCAGAAATAGAAAATCTTTCAAACAAGATTTCGGGGGTTACCCATATATCCGAGAGAAGTTCCCCACGAGATAAGTAAGTATTTGAATTTAAGTTTATATCTCAAAAACAATCTACTAAATGTGTAAAAACCTACTGACATATCCGCAGTGAGACCGTTTATCACATTTGACTTTTCAATTCTTTAGCGTGTTGTGATAGTCACTGATGTACTATCATTTCCTCTTTTTCACAACAAAACTCTTTTTCATTTTTCGATGTTTTTGGCTTTTTGAATTTTTATCATGTTTTTGGATTTTTCAAATTTTCGAAATTTCTAAAATTTTACTCCCCCTAAAATCAAAATATGTTTCAATTTTGATTTTCTGAGAAAAATTTGATAACAAACTGTACAAATAAAGTGACAACTGTTGTGAATTACTTCAATTCGCCATCCACTTGGCATAAACAATCAGAACTCCCCCTTACAACAAACTATTTTCCCATTAGGATTTCAAAACACTTAAGTTTGTTTTAATCAAAATGGTTTTTCCAGAAAATAAGTTTTGTTGATTTTACCACTTGTAAGATTGGGGATTCATTCATCACTTTGTTCTATTCAAACACTTGAAAAATTTAACAATTTTAGGTTCTACCAACAAATACCAGTTGTAGGAAATCAAGTACAACTTAATGTCCCTGATTAACCACTTGTAGATCGAAATATCACAATTACCAACCTGTGAATTTCTCAAGAAAGATTCCGATTCCTACTCCCCAATTACCAACCTGGGAGTTCCGGCAAGTCAGGATTTTAAGTAAAGAATACAGACACCCAAGCCTGACCAGCTTTGGGTGTGACCTTTTCAGTTTCACTTGGGGTTTCAACATTTCTCTTTTCTTCATAAAAATCTTTTACTCCTTTGGCCTTTCCCTCGACCATTTTCCCAAAAATATGCTTCACTTTCCCATTAAACGCTTTCTCGACATCAAATTCTTTCTTTTCAGAATAGAATTGATTCGAGATTTCAACTTTACCAACTTTTGATTTAAAATTTTCAGCTCGCAATGGTGGAAAGTTCTCATCATCCATTGGAGGAACTGATTTTTCTTCTTTTGAATAAACTTGTGGCTCCTCTGACTTTGTGGAATCAGATTCATCACCAGATTTCACATCAGATTTCTTAACAACCCATGTTTGATTGTTAAGATTTACTCTTCTTTTGTAAAACCTTTTCGAACATTCACCAACTTCATATTTTGAGTTTTTAAACACTTTAAACTTTTCAGTTGGTGGTTCGGTTTTATCAACAATTTTCTCTTTGAGTTTAGAAACAACTTCCTGTTTGGTTTTGGTTGCCTTTGGACAATTCCAGGCAATGTGACCAACTTCTTGACATCTGTAACAAGTTCTTGTCTCCTTCTTCTGATTAGCTCCATTCTTTACAAACTTTTGCTTTTCTGCAAGAAATGTTTTGTTTGATTGCTTCCAAAATAAGCTCTTTGCTTCTTCCTCAAAACTTGTGCTTGAAACAAATTTTGTTTTTGGTTTAAAATTTTTCATATTTTTATGATTTTCTGGTGGAATAAAACCTAAGCCTTTCTTTTTGAAATTACTGTTATGGTTTGGTTTGAAAACCAGAACCAGAACTGTAACTTTTTTTCTTGTTTAACCTTTGTTGAACTCTTGAAGTGTACTTTTTAGGTTTTTCACTAAGATTTACATCTTTTATTTCAGAAATATTAATTTCTGTTAGTTTGAAAACCTTTTCGATCTTTTCAACTTGAACACTTCTTATTGGAAATTCCTAATCAGAATATAATTTGTCTGAATCATTCAAAGTATATGCCACTTTGATTGGTTCATCATTCAAATTAGATTTTGATAACAAGAATTCTTTATTGTAAACCCTTTTGACCGACGATTTTGGACTTTCAACTGATGAACTCAAACTTGGATTCGGACTTTGACTCTGACCCCTCATCCTTATCCAACACCTGATCGATCACCTTTTTTATTAACTCAGACTCATGATCAGTGTCAGACGATGTGAACAAGACGTCAATGTTTTCTGGTAACTCATCAGTTGTTTCAGACTTTAATTTTATATTTACAGCCTTTTTGACTTGCTCCTCATTCAGCTTTCTAGGAGAATAACCTTCCCAGATCGAAGGCGGACACTTGTTATAACTGACACTCTGTTTCTTACCAGTATCCTTCTTTTTCGGCTTCTCATCTTGAAATGCTTGTAAACCTGCAACAGTTGGATAAATTCGATCAATCAAATAATCAAAAGTAAAATAACTTTGTAACCACCGTCTAATTCTTTCATTTTCGATCTTTTCTGTCTGCAACTCTTGCTTCAGCTTTGCACATTCTTCAATGTAATAATTGATGGCTTTGTAGACCAGTCACTGTTCTATTCAACACATCATAGGATTCTTTCACGTAATTGACATCAAACAGTAATTTTTCTTTCATCTTTTCAAGCTCAGCCAACTTCTCATCTTTTTCTTCACACTGCTTGCAAGACTCCAAGCACTTTAGACATGGTTTGATGATTTTAACAGACTTTTCAACTTCAATAATATTTTCAATTTCTTTTTCAGCTTCGACCACCTTCACGGCGACTTTAACTTCTTCACTTAGTTCAAACTTTTCATTTTGAGCAACACTCTCACATTTCACCTTTCTCTGTTCTTTTGCTGCTCGTCTCTCCTTCAGCTTCTCCAATTTATCTGCAAAATAAAATTGAAAACTTTTAGGAGATAACATAGATTTTCCAATGTTTATCTGTGTCTCTTCTTCATTATCATTGTCATCAGATGATGGTTGATCAAGGACTTGAGTATTTTCTAAACTATCATCTGAAGTAACAAAATCTCCATCTTGATTCTTCTCATCACCAGCAATTCCTTTCATCCATTCTTTCATCAAATCTGACTCTTAAATGATTTGTGCAGTGAGAGCTACAACTTTTGAATCAGGTGGAATGTATTGTCCCAGCTAAAGCCTTCTGCCACTTTTTCATCATCTTGATCAATGATACCAAAATAAGCTTTCTTATTTGCTTCTTCGATCATTTTAGCATGTGCAGTTTGTGGTTCTTTCTGTTAAAATGGTTGTTGAGCAACTTGTTGATATATATCTTTCCGATAATAATCATTACCACCAAACGGATTCTTTGCTCCATTTGCTTCTCGATTGGTACATTCCCTCTTGAAATGTCCTTTCTCCCTGCATCGAAAACAAGTAACTTTAGATTTATCAAAACCCAAAGTAGAAACATTAGCATCCCGGCAATCATCTCTTCCTGTAATCATCTTCAATTTTTCAGCTCTCCTCAAAACACTAGCTAAACACCATTTAATATCTATGAGCTCCATTTCTTCTGCATCAATCTGATCGTAATCCTCTTTTGTCAGCATAGGATTTCCGATCCTTCATGCAACCAATCCCTCATAGGATGCTAACACTGTAGCAAGTAATGACATGTGACTTTTAGCAACCTCTTTAAAGAAATTTTGACCATTCTGAAGATGCAACACAATGTTGCAGTTTAAAACATGACCATTATTGCTGTTTGAGCTTTGAAACTGATGACTTGTGGTTGACTTCGGATTAACACTCGGATATGAAGAAAATCCACTACTGCTGTTTAGAGATTGATTTACTGATCCAGATGAGTTTTCTGCACTGAAAGCAGTTTGTACTTTTGGAGTCGTTTCAACATCCTGAACACTTCCTATGTAATACATTTTGATTTCTTGTTGACCACTCGGACAGTTCATTCTAGCAATCTTTCGTTGCTCCAGATCTTGTCCTTCAATCTTTTCAATGAACTGAGAAATTGTCAATTTGTCATATTCTCCAGTGTTCTTCAAAATCATCAAGTATGTACCCCATTCTTTCTGAGGTAAAGCATCAGCTAACTTATCAACCCATTCTTGATCTTTGTTAATATCCAACAATGACATTGATCGCACTAGATGGCAATATCTTTCAATCAGCTTCTTTGAGGATTCACCTGACAAGCTCGAAAACAAGTCAAATTCTTTCTTTAATAACGATTTCTTACTCCTGATCATCTTCTCACTTCCCTCAAACTTAATTCGGAGTGCTTCCCAAATCGAACGTGAAGTATTGTCATGTTGAAGTAAAATGAATATGTCTTCTTTCACAGCTTGCTGTAGCAGACTGATCATCATCTTTTCTGCTTTGTACATGTCTCGTTCTTTATCCGTCAATTCAAAAATTGCTTTGATAACACCCAAATCCATACGCGACTTAACATACTTTTTCTCGATACATTCCCAAGACCTCAAATGATTAGCTTGAACCCAGTTTTCGAATCGGTCTTTCCAACCATAATACTCCTCAATGCCCATTAGTTTTGGAGGTTTTTGCAAAGTTCCAGTCTCATTTTCCATGTTCATACTCTGAGCAATAGTGGCCGGAGTAGTCGGGGCAGTAGCAAATGTGTTATAAAATTCTTCTTCCATGATTCGGTAACAAGTTTCTCAAAATCAGACACTTTCAAGCGAAATCAACACTTTCAAACGAAATCCCTCAAGCGAAATGAACAACTGATGCGAAATGACCTGCACAATGGCTTCAAACGAAATCAATTCACACGAAATAAGAACTTTCACACGAAATGACTGATTTCGTGCGAAATAACCAAGCGAAATGTTGATTTCGTACGAAATCAACTCACACTCAAACGAAATACTGATTTCGTACGAAATAAACGATCTATTTCGTGCGAAATGAATCACAAAAGTGATTTCGTGCGAAATGAAGAACCTATTTCGTGCGAAATACTGCTGATGTCATCATCTCGGCCATATTTTTGTCAATTTGATCAGGTTTTAGCTCGAATTTAAGTCCAATTTTTTCAAGGCTTTATTAAAACAGTAATTCGCTTATAATGGGAGAAATTCAATCCATTTTAACCGTGAAAACTTGTTTAATTTTGAAACGAAGGTGTAGAAGTCAGAAAATTGATGAAATCAAGCTGAATTCAGTAAGAACTCCTCCTCCTGAGCTCTGATACCACTTGTAGGATCGTTTTCACGGTCGAAACGAGTCGTTCAGAGGTGTTCTTCTCAATACGAGAGGCGGAAACTAACGTATCAAGTTCGAATGAGCTAGATATTCACTCTAAACTGTCTTTTGATTGATTTGATAAAGTTTTACAGCGAGTAGACACTTCGGCAGCAGTTCGGTACTGAAACCGGAAAGTTACAAATGACAAGGCACATCAGGTATTTATAGGAGTGGTGATTTCGCAGGAACATGCTCAAGCGGAATCAATTTCACACGAAATGACAATTTGTGCGAAATACCCATTTGATTTCGTACGAAATGACATACATGTCATTTCGTGCGAAATACCCTCCAAACCTATATTTGACATTTTTCTCATACTACGTGCCCTGATCTATCTAATACAATACAAGACTCGATACAAGACGAAGTCGACAGACGTATGCACCAACAAAATATATTTAAAAAAATAATATAATATAAATGTGTTAAACAGGTCAACCCGTCAACCCGACCAGTTTGACTTGAAGCTGTCCCGTTAACCTAAACGGGTTTGTGGGTTCAAGCTGAAACTAACCTGAACCCGTTTAGACAAAACTGAAACCCGCGAATTTCGTGTTAGGTTCATGTTAGAAATTCACACACCTACATTGGAGGCGGTTCTGGGTGTGCAGCTAGATGTGTAACAATCTGTTTGTGCTTCGATTCGAACCGGTTTTTTTAACGGGCAACACCGGTTTAGGTTATAAACCGATTTTAGGGTTGAAAAAACCAACGTACTTTAAACCCATTTGGATTAGGTTCAGTCCGGTTTGGAATATGAAAACCGTTTTTTATTTTAATTTTTGGATTGGGCCCAAATTGATTCGGGTTAAAACCAGTTCTCAACCCAAAAGTCCCGAACATGTACGAAGACGATGGGATAGGTAGGGGCCCAAACCGATTTTTGGGATCAGGCTTGGTTGAAAACTAGTTCATTGGGCCCAAACCGGCTTTTTTTACACCTCTAGATGTGGCGTTTTTCAAGGCGTTGGTCCACTGTTCAATATTCATTAGTCACACGACTATAAAATATAACATCATAAAGATTTGGGCCCTTTATTTTTGTGTAGAAGCCCATTTGAGAACTCCTCTTGGACCTCTTTGAGAAGCAAGCCATTCAATACTTTCAACCACTTGTTGGAATGATCCATGTCAATTTGGGCTGCTTGTTTTTCTTATTTCCTCATAAGTTAGAATAAACATTTGAACTTTAAATAGTTTGATGGTTTAGTTATTATTAGTAGTAGTTGTGTTTGAATTCAAATAGGAAAACTTAGCAAGTTTGGTATGGTTACATATAGCGAGTAAAGGTCCTGTACAAATAATTTATCGTAGAAAATGTACGAATACAGTGAAAGGGTAAAAAAAACATGGTGGCATCTTTGTAATTGTTTTATTCGTAGAGTGATTATCAAAATTACTCTACAAGTAACGCAGTGACATTTTCGTAATTATTCTATTCGTAGAGTAGTTATCAAAATTACTCTACAAGTGCATCAAACAACATAAAATTCAAAATTACCCTGCAAGTGTATCATAATTACTCTACTAGTTCATCAAAATAACATAACATACACAATTACTCTACAAAGTTCATCAAAAAAACATACAATTCAAAATTGCTCTACAAGTGTATCAAACAACTAGTCATTCAAAATTACTCTACAAGTGCATCAAACAACATAAAATTCAAAATTACCCTGCAAGTGTATCATAATTACTCTACTAATTCATCAAAAGTGTAGGTCCCTCGGAGGTTGAGGTTAAACCTATTCCTTGTTATGTTCAACACTCTAGCAAGTGCGGAATCCAAGCTAGAGTGCAAACCGTAGTTTAGATGAAAGCAAAGATTACAAAGAGAAAGAGTAGACAAGCAAAGTATCAAAGTTTTCTCTTGTATTTCAGTGGACACGGTTACAGCCCTTGACCAAACTGAAATGCTCCCTTACAAGACCTTGGGTTCACTCACAAAAGCTCTCCAAACTATCCGAATGACTAACTGTGAAGATGAAACCCACATGGGATATATATACCCATATCAGACAACCATGCACGAAGGATCAGGTATTCTGGTCGAAGGATCATCTATCGATCAGAATTACCATCGAAAGATATCGAAGGATCCAAACATACCTCGAAGGATGGTATATCCTTCGAGGTCCATAAGTATCCATCGAAAGATCATCTTTCGAGGTCATCGAAGGATACAATCCATCCTTCGATGACATCCTTCGAAGCATACAAGTTTTACATACTAAGTGTTGACTGTTTGGCCAAGTCAAACCAGGAGGATGGTTGACTTGGTCAAACACACATTCCAACACATAAACAACATTACAAAAGACATAAACACGACAAACAAAAGACATCGTTTTATACATTACAAAATACAGACAAAGTACAGACACAAGTGCACCAACAAACTCCCCCTTGGCTGTAGCTTTGTCTCGGTCTTCATGTCTTAAGTCTCGAGCGTCCTTTCCACTGTCAGATGATGTGACGACCATGCACTTCCTGCGTTGACCAGCAGATTGAAGCAGTATCGGGCCATCCTTTGAAACTTCATAGCTTGATCTCGATCTTGAACTAAATAGTTTATCTCATGATCCTTCAAGACAATAATATCTGATCTGGACATATTTGTAATCCACATCGGATCTATTATCCTGAAGTTCTCCCGATTATCTCTGAAGAGGATCACCGCTTCTCCAGTATCAGCATCGTAAACCCAGCAACGGAAGTTTCCAAGAAAGTCGGTCTTCATCTTTAGCAATGGTATCTTCTTCATCACCTTGGGAGGATCGTATACCAAACGATAACGAGCGGTGTTTGTTTCTGGATCAAGTGTGAACCTGATCTGCTCGTATCTTGGAAACTGAGGCTTATACAGAGGATCCTTCCAACCCAATCTCCTTTCTAACCTGATTTTCTTAGCGAATAGATCCACCATCTGTTCTTTAGCTCGATTGATTACATCAAGCTGGGCTAACACTGCAACATCATAATATGGAAGTGTGAGAATACTGAGGAGAGTTCTAAAATACTGAAGACCCGTTTCTCTTTTCACGACCATGCAGTGAAGATCTTTGACAAACATCCAGCTAATGATGCGACCCCGAGCCTGATTTTTCTCCAGCATCATATAGTTAGCCTGTTCCAACGGAGCGAGCGGAGGAGGATTCCTAGCAAGGAAATCCGCTCGCCATTCATTAACTGTTTTCTCACGGCTTTCCTGAGCTGATGGCGAATCAGAAGAAAGATTGGCGAACTCTGCAGTCTTTTCAGCAACAAAGTCATCATCAAGGGCATTCACCTCCGCATTGTCCTTTCCAACATACACAGGACGTTCAGGATCAGAACTGATGAAGATTTCTTCAATTGAGGAGAAATCAGTTTGATCCTGTACCAGCGGAGTAGCATCAATCATACACACAGCAACTTCATCCAAATCAGTCAAAATCAAAATCTGTTCATCAGTCATCTCAGAAATAAACTCTCCCTCTTCCAGCAGTTCACCCGTCACAGGATGATGTTTCTGAGCACTTGAAGATTCAGGGAGATCTGTAGTAAATGTTTCCGGTTCCAGGCTGATCTGTTCAGGGTTTACAGACATTTCCAGTGTTTCAGTCTGCTCAGTTGGGCCTGTAGAAGCTGTAGGAGGAGCAGACGGAGTATCTTGAGGAGTACCAGATCCGCCTGCAGCACCGGATGCAGTTGCACCGGAGCCTGAGGCAGTTGTTTGATCTGGATTAGCAGCATCATCATCTTGATCATCCTCACGCCTTGCGGGAACTATTCCTAAGGTTTTGCACCTTTCGTTCCACAATGTACCAACCCTCGAATAAACCCTATTGAAGTTGCTGTACATGGGCTTGAAAGCCTCCATCAGTCTATCATCACGATTACTTACCATCTCCCTCAACGCTTTCGCCTGAGTCTCCAAATTGGTACTATGTCTTTTCATAATTTCCACCTCCCTATCTCGTGCCCTATTTGCCTCTTTTAACCTTTCGATTTCCTCAGCCTGTTCCTTGATCTTAACATTCTGAGCTTCAACAATTTTACATAGCTGGTTGTGTGCCACTACATCTTGTTTTCGCAGGACACGATATTCTTCAATAGTTCTTGTGTGTCTACCAACTATATCACCCAATTCACTGATTTGTTCAATCAGGAATTGTACCTTGTCAGCTTCAGAAAATCCAGACAAGGTTTCTGCCAGAGATGGCCTTGAAGGCTCAGGTCTTGAAGAACCAGATTGACCAGCCTGACCCGACGCACCTGTAGGACCAGTAATAGTGAGAGGGGGTCGAGCTTGTGTACCTGAGGTGGGAGTTTCAGGTGGCTGTTGATCAACAGTCACCTGTCGTGTCCCAGAAGACCTCTGAGGAGAAGACATTAATTCCAGCGTCTCTTTTTCAGTAAATTGATCACCAGAGGAAGGAACCTGCTGCTCAGGAGCAGATGAAGGCTGGACAGAGACAGGAACAGAGGAATCACCAGCAGCTTTCTTTGACGCATGAGTACCTTGTCGTTTAGCTTTCCTCTTCTTAAGAAAACCCGGAGAAGTAAGCGTATAATCTTCATCCGTGTCAGAGTCTCCAGTATCACCCGTCTTCTTGATACGCACAAATCGGGGATTCCCGCGTTTATCAAAGACTTTCATCATCCCTGGAGGAGGAGGATTATCATCCTCAGACGAAGAATCATCGCCATCAGAACCTCCTTCCTCTTCAGAAGACGAGCTGCTTTCATCAACTATCTTCCTCGCCTCATCTATCTTGCCTTTACCCTTGTCAGTCGCAACAGTACCAGACTGACCAACAACACCAGCGGCATCACCAGCACTACCACCCCTTTCAACAACTACAGTACCACCATCACCACCAGTACTAACACGAACATCAGGATCTACAGACATTTCCTGATGTTCTTCAGCAGCAACATTTACGTCAACCTCAACATGTGCTGCAGCACTAGAACTGCCAGCAGACCTTCTAGTTGCCTTGATTCCATGTTTAGCCGTGAGCTGAGTATCAGCCAAAGCGATTAACTTTGGTTCTTCATTATCAGAATCACTTGCGTCATGTCGCCATTTGTTGTGCTGCGGTGCCTCATATCCAGGAATATTAAGATGACCAATCAGTTTCCTAATTGGGTCCGATTCCTTATATGCGGCCATAGACTTGAATATCAGCAGAGTGCGTTCGATCATCGGATTCATAGGAAGAACATCTGCCTCGGCTTTAGCAAGATCAGGAATCTGATCATCTATCATCATCTGCAGAAACCTGGGATATAACCAGAACTTGGTGGATGTTCGCTGTGTTGCAGACGGAAGTGGCCTTCGAGCGTTTTCCTTTAGGTTGTCGAAGATATAGCGAGATATGTTAAACGGCTTGTTCAAAATCAACGCCGTAAACAATCCAGTCAAATCGATCGGTGACAAGTCATACCCAGAACGCTTGTTGCTCAGGCAATGGATAAGAATATGCAGCAAGAACTTATACCGAAGTGGCATATACTTCTTGTTGATTTGATTAGCCAAAACATTTTCGCTGTACTTAATCCTCATCAGTAACCCCCGTTGACATTGTAGATCTATAGAAGTAGGATCTTCCGGTTGATCTCCAAGTCGTAGACGTTCTCTGATAGTGTTTTCAGTAATAACCACAGGTTTTTCAGCAACGGTAGCCCTGATCACTTCCTTATTATCTACCGTTTCAATCCCAGCAGAACTCCAGAATGCCTTGATGTGCGACTGATAGGCAATGTATTGCGTTGTGATAGCATAACTGATGTGCGAGCGATGAAGATACTCCATAATGCCAGCAAACTCCGGACTGATACTTCCTTCCGGTTGTAAATATGCAGCCATATTATGTCTAGATTCAGACATAGCCTCAACTTCCGATTTCTCCTTCTTTGTTGGCTTTGCCCGCTCCTTTTTCACTTTCGGTGCCATTTCTGCACATCACATTGACACGTAATAAGAAGAAGTCAAACAGTCAACATTGGAATTCCACACTTAGAAATTTTTTTTAATTTCTTGAAAATATTCTAAGTGTTGAACTCTTCGAAGGATCCATATATCCATCGAAAGATTGAATCTTGGCACGAAAGATGACAACCTGTTTGAAAGATGACAGATGGTTCGAAGGATGTCACTTTCCCCGAAGGATAACAACCATATCGAAAGATCATCTTTCGAAGAATTAAGAAATTTGAAAGATGTCTTGATCCTTCGAAGGTTGATCAAATCGAAGGATGATCCTTCGTGAAATCTAACATCTTTCGAGATTCACCTCGAAGGATGCTGTTTAGCACATCTCTCGAGGTGCTGAGTCATCATCATCATGAGTCATCATTTTCCGTTTCGGCAACTGTTCAACGGCGAGTTTTTTCGGTGGTGTTTCAAATGGTTTTGTTCAAGTGTATTTTTATGGCAAACAAAACATCACATACCATTTCACATTATCAACAATTTTAACCCAAACCAAACATGAACACATACCCAAACATCAGTTTTGATCATAAACCCTAGACACCCCTGTTTTACCCAATCCAAACACTTGATAAAAACAAACTCAAATGAACACACTGATGATCCGTAAACACCCAACACAATTTCAGCAACATTTGCTTATCATATTCAACACCTATCATTCATCATTTTCCTAAACTAGGAGAACTAAGAACAAAAAGGTAAAATAATATGATCAATTAAAGTTCCACAATGTTGTTTGTTTTAATGTTTGAAAGAACTCTGGATCATCCTACCGTGTTTAGTAAGGAAATCCTGATATCAATACGTTTTGAATAAAATTTGGGCAGAGGTTCAAGAGGAATGAGAGGGTTTTCGGAATGATTTTGAAACTGATAAGTGATGAGTGAAGAAGAAGATGCCTTTTTATACCCTGACCTCGAAAGTCCAACCGCCTCGAAGGACTCAAAACCATTCGAAAGATGAACAATTGTCTCGAAAGATAATCTTTGGTTCGAAAGATCCCTGTTTGGCTCGAAGGATCCAGATATTTGAAAGATCTGGATCGAAGGATACCAGATATTTTGGAATCCTTCGAAAGATATCTTTCGATCTAAAACATCTTTCAAAGGGTCTGGTCAACTTCGAAAGATCAATTGGTCAAATCTTTCGTTGACCAAAACATCTTTCGACTGAGATAGTTGACTTTCATTGACTTTCTTGACCAACTGATCTTTCGAGGGCCATTGCTTCCTCGAAGGATCAGATTTCCCACCAACACTTTGGATTTTTGGGAATTTCCAATTTACACACTTCAAATTTTGGAGGTTTTCAGAAATGACCATTTTGAAAAGTTGTCCGTTATGAAGTTCTGAAAAGGTTAGTTTTATGAAGTATCTCGGCTTGTCAGGTATCGGATCGAGCACCAACATCAGTTAATCAAAAATAATGTTAAATTGAAAATCTTTTTGGATTTTGTGGTTTGATAAAATAAAAGGCAACAATTTTAAAATCCTTTGAATGTTATCAAACGACATCACCGCTAATGTCGTGCTGATATGCACCAAACGACAAAAACTGTTTAAAATTAAAGCAGTAAATTAAGCAGTAAGTAAATATGTACAAACACAACAATATTTTTGCGAGTTTCTGGCGAAGAGAATCATATCAGCTTGCGGTCTTTTGTCAAAACACACTTCCTTTTAAAATTCTTTTACAGAAGCGGATAAGTATTCTACCACAATTACCGATATTGTTGTCCACTTAAACTCAACGATCAGGTGTAATCATAATACAATGAGATACGTTTAAGGTATGATTTATACTTACCGACCGGTGTTCATCCACTCACGACACATTCCCGTATCAAGGTATGCACGAGAGTTCATCTTACTGGGGAGTATACCATTTATCATCCGTTTTAACGTATATATATTTACAATGTGAACAAGTCACTTATTTGAGTTTGAAAACAAGCCCTATGTGATAGAATCACTTATTGATGAGGAACTTGATTTTCGATGCATGAGGGCACAGGAGCAAGTCCGTGAACAGGTCAGTACTTCCGTACAGCAGAGAGACGAACTTGACTCCCGGATAAATGTGATATTTTATCACTTATTTTGATGGACATGTGATTGTTTATCACTTATTGAGGTCGAATGCAGTATGAGATATGTACACGTATGTATGGTATCATGGAAGAACTTAGACTTTGTCTTTTATAGAAACAACCATGATACCCAGATGATAAACAACATAAACCCCGAATATCTCAGAACCTCGGCAATCTATCAAACGAAATTTCGGTACCAAGACCATATGCCAATGAACGGTTCCCACCCGGTTTTCAGTCTGTTATGTTTATATCTCCTGCATATTTTAAAATGATCGTGAGTCTACCGGTACATCATTAGTAGAGCTACTTATCATTTTCTTTTTCTTTTGATTTCTAGAAGCATGTTTCAACCGACCTCTGATGTAATATCACTTTCTCTTATATTACCAAGAAACTCATTTTTCTTTTTCTATTGTTTTTGTGTTTTTCTGAATTTTCTCCCCCTTAAATGCAGAAAGTAAATAAATTAAAGACATATTTTTGTATTTTTGTGGTTTTTCAATGTTTTTGTATTTTTCTTGAAACTTTCTCCCCCTAAAATTCAAAAATAAAGTGAAGTAAAAATATTTTTGGATTTTTGGTTTTTAGAGAAATATTTACAAAAACGATTTCCTGATGTCGGTTACTCTTGCTTCACCTTAATGCCGTTTACCAAAAGTAAATAATCAAATCTTGATTTATCAAATGCTTTGGTAAAAAGGTCGGCACGTTGGTGGTCGGTATGAATATGAACCACATCGATAAGTCTCTTTTCAAAACAATCACGTATGAAGTGATATTTAATATCGATGTGCTTCGTTTTCGATTGCTGTACAGGATTTCTAGTGATCTGTAAGGCAGCCTCATTATCAACATAAATAGGAGTAGTTAGGAATTCAAAACCGTAGTCCCGCATCTGTTGTTGGATCCATAGAACCTGGGAGCAGCAACTAGACGCAGCAATGTATTCTGCTTCACATGTAGACGTAGCCACACATGTCTGCTTCTTGCATTGCCAAGTGACTAGGCGATTGCCTAAGAACTGACATCCTGCTGTAGTTGATTTTCCATCTTTCTTGCAGCCGCCGAAATCAGAATCACCGAAAGCTTTGAGATCGAAGTTATCATCCTTAGGGTACCATAACCCGGTGTCAGGGTAACTCTTCAGATAACGAAAAATCCTCTTGACAGCAGCATAGTGAGAGACCTTCGGATTCGCTTGATACCTAGCGAGAAGACAAGTTGGATACATAATGTCGGGTCTTGATGCGGTGAGATACATTAAAGATCCAATCATAGCACGATAAAGTGAAGAATCCACCGCATCCCCTTCTTCATCCGGAGTAATCCCGTGATTCTGCGGAAGAGGAGTAGAAATTGGCTTCGTATCGGACATCTGGAACCGGCTCAAGATGTCTCCGACGTACTTGGTTTGATGAATAAAAATTCCAGATTCGGACTGATTAACTTGCAAACCCAAGAAGAACGTCATTTCACCCATCGCACTCATCTCGAATCGATCTTGCATCACCTTTTCAAATTCCTTGCACAACTTATCATCGGTAGAACCAAAGATAATGTCATCGACATACACTTGTACCAACAGAAGATCTTCACCCTTTTCTTTGATGAAGAGGGTACAGTCGATCAAACCTCGTCGAAAACCATTTCCGAGCAGATAGGTAGACAACGTTTCATACCAAGCCCGAGGTGCTTGATGAAGACCATATAACGCCTTGTTAAGTAGTAAAACCCTGTCAGGATGTAATGGATCTTCAAACCCCGGTGGTTGCTCGACATATACTTCCTCTTCGACTACTCCGTGTAGAAAAGCACTTTTAACATCCATCTGGTACACCTTGAATTTCTTAAAGGATGCGTAGGCTAGAAAGATTCTAATAGCTTCCAGACGAGCAACAGGTGCATACACTTCATTGTAGTCAATACCTTCAATCTGACTGAAGCCTTGAACCACTAACCTTGCCTTGTTTCGGACAACAATCCCACGGTCGTCCTTTTTGCACTTAAACACCCAGCGAGTTCCGATCTTTTTGTAGTTGTCGGGCCTATCAACCAATTTCCATACGCCCAACTTCTCGAACTGCTGAAGTTCTTCTTGCATGGCTTCCACCCAGGAATCATCTTTCAATGCCTCCTTCCAAGATTTAGGCTCTTCTTGGCTAACATAGCAGGCGAAAGACCAATCATTTTGTTGTCCCGATTCTCGTATCTCAGCATACAAGCCAGCATTTTCGTTGTTTCTGATTTGATTTCTTGTCCTTACACCACTGAGAACATCACCTATTATATTCTGCTGAGGATGAATGTTATGAATTCGGGTTTCAGTAACTTGAGGAACTTCAACATTTGACCTCAAGTTAGTGATATTTAAATTCCCGATATCATTCTGAAGCTGGTGAGTTGTAGAAGATGATGCATTTTCTTCTTGGATAATTGGCGCAGACACTGGATCAGTTGCTTCTGAAGTACCTTGAACCGGACGCAGTGCTTCACCATCATTTGCATCAACATACTCCTCATCTTCCGATGACAAATTGTAATCGACAGCATCATTAAACACCTCATTTGAAGCGAGATTGTTGACAGAAGAAGAAGCTTGTGAGTCAACAATGATTGGACGAGCTAACTGAGAGCCAGTCGCATTCTCACTTTCAGACAACATTTGAGCAATTGCATTGTCATCATCAAATGTCGGCAGATTGAATGAGTCGAAAAGACCATCATAATCGAACATCCATGGATCTCCAGAAGGCTTCGGAGGATTAGAATATCTTTGAACTCTTACTTCACCCCATTCTTCAATCCTTTTGGTAGTCAGGTTCCATACTCGCAGATTAGGAGTAGCATACCCAAGGAAGTAACCTTCGATAGCTTTGGCACCAAACTTCCCGTCAGGCTCAATCATGGTACATGGTGCACCAAAAGGTTCTAGATATTCCAAGTCAGGAGTCTTCTTGTGTAGGAGTTCGAAGCACGTTTTTCCATGTCTTTTCACTGTGAGAACCCTGTTTAACGTGTAGCAGGCCGAGGCAACAGCTTCAGTCCAGAATCGAACTGGAAGCTGAGACTCAACCAACATGGTTCTTGCAGTCTCAATTAAGGTTCTGTTCTTTCTTTCAGCGACTCCATTTTGTTGTGGCGTGTACCGAGAACTGTATTCATGTAGGATTCCTTTTGCAGTGCAAAACTCATCCATAACCCTGTTTTTGAACTCGGTACCGTTGTCGCTTCGAATTCGCCTCACCTTTAGATTATACAGATTTTCCAACAAGGTGATCAAATTCTTCAGTATTTCTGGAGTCTCGCTCTTGTGGACCATGAAGTCAACCCATGAAAATCTTGAGTAGTCATCAGTAACTACCAAGCAGAAAACTTCTCCGTGCACACTCTTGTGTTTGACTGGACCAAAAAGATCCATATGCAAACGCTCGAGTGGCATGTTGACAATGTTAACCTTCTTCAATGGATGAGATTTCTTGGTCTGCTTTCCCTTTTGACACGGCACACAGACATCTTGAAGTTGAAAGTTCTTCACATTAACACCTCTCACCAAGTTGTTTTTGACTAGGTGATTCATTTTTCTGAGGTGAATATGACCCATTCGTCTGTGCCAAGAGATCGTCTCCTTTTCAGTGGCTTTTGAAATAAAGCAAGTAACTTATTTTGACTGAGTTATTGCTTGGCTCATATCAAGGACATACAAATCATTGACTCTTGGTGCTGATAAGAGAATCCATTCAGCGGGAATCTTGAAACCTGGCTTCAGCACATAACAACCGGCATCATCAAAATGCACGGTGAACTTCTTGTCGCAGATTTGAGAAACACTCAGGAGATTGTGATCCAACTGTTGCACATAATTGATCTTGTCGAAACTCACAATTCCATTTGAGATCATTCCCACGCCGGTGATATACCCTCCTTTGTCTCCAGCAAACGCAACATATCCTCCTCTTATACTTCGCACATCGAAAAGAAGACGATAGTCGCCAGTCATGTGCCTGGAAGCCCCACTATCAACAATCCAAAGACTATTAATAGTTCCTCCTGGAGCCGTCTGCACATGCAATTAACACATCAGTTTGAGAGGGGGACCCAAGCCTTTGTTGACTTAGGTCGTCCTTGATCATCAAGGAAAGTGATCTCAATCACTTAATGATTAGGAAATAAAACCTCTGGTGCTCCCCCTGATTTAGTGACCTGTTTTTGTTTCCAAGCTTGTTGTCCTTTACCAGTATTTGGATTAATTGTTTTTGTATTTACTGGTTTTACATTTGTAGGTTTAGCTTGTACAGGTTTTTCATCCTTGACCTCTGATTTTAAGGCCTTCTCAATTACCTTTTTGTTCTTTTGTTTTACCTTCTTTTCCCTTTCTTTCAAGACACGTGGGTCTTGTTTCGGGGAAACCGGTTGTTTTAGGTAATTGGTTTCTTGGGGAGCACTTGTTTTTCCTTTCAATTTTTGCAAGTATGGGCAATATCTTACAATGTGCCCAACTGGTCCACATTCAAAACACATTCTCCGCTCTACAAACCTCGGAGAAACGTGTTGATGACCAGACTGAGAACCAGACACTGAACTTTGTGATCTAGATGTGCTAGGACCTAAGTCACATCCATTTGTGTGTTGGGTATAATTGTTCTCATCATTTCGCTTTAAAATCCTAACTTGTTTTACAAAATCAATGTTAGATTTATTTTGAAATGTTTCAAGTTTGTCCGTACCCTTTGATCCAACAAAGTTCACTTTCTGTTCTCTTTTCTTGACAGGAGCTCTTTTGTTTTGCACCCTTTGAACCTTAGGTTGCTCAACCTTAGATTGTTGAATTTTAGGTTGTGCAGCCTTAGGTTGAGAAGCCTTAGACTGCTCAACTTTAGGTTGTTGAACCCTTGGTTGTTCAGTCTTAGGCTGCTGAACCTTTGGTGCTTGAGCATTCTTGTTTTGAGCCCTCTTTTCTTGTACCTGGCCCTTACCCTTTCCAGAATTCACTTGTTGTTTTCGCTCAACTGGCAGTTTTTGGTTTCCGTATTGTTTTCTAATTAGCTCACACGGAATTGGTTCACATTGAGTGACCGTCACTTTGTTACCTTTGTTTCCCAAAAACTTATCAGTTCGTCCTTCAAAAATTTTCTCAATTAAATCTTGATTTACATTTTTTATTGGAAAATCTCTGTCAGAATAAATTTTGCTGTCTCCCTTGAGCGTATACAACAAGTTATTCTTTTCACTGCTAAGTACACTGGGCTTCATTGCCTTTGGTGTTTCAGCCTTACTCGGTTTCACTGGTGGATCACATAGGATGTGATTCTCAATTGGAATGTCTGGTGTAACCGAGTTAGACTGTGGTTTCTCATTTTCTTCAGATTCATCGTCCGAAGAATCAGCATCCTCAATAATCGGAGAACTCTGTTCCTTAACAGACGAAGAATTTTTCACATCCTCAGATTCAGATTGCCCCGAGGATGATGTACCAGTTGTGAACCCGAGGCCTGCTGCAAAGTCATCTAGACCGAGTGGCACAGTAGGTTCAAAACGGGGCATATCCTCGTCATTAGGCAACTTGGAGTAATTGTGATTCATCGGGGGAGGGCATGATTTGTAGCCAATACATTTTGCATCCCCCTTTTTCCTTTGGACATCAATAATGTGATCCAAAACATAGCGGGAATTGGAATAGCTTTCCAATTTCTGCTTGATTGTTTCACATTCACATCTAGCTGTAGCTAACTCTACCATTTGTTTTTCAATTGTGTCAATCAAATTGTTATTAGCATGTTGTTTTCTCAAAACGGCCTTTTGAAGTTCAGAAACATCATGTTTTAATGACGCAATTGTTGCTTTAAACTCTTTTTCATTTCTTGTTAAAAACAAGTTAGCCTCAGTTGCTTTAGAAAGATCAACAATCAATTCTTGATTGTGTTTGTGTGTGATTTCAAAAAGACTTTCCTTTTCTGCATATTCAAGACATTTAGCACATTCAACAGCAGCAGAAATAGAGTCAGGTTTAGAATCACATACCTGAGAGGTTTGTCCTTCAACATGAGCCATGAAGGCTGTATGAAAAGAGAAAGATCCATCTTCAGAGAAAAATTGAGAAAGCTTCTCAGAAGTTCCAGCAGCTTTCTGGCAAAGAATAGATCTTCTCTTGCATAAAGCTTCAGCATCAGCCAATAGCTCACCAACCTCCAGATCTAAAGCCTCACTTGATAAATCACCAGCATCAAGTGATTCCCCATCCATACTTCCACTATAACCCGAGCTATCTTCATCTTCTGAAGATTCACCAGCAGACACGGGTTCTTCAACCTTTTCAACCACCTTAGCATAACATGCTGTTCCACCATTTCCTCCTTCACCAAGCTGAAGATTCCAGTTGCAAATCTCATCAGCTTGAACAACTAATCCTCTGTGGGGATTAGAGTTTGTGGTTCCAGATGTATTTCCTCCCACGGGAACTATTTGTCTGTCAGAATTGTTCTGTTGCTGCTGAGGCTGTCTTTGATTCCTGAAAGGATTCTGATTGCCTTGCTTGGGTGGCTTCTGACATTCCCGCTTGAAATGACCCTTTTCACCACAGTTGAAGCAGGTGACAGCATTCTTGTCAAAACCATACTTGGTGTTGTTGTTGCTTTCCAAGCTGGTTCTCCCCGTTCTCTCCATAAACTCTTTAGCTCTACGAATAGCACTAGCAAGAGCCCACTTTATATCCATCATCTCAAACTCTTCTTTATCAACCTGCTGATAATCTTCGTTGGTTAGGTTGATATTTCCAATCTGACCCGCAACCAACCCACAGTAGGCGCTAACCAAGGTGTTCAACATCTCCATATGTTCCTTGGCTATCTCAACACTGACTTTTGAAAAATTAGAAGTATCCAATCTGACAGTGTTCGGATTGGAAGTAGCTTGAAAGCTTGAAGAACTTCCATAAAATCCCTGCTGTTGTGGTTGTTGCTGTTGAGCTCTGTTAGGATCCAAGAAAGGCGGTGGCGTGAATTGTTGAGCTGTCTGTTGTTGTTGTTGTTGAGAAGAAGAATCTGGTCTTGAATACATCATTGTGTATGCTGAAGAATCAAACTGATTAGCTGTTGAAGGTCCGGTGTTGGAGATGAAAGCTGTTTGAAGCTTAGCATGCTGAGAAGCTGGCTTTTCTCCAGTAATACCACCTGCAATCCCAAAATACATCTCTGGATTCTGAGGAGTGATTGTTCTTTTCGCCTTGAGCTTTTCTTCAACATCTTTGTTTTCCAATTTCTGTATTAGCTCATAAACGGTAATTGTATCCAGAACACCGTTTTCCTTGAGAATCTCAAGATAACTGCTCCACTTTGATGGTAAGCCATCAGCAAATCTCTTCACCATTTCTTGTGGAGTGGCAGAAACTTTGAAGGCAAACATTTCACTCAACAGATGGTGAAATCTTGTAGACAACTCTGCTAGACCTTCATTCTCCATGCAGGTAAAACCTTCAAACTCTTTCTTTAGCAGCTCCTGCTTGATCTTCCTTGATTGAGCATTTCCTTCACACCTTAACGTGAGCATATCCCACAAACTTTTGGTAGTCATACAGTAGACGAATTGGTGGTATATATCTCTGTGAAGGGCCTGCGTGAGAATCATAAATGCTTTCTTTTCCAATTCAAACTTCTTCTTATCTTCGTCAGACAGTGTGCTGTAAGTTTCTGGATTTGATCCTGCAACTTCCAACTCATTTTCAAATGAAGTGAAGAAACACATCCATAGATCTTGACCTTGCCCCTGAACATAAGTTCTCAGCCTTTCTTTCCACCATCCCCAATCATTAATGTGATTAAGCTTTGGCGGTTTCGTGCTTGTACCAGTTTTACTATCGTTCTGCATCATTGCTTGAATGCTGTTGCTTTGATTTGTGACCAAAGCCCATTGATTTGCAGTTATCATTGCAGCTTGAGTTGGGGCAATAGCCTGCATCCATGCAGTTTTGTTGAACTCTGGCGCAGATTGCGTGGTTAATGATTGCGTAGATGATGACTGTGGAGTCAAAGTTGTTGTAGTCCACGCAGATGGATCCCATTGACCGTTTGTTCCCATTTTATATTTAATATATTAGGTGAAAATTAATTTCTTTAAAAAAATGATGTTCACAAACTATGTTAAAATTGAAGGAAAACAAACTGTCGAAGGATCTAGGATCGAAGGACCTGAAAATCACAAACTGTTAAGTCTAAACAGATAAGACTCGAAAGATGCTCGAAAGATGACACTTGTTCGAAGGATCACTGTTGAGTTTCGAACAATAACTTCGAAAGATTCTCCTACACGAAGGATCCTTATCTTTCGAAGGAAAACAGTAACTCGAAGGATATATCTTTCGAAAAGATTCCTTGGCTCGAAAGACAACTCACTGACTTCGAAGGATGCTCGAAGGATGGTTATCTGTCGAACCTCCTTGATCGAAGGATGATCTTTCGAGTTCGAAAGGTATCTTTCGACTACGTCTGACACACTGACACAGACGTTGACAAGTTGGTGACAGGTTGATGTGGTTGGTGAGCCAACTTTCGGCAGAAGGGATGTTTCTGCACCAACTTTTCACCAACTTTGAAAAAGTTTCCCAAAAAGGAAGCTTCTTATCCACAACCAGTACCGGAATACAACCGGAATTTTGGCCGGAAAAATAGCAACCCTTTCAAAACAAGATTTTAAGTTACCCAAACCTTCCCGTAACACACCCGGTTAGTTTAGAACACGTTTTTATGGTTAAAAATGCAAGAAACACACTAAAAACGGGTGCTAAACCAAGAAAGTTTTTGTCCAAACACAACCAAAGTCTTGCACAAACCCGGTTTTAACAAGGAAAAGAGCCACGGCTCTGATACCACTTGTAGGTCCCTCGGAGGTTGAGGTTAAACCTATTCCTTGTTATGTTCAACACTCTAGCAAGTGCGGAATCCAAGCTAGAGTGCAAACCGTAGTTTAGATGAAAGCAAAGATTACAAAGAGAAAGAGTAGACAAGCAAAGTATCAAAGTTTTCTCTTGTATTTCAGTGGACACGGTTACAGCCCTTGACCAAACTGAAATGCTCTCTTACAAGACCTTGGGTTCACTCACAAAAGCTCTCCAAACTATCCGAATGACTAACTGTGAAGTGAAACCCACATGGGATATATATACCCATATCAGACAACCATGCACGAAGGATCAGGTATTCTGGTCGAAGGATCATCTATCGATCAGAATTACCATCGAAAGATATCGAAGGATCCAAACATACCTCGAAGGATGGTATATCCTTCGAGGTCCATAAGTATCCATCGAAAGATCATCTTTCGAGGTCATCGAAGGATACAATCCATCCTTCGATGACATCCTTCGAAGCATACAAGTTTTACATACTAAGTGTTGACTGTTTGGCCAAGTCAAACCAGGAGGATGGTTGACTTGGTCAAACACACATTCCAACACATAAACAACATTACAAAAGGGACATAAACACGACAAACAAAAGACATCGTTTTATACATTACAAAATACAGACAAAGTACAGACACAAGTGCACCAACAAAAAGAACATAGCATGCACAATTACTCTACAAAGCTCATAAAAAACATACAACTGAAATTGCTCTACAAGTGCATCAAACAATTAGTTGTTCAAAATTACTCTACAAGTTCATCAAACAACTAGTAATTCAAAATTTACTGTACAAGTGCATCATAATTAGTCTACTTGTTCATCAAAATAACATATCATACACAATTACTCTAAAATTTCAAAACAACAAGAAGTCAAAATTATTCAACAAGTGTATCATAATTACTCTACTAGTTTATCATTATTACTCTACAAGTGCGTCATAATTACTCTAGCAGTTCATAAAAAAAAAACCAGACACATTTATGCTACAAGTTTATCAAACAATATAAAATTCAAAATTACTCTACAAGTGTATCATAAATATTCTACTAGTTCATTAAGAAAATTACTCTACGAATAAAATAATTACGAAAATGTCACCGCGTTTTTTACCTTTCCATGCCATTCGTATGTTTTATACGATAACTCTATTTGTATTTGATCTTTTTGTCTACATATAGCTGCATGTAGTTCTTTGAATTCGATGTACCGTTTGACTCAATTAGTTAGAAAAGAGTTATGTGCTAGTTGTGTATATGATTAGGTGTTATTAGTTTGTAGTCGATTTGATTTACCACCTGCAAGTTTATCCGGGCCTCAAAAAACTAAATGAATATATAAACAAATGAACACAAACAAACAAGAGTAAATGAATGACCATAAAAGAGTATGTAACACAAAAACGATTAATTCATCAAGACAGATCTAAAAAAACAATAAAACGCCAAGTGATTATTGAATCTAACTAAACGCCAAAAAAATCTAACACGCCAAAAATGAAGAGGTGTTGTGAGACACACATGGGAAAAAGAAGATAAAAGGACAAAAAAGCCCTTCCGCCTTCATTATATCGTGCGCCACGTGTTCCGTCAGGATCCGTTCTCACCATTTTCACACTTTTAGGCGTTTTCTCCTGATCCCGTTTCTCTCTCTCTCTCTCTCTATATATATATATATATAGAGAGAGAGCGCTAAAATGAAAACCACCTCCAGTTGTAAGAACCACGAGAACCACTTTCTGTGTAATATCTAGAAATATTAACAATAGTTTAATTTGATCAAACATTTGTATTTGATTTTTTTTCTTTTAACGAATTATGTTACTAGGGGATGGTTCAAATGAAAACCACTTTTATTGTGAAAACTCGAAAACTAACTAAAAAAAGCCTAAAAAACACACAAATTTTTTTTTTCAATTTTTTTTATAAAAATCGCTAGTTTTTATATATAAAAAAAACTTTTTTTCAAAAAAAAAAAAAAAAATTTTTGTGTAGTGCACATGTGTAATAATACACATGTGTAGTACACATACATATGTGCAGTATTACACATGTGCACTACACAAACATTTTTTTTTTTTTGAAAATTTTTTTTATATTAAAAAACCTGCGAAATTTTGATTGCAAAAAAAAAAAAATTAAAAAAAAATTTTTTTTGTATGTTTTTTTGGCTTTTTTTAATTAGTTTTCGAGTTTTCACAATAACTAGTGGTTTTGATTTGAACCTTCCCCTATGTTACTATATATAAAAAAAATAAACATTAAATATGATAATATTTCTTAAAGCAAATCTACAATCTACTGCACACATCTCGTTCATTTTGTTAAGGCCTTATCCTTATTTGTTTAAAATCAAGTTTTTTTATAAAAGTCAAACAAATCTGCCGAAGTATGGGGCGATGATTGTTCTGGTTACCAACCTTCAGCCCTTCTATAAACCCTCAACTCCTCACAAGTTGAATCCCTTTATGATCTGTTCTGCTTGTTGAATCAGCTGCTGCACCACCGTCTCACACCACCGTGACCGCGATTGCCGCCGCAACCACCGCGATCGCCACCACACCTGGTTCGAAGCTTTTGATTAGCGTCTCCGACTCACGAACTGGTACCCCTAAGCGACCTGTCGAACCTTGCTTCTGTTTCTTTTCTTTGTTTTAACTTAGTTTTTATGACATCGACAGCGACCATTGCTATTCGTTGCCGGCCATAACCATCGCCACCATCATTGGTCCGGGATCCAAATCGGGGTGGAGTCACGCTACTCCCGTTCCGGTCAGTTTGTTTAGCGAATCAAATACCAAAATCGGCTTATTCTTTTGAATACTACTTCTGAAAAACGTGATTTCAAAGTTTATTGATTCTTGTTCGTGATCGACGCATCAAGTTGTCGCTTTAACTCGATTCCGATTGATAGTTCGATAGCTCTAGTCGGTTGTCTTTGATAAACTCCCATCAGCTTCTAAGGTAATTATCTACTCCGTTTACGAGTAATTGGTTCAAATATGTGTCAGTGACCTTGATTTGTTCCGGCGACCAAACCGTTTCTTTTTAAGAAAATTAATATGTTAATACGACGTTGTTTCGGTTCATTTGTACCTATGTTTCTAGTTGTTTGATTGAACAAAAGGTTCGTGATCGGATTAAATGTGTATGTGGTTACTGTTGTGTGTGTTACCTACTATATGTGTGTCGATGTGTGCATGAAGTATGTGTTAATAGGTTGCATGGTTAATGTTGATGCGTGAGTGTGTGTAGAGATTTATTAGGATGTTTGTTGCATGTGTGTGTGTTACAGGTGTAAGTATAGGTGGGTTGAAATAGGTTTTGGGCTCTGCTTGTTGTTGTTCGGCTGGACTCACAAAGGATGTAAATAATAAATTGATGAATATATATTACATTACATTAGTTGTATAGCATCTATATTAATACATAGGTATATGAGGTATTAAACTAAGCTATGTGTTATGATATAAGTTGCAAGTAAACGATATAAGCAAAATCTTATATTGCTAGTATTAAAATCTTAGTTGTTGAATTTGATGGGTCATGAATAAGTTTAATATATGCACTATAGTTTTGTAACTAATATGTAATATATGTCATGTAATTAATATGAGTTATTTTTGTAACGTCCTAGTAATATATTTTCTAAACTATTTAGAAATAGTTTTTGCAAATAAGAAACGTGTATAAGTTGAGTACTAATTATGTATTCTCGTATCTTTTCTTTGACAAGCAACATGATAAGCATGAAACGCTATGTAGTGAATGATTTGGACATCATTATCTAGGTTCAGTAAGTCTAATTTTGAGATAATTAAAATGTAGGTTTCCGTGTTTATTAAGGGTGATTTAACTTTATATTGCTTTGCTTTGCTACACCTAAGGTACGGATTCTGTTTTCTTTTTATCATAGTATTATTATTCAAGTCCGTTACTTTGTAGTGCGGATGTTTTCGCTAGTTTCTGTTTCGTAATTAGTATATATTGTAGCATGCAATAGACCTTAGATTTTGTGCTCATTATTGCATGTTCCCTTTTAGACTTATGTCACGATACATTTATTTCTGATACGGCTTTGTACTCTGTCACCCGAGCAATTATAAGACTTGTCGTTGGGGCGTCAACGGCATGGCACTCATCGTGACGGTGCGTAACTAAAGTTCACGGCGTCTCTAGCTTGTGCTTGTGTAGCACATGTCCCTTAGAGGCGAATAGATCGATCTTAGCTCTGACTCCTGACTCCTGTTGAGATGGAATAATGTGTGTACGCCTACACGCACCATCTCGGCGCATGGACTATAGCCATGTATGCCTCCATTTAGGCTCGTGGGTGCTTCTATATTACGTGACTTGTTTTACTGTTATATAATGTCACGTATGTCTTGTCTCTGTTATGATATGTTTAATATGATTATATGCATCTGTTTATATTCAGTATCTGTTATCTATTTTGTATAAGTATTGGGATTCAAGTTACACAAGTATTTGTTTCTATGCCAGAGTTTCAGTCTGTATTTTCAGCATTTGTCGAGTATCCGCCTCAGTATTTGTTTTAGAACTGTTTTGTTTCAAGTATCGGTTTGCATAATCTTTACAAGTATTAGATTACTATGTTTTTAAAACTCAGATTATCTAAACTATTTTGTTAATTAAATATATATATTTTCAAATTAGAAATATATTTGTTTTGACTAAATAATGATTTGTTACGAAATTCGAGTTATCATTAGATTTTGATTTAAATCTAAATGTTTATTCATAATATAGTAATTTCGATAATTTTCTTGTTTTAAAGGAATTGGGATTTTAAACAATATTATATTATAAGTAAACTATTTGAAAGAAGGAAAATTGTTTTAGTTTCCAATGTGGTTCAATGTCAGTCTCAGTTCAGCTTTCATTATGTGGTGTTTCGTTCTCATCTGTTCGTCTTTACATGTACTGTTGATTTCTCCGTTACTGGGCAACTTTTTGGCTCAGCCGTAATTTTCTTTTTGTGTTTGTCTTATTTGTTTGACAGGTAATTTGGGAAACGCGGGGAATAAGTGAAGAGTGTCGTGAAGATAAAGATTTATTGTATTTCGATAATGAAAAAAAATGTAATTAGGATCTTTTGTTTTCAACGTTATGGATTGGTTTTAGTTTTGATATCTGTATGAGTGACACGTCAGCGTGTTCAGGTTAGGGTGTTACATTCTGCCATTAGATCAAGAAGATGGATGGATGAGATTAAAAGTAGTTAAAACTTAAAATTCATATTAAAAACTTTTTGTCTTATTATGTTTTTAATATTTTATTGTTAAAGGGTATATAAGTAAAATTGCTTTTTTGGTCTTTTTATATATCTTATTTTTAATTGCCTTTTTTGTCCTATTAATTAATTACTTTTTGTCTTAATTATTTTTTTATTAAGAAACATATTTTTTTGTTAAAGAATTTTTTGAAATCAGATTTTTGTGATAATTTTTTTTAAGATTTGTTAAAAAAAAGTTTTGAAGAGCCGTTTTTTTTACGCCCCGTTTTTACGCCCGGCTTTTTTCAGGCGTCGTTTTTTTAACGCGCCATCATTTACGTTAAAAACTTTGCGTTTTGCGTTAAAAAATTTACGTTTTTCCATTTTACGTTAAAAAATTACATTTTTCGTTTTTTACGCTCGGCTTTTTCATGCATCGTTTTTTAACGGGTAGTTTTTGCACGCCGTTTTTTACGCTAGGCTTTTTCATGCATCGTTTTTACGTCCCGTTTTAACGCGGCGTTTTATGCGTCCCGTTTTTTTTCGTGACGTTTTTATGCGCCGCATTCACGCCCCTTGTTTAGGCACCGTTTTGTCACACGGTTTTTTACGTTTTACAATTTACGTAGAAAAAGTTTTATATTTTACGTTTTACGTTAAACTTTTTACGTTTTACGTAAAAATTTTTACGTTTTACGATTTACGTAAAACTTTTTACGTTTTACTTTAAAATTTTTACGTTTTACGTTAAACTTTTTACGTTTTACGTTAAACTTTTTACGTTTTACGTTATATTTTTTACGTTTTACGTTTTACGTAAAACTTTTTACGTGTTGGTCCCAGTTTGGACTTAAAAACTTCTTTTCACGTAATATGGCAAGTGATTTCAGTAGATGTGAAAAAGTTGTGCGGAAATGGAAATCAGACTTTCACGAAACAAGACCTACAGAAATATCAAGTTTATATCACTTTGAAACAATGTGGTTTACAAGGTGATTGTAAGATTATTATGTATTACAAATGAATCTTGAATTCTGCGGGTGAGAGGGCAATGGAGTTTTTTAGTATGTATTGAATGCTAAGCTTAACTCAATTGTTCTCTGCTTGGTGGGCCTTCTATTTATAGAAGGCTGAATACATGAATAAACATTTGTTTATTCATGTACAAGTCCTGCATAAAGTAGCAATTTGACATATTCATTGAATCCAACGTTCAAGTTGCCTTTGTAATCCTGATATCCAATAGTGTTAAGTGCTTCGGTTATTGTGGCAGGATAGAGTTGATTTTTAGACAAGTGGGGTATTCATCAGAATTTCTGATAAACCACTTCATTAGAAATTCTGGTGAACAAATCATCAGAAAATCTGATGATCAGAATTGTCAGTAAACTGATGATATTTCATCAGAAATATCATCAGATCCATAAAAAATGACCTTATCTGATAATCTTCTTCAGCTCTTGATCAACTTATAATTCTTTTAAGTAGATGCTATTCATTTCAGTTGTCCTATCCAATCTTCTTCTTCTTGTTTATGATCTGCAGGATTGTTGTCTTCTTCATAGATCAAGTTGAATCTGATTTTCTACAATACTTACAAATAAAGTTTCCTAACAGTTTCCCCCTAAGTATTGTAAGAAAATGAACTATCTCATGAACAGAAAATTTCTAAACTGTGGAAACTTAACATTTGCAAAATAAACCAGTTACTGATGTTTTGAAAAACAAATTATATAATAGATGAAAATTTAAATAAACAAGTTCTTAAAGTCAGCTTCAATTTCTTGTGCATATCTCCTTTCTTTAATTGCTTCTTGTAGGAGATATACTTGTTGCAGATGTAATACATGTCTTTATACCAGGTTCTTGCTTGAATCCATTCTTCAATCATTTGTTCAATTTATTTTCTGTGACCTTCCAAGTTCTTTCCTATCTTCTGAAGTTGTTCTTGTCTTTTGTTCATACCTTTCATGATAAACTTCAGAGTCTGATTTGAGTACTTGCAGATATCAACACTTCTGAACAGAGCTTTGTTTCTTTCAATATCTCTGAAGATGACACCATAGTTATGTCTGTCAGTTTTACTTGGTAGTTCAATGATGTCTCCAGATCTTGCATCTTCCAATATCTCTGAGGGAACTTTTGTCTTTGGTGATCTGACATACACCTTTTTGGTGTGCACATGATCATAGTTGATGCATAAATCAAAGTCTGAAAAACCATTCTTTCAAATAGCTGTATTCCAGCCTTTGATATGCCCTTTAATGCTCTTCTGACTTCTTTGGTGTTTTTCTTTTCCTTTTCATATAGATCCTTCATAAACAGGATGTCTAAGGGATGTAACTTGTCAGCAATTTCTTCATCAGTCACTTTTTCTTCTTCCCCATTTTCTCTTAGAAGTGTGTATTTGTTCTGCACATAAGTTCCTCCAACATCATCAATTGCAACTTTTAATTCATCCACTTTTAAGATTCTTTTTACTGGATTCTCATTCTTGTAGTGAATGATTTTTGAACCTCTTTTTATCCTCTCTTCCCTTAAAGCCAATCTCACAGGAGTCAGTGGTCTTGGTGGTGCATCTTCTTTTGTCAAATAATATTTCACCAGATTGTATTCAGGGAATATCATTATATCCCTGTCAATCTCTTAAACCAAGACAGACTGAGTTTCAGAGATTTTTCTTTTAACAATATTTGGTTTTCTTGAACCAGCTTCTTGTTCCCATTCATTCATTGTTTGCAGATTCATCAATTTACTCATGGCAGAGTCATTAGAAAACGTTGGTTTTGGGACAGTTTGAGAAGTTATAAGTTTCAAATTTTTAACAACTTGAGGTTTTGAAGTTGCTAACCTTTTCAGCATTTCATCTTTTGAGACATTTGGAGGTGGACCCATCATTGTGGTTCCAGCTTTGGTGATTGGTGTAGCTGATGATTGCTGTGGGGTTGACTTTGGAGCTTCTTGGTGTGAACTTTCAACAGGAATTTCTTTCATGATTTCTCTGGGATCCACTTTGGCCAATCTTGCAATGTTGGATTGCATTTTCTTCACCAGTTTTTGCACCTCTCTTACCTGATTTAAGTTGCTGGTTATGCTTTTCTGAACTTTGGTAAATTCAGTTTGAGCTTTCATTTGTATTGCAACCCATTCTTTTGACAGCTTCTCAAGGGCATCTGTGATACTGTTGTTGCTTGCCCTTAGGATGGTAACTTCCTCCAAAACTCTGTTTGCACTACTTGATTGTCTTGATTCCACAGCATTTGCAACTTGTGTCTTGATCTTTTCTATTTCTGTGAGAATTATCTGGATTTCTGATGCAGAGATGTTGGATTCTGGTGCTTTTTCTTTCGTCTTTTGAAGAGACTTTAGTGCTTCAGTGTTTCTTTCAGTTTGTGTCTTTATTACCTCCACTGATTCTGATAAAGTCTTTATCTGCCTTTTGACCTTGTATTTCTGATAGCAACATATCAAGCTTTTCTTCTACTGGATTTCTTTTGCATGCTTTGGAAACATTTTCCAACACAGTTTCCAAATTTTCTTGGTTTATGGGTGTTTCAGGGATATTTGGAACAACAGATGTTCCTCCTAACATTCCAGCTGCAAACACATCTGCTGCTGTTTTGGAAATGATAGGGTCACTTTTGGCTTTACCAGATTTTGGTGCAACCTTAAGTGTACCAGAATCATCTCCACCAGAGGTGAAAAACACATTTTCATCCTGGATTTCCTTATGTCCTTGAATCATATTAATATATGATTCTCCATAAGTTTTTGAGGTAAACAGATTACCTTTTACCAGATTTCCTTAATCAGTTGCCTGATCTCCATCTGTTGGGATCTCGTCCTCTTCCTCATTTTCTGATTCAGAGTTGAGATGAATGGAACTAGTAACCTCATCATCAACATCAGTTTTTCTATATTCTAACTTGTAAGAAACATTAATTGACCCTTCTGAGTTTGTTTCTTTTGAATGAGTATCAATTAAAACGGTGTTTAAAAGAGATGTACCAGCAACCCGAGACTCATCATGATGTATAACTTCAGTGGCTTCATTTGCAGCACAAGCAAAGTGAGTTTCTTCATAATGTCGTCCTTCAGCATCTTCATGAGTTCCTCTAGCAATATGAGATTCTGCATAGTGTTCATGTTCTTTCTCTTGATGAATATCAAACTCATGATGAATTCCACCTTCATGAATCTGTTGACTCTCAGCATGTTCTGTCTTGTTTTCTGGTGAGTTAGTTATCTTCAGAACTCATTCTCCTTCTGCAGCCTCAGTTTCTGATGACCAGGACTTTTCAACTTCTTCTTCTTCTGGTGATGAAGAACAATTAACAACTTCTTTGCTTTGTTCTTCTGTTGGAGTGTCTGATTTGGCAAGAAGTTCTTCATGTTGTAATATGTATTGTGAGTCTGGTGCAATGAGGCACAACATGCTTTCTGGTAACTCAGGGATATCTCTGTCTGATTCCCAACCATTATTGGAACTCCAGGCCTTCATGGTATTTGAATTCCATATATCTTCCAAAACTGGAATTTCTATGTCCCTTTCAGCAAATGTTTCAGAAACAAAAATTGAGATGAACCTTGGGTATGACAGGTGTGAGGTTATTCTTCCATTTCTGGTGAGGATTGATCTTTTGAGTAGGTTACAAATTTCTGTTCCATAATCAATTTTGAACCCAGTTATGAGTCTATACATGATTGTCAGAATAGCTTGACTAACTTGATCAGCTCCTCCTATCTTTGATGTAAGACATTTGTTTAACACTTCCATCATCACTTGCCAGATGGCTGGCATTTCATTTCTTCTTATTGCTCCAATTTTGTTGATATTCTTTTTCTTGTAACCAAGTTCAATGATAAAGTTTATCAAATCTTCTTTGCTTGGTGTTTCAATGTAATTTTCAAGAACTGGAAGTTCAAGCCATTCTCTTACCCTTACAGGGGTTAATATTACAAAAAACATTTCCCCATACATGAGCAGAGACCTGATTTTCTTCATCTTCAGTGAAAGTGTGGACAAATTGCTGTAGTAATTTTTCTGGTACTTCCCTTCCTTTTGTTAGTGCTCCTAAGATTGGACATTTCATAAGATATTCTCCCAGAAGTTGACATCGTACATCATATTCCGAATGCTCTGTATTCATCAGCAGATAGTTTTCTTTCATTGGTAGAAATTCCGTGTCTTCAACAAAAGGTACATCATGTTGAACAATTGGGATGTTGAGGTTTACTTCTGCCATTGTTGAATTTTGAGAATTAGGGTTTGAAATTTAGGGATTTCTGGATTTTGAGTGAAGAACATGGGCTGTTTTGTTTAGAAGTTTTTGTGAAGAAGGTGAGTGATTTTTGAATTTCTGCTAAGTGTGAGTTATATAGTGAGGGTTTCAGCAGAGAATTGTGGGATTATGGAGTTGAGGGGATATGGAACGTGCCATGTAATGCCGGTTAAAAGATCATTAATTGTCTTTATTGCCGTTAGATCGTGTGATGTGAATTTTGGTTCAGAATGTAACCGTTGGATCATGGGTATCAAGACATTTAATGACGGTTGATCATGTAATCGTGGTTATACCCTTTCAACTTGTAGTTTCTTCAATCATTCTTTCACAAATATTTCAACTGAATTATGATTGGAGAAAACTATCGGTTATATGACACATTTTCATCTTTGTGGACCCCATTTTGTAAAAAGGTCCAATTATTTTTCTTCATCCTCTCTTCCTTATCAGTCAAAGTTCCATTCTGATGATGTTATCAGAAATTCAACATAAATTCTGTTAAGAGCATGTATTTCTTTTTGTTCTGACTTTTGTTGACCTTTTAGATGTGGTCAACAGAAGTCAACAGATTTCAACAGAATTTTTTAATTGAGATTCCCCCTAAACTTGTGACTTCTTTCAACAGATTTTGAAGTTTCTCTTTTGACAGATTAAGAGGGTTTTTTTTTTTGAGATGAGAGGGGATGAGATAAGATCAGAAGACTTACATATGATTCTCTGGTGACATCCAAGTCTCTTGGCTTTTTCTGATATTTTCTAGAACTTTTTATCATTTTGAAGTTTTAAAAAAATTTAGAGAGCCATTTTAAGTTTGAATTACCAGATTTTATCTCCTGTCATCAGAAACTCAGAATTTTGTGTCAAATGTTTTTGTTTTCTGATGATTATGTTTCTCATTTTTCTTTACCCATTTTTCTTTTCCCAAACCATGAGCCAGACAACAAAGCAATATTAGAAACATACTATCTTAACATATTATCATGCAGAATATCTACACAAACTAAGTTTAAACAAAGAAGACCTAATCAAGATCTATCCCTTATCCATGATCCATCTCAAGGAGTACCCATAGATCTGTCACCAAACCAGAATTCTGATCAGTAGGTCTGAGCACCCTGAGATTCATGTTTTGTTGAAGTCTCATCTCAGCTCTGGGATAACCTATAGGAACACCTCCAAAGCCTAGCTGGCTTGTGATTATCCTTGATGTGTGTAAAATGCAACATATAAATCACATCAATTAAGGCATAAAACTAACCCTTTTTAAGTACTAATGTTGGAAAAAGAGTGTTTTTGTCTTTCTTTTGTATTTTCAGGATGAAATGAGCTCAAAATCACAAAAGAAGCAAAAAGACAACTAATTCTAGCATAAATACAAGAAAAGGAATAAAAGTAGACTGCCCGGACCCTCAACGGCACCTCCCAAGGCAAAGAAGAGAAAACAGAAGACTGAACACGCCCCGTGTCCAGCGAACACGGGGCCGTGCCCAAGAAGTAGCAGAAAAGACAAACCAGTAGAAGCTTCCATTGCCCACCACGGGGCCGTGTCCAGCGGGCACGAGGGCGTGGTGAAAGTACAGCAGGCGCATTAATTGTAATTGCGAATTACAATTAATGAAGAGAGAGAATGTCAGACGGGCACGGGGGCGTGTCCAGCGGACACGGGGCCGTGCCCAGCCTTCTGTTCAGCCTATAAATAGGGGTGCTTGGTTTCATTCCATCTCATCCCTTAGGGGTGCTTGGTTTCATTCCATCTCATCCCTTGGCACACCACCTCTCTCACACTTCATCGACCACCCACCACCACCATAACACCATCATCCACCACCATCATCCATTGTCCATCATAGAGTGTGTGAGTCGTCTCGGGATCCAAGATTGATCGTAAGAGTTCTTGACAATCAAGGCCATGTTTGCCTAAGTCTCTTACATCACTTGGTGAAGACAAGTGTTTAGTATAATACTTTTTATTTTTAATCTTTTGCACTTTTTATTTGGTTTTGTATTAATGACTTTAATAACTAGTTGCTTATGTTGAAGGTGATATTTCCTTATCGTTTGTCCGTGGTGTCTTGGCATTATTTTACTGTCTATATAAAATAAAAGATTTTCACCATTCATATCTCCACGGTCTATATGGAGGTATGTTGGCTACCTGGTCGGGGGTTAAGGGAACGGTTTGGTAAGGGTCTTGCCCTTGTTCAGCGTTTAGAGGTCCTGCTTGGGACCTGGGTCAAATTTAGTAGGATCTCCTTCAATGCCCATAGGTATTGGATGGCGGGGATCCAAACTCTTTGACCCCCTCATAAGTTAACTACTATTAATACTATAACCCGGCTATTTAGGACTGTATCCCTGCTGACTCAGACTACTTAGCCGAGGGTAACGTCACCGCCGAAAGCGGGGCCTACCACAATTTGCATTAATAACTTAATTCATTATCTTTCAATAATCCGACCCTTTAGGATTGTATCCTTGCTGACTCAAACTACTGGGTTGAGGGTAACGTCGCCTTCAAAAGAGGGGCCTACTACAATAACTAAGATAATCTCTTAAACAAGTGCAAAAGTGCGAAAATAATCAAAGGTTATACTAACACACGTGTCGGATCCAAGTGATTCATCTTGTCTATCTGTTTTTATTTTATTTTATTTTTCAGCATTTAGTTATTTTTTATTTTTCTTAGTTTAAAACTTTTTTCTCACTTTTTGATTTGATTAGACGTTGAGGATAAACCGGTATTAAAAGCTCTTGTGTCCTTGGACGACCTCGGTATCTTACCAACACTATACTACGTCCACGATGGGTGCACTTGCCCATATGTGTGTTTAGTGTTAGTAAATATCGTGTTTTATAAATTTAAAACTTGGCTAAAAGTGTAAAAAGGGGCTTAAATATACATCTAAAATATAACACACTTCACGCACATCAAGTTTTTGGCGCCGTTGCCGGGGACACAAGGATTTTAAGAAAGTTAGAAATCAACGGCCTAATCAGTTTTTCAAAACCTTTTTAAAACGCGCGCACATTTTTCTGCATTTTAGTTTAGTTTGCATTTACAGTAGCCTGAACACGGGGCCGTGCTCGCTGAACACGCCCCCGTGCTGCATATTTTTAGTTAGATACCCAGATACAGAGTCTGAACACGGGGCCGTGCTCACTGAACACGCCCCCGTGCTCAACGTGACCAGTAACTTTAATTAAAACGCCCAGATACAGACCCTGAACACGGGGCCGTGTTCAACACGGGGCCGTGTCCAGCTTCTGTTTCCGTCTTATTTTTGTTTTCTGGTCCCGAGACTCAGTTGTGGTCTGTTGAGTGATTCTTATGGATCAATACTCAAGAGGCTACAACTACACCTATGATGAGGATGATTATAGGGGTAATTATTGCACTAATTGTCGTAACACACGCTCGGTTCAATATAATAACTCATATCAACCATCCAATTCATACCACTACTATGAGGAGCCCAGGTACGAGCCACCAACTTCATACACATCCTATGAAGACCAAAGGTATGAACCTCCTCCCTCATACTCATATTTTGAGGAACCAAGGTATGAGCCTTCATACTCATACTTTGAAGACTCAAGATATGAGCCACCACCTTCATATTCTTATTATGAGGAACCATGGCGTGAACAACCCACCTCATATGAGTACTATGAAGAACAAAGTTTCGACCCTTATCCATCATATACTCACAATGAAGAACAATGGTGTGAACCATCTACTTCATATGAGAATTATGAGGAGCCAAGGATCGAACAACCGGATTCAAGCTTTGAGGATCCAAATTCTTTTTCTCTCACCGAAGTGACCAATAGGATATTAGAACACATTAAAACTATCGAACGTTACATGAAAGAATCTCGCGCAAGGGAAGAGGAATCCCGCGCAAGAGAAGAATTAAAAAATAATAACGTAGAGATAATTGAAAATGTAAAAATGGAAGAACAAGAAAATGAAAAACCGACACATGAGTTAAACAACGAAAAAGGTGAGTCCGATAATGTTAAAATTCATGAAGAGTCTAATTTTGAGGAAATTATTCTCTTGTCACCTACTTTCGAAAATCATTGTTTAGTAACCCCTCATGCCAAGTTTTTAAAAGAGTTAAACACTAGTGCTAAAATCAAAGAATTAGTAAGTGTTAAGTTAACTAATGATCAAACTTCGCTAATAAAAGAAGACCCTTTTGAAATTAACATTACACCGGTTCCATGTTTTTTTCAAAATTCATTTATTAGCAATATCACCATTGATAAAGATCTTTGTGTTAACATAATGCCTAACTACATATTTGAAAAATTAAGTATTAGTGATTTTACTCCACTTCAAATTCCCATTTTTCTATCCGATCGAAAAGTGATAAAATCAATCGGTGTAGTTGAAGATGTTTTGGTTTAAACAAATCAACTGACAATCCCAACCGACTTTGTCATCCTCGATGACGCCCCACTAGTCTTGGGAAAATCTTTTGTACAAACTCATAAAGCTTTGAAAAACCGGAAATTCAACAATCTACCTCTTCAGTTAGGGGCATTCAAAAGGAGCATAGACCTTGAGCGTTCCATGAAATATCCTTTTGGCAATAATGACCCCCTAATTGAAGATGAAGCTGAACCACCCGATACGACTAACGAAGAAGACCACTTTGTCGAAGAAGAGATAGCCATAGAACAAACCTTTAAGGTTCTTAATCTAGATGAGCCACAAAATAAGGTGTCTTCTAAAGACCCACCCATTGAGCTCAAAGAACTTCCTAAAGGTTTGGAATATGCTTTTCTAGGCAAAGATGGTAGTTTACCTGTAATTATTTCATCTAAATTAAGTAACGTATAAAAAGAGAAATTAATTAGCCTACTTAAAAAACACAAAAACGCGATCGCTTGGAAGCTTGTAGATATTAAAGGAATAAGCCCTTCCATGTGCACGCACAAAATTTTAATGAATGATGACTACAAAACGGTAATTCAACCACAACGAAGAGTGAACCCCAATGTTCAAGAAGTGGTTAAGAATGAAGTCATCAAACTACTTGACGCCGGACTAATCTACCCTATCTCCGATAGCCCGTGGGTAAGTCCCGTTCAAGTAGTCCCAAAGAAAGGAGGTATGACGGTAATAACTAATGAGAAAAATGAATTAATACCAACAAGAACTGTCACAGGATGGAGAGTTTGTATAGATTATAGGCGATTAAATGAAGCAACAAGGAAAGACCACTTTCCTTTACCCTTCATTGATCAAATGTTAGAAAGATTGTCCGGTCATAAATTTTATTGTTTCTTAGATGGTTTTTCAGGTTACTTTCAAATACCGATAGCACCAGAAGACCAAGAGAAAACAACTTTCACATGTCCCTACGGAACCTTCGCATATCGACGCATGCCATTCGGTCTATGTAATGCGCCTGCAACATTCCAACGTTGTATGGTGGCCATTTTCCATGATATGATAGAAAAGACAATGGAAGTCTTCATGGACGACTTTTCCATCTTTGGAGACTCATATGACCAATGCCTCGATAATCTTGAACGAATGCTATCCCGATGTGAGGAAACTAACCTCGCCCTTAACTGGGAAAAATGCCATTTCATGGTAACAGAGGGAATAGTACTCGGTCACAAAATCTCGAGCGAAGGAATGGAAGTTGATCGAGCAAAAATAGAAACTATTTCTCGATTACCTCCTCCATCCTCCGTAAGAGCAATCAGAAGTTTCCTAGGACATGCCGGATTTTATAGAAGGTTTATCAAGGACTTTTCAAAAATTTCAAGGCCTCTAACAAAATTACTTGAAAAAGATGCACCCTTCATCTTTGACAAGGAATGCAATCAAGCATTTCTAACCCTTAAGGAAATGCTAGTCAATGCACCTATCATGATAGCGCCAGATTGGAAATTTCCTTTCGAAATCATGTGTGATGCAAGTGACTTTGCTGTTGGAGTAGTCTTGGGATAAAGAAAAGAAAAGCATTTCCACCCAATTTATTATGCTAGTAAAACTCTTAATGATGCACAAGAAAATTATACAACTACAGAAAAAGAATTACTAGCAGTGGTATTTGCTTTTGATAAATTTCATTCTTATCTTGTTCTTTCTAAAACAGTAGTCTATACAGACCATGCAGCCATCAGGTACCTCTTCAAGAAACAAGACGCAAAACCCCGTTTGATCAGATGGATTCTACTCCTCCAAGAATTCGACATCGAAATCAAGGACAAAAGAGGAGCAGAAAACACTGCTGCAGATCATCTCTCACGCTTAGAAGACCCAGCTTTGGAGACAACCAGAGACGAGCAAATCAACGAGAAATTTCCCACGGAATCCTTGGAAATGATGGAGAGTAGACAAGAGCCATGGTATGCCGACTACGCTAATTTCCTAGCTAGCGGTATAGTCACCAAAGGATGGCCACATCATCAAAGAAAGAAATTCTTTGCTGATGTAAAGCATTACTTTTGGGAAGACCCCTATCTTTTCAAAATGTGTGCCGACCAGCTCATCCGAAGGTGTGTCCATGGTAATGAAGCGCGAAGAATTCTCCGTCATTGTCATGAAGGTCCATACGGAGGACATCATGGTGCCGCAAGTACGGCACGAAAGGTATTTGATTCAGGATTTTACTGGCCAACCATTTACAAGGATGCACAAAACCTTGTAAAGACATGTGATGCCTGTCAGAGATCAGGTAATATTTCTTCCAAAAACGAAATGCCTCAAAATGGCATTCTCATTTGTGAAATCTTTGATGTGTGGGGACTCGATTTCATGGGACCTTTCCCACCTTCAAAAGGAAACAAATATATACTTGTGGCAGTCGATTACTTGTCTAAATGGGCAGAGGCCGAGGCTCTTCCAACAAATGATGGAAGAGTAGTGGTAAAATTTTTGAAAAAACTATTTTCTCGCTTTGGGACACCAAAGGCTTTAATAAGTGATAGAGGTACCCATTTCTGCAATCACCAACTCGAAAAAATATTAACAAGGTATGGGGTCTATCACCGGGTCTCAACAGCATATCACCCTCAAACAAATGGGCAAGCCGAAGTGACTAATCGAGGTTTAAAACGAATACTTGAAAAAACCGTAGGAATAAATAAAAAAGAATGGGCCGACAAATTAGACGACGCTTTATGGGCTTTTCGAACTGCTTATAAAACCACTATAGGCACAACCCCATATAAACTTGTCTATGGAAAAAGTTGTCACTTGCCAGTAGAAATAGCTCACAAAGCCTACTGGGCAATAAAAAAAGTGAACTTAGATTTAGAAAACGCAGGTAAAAATCGATTTTGTCAAATAAATGAATTAGACGAGCTAAGGAATTATGCATATTCTAACTCCGAAATTTATAAAGAAAGAATGAAAAATTTACACGATAAATATATTAAATCTAATGAATTTCGGGTAGGAGATCAAGTTCTATTGTTTAATTCACGACTTCGATTATTTCCTGGTAAGCTAAAATCTAGGTGGTCAGGACCTTTTTCCGTCACCCATGTTTTTCCACACGGTGCAGTAGAAATAAAAACTCGAAATGGGATACCATTTAAAGTCAATGGCCAACGGCTAAAACTCTACCGAGGATCCATTGAGGATGAGGAAGAGGAGATCTCACTTCAAACGGTTAACGAATAAACTCATAACCGACATGTTACAGGTAAGTGTACGTTTCAAAACCGGTAAGTCTTCTAGCCATTTTCGGAAATAAGGGGCATGCACACGAGCACATCGTTAAAAAAAAATTTCAAAAACTTTGCTCGGCACGGGGCCGTGTCCGCTGGACACGGGGCCGTGTCGAGGCAACTGTCGGGATAAAACCCTCTTTTCCTATCAGTTACACCATTCCACACGCCCCGTATAGCCGAAAACGCTCTGGTTCCAGGCGATTTTCTGCAGTTTTCCGACGTCACTACCGAGTTTAACAACGTCAAGGTATGATTCTATCATCTCTAGTAGTTAGATTAGTTACTTGCATGTAGTTAAAACATCAAAAATTGGGGAAAAATCTAGGGTTCTTCATGTTCATCCGGATCGAACTCAAAATTTTTGATGAAATCTGTTAGTAGTAGTTTAGATTAGTATAGTAGGAAGTAAATAAACATGTATTGTTGATAGATTCGTTCGATTTCCAACTAAAACCCCAAACCCTTGTTCTTGAACCGAAAAACACGAAATTGAAAGTGTAAACGGTTTGTTTTGGGAAAAACGACACTTAGGGTTTCATTTTCGGGGGAAACCGCTACTATTGGGCTAAAAATTTTCAGGTTTTCGAAACCGGGACGAAAAATGAATTTTTTGGGTTACAGACGCCTGGACACGGGGTCGTGTCCGCTGAACACGGGGCCGTGTCCAGCCCACTGTTTGCAGTTTCACTTCAAATATCCTTGTTTCGTACTAACCTTTAATGTATTCTTTCAGATGTCAAAATTCACGAGGTTCAACGCAAGCGAACTTGACGCTAGGGCACGATACGAGATACTACAAACAAGACCGGAGGAATACCCTAGGCGGGCATGTACCGACTTGTTAACCATGGTGAATCAACTTGACCGATTCAACAACATCGTGAGAGGTCCACTGGCAGTTGCATTGAACACCCGGCTTCGGTCGGTACATCAATGCACAATGGAGTTTTACAGTACTTTCATTTTCAACTCAAGGTGTGACCCGTTTGACCATGAGGCGGTCACATTCCGATGTGGAGGGACCACGTTCACAACCTCCATGGCACAGTTTGGATCTATCATAGGGCTATATAGTGAAGAGGAATCGGGGAATGAAGAGAATACTGGGGGATTACGAGACTTGGATGCAACTGAACGTCAAGCCGCATGGGCTCAGATCGGTGAAGGAATCTACAACCCTAGCAGCACCAAGAGTACCAAACTGAGGGACCCGCTTTACCGCTACATTCACAGGCTCCTCACCTACTCGCTGAACCAGCGTCACGACAGTAGTGGCGTTGTAGGGTTGAAAGATTTGGTTGTCCTTCACTGCATCCACAACCAGAAGCCTCTCGATGTTCCTTATCTCTTGTTACGAAACATGCACCTAAATCGCCTTGCTCACGCTCCTACACCTATCTTCTTCGGGGGATGGGTGTACCATCTTTTCAAGCATTTCACGAATATCCCAAGGTCCTTTGAAAGGAGTCCATGGTCGGGACGAGTTGACTACCACATTTGCCGAGCCATGAACTTACTTTATGAGGCGGAAGACGGGACGGTGAGCTTTCAAAGGACACAAGGCTATGCATGGAACCCGCAGGAGGCTCTAGTTCTTCATGCACCACCTCCCCATTATCAGTACCAACCCTAGGGTGATCCGGGTCAATCCTCCTCTCAAGGAGGCGGTTTTCCTAACTTTCAGAGTTTACATGATCTTTTGCAGGAAAACCTCATGTGCACCAGGAACACCTACAATCTCGCCAACAACACATACCACCGGGTTGGAGCTATCGAGCGCAACATTAACGATATACAAGATGATATCGGTAGCATCCAGGAGTACATGGCGAGGCATGGGGGTGGAGGTGATGGTAGCGTTGAAGACATGGAGTAGGAGGCTTGAAAGAACAAGGGGCAGGTTGGTGATGAGCCCACAGGTTTAAGTACCCTTCTCTATCGAACAATTTACGGCCTGCGTGCCGCTTGTTGAACAATTTACTTTCTTTAACTGTTTTTTTTTCATCTTTGTTTTATTTTTACTTTATGCTTGGATGACAATTAACGATGGTAATTTAGGATGGTTTATGTTTGTTTGGTTTGGTATTGAGGGATTAGACAGGTGCAATACAAGGGTTAAAGTGCTAAACATTAGCACCTGCAGCCCCAAAATGGAGAAACCGGGAGACAAAACTTGTTTTTCAGGCTCACAGACTGTCCACACGGGGACGTGTCCAGCCGACACGCCCCCGTGTTCATCTCCTAGACCTGCTGTTTGGTTACTGACCTGCAATTATTTGCCAGACACGAGGCCGTGTCCACCCAACACGCCCCCGTGTTCATCTTCTGTAAGTTTTCATTACTGGCAGTTCGCCACGGGGCCGTGTCCAATGGATACGGGGCCGTGTCCAATGGACACGGGGCCGTGTCCAGACTGCCAGTAACAAAAATCTTTGCTTTTTAACCTACTTTTACACATTCTAATCAACCAAAAACTTTATTTTTGGACACATTGAGGACAATGTGTAATTTAATTGTGGGGGGGATGCTAAAACCTTGAATTTTGCAAATCCTAAATACAAGCCTTACACAAAACTCTATTGGAACCGCTAAACACCCCAAATTTTTTCAAAAACTTTTTCATTTTTTTTATCATTTACTTGTCTTAGTTTAAGTTGGGAATAACAAGTTCTAAAAAGGTTATATTTTTACAAGTTTACAACCGATAGCGTCGTGATAACAAAGAACCAACATAAGAAAATTACGAAACGGCATAACAAGTCTAGTTAAAAATTCGATTATATATACTTGATCACATTAAAAACCCATTCCCACAAAAGTGAGTTTTGAGCCTTTATTGAGCAAAAAGATATACATATTTAGACTAAATGCTCATTTTTCGTTTCTTGTGTGAATAGCCGCTTGGTTTTTACAACTCTAGAACTTGCCACGACGATACATTCCCGGTCCTTACCAACTTAAACCCAAGTAAGTAAGTGATGGAGGCATTAGGACTAACCGTATTTTTCTTTCTAAACCATTATTTTTCATTTTTTTTACCACCTACCCAAAATCCCCCTAGATAGCCCCTTTGAGCCTAAACCTTTCATTTCATTACCCCAAAACTCTTTTTACCCACCAAAAACCCTTTTTATTTTTTTTTACCCTTTATTTTAGTAACAAGCTCGGTTTTTCGTAAACTCGCCTTTTTATGTGAAAAAAAAAATGATGATGAAGTCAAAAACAAACAAAAGCTATATAAAAGCTTGTTTGGAGAAATACTTCAAAATAAAAAAAAATCACTAAAAACAAGGTATGTCACGAAAACCGACGCTTTTTACGATTTTCGCCCTTTTACTAACCACTAACCCAAACCACCCACCTTTAACCCAAGCCTAACCCTTCACCCCAAAAGTCCTCTTAATATTTACAAAGGTAAAAAGTTAAAAAGGAGGAGGATTGATTGCTTGGCAAGCCTATGGGAGGCGTAAGTTCCATGCCGCTCTCGAGTGATTCACTAAAAATTACACCTTCGGCCGAGTGTTGAGTGATCCCCCGTGAGGTATGTGAACTTGTATATAAATGGAATTTTAATAAAGCATGCTATGCCCGAATAAGTAATTTATCTTATGAAACGTTCAAAATAAATCATAACGAATAGGATTGTAAATAAATAAAAATAAAACTTACAAAGACCTTGGATTCCCGACACTCTAGGACAAGCTAAAAACTTTCTCTTATACCTATTCCATTTGGGAGTGTAAGCCACATTTAAAGAGTTTTGCTTAAGGACAAGCAAAAGTTCAAGTGTGGGGGTATTTGATGTGTGTAAAATGCAACATATAAATCACATCAATTAAGGCATAAAACTAACCCTTTTTAAGTACTAATGTTGGAAAAAGAGTGTTTTTGTCTTTCTTTTGTATTTTCAGGATGAAATGAGCTCAAAATCACAAAAGAAGCAAAAAAGACAACTAATTCTAGCATAAATACAAGAAAAGGAATAAAAGTAGACTGTCCGGACCTCAACGGCACCTCCCAAGGCAAAGAAGAGAAAACATAAGACTGAACACGCCCCGTGTCCAGCGAACACGGGGCCGTGCCCAAGAAGCAGCAGAAAAGACAAACCAGTAGAAGCTTCCATTGCCCACCACGGGGCCGTGTCCAGCGGGCACGGGGGCGTGGTGAAAGTACAGCAGGCGCATTAATTGTAATTGCGAATTACAATTAATGAAGAGAGAGAATGTCAGACGGGCACGGGGCCGTGTCCAGCGGACACGGGGCCGTGCCCAGCCTTCTGTTCAGCCTATAAATAGGGGTGCTTGGTTTCATTCCATCTCATCCCTTGGCACACCACCTCTCTCACACTTCATCCACCACCCACCACCACCATAACACCATCATCCACCACCATCATCCATTGTCCATCATAGAGTGTGTGAGTCGTCTCGGGATCCAAGATTGATCGTAAGAGTTCTTGACAATCAAGGCCATGTTTGCCTAAGTCTCTTACATCACTTGGTGAAGACAAGTGTTTAGTATAATACTTTTTATTTTTAATCTTTTGCACTTTTTATTTGGTTTTGTATTAATGACTTTAATAACTAGTTGTTTATGTTGAAGGTGATCTTTCCTTATCGTTTGTCCGTGGTGTCTTGGCATTATTTTACTGTCTATATAAAACAAAAAATATTTTCACCATTCATATCTCCACGGTCTATATGGAGGTATGTTGGCTACCTGGTCGGGGGTTAAGGGAACGGTTTGGTAAGGGTCTTGCCCTTGTTCAGCGTTTAGAGGTCCTGCTTGGGACCTGGGTCAAATTTAGTAGGATCTCCTTCAATGCCCATAGGTATTGGATGGCGGGGATCCAAACTCTTTGACCCCCTCATAAGTTAATTACTATTAATACTATAACCCGACTATTTAGGACTGTATCCCTGCTGACTCAGACTACTTAGCCGAGGGTAACGTCACCGCCGAAAGCGGGGCCTACCACAATTTGCATTAATAACTTAATTCATTATCTTTCAATAATCCGACCCTTTAGGATTGTATCCTTGCTGACTCAAACTACTGGGTTGAGGGTAACGTCGCCTTCAAAAGTGGGGCCTACTACAATAACTAAGATAATCTCTTAAACAAGTGCAAAAGTGCGAAAATAATCAAAGGTTATACTAACACACGTGTCGGATCCAAGTGATTCATCTTGTCTATCTGTTTTTATTTTATTTTATTTTTCAGCATTTAGTTAGTTTTTATTTTTCTTAGTTTAAAACATTTTTCTCACTTTTTGATTTGATTAGACGTTGAGGATAAACCGGTATTAAAAGCTCTTGTGTCCTTGGACGACCTCGGTATCTTACCAACACTATACTACGTCCACGATGGGTGCACTTGCCCATATGTGTGTTTAGTGTTAGTAAATATCGTGTTTTATAAATTTAAAACTTGGCTAAAAGTGTAAAAAGGGGCTTAAATATACATCTAAAATATAACACACTTCACGCACATCAATCCTCATCAGAAAACGAGGATAAATCAAGAATGACCTGCCAGACCACATATTACTTGCAAAATCTTTTATTAAGTAATAAGAGAAATTGTAAGGTATGTCTAATATTAGTGCTCGTACAATCTCCATCAACCTATGGGATGCTTCATGATGATTAATGACCTTCTTTGAGAAGCATGCACCCATTTGTGTGATCAGATATTGCCATGGATTGATGAAGGCATTTTTGGTGATTGCTCGTGGTGAGTTTACAGGATTGTAACCCATCTGCTCTAGTGTCTCATCTATTTCTGCCTTTGTGAACATCAGGACTTCATTATCATCATTGAGTTGTAGAACAGTTCTGATGATACCTTCAGTTACTCGAACTATTTGGTTTAGCACCACACTTTCCATAAACATCTGACCTCTACCCTCATATTCCGACAATGTTGCGTTTTGCCAGAACATTTGAAGAATGTCTGGGTAGACTATTATGTTGGCTGTGAGGGCATACTTCAAATTGCTTCCCATGATCAGATTCATAACGGTTTGGCATCCTTCCCAGTGAGGACCCTCAAAGTTGGTCCTTAGTCCGAGGTTATGATAAGGATGATAAGGAAGTGTGAAACGATCAGCTTTTATGGTAAGCATTTTTGTAAGTGTGAGAAAGTGTGAGTGTTGAAGAAGAAGATGAAGTTAAGTTTTTCTGGGGTTTCCTTATGTGATGGTGACAGTCTTAGCTTAAGGTGGTGAACATATATAGTAAACTTAAAGTTTACCATAAATGACATCTACCTACTTATAGATTTTGTTCATCACAATCTTTGTTATTAAATTTTCTATCAGATGGCATAAAGAATAACTGAGATAAACTCTCCTGCATTAAATGATTTAGGCGGCCATTTTCTGATAATATATCATGATTACCTACCAATATGTCACTTCAATCTCCTTAATATTGATGAGGTGTATTTAATGAAGGAGAGAAAAAGCTTTACAACCACTAACGAGTTCCCAAAAAATCTTCTGTCATTTGACGTTATCAACACTAAGAAGAAAAATAAAAAGCATAAAAAAAGAAAACTAAACGAAAACGCTACAGTTTATGAATTTGCAGATATGAGATATAGATAAAGATAATGACATGCATGAATTTGTTCTAATAATCAATCAATGATTCTGATTTTTCAACATGCTTTCTGATGAATTACCAGAATTTCTAATGATTTATCAGATATTCTGATGATCTATCAGATATTCTGATGATCTATCAGATTTTCTGATGATACATCAGATTTTCTGGTGCTTTATCAGATTTATAATTCTTTTCCTTTGATTATTATTGAGACAAATTGTTAAGTATTTTTCTGGTAATAAGGTTATTTGAAAGAACTTTATCACAGAATTGACCAAGATTTAGCAGATTGTACTTTAAGCCTTCAACAAAGGCTACTTTCTCTATGGTAAAACATCCATACCTTATGCATCCATATCCCATGATCCTCCCTTTTACTCCATTTCCAAAATTACCAATTTAGCCAGCTTTGAAACAAAGTTGCTGAGTAAGCTCCTGTCCCCAGTCACGTGCTTGGAGCTTCCTGAATCGCAGTACCAGATCTGCTGCACATGATGGTCCTGAAATGAAAAAATTAGAGGGTTTTTGGCACCCAGACTTGCTTGGGCACTCTTTCTGATGAGATTTTAATCAGATTATTTTCTCTTGATGGCCTTTCGTCAGAATATCTGTTATATGCTAAGCCATAAACATATTTTTCATTTTTCTTTTGGAGATGGTGTTGGACAAGCTTCAGTATGTCAACACACATACAAGATTTATCAGAATTAATTTTCTGATATTCTTTCTTGTGATGGAAAGAGTGGATAATTTTGAAAAGATGAGTGAACTGCTTCTGGAGTCTTTAAAGATTCTTGTTTGCATTCACTTCTTTTTGGTTTAAAGTTGGGTTTTTTAAAAGAGTATCCAGAACAGGTTGATTTGCATGATTTAGAATCAGATTCTGATGAAAATTTATCAGAAATCTGATGGGTTGCTTTTACAAAGACAGTGGGTTTACTTTCTCTTGTTTTTACATATCCTAAACCCTCTCCTTTGTTCTTTGGTGTGGACTCAATGAAATTTATGAATTCTTTAGCTTGTTGAAAACCTCTTACATTAATTTCTTTATCATTAATTTTCTTGTAAAGATCTTTTCTTTCATTTTCATAGAACTCAATTTTAGCTCTGTGATCTAAACTTTCTTCTATTAGTAATTGGTTTTCAAGTAAGATTTTATTCATGGTCCTTTGCAACTCATCAGATTTTTAACTATTTGATTGTTGTTTATCTTGCAGATTTAGAAAATCTGACATGAGCTTGTTTAGCTTGTGTTCAAGATCAAGATTGTCTAAATTTACCTTTTGTCCTGAAGTTTCTGGTAGGTCATCAGAAAGTGCCATAAGACAGAAATTAGCCATTTCTTCTTCTTCTTCTTCTTCTTCTTCATCAGAAGAATCATCAGATAGCCATGTATTTGTCCAAGCAATTCAGCTGACTTATTGCTGCTTCTTTGCCTCTTCTAGCTGTTTCTCATAATAAGCAACATCCTTCAGCTTCTTGGTCTTGCATTCTGATGCATAGTGACCTCTCTGCTTCAATTGTAACACATAACTTCAGCCTTCCCCTTATCCTTAGATCTACCTTCTTCCTTAGATCTTCCATCCATCCTCCCTCTGTCACTTCTCTGGTATATTTGGCCTCCTCCCCTCAACCTCTGCTCAAATGTTTTGGTGAGCAGTGCTATTGCTTCAGCAAAAGCTGAAAAATCTTATGATGTATTAGAAATTTCAAGATTTTGACTGTTTGAAGGTTGTGGATCATTGGTAGGTGGTGTTCTTTGTGAGTTTGAGATAAGAGCTAAAGATCACTCTCTTTGAATGGTTTCTTCAAACATTTCTTCTTCTCTGGGGACCAGAATGCTGTATAAGTCATGAAGACTCATATTACCTAGTTCTAAGGTTGAGGACAAAGTCATGGTTAGACTTCTCCACTCTCTAGGTAAAGCATCCAGAAATTTTATGTTTCTTTCATCATTTGATTTTGTTATTCCAAATTTCTTTAGCTCGTTCAAAGTTTTGTAAATCTTTGATATGTTTCATTTAATCTTTCATTAGGTAAACTTTTGAACCTCTCATATGAGGAAACGTTGTTTATTCTCTTGTTTCTTTTCATCCTTTCTCCTCCTTCACAAAGATTTTCCAACTGATCCCATATTTCCTTAGCTGATGCACTTGCATCAACTTGTGAAAATATGTCATTGGGGATAGCCATTATTAAAAGTGACTTTGCCCTTTCATCCCCAACCACCTTTTCCTTGTTTTTCGGGCTCCAATTTATTTCACTTTTGGGAGCTCGGGATGTCACACCCTGGCTTTGCGGAAGCGTGGTTATTTTGGTGTGACTTCTTAATACCATAGCTTAACCATAACAAAGCTATATGAAATAAAACCATGCAAGATCATCCATTTAATTAAGTTTTAAAAACCAAATACAACAACACTGTCTCAATGGAAACACATCCTAAAGACATTGTTCAACAACACAAACATTAACATGACATAAACACAGTTTAAGGACTGTGACTTGTCCAGGAAAGAGTCACATTCCCCAAACCAGGATGACCTCGTAACTAGTGCAGCGGGAAAACGTGTCATACCGCGCCAGATCCTTTAATTCCCTGAAATACATGTAAGTTGAAAAATCAACAATAATGTTGAGCGAGTTCATGTGTTTAGTATGTGCGCGCGAATAAACCTTTATAATCATTGTAAGTGTGAATATTTTGTAAACTCTGGTATGAAAGCAAATAAGGAAACATATCAGTTAATGTGTAACCACATGGTCCAACCTGCGGGCGCATGGGAGGGGATAGGACAAGGTCACCACATGGTCCAACCTGCGGGCGCATGGGTGGTGTTACGACAAGGTCACCACATGGTCCAACCTGCGGGCGCATGGGTGGTGTTAAGACAAGGTCACCACATGTTCCAACCTTAGGGCGCATGGGTGGGGTTTGTTATGCTCAAATAGGCCTATCACTTGTATCCCTCGATCGTACTACGAGGACTAATGTTCTTAAGGTTTCACCTACCCAAATCACATAACCTAACAGTTCCTTCCTTAGCTGACCATACCATGTAAGAAATATTCGTAATCATAGTAACATGTATTTCACCCCCGTAGTTTAGAAAACTGAAAACAGTTATGAGAAAAGGGGGACATGAACTCACAGTGGTGCGTCTATACCAAGTATGCCTCCAAATCAAGCAGCTGTGTGACGACCTACACGTACTAATTCTATTAGACGGACAGCCGTGCCTTAGCTTTATGGTTTAAGTTTTTGGGAAATAGTTAGGCAACTATTTCGTGTTTATATTTTTGTAAATACTTGGTAATCATTTTCCTTCCCAAGGATGGGGGATTTAATACATGTGTGTTCGAAATATATTATTAAGTCTCACTTAAAATATATTTTATTTCTAACTCCAAAATATAAATATTCTTCTCAAAAATATTATATTTTCTATTACATAAATTTTCTCAAAATAATACCTTGACAAAAATACGCGTTAAGTCATAATTTCTTAAAATGCGTAAGTTACGTTTTAAATGATCGAGTGGTAATAATAATTACCGGTGTAACTTATATATTTATCGTAGAGACGTTCGTATTATTTTGGATCCATTAACATTCGATAGTATTATTTTTACCCTAAAAATAATACTAGTATTTTCACAAAATAATCATAAACACATATCAAGTGACTTTATGAAAAATATATACTAAATATATATTTACCAAGTTTTATTTTGTGAAATCCCACCTCCGATGTTTGTAAATAAAGTCGTGGCGAAATCTATAATTTGAAAACAAGTCGAAAAGTATTTCTAACACTTATAGTGAAAACAATTCTAAGTGTTAGGATTTTAGAAAAATTTCGCCAGAGTTTCCTCTGTAACTGGAGGTGGCCACGCTTTCAAGCGTATCATTTTCTTTTATAAATCAAATCAACCATTTTTCTTATTCAACAACAACTTTATTCCAACATCATACTAGTTCAAAAATATCACAAACGTATGAACTTGTGGGTTGTGTAAATGTGTGTAGTAACTTCCCATTATTTTTAATAGATCTTTCTACTTTTATAAATGAGGTCGGTTTCTCGAAATTCTTATTTTTACAGAAAATGCATTTGTACATCTTCTAGACAAAATTTCAAAAATAATTCTCTTGTTAAAACTTTTTTTCACACAAGTGTTTACACACTTGTGGGTTCATAAAAACATCTTTAGTTTATGAAAGACCCGGCTTCTAAAAATATGGTTTCTTTTGACACTTGGTCCTTTGAAAATACCACTTGTAGATCCGTAGATCTACTAGTTTAGAACCCCATTTTATAAGAAAAATTGTTTTTACACAAGTTCATGGTTATAGGTAGTGGTGGTCTTCATCTAACCACTCCTCACACTATAACATACACTAGGTCATGTTCCATGAACATGACTTAGCCAGGTTAGATGACGATCCGAGCTACTACTAAAATAAATCAACACTAAATAATCATAATAAAACAAGTCTCACAAGTTTTACACAAATATTCATCTATTAACCCCTTTGTTTATATTATTTAGTAGACTTTTACCATGTCTTTTTGTGTGTTCGTAGATTTTAACCGACAAAGTTCCTTTTAACCACTTTAAAATAGATCAAGTGTGTGTTTCAAGCAACTTACTACTAGCTCGAGGCTAGGGAAGAAACTAGTCGGAAAACGCGTGGATAAAAGCAATGGGGTGAGGTTCTTGACGATCCGCAAGCACCGGGTCTCCTTATGTGAACTCTAGCACCTTGATATTTATGTGGAATTGCAAAATGGAAAATTTAAAATGTTGGTGGATGGCTTTTGAAGTTCGGCCGATAGCATCAAAGAAGGAAAAAAAAAAGAGTTGCAATTTGTTGTTGTAATGAATGATAATGTTTAGTCCTTTAAGCAATTTATAAACCATATACTCTCTTTATCCACTAAACAATATGTAGGCTAGATATTGAACCCTTGAGATTATAATAATCAAAAAGAGTACAAAGTGTGTCACCTAATATGGTGAACGATCGGACAAGGGGTGGGGGGGGGGGTTTGGTTTGGGTTTAACTAATTAGTCAAGGTAGTCTAGTTAGTTTATTTAATTTAATTAGTGTAGTTTGTGGTGTGTAATTTATAACGAGTGTTAGGGTACTCGGGGACCCTAACTAGCTCAGAAAAAGAAAAAAAATAATGTAAATGACAATATTTTTATGTCCCGGGTTAAGTCCGTTGTACGGTTGGATATTACTCCGTTAAAGTGTTAAATAGGTATTTAAAGTGTCGGTAATATTTCTTTTTAGTGACACAGTTTATTCCCGACACTTTGGAAAGTGCCTAGTAATATTTTTCCAACTTTTTGCACTTTACTAGTTTAGATAAATGCTGAATTTTTATTTAAAGTGCAGGATTTTGTACTCAAAGTACGTTTTAGGCACATCCGGTCACTATAATTATCACCTAGTGACGCAGTTCTACAACCCTTATATCCCTACACTCACCACTAGTGTAGCAACTATCTCAGGCTCTTACAGGCCTTAGAGGCAGTACCTGCCTGGTGCTAGTTATAACAACACGTTTAATAGGTTATCCGTTCATTGTGCTACGGTGCGTTTGGTGCATCGCGGTTGTCACTACAGTTCTGTATGTAAATAGTAGAGTGACAGCAATTAAAGTATGATGCAACTAAGTACATGTATCAGTATTCAAGTAGCAGTTTATCCTCAATTTCAAGTAAGCACAGTAATTAAGCAGTAATTATATATTAATTAAGTCGTACGGATACCTGGTTTGGTGAGGGTTGTCACACGGGAGGCAGGGATTGCAGGTGATTGGTCAGTTGCTGGAATAGCTGGTATTTCAGTCATTGGTATATGTGGACCCCTTTCAATGGATTGAAACAGAGGTCAGTCATAACCATTAAGGAAATTGACCATCCTGATTTTCCATTGGGGGTATTCCTCTCTGACCAGAGTCAGAGGTTTAGACATAGAACCAACGTTAAAAGCATTATTCCATGATTGAAAGCTGGCCATATTTAGAGAAAAAAAGATGAGCGATTGATCGTTTGAAAATAATTTATTCAATCTGCTCTGATACCAATTGTTGGTCCCAGTTTGGACTTAAAAACTTCTTTTCATGTAATATGGCAAGTGATTTCAGTAGATGTGAAAAAGTTATGCGGAAATGGAAATCAGACTTTCAAGAAGCAAGACCTACAGAATTATCAAGTTTATATCACTTTGAAACAATGTGGTTTACAAGGTGATTGTAAGATTATTATCTATTACAAATGAATCTTGACTTCTGCGGGTGAGAGAGCAATGGAGTTTTGTAGTATGTATTGAATGCTAAGCTTAACTCAATTATTCTCTGCTTGGTGGGCCTTCTATTTATAGAAGGCTGAATGCATGAATAAACATTTGTTAATTCATGTACAAGTCCTGCATAAAGTAGCAATTTGACATATTCATTGAATCCAACGTTCAAGTTGCCATTGTAATCATGATATCCAATAATGTCAAGTGCTTCGGTTATTGTGGCAGGATAGAGTTGATTTTTAGACTAGTTGGGTATTCATCAGAATTTCTGATAAACCACTTCATCATAAATTCTGGTGAACAAATCATCAGAAAATCTGATGATCAGAAGCGTTAGTAAACTGAGAAATATCATCAGATCCATCAGAAATGACCTTCTCTGATAATCTTTTTCAGCTCTTGATCAACTTATGATTCTTTGAAGTAGATGCTGTTCATTTAAGTTGTCCTATCCGATCTTCTTCTTCTTGTTTGTGATCTGCAGGACTGTTGTCTTCTTCATAGATCAAGTTGAATCTGATTTTCTTCAATACTTACAAATAAAGTTTCCTAACATTAAGTTTTACGTTAAAATTTTTACGTTTTACGTTAAATTTTTTACGTTTTACGTTTTACGTTAAACTTTTTACGTTTTAGGTTTTACGTTAAACTCTTTAAACTGTTTACGTTTTACGTTAAACTTTTTACGTTTTACGTTAAACTTTTTACGTTTTACGTTTTACGTTTTATGTTAAAGTTTTTACGTTTTACATTTTTACGTTTTTACGTTTTACGTTTTACGTAAAACTTTTTGTGTTTTACGTTTTACGATTTACGTAAAACTTTTTACGTTTTACGGTAAACTTTTTACGTTTTATGTTTTACGTTTTTACATTTTACGTTTTACGTTAAAAATTTTACGTTTTATGTTAAAAAGTTTACGGTGTGGCTCAGATTTTGCGTAAATCAAAAAGGCTGCAAAGTGGGGTTGCAGGTTCAAAAACCTACCCTCCACCATCGTTGCCGCGCTATCGTCATCAAAATCTAGTTTTTTCTTTCATCATCGCCACCCAAATCCAACCGATCAATACCCACATAGTTCACTTATCAAAAAATCACCAGAACATCAAAAAAATCAGCCGTAAAACATCAAAAATAACCAGCATCATCAAAAAAATCAGCCATAAACATTAAAAATAACTAGCATCATCAAAAAATCAGCCGTAAACATCAAAATAACCAGCATCATCAAAAAATCACGAACATCAAAAAATCAGCCGTAAACATCAAAAAATCACCAGAACATAAAAAATCAGACATAAACAGGGACACAAGATCAGAACCAAAAACATCAAAATCACCAGATCAAACCCCCACGATCAGATCAAACCCCCAAACCATACCGGAGGTTTGCCGGAGCTGAATCGTTCACCACCACCGCCGGAAAAGTGACAGATCTGAAAACGGGATAGGTCGCTGCCGGTCGCTGCCGGTCGCTGCCGACCATCCCGTTTTGTTTAGGGTTTTGATGATGGGTAAATCTGATGTGAGCGTAAAACTGACTCGTCACACCCACCTTTGCAACCACATTAACACTACCCACCGACCATCACGATCCACCTTCGAACCACCCCCCAAAACGGGTGTTGGACTGGAGAAAATCGATCTAGAAAGCATCAAACAAAAATGGCATCTTTCTCTCGTTGCCGGGACCGTCACCCCCACCACTGCCGTATCGCCTGGTTGTCCATTGTTGCTTCTGTTCACCGTCGTTGTGAGCGGCGGCGCTGCTGCCGGAGAAACTAGGGGGTCGTCGGGGGGGGGGTGGCCGTCTTCCTTTATCTCCGTCGTTTCTCTCTCTCTACTAATCACCCTCTCTCTTGATCTCTGAAATCCTGAATGTATGTGTGTGGATCTTTATTTTGGAATGAGAGAGTAAGAAATTGTGATATGAGATATTAGAGAGAATGATCTGAGGAAGAGAAAGGAGAAATGTAAATGAGAGATGAGAGAGGAGAGAGGTTTTTATAAAGTCAGAGAATATAAATGTAGAGAGAGAAAAGGGGGATTTGACATTTGGGGTAAAAGACCAAAATACCATTTTAGTTGGCATAATCTGATTGGTTGAGAGTGGTTCTCGCGGTTCTTACAACTGGAGGTGGTTTCTATTTTAGCGGCTCCCTATATATATATATTTACTATATTGTAAAGCATATTGGATGGACAAAATAGTCCTTTCCATAAATCTGTTAAAAATAACCTCATAAAGGTCAACACTTAAAAATCAGTATTTGAGCGGCAATTGAAATGAGCACCGCGATTTTTGAAAGGTGTAAGACCCTTAGTCCATTTATACGATTTTTATATAGTTTTCGACTATATTTATTCCTTTTTGCTTTATACATACATTACAAAATATGTATTTCTTAAAGACTTTTGAGAAATAACCCAATTTAACATTTTACAGAATATTCACCGTTTAAAAACGTAACTACGAATCATTTCGCGGAAGCTTGAATCTTGATCGTGTTCGGTTCTTTATCGAGCTTGATCGTCCACCGGCACCTCATATTAAATCTACATTTCATAAAACATGAAATGAGTTAGTAATTTGGCGTATAAAACATGTCCAAGCAAGTTCGCAGGTCAAAACAAGCAAACAACTGTTGCTGTATATTACACCCGTCGCGTGCCGCGATGGGGAACCAAATTGGTGTCGCGGGCCGCTGCCGTGATTGGCTTCGGCCGTCGCGCGGCACGAGGACCCCAATTCGACAGAAAGATTGTAGCCTAGTGCTGCATTTTCCAGCCAAACTCATTTTTACGCAAACGAGCATAACTTGCTCATTTTTTATCCGATTTAACTCACCTTTCTTTCTACGTGATTGTAATTTAATTCTCCATCCCATGGAGTTAAAATTCGACATCCGGATTAAATAAATTTGAGACTTTTAAGCCTTCGGCTTGTTATCTTTTTACCAAATTTTGACATGTTCATGTGTTTATCAAACAAACATGTTTGTTTGACCCCAATTCCTCACAAACTTTATAAAGTCAATGTTATCTATCATATTTGATTCAAATCCCGAGTTTATATACATTCTTAAACCCGTTTTTACTTAAATGCTTATTTTGACCCGTTAAGGGTATTTAGGCATTTTTCCGCATAATTCATGCTCATTTACTTCTAGTATCTTATTTCCACATTATTTATCAAATGATCTTCCACCACAACTATAATTGCGGTGGATTTAATGTGGTGATCTAAATATTCCGAGTTTTACCCCTCGGGTATGCATTTTACGGCAAAGACTCATATAAGGTCAATTTACCCAATATTTTACATCTTTCGCTTTTTATACCAATTCAAAGTATTTATTTCATCATATGACTCATTTCTAAACAACCTTTAAGGGTCGTTTGCTCGATTTAGCTTACAATGGCGTTTTAGTCAATTTAAGTCCTTTTTTTACGACGAAGGACTTTTAAATACTTGTTTAACCCAAAATCCGACCTTGTAAGTATAATCTTGTTTAGAAACCATTATGTTTCTAAAACACCATGATTATAACTTAAATTATTCGATTTACCTATAAGATAACCGAATATCCATTTTCGACTTCACTTAACTCTCATTAAACCTTACGTTCTAAATGAGTAGTTAACCTATCATACATACCTGGCTCGGATCAACATATTGACCCATTTAATGCTTTGCTTAATAACCGTTAAGTAATAGCGATGCAAAGATCCATTCGATATATATTCCTGTAATCATACACTTGGCAATGTCATTAGTCGATATCGTCAATGGGTGATATTTTCACCTTTTGACCCGTTTAGTCTAAATGACCATTTATATTTGCAAGATAGTATATAATACCATCTCCTCTACACGACTCTCTCCGGTTTACACCATTGGTCATTTTACTTATAAAACATTTCTTAATTCTTTTGACCCCTTTAAAGCTTATGGCGTAAAGTGTCTTTCAAAAACTAACGGTTAACGTCAACGAGTGACGAATTACCGTTTTACCCTTATTATTTGTATTGGTTTACCTTATATGGTAATCATTCACAACTCGCTATCTATTAATCAATGCATGACTAAATAATCATATTAGTTCTTTTTAACCATTAAACATGGTTTATCATTATTGTCTTTTGTTCCGAACCGCACATGTCGTGTCGGAACATCATAATTCAAACAAGATTTTATATTATTCATAACCTATAAAGCCGATAGGTATTAAATAAAAAGGTGTAAGCTGTACTTACCTAGCATCCAGATTATGCTTTTCCTTCATTCCTGATTCGTTTGACCCGCTTCCTTCCCAAGCTTTCTCCTAGCTCGTCAAGCGTCAAACTATTATTGTAATTTGTAAGATGGTTAGACTAGTCATAATAAATCTAGACTACTCCATCTTACATGTTTTATGTCGAAATTATCATTCGATCATATTTTTGGTCATTTTGACTTTTAAAAGTCAAACTGCCTATTGACGAAAGTAATTACACGATGTATATCAATTACTGGTTTTATTACTTTGTCAATATCCGGTAAGCATCATTCTTATGCTACCGGTTTAATCACTTATTTAATCAAGTTCATGTAATCGCATTTTCACCGGATTAACACAACTTTAATCATTTTTAACACATAATGATATCAAACATCATTCTAACATTAAGCTATCATTATTTTCGTTTTTATCATACTAATCCAATTCCTAGCAAGTATGATCATGTACTCAAACACAAAATTTGTTTAAGTATTTCCTGATTACTATCAGATATGATGATTATAATCATAATTTGATCATCAAATTCATCATAAGATTAAAACCCACTTATCCTAGTGTGGTGAATCATTAAATCATTCAATTTATAGCATCATATGTATAAAAGTCAAACTGCCTATTGACGAAAGTAATTACACAATGTATACATCACTAATTCAATCATAGCTTCAATAGTTCATTCATAATTCGCGATTACGATGATTATCCAAATTTCATAACTTCACAAATCATCAAAATTTGACATACTTTATGATCCCCTAGCTTGGGTGATCATTAATTCACGTTCAATTATGAATTTAGACTCCATTTGGCCTTTCAATTGAACGATTTTGTTGGAGCTAGGGTTTAAGCTCCTGGGGCTTCTCCTGTGTTCGAGCAGAACACCTTGAACACACACTAAATGTGTGTTTTAGTTTTTTTTTAAGTTTTCTTTTAAAATTAAACTTTCAAGTTTATCTACTTTGGCCCCTCTTGTTTGGTTAGTTTACTAAGTAGACCACAACCCACTTAATTTCTAACAATATTCTCACTTATTAACTAGGTTAAACTTTCCTGGTTAATTTAGTGAGTTCGGGGACATCATGACTAAGTCTATTTTAAGTCCCGTTAACTCGGGCTTCTATAAACTTTATTTTCTCAAAAGCTTTCTTTTCCCCTTTTTATTAAATATTAGGTTTAATTATATAAATCTTAATATTTTCCGGGTTAATTTTACCACTAATGGTACGTTACCCGTCTTTTAGTATTAATATGGTTGGATTACTAAACCCATTTTCGGGGTGTTACAAAAGGGTGTTGTTAAATATACCCAAAAGTCAACATTTCAGGAGAGAGAAAAGGGCTGCCATTAATTACCTAAAACATTAATTACCTAATATTTCTATTTTATTTTTAATTATTAATTACAATCATTAGTTTTTAGCTTTTATATTATTTTTTAAGTGAACATAAAGTATTTTTTTATACAATCAAACTTTTATGTAATGAGTTTTCTTAATCTTTGTTATAACACACAAACTTGACAAATGTTTTTAAATAAATTATTCAACTTTTAAACCAATCAAGTTGAATAAAAAGTGGTCAGAAATGTGTAAAAATATTAAAAGACAATAGTTTATCGTATAAATGTTTTAGTTTTTTTTTTAATCTAAGATGGTTAATATATAAAGCTATGGTGCTTCGTATCATCAAAAACAATTCTAAATAACATTTATAAAGCTATGGTGCGTTGAAAAAAAAATAAGATAAATGTCTTTATTAATTATAAAACGTATATGAAGCAACATTAGTATGTCTGCGGCTGTATGAGAGACAATGCATGGGTGGCGTCTAGAATTATACACCCAACTTTATCGTCGTGAAAGTGATTTTGTCGATCTAGATGATTAATTGTATTAATGTTTGCATGTTTACTTTTTTATTAGAGACTCGTTATTTATTTATTTATAATGAACCTTTTCACTTTCGTATTTATAATAAAGTGTCTTGATTATTTATTTTTTAATATTGATATTAATACTAATACTAATAATAGTATAACAAAATATAAAAAAAGTAAGAAAAGTATTATAAAATAAAATAATATAAAAAACATAATTATTATTACTTTTGACTTTAGAATAAGATATTGTATTAAAATACATAATAATTACCAAGTTTGACTAATTTGGTATATTAATCCATAATATGTTGGGTGTATTTGAAATTTGAATCACAACCGTATCCCCCATAACCCTGTCATAATGTTGGAATTCTCCCAATGTCTGCTCTTACCATTTTCTCTTCTCTATAAACATCAACCCTGACCCTAGAAGCACCAAATTTATCCATTATTGTTCCTACTAAATCCTAGATTCCAAAATGTTAAGCCACTACCTTTAATAATTGGTGTTGCAAGTTCAATAAGTGAAGATCCAAAAATCAGAGGCCGGAGCCTGAGATCGGAACTAGGACCTTGAGGAGAGATCGAGGACCTAAACCTGCAAAAGAGAAAACCGTTAGACTCGCCGCAGAGATGGGAGGGCCCCTCTGCGACCACCCTCCGGCGTGAGGATAAGTATTTGATAGAGAGAGAAAGTAGAGAGAGAAAGTAGGACGAATGTTCAGGAAATCGTACTTGGCTTGTACTTGGATGGGTATTTCTACTAGTCAACTGAGATGACGTCACTCGTCTGGACGCACTTGTTTGGTTGTCCGTCTCCGGTATTCAGGAGTATGGTGGTCTACAGAATGTTCGTCCTGTGGCGTTCCGGTCCGTCCCTCATGAGATGGTCCGGCTCCGGATATGTATCTTCAAGTCCCCCAGTTTATCAAGTCTAGGTATGGACTTGGTAAAATGTTCTGCCAAATTGCGGATGGATGACGTGGCGATATGAGTGCGGAGCTGACGTGGCATCAGTGAGATAAGTGCTTTGACCGTCAGTCACCGACTGGTGACGATACCAATCCCCGTCTGGGGAACTGTAAGGGGCGCGATGTGACGATTAATGTGATTGGGCCAGTTGTAACCGACTCAATCTTCCTCTATAAAAGGCACTTTTTTAAGTTTCACGTTTTACTTTTACTCTTCTAGGTTCTCTCTTCTTCTTCATCAATGTGCGTCTTTATCTTACAGTTCGAACATGGCTCCCGGAAAAGATAACCTTTCCGAGAGCGTTAGTGTCCTAACTCAACGTCAGTTAGATAAATTTGTTCATGATTATAGAATCCCCACAGATCTCCGTCCAGTTCTTCCGGCTAAGGATAAAACGATATACCCTTTTCTTCTGGGAAAATTCCCTTTATATACTCGTGTTTGCAATTTTGCAAATTATAGGGTGCCCTTTTCGAGATTCTTGATAAAAGTTCTTCGGTTCTTCCGGGTTCATCTTTGTCAGGTGAACCCGTTCGGACTGAGTTGAATAAACCACTTCTAGGTTTCTTGCAGGGCCTTGAACCGGAAACCAGATAACCGGAAACCAGATTTAAATGTTTTCAGGTATTTTTATGAATTTATAACTGCCAGTGACAACTGGTACACGTTCGCCCACCGGAAGGGTATTCCAAGCCCGGCCGGAGATGAGAGGTCCAGCCAAAAAAATTGGAAGGACAAATTTTTTTGGTTGGAAGATCGTTGTCTTCCGGTCGAGATGGTGTGGAGGTTTAAGGATCAGTCTATGGTCTTCGAGCTTGGTGAAGATTTTGTTTTTGACCACTGGTTAGCTCAGGATCTGGTTGGTAACCAATCCCCCATCCGTCCCCTTCCCGAACACTTTCTTTTATTGGGACGGGTCTGTTTTGTTTGGGGCCGAGGGGATAGGGAGTGGCCGGTGATCCGCAAGAAAGGTGAAAGTAAGTTTCCCGGCCTCTTGTCCTCCCTTCGACAACTTTTTCTTTTTTATTGCTAACTCTTTTTTCTTTGTTCTGCAGGGGACGAGATGTCACTTAGAGACGCACTTAAAGTTCCGAACTTCAATGATCTCGTTTTTGATTTTGACGAGTTAGCCGAAGATGAGGAGCCCCTTTTGAAGCAGACTTCTTCATCAGCACAAGAGATTCGTCCTTTTGTTGAATCGAAATCTTTCGAAGCCCTTATTGTCGAGACCGCGTCTACTGGTCCCAAATCTAACGAAGAGACCGCCAGATCATCTGGTGCCCAGGTCAGTGACGAGCTCCTATCGGTGGACGTTGATAGTGATCCAGAGGTAAGGAATTTGGATGAGGCGCTGTTAGTGTTGTAAGAATCGCTAGACGCTAGTCGGCCGGTGGGGTACCGACTAGCGATTAATCAGGATTAACAGGGACTAATCGGAATTAATCGGATTGAGATTTTTATATGTAATTTTTAGTTGCATGTATACACACTCACTTTTATATCTAGTTTTTTTAAAGTGGACATGTTTTAACCCCTCATTGACCATTTTTTAAAGTATTTGGAAGGAATTTATAAGGTTTGGTCGAAATTTGGCCGGCGTTTGGCCAAAATTTGGCTAGAATAGGACCGCCATTGACCGCCTAGCGATAAATCGGCCATTAATCGGTGAACCTCCAACTAGTGATTAATCGGCGACTAATCGAAGACTAGTCGGGATTTTTACAACCATGGGCGCTGATATATCGCCCGTCTGGCGTGTCTATCAATGGTAAAGGCATTTCTTTTGACGTTGGGCTGAAAGGCCTTGTTCGGAAGCGAAAAGCCGATGTTCCTCAGATCCAATCCTCCATCTCTCTCCCTATGCCGAAGGCAACCAAGATAGTCAAGAAGAGCACTTCTCATTCTGGCAACAATGTTTTGACTGACTTAACCGAGCATCTTTCTGGTGGGAAGTCATCCAGGGAGGAAGCTGCTAAGGCTCGATCCGCACCTTCTGCCACATTTTCAGGTGGCTATTTTCTGGTGAATGATACTGAGGTAATGGAGATTGAGGAACCGACGGTAACAAGCAAGGATGAGGGTAAAGTTCAGGGTGACGTGAAGATGGTAACATTTTCAGATACGATTTTGGGCTCTTCTTTGGGTCCGGACTGCTTCCTTGATGATGAGGAAGATCAAGTATCTTCTCTTCCTTCATCTTGGTTCGAATCTGAAGTGATGGCCTTCTTTCGATATAAAGATGTGTTTTCTGATGAGACGGAGATTGATCCGGCAACGACTAAGGAGAAGTTTGTGCCCGACCGGGATGTGAAGAACAAAGATTCGGTAATGGATGAGCTCACGGCTAGGATGTTCTTATTTAATATCAACACTCCATTGGATCACTCTCAGAGTAGAAGGATGAAGAGTCAGGATCTAGGAGCTGCGGTACTAGCTAATCATGCCCAGTCGAACGTTTACGTTGTTGAGCTATACCGTAGGTGGGTGGAAGCGGAATCGGTGAAGGAGGACCTTGAAAAAAATGACTTCCCTAAAGCGTAAAATGCAAAGGACTCCGGATACCGAGAAAAAGCTTGCTCAACTTTCCCAAGTCCTGACTGCTTAGAAGGAGAAAATAAAGTCTTTGACAGCCTTGAACCAATCTTCTCAGGCCGCGGCTACCTCTGCTTCCGAGGAGAGGGATAAGGTGGCAGCCGAACTAAAAAGTTTTGTGGCATCTTCGAAGGAGAAGGACGAAGAGCACAAAGGAGTGCTGGCCAAGATGGAGGAAACCCTGTCTCATGCCCGTGCAGATTATGAGAAGATGCTTGCAGGTTCGGCTCTGTTCTTTGTCTATTTTAAATTCCTTCTTCATATTTTTCTAACTTGTCTATCAGAGCGGGACACTCATAAAACAGGCGAGGCCGATCTGAAGGCTCGGATAGAGGAGATGAAAAGTCATCACAGAGCTGAGATTGAGGATCTAAAATTGGAGAATGCAGATTTAGCTAAGAGGGTCGAAGAGTACGACAGATGTCCGAAGGTGCTCAACTTTTAGCAAAGCATTTCCATAAAGGTCCACAGATGACCCAAGCTGTTGCTGAGGTAAATAATGCAATGAGTGCGATCGGCGTCAATTCCGGGGTTCAAGGAGGTTATGTTCATGCTCTAAGGAAGAAGACTCCTTATGCCGATGTTCCTCTATTGAACCGGAACGCTGAGGCCGAATTGAACGTAGCGATAGCTTGCTTTGATTCCCTCAGATTCTCCATGATAAACGATCTCTCCCAGCTAGTGGACGAACCTCTTCTCAAGATTCAGGAGGCTTTATCCTTTAAAGAAGCATTCGGAAAAGAAGATTAAGGTGGACATACCAGGCTTTTTTGGGGTATGCACCTTTTGTTTTAGACGAATGTTTTCAGGTGGTCATATTCGGTCTTTTGGGATATGCACCTTTTTGATTCGTGCTTGTAATGACTTTAGTTTTTACTGTTTGTAAATGTTTGACAATTATCCTAACCCGTGAATGGTTTAAGTAACCTCCGGATATTTTAATCCGGTCATTTTTTGATGTAATCATTTGCTTAAGTCATGCGTCCATGCTTTATTTACGATTGCATTTTAGTTTTCTAGAACGTTCGTGTATGTATGCGGAATCCGTCTTGTGAATATACTTAGGATAATTTTATTGAAAGTAAAAGATGGACATTTGCCAGTCCGTCCTTACTTTTTAGGGTTTGCATCCCTTAATTGGCCGATTGTAACATGTATGCTGCAGCTTTTTATAGGATAGAAAGTTCGTGCATTCTATTTATATTAAGATATTCCGGGGTATATCCCTCCCGGATATTACAAACTTTGGTAAAAACACAAAAGATGCGGGAATTACCCTCTGCATTACACTGGAAATAATAAAAAGAAACTTTTATTCTAAGTTCTTCCAGGATCAAGCAAGTACTTCAGAGGAAGCATCTTTTGAGGTGCGTCCCATCCCAAGTACGAGGGAGGGGAGTTCCATCCATTTTGACGAGCGTATAAGCTCCATTCTTTCCGGATGTTTTGACCACGTATGGTCCTTCCCATTTTGGGGCCATCTTCCCTGTTCCTTTGGCTAAACTGGCTTCGTTCCTCCGCATAACATAATCTCCTTCTTTGAAACAGACCTCCTTGACCTTAGAGTTGTAGTGCTTTTCTAACCCTTTTTTGTATTTGGCCTCTCTGATGGCCGCGAGTTCTCTTCGCTCCTCGGCTAGGTCAAGGTTTAAACAGAGCTGACGCTCATTTTCTTCTTGGCTTTGTACCATTCGGTGAGTGGGCATGCCTACTTCGGCTGGGATGATGGCCTCCGAGCCATAGGTCAAGATTAAGGGAGTTTCCCTTGTGCTTGTTTTCGGCATTATGCGGTGTGCCTAGAGAACGTGCGGTAGTTCGTCCGCCTAGGAGACCCCTTCCTTGCCCAACCGTTTTTTGATGTCTTCCATGATGCTTCAGTTGGCTCTTTCAACTTGCTCATTGGCCTGGGGATGAGCGACCGAGGCGAAGCTTTGTTCGATATGCATTTTACACCAAGTCTTGAATGGCTTTTTAGAAAATTATTTTCCATTATCACTCACGATGCAAAGTGGCATCCCGTACCGGCATACAATGTTCTCCCAGATGAACTGAAGTATTTGATCACCGATGATGGTTCAGAGAGGTTTGGCTTCGATCCACTTTGTAAAGTAATCAATCGACACGAACAAAAACCATACACCTCCGGTGGAGACGGCGAAGGGACCAACAATGTCAATTCCCCACTTTGGAAAGGGCTAGGCCGATGTTACATGTACGAGGTTGTTTTTTGCACGATGGCTGACTAGGCATGATGCTGGAAATCTTCACAAGCTTGTAATTCATTAACGACACTCTGATGCATTCCCGGCCAAAAGTACCCGGCGTTCATGGATTCGCGGCCCGGAGTGGATGCCGTAGATTCCCGAATGAATTTCTCTGATTACATAGCTGGATTCTTCCGGTGTTAAGCATCTTAGGAGCAGACCCAAAAATGTCTTTCGGTAAAGCTTTCCGTTAGGGACTTGGTACTGGATCGCTTTGACTTTCATCTTTCGTGCCTGAGCTTTATCTTCCGGAAGTTTACCATTTTCCAAATAATCCAAAATTGGTGTCATCCACGACGTTTCTTGCACGTTAATCGACATTATGGCTTCACCTTGGCTGATGGCCAGAGCTTGCAAAGTTTCAACTAAAACCTCTTTGGACAAGTGGCAGAATGTGACTAAAGCCAACTTGCTCAAAGCATCGACTTTTTTGTTCTTGCTCCTCGGAATATGAACAATTTTGCATGAGTCGAACGTGGCCATCAGACTGTTTACCTGATTCAGGTACCGGATCATATTTTCTTCTCATGCCTCATACTCCGCTTCATTGTTTGATGTTTTGAATTCAAAACGCAGGGGTAGGTGTACTCTATCCCTTCATGATCTATCAAGATCAGACCGGCTCCGGCTCCTTCTTTACCGGAGGCTTCATCCGTATACAAGTTCCAGACCTTTGGAAGGACGGGCTTTTCTTTTACGCTTTCTCCGATGGGAACCTTAGTGAGGAAATCTGCGACTGCTTGGCCTTTCACCGGACCTCTTGTTCGGTAGGTGATGTCAAAGGCACTAAGTTCTATAGCCCATTTTGTAAGACGTCCGGACACCTCGGGTTTTCTCAGGATCTGCTGGATCTTGAGATTAGTTTGCACTTCTGTGTTGAAAGCATGGAAGTACCTTCGGAGACGCCTTGATGCATGCATTAATGCGAGTGCCAAGCGATAGCTCTGTGCCGGGCCGGAGCCATATTCCTCTTTCTTTGGGCTATGGGTTTAACCGCGTGTGATACTTTCAACTTGTGTTCGACCATGTTATAGGTTTGCAAGCAAATACATCTAGGGAGCTGGATAACAACTTCCATAACCGCCTTTTTGTTCGTTTGGGGAGTTGTGCACCGATGACAATTTTTTGCTCCGAAAAGTCTGGATGGACAGCCCATTCTTCGGTGAGAGGTGCCGGAGGTTGTGAGTTATTTCCCCCACTCTGTCGTATCTCGGCGATGCACATGGTTAATTCGGAATGCAAGGTTGCGATACCGGCTTCGGTAGGAAACTTCAATGATCCATGAATGGTTGAACTGATGATACCGAAAGCTCACATTCCTGGTCTCCCCAATATGACGTTATGCACGGACCTTGCACCGACCACCAAGTAGGTTAGATTTACAGTTCTTGCCAGACTTCCGGTACCCAACATTGTTGGTAACGTGATCTGCCCGATCGGTTGGACCACTTCTCCAGAGAAACTCACTAATGGAATAGACACTTGAATTAATCTCGCCTTGGTTTGTGGAGCTAATTGCTGAAAACATTGTTGATACATGATCTCGGAGGCACTTCCACTGTCGACATAGATTCGCCGGACCTTGTATCCTGCAATGATTGCAGACACAATGATAGGTCTGTCCTTCACTTCACCCGAAGTTATTGGTGGAAAGGCAATCGGCTGATGCATCCATGCGGCCGTATGATGATTGGTCCGTTTGATGCCTTGGTTATCTATCTTCCATATCATGCAGATTCCGGACTGGTTGTTCGGATTATCTATCGAGGCAGCAGCAGACTTGCCGTCTTTCACTTCTTTTACTAGGTGTGAAAGTTTTCCGGAGCGGACTACTTTCTCGATCTCCTGCTTTAAAGACCAGCAGTCGTCTGTATTGTGGCCTCGTGCTCGGTGATAATCACAGTACTTTTTGGAATTCTTATCACCTGCATTTCGGAGCTTCGGAGGTGTGGGGAAGCTTGCTCCTTCGACGCTGAGGGTTTCACTAAGAGTTTTGGAGAGATCTGACAGATTATAGAACCTCGAACTAGAACTTCTTCCTCATTGTCAAACACAGATCCTCCGTTCTTCTTCTAGGAGGACATTTTTTGCTCTGTCTCGGTTGGCGCACTGCAAGCATTTTTTCCCCGAGCAAACGCCCGAGCACGTTCCATCAACACTTCCATTGTTTTCGGGAGATTTTCGTGTGGCTTTTCAACCAACTGATTATTCCGGACCCCATGACAAATGCCGGAGATCCTCAGTTGATCAACCACACCGCTAATCTACATACTTTCCCGATTGAATCTGTCTATGAAACTATCCTGAGACTCACCATCTTTCCTCCAGATGTTGTACACTTCGGTGATTTCTTTGGAACAGTGCCTTTGTTGACTGAAATTCTGAAGAAATAACCTCCGGAATTCCTCGAAATCATTGATTTCTCCTTCATTCAACACATCGAACCACACACGTGCGACTCCGGTTAACGTTTGTGCAAACATAAAACACCAGGATGGCATCGGCCATTGTTCGACTCATGCGGCTCCATCGAAATCAAACATGTGATCGTCCGGGTCTATGGTGCCATCATATTTCTTTACTATAGTCGACATTTTGAGCTTCGGCGTAAGCTTAGCATGGACGATACGAGCGCTGGATTTCGACTTTGCTGTCATCGATACTAGGTGATATGGTTTCGTGAGCTCTGGGTTATTAATCGTCCCCACTTGAGGATCCGTACGTATCATACTGCTAGAGATGGTCTTGTAGACACCTGTATAAAATTGCTATAAGTTTCCCCTATTGGAGTAACGATTGTGGAGAAAGTAGGAGCGGCGAAAGCCATAGGACTTGTAGTCCTTACCGGTGTCTCGTGGTGAAAAGCCTGGTTCGTAAATCGAGGAGCTGTTCATCTCTAGCCTGCTGAGCTTTCAACCGTCGTAAGAGACTGGCGTTTTTGAAGAGGATTTCTGCATCGAATTCGGATGCCTGTGAAGTTGGCATCAGTATGAATGGTAACGTTATTCCTGGCCCTGAGCTCAAAGGAGCTGAAACCATGGAAATGACACTTGTTGGAGCTGTAGTTTGCGAACTAGCAGCAGTGGATCCCAAATTTAAAGAACCTGGGGCCGCCATAGATTAGTTGTGATGCAGTTTCGCGTGCAATCAAATGGCTCACACACAATGATTCATTCAAAGACTTGGAACCGAATGGTTCAAAGAAACCTGAGAGGTTTTCTTTACAATAATCAAACTCAAAAACTGCATAAACAATAAACCTAAGACCCTAATTTATAACTATGAAAACAACAAAATAGGAAATTCAAATTTTAAATAAAAATATAAGATATGCTGATATACTCTTGCATCATACTCCCCCTCTTCGAAAAAAACTCGTCCTCGAGTTTTGTTTTTGAATCAAAGCCACCTGGATCAAAAGAAACATCAACCCGATTCCTTATTATCATGACCCACCTAATCAATTCAACTTCATAGATTATCTCGCCCGACTCTAAACTTGTGCCACCTGGGTCGAATGGAGGATTAGACCATCTCTTATTCCACACTTGTGTATATGCAGTAAAAGTGTTACAAAATTGATAACATAGCATACCCAGGTCAACTGAATTTTTTTCTCGGCTTTTCTTTAGTTGGGGTTTAGTAGGCCCCGATGACCCACTATTAGTAGTAGTTGGCCCATTCGTGTGTTTCAATTCAACATAGTTTTGAGCCATCTTAATTTGCATATCAGGAGCCTCGTCACCTTTTGAGGTTTTCGAAGCTGGAGGTGGCCCAACAAAGTGCCTCCTTTTCTCTTGTACAAAGACCTCACTATCCATTACTTTATTATTTGAAACCCAATATTCTAAAGCCTCTCCTGATCTAACGAAATCCACTACACAATTTTTATTAACTGAAGCTATGTACGCATAATTCAAATCCGCACGATCTTTTTTCACGTTGGGGCCCGCCATACTATTATTATCTTCTTGAATGGCCCACATGTTTGGAAAGAACAAACTATTTTTCCTACTACCATTGGCAGGCATATCCACAAGTTTGGAAACTTTATTAATCACCTATGTCTGAATATTTGAATGATTATCACGTTCGTTGTTTAGCAAATAATCTTTTAACTTTGCCATTATTTTCGGCTGAATAGTTGGGATTTCCATAGCCATGAGATCGCCACTTTTAACCACCCCATCACTACCGGTAGCGCCCAAATTAACACCGGTGGCCACCGTAGCATCACCGTTATCAACCTTATTATAATTTAAAAGTTCATCAAAGATACCTATAGACATCTTCGCATATCCATTCCTTGACTCCTCTCTACCGTCTCCTTTGTCGCCTTCTCCGTTCAGGGTTCTAGTAACCGATAAATAATCTTCTTGGCTCACCTCTCCATCCTCATAATTATCAAAACAAGGAGGTGAGTAATAGATAAAACCGCCATGGGTAGGATGCTCCTCATCCTCGTTCACATCGTCCCGGACGATGGTTCCTGATTCGGTTTCCTTAACACGCATCTCCCGTCGTAACTCAAGATCTCGGACTCTTTGGCGGAGCCGTTTGATCTCTTCAAGATCCCAGACTCGTTGTCTGAGTCGTTTGATCTCTTCAAGATCTAGGACTCGTTGTCAGAGCCGTTTGATCTCAAAATCTCGCGAGTCAACACCAACTCTTCCACTGCCTCGGTCGGCGATTCTGCGAGTAAGATGTCGGTCTTCTCCAAGAGCATGTGAGTCGGGACCACCTCTGCCGTTGCCTCGATCGGCGACTCTACGGACACAAGGGTAATCTCTATCACATCGAGCCATTTGATAAACCAAAGCTCTGATACCACCTGATGCAGTTTTGCGTGCAATCAAATGGCTCACACACAATGATTCATTCAAAGACTTGGAACCCAAGGGTTCAAAGAAACCTTAGAGGTTTTCAATAATCAAACTCAAAAACCGCATAAACAATAAACCTAAGACCCTAATTTATAACTATGAAAACCACGCGAAACTGCATCAGTTGGTATCACAACAAATTTCATTTGTGTATATGCAGTAAAAGTGTTACAAAATTGATAACATAGCATACCCAGGTCAACTGAATTTTTTTCTAGGCTTTTCTTTAGTTGGGGTTTAGTAGGCCCAGATGATCCACTATTAGTAGTAGTTGGCCCATTCGTGTGTTTCAATTCAACATAGTTTTGAGCCATCTTAATTTGCATATCAGGAGCCTCGTCACCTTTTGAGGTTTTCAAAGCTGGAGGTGGCCCAACAAAGAGCCTCCTTTTCTCTTGTACAAAGACCTCACTATCCATTACTTTATTATTTGAAACCCAATATTCTAAAGCCTCTCCTGATCTAACGAAATCCACTACACAATTTTTATTAACTGAAGCTATGTACGCATAATTCAAATCCGCACGATCTTTTTTCATGTTGGGGCCCGCCATACTATTATTATCTTCTTGAATGGCCCACATGTTTGGAAAGAACAAACTATTTTTCCTACTACCATTGACAGGCATATCCACAAGTTTGGAAACTTTATTAATCACCTCTGTCTGAATATTTGATTGATTATCATGTTCGTTGTTTAGCGAATAATCTTTTAACTTTGCCATTATTTCCGGCTCAATAGTTGGGATTTCCATAGCCATGAGATCGCCACTTTTAACCACCCCATCACTACCGGTAGCGCCCAAATTAACACCGGTGGCCACCGTAGCATCAGCGTTATCAACCTTATTATAATTTAAAAGTTTATCAAAGATACCTATAGACATCTTCGCATATCCATTCCTTAACTCCTCTTTACCATCTCCTTTGTCGCCTTCTCCGTTCAGGGTCTTAGTAACCCATAAATAATCTTCTTGGCTCACCTCTCCATCCTCATAATTATCAAAACAAAGAGGTGAGTAATAGATAAAACCGCCATGGGTAGGATGCTCCTCATCCTCGTTCACATCGTCCCGGACGATGGTTCCCGATTCGGTTTCCTTAACACGCATCTCCCGTCGTAACTCAAGATCTCGGACTCTTTGGCGGAGCCGCTTGATCTCTTCAAGATCCCAGACTCGTTGTCTGAGCCGTTTGATCTCTTCAAGATCTAGGACTCGTTGTCGGAGCCGTTTGATCTCAAAATCTCGCGAGTCAATACCAACTCTTCCACTGCCTCGGTCGTCGATTCTGCGAGTAAGATGTCGGTCTTCTCCATGAGCATGTGAGTCGGGACCACCTCTGCCGTTGCCTCGGTCGGCGACTCTACAGACACAAGGGTAATCTCTATTACATCGAGCCATTTGATAAACTAAAGCTCTGATACCACCTGATGCAGTTTCGCGTGCAATCAAATGGCTCACACACAATGATTCATTCAAAGACTTGGAACCGAATGGTTCAAAGAAACCTTAGAGGTTTTCTTTACAATAATCAAACTCAAAAACTGCATAAACAATAAACCTAAGACCCTAATTTATAACTATGAAAACAATAAAATAGGAAATTCAAATTTTAAATAAAAATATAAGATATGCTGATATACTCTTGCATCAAGTTGTTTCGTTGCTCAAGAAATTCACTAAGTGAAGGACTGTGAGCTTGAAATCAGATGGCGCCAATTAAAGATCCAAAAATCAGAGGCCGGAGCCTGAGATCGGAATTAGGAACTTGGGGGAGATCGAGGACCTGAACCTGCAAAAGAGAAAACCGTTAGGCTCGCCGCAGAGATGGGAGGGCCCCTCTGCGACCACACTCCGATGTGATGATAAATATTTGATAGAGAGAGAAAGTAGAGATAGAAAGTAGGACGAAGGTTCAGGAAATCGTACTTGGCTTGTACTTGGAGGGGTATTTTTACTAGTCAACTGAGATGATGTCATCTGGACGCATTTGTTTGGATGTCCGTCTCCGGTATTCAGGAGTATGGTGGTCTACAGAATGTTCGTCCTGTGGCGTTCCGGTCCGTCCCTCATGAGATGGTCCGGCTCCGGATATGTATCTTCAATCAGTAACAGTAGTATCTCCAGCGGAGGTGTAACCACATAGATCTGGTGGCTGCTATGGTAGATGTGGCGCAAATGGTGGAGTTGTTCAAGAGCGGGGACTAGATTGATGAGGTTTTGGTTCGGATTCGTGACCATATGCTTGATTTTTGGCAAACTAGGATTTTATAAGTGGAGATTCTGGTGATTTGGGGCTTGAACAAGCTTTCTCCAGCAACGTCCAGCACGAGGTGAGAGCCCACACCTGTAGAATCATTTCTTTTCTGAACCAAAAGCTTGCATCGAGAACCAGCACGTGTTCGTCCCGTTCGCTTTCGATACTTTTGGCGCTCTCGCCCCTGACGCGGTGCGGTTCCTCAAGCGGGTTCAGCAGGTGGTAAGCAGTAACACCGCGCATGTAAAGAGGTAAAATTTTGTGTTTAGCAGGGTAGGGTTTGGTATTTAGAAGGGGGTAGCAGTGCAACTTGTTGCTCGTCTACCTGTCATTAGTCTGTAATCGTCTCTGTTTTTATAATATTAATAAATTGTAAGAGGGGATAGTGATTCTTGAATGAACCCATTTGACTATTTGAGAACCCATTGGACAGGGTATTCAATAAAATGACCACCTGTAAACTGTTCATGCAAAACATGATGATATCACTTCTGGTTCTCCGATTTATTGGTGCTATATAGCATCCTATGGCTGTAACAAGGTATCCCATTTATTCCAACTTGCTCATTAAGGATTTGGAAAATTTTGAGGTTGGTGTATATATGCCTTTTATAAAAATATGGTGATCATATTTACGCGCGATCCCTTTTTTATTATGTTTTAGCTCGTATAGAAAACTGACATTAAAGCAACGCCATTGCGCTAAGAGCACACATTACCATTAATGGGTCTAGAAGTAGCGATATCAAGCTGAATATTCCGGTGTGACATGTATCGTATGAGGTATCAAGCTAACATCAGTTTTAGTAAAATAATATTCTCACCTTAGAAAAAAACATTAATGAATTTTATATTCCTATTGATAGCCTTGTTGAAATTTTGTGTGTGGGTGTTAGGACCCAGAAAATTCATATTGCAATTTTTTTACATGTTTGCCAACTTCATAGAAAATACATGTGCATATTAGAGGGCTGGGCATTGTTGATTTGATAATAACTTGAATTTATTATCATTCACAAGTCCTGCCTGGTGCTTCTTTGTTCGCTGTTTGTAATTGATCAGTCTCAATTAGAAACAACACCGTAAATCCGTAATAAAAGTGACAGTAAACCCAACATCTATAGACTTAGAACATCATGGCCAAAGGTAACCAACCATAAATGCGGGCTATTAGCTCAGTGGTAGAGCGCGCCCTGATAATTGCCTCGTTGTGCCTGGGCTGTGAGGGCTCTCAGCCACATGGATAGTTCAATGTGCAAACCTTCTCAGTTTCTTGCCGTTGTCAAAATGTATGCTTTGATGTATCACGTAACTTTGATGTTTCTTTCAAATTAGAAAAGATTAGGTGACGTGAAATAAAAGGGTGTGCCTATTGGCACACTAATGTGCCTATTGGCACACCAAACCCTAGCAAAACTAGGGTTTATATACGCAGCGTATAGGTCAATACGCAGCGTATAGGTCAATACGCAGCGTATAGGGTTAACCCTCTATGCTGCGTATTGACCTATACGCTGCGTATATAAACCATGGATCTCAGTGCCTAATAACCAATCATTGCACAAAAAACAAGGTTTATATACGCTGCGTATAGGTCTCTAAGCAGCGTATATAAACCATCTGAAAATTTGGGGTCATTTTGGTAGGTTTGAAGCATCAGTTTTTCACAAGGTTTATATACGCTGCGTAGAGACCTATACGCAGCGTATATAAAAGTCTGAAAATGTCCTTTATACCCTTGTGTTGAGGCTATACGAAGCCAAATACAAGGGTAGTTGTGTCATTTTTGTCTCATACGCTGCGTAGAGATCTATACAAGACCTATAGAGAACCTATACGTATTTCTTTTGTGTATTTCTTTGTTTATTTACCAAAAAAAAAGAAAATTATTTATAAAAAAAACAATATTATTGGTAATACAAATATAAATTATAAATATTAAAAATAATACAAATATTATGAATTATAAAAATTAAAAATAATACAAATATTATGAATTATAAAAATTAAAAATAATACAAATATTATGAATTATAAAAATAAAAAATAATACAAATATTATGAATTACAAGACCTACAGAGAACCTATACGAGACTTACACTATACACTATACGATACGATATAACACCCGTATAGGCCTATAGGCGTGGTTTAGGTCCCGTATTGACCTCGTATAAGCCTATAAGTGTGATATCGTATCGTATAGGTGTGGTTTAGGTCTCGTATTGACCTCGTATAAGCCTATAAGTTTGATATCGTATCGTATAGGTGTAGTATAGGTCACGTATTGACCTCGTATAAGCCTATAAGTGTGATATCGTATCATATAGGTGTGGTATAGGTCTCGTATTGACCTCGTATAAGCCTATAAGTGTGACATCGTATCGTATAGGTGTAGTATACGTCACGTATTGACCTCGTATAAGCCAATAAGTGTGACATCATATCGTATAGCATAATATATGTCCCGTATAGGCATATGGGTGTGGTTTAGATCCCATATAGGCCTATAGGTGTGGTTTAGGCCCCGTATAGGCCTATAGGTGTGGTTTAGGTCCCGTATAGGTCCCGTATAGGCCTATACGGGACCTAAACCACACCTATAGGTCTATACGGGACCTAAAGCACACATATAGGCCTACACGGGACATATATACACCTATAGACCTATACGGGTGTTATATCGTATCGCATAGTAGCGTATCATGTTGCATCGTATCGTATAGTGTATAGTATAAGTATCGTATAGGTTCCATGTCGGTCTTGTATACGCCTATAGGCCTACACGGGACCTAAACCACACCTATAGGCCTATACGGGACATATATACACCTATAGACCTATACGGGTTTTATATGGTATCGTATAGTAGCGTATCGTGCTGTATTGTATTGTATTGTATTGTATTGTATAGTGTAGTAGCGTATAGGTTCCATGTAGGTCTTGTATAGGTTCCATGTAGGTCTTGTATACGCCTATAGGCCTACACGGGACCTAAACCACACCTATAGGCCAATACGGGACATATATACACCTATAGGCCTATACGGGTGTTATATCGTATCGTATAGTAGCGTATCGTGTTGCATCGTATCGTATAGTGTATAGTATAAGTCTCGTATAGGTGATGTATATGCCTATAGGCCTATACGGGACATATACTACGCTATACGATACGATATCACACTTATAGGCTTATACGAGGTCAATACGTGACATATACTACGCTATACGATACAATATCACACTTATAGGCTTATACAAGGCCGATTCGTGACCTATACTACACCTATACGATTCGATATAACCTTTATAAAAAAAAACCTTCATATACGCTGTGTATAGGTCTATACGCAGCGTATATAAAGGGTCAAAAAGACCGTTGAGCCCTTCATTTGGGGCTATACGAAGCCAAATGCAAGGGTAAAAATGTCTTTTGACCCTTTATATACGCTGCGTATGGGTCTATACGCAGCGTATAGTGGGAAAGACCATTTTACCCCTGCATTTGGGGCTATACGCAGCCATATGCAAGGGTAAAATTGTCTTTTTGACACTTTATATACGCTGCGTATAGGTCTATACGCAGCGTATATAAAGGGTAATTTTTATTTTTAACCACAAACTTGTGGTAAAAATATACTTTTTGACCCTTATACGCAACGTATATAAAGGGTGAATTTAAAAAAACATTTTTAAGTATCGTATCATATAGTATAAGTCTCGTATAAACCTCGTATAAGTCTCATATACGTCTTGTATCTGCCTATAGGCCTATACGTGACCTATACTATAGTGTCGTATTGTATCGTATCGTATCGTATCATATCGTATCGTATGGTATCGTATTGTGTATATTATCGTATCGTATAGTGTATAGTATAAGTCTCGTATAGGTTCCATATAGGTCTTGTATATGCCTATACGCCTACACGGGACCTAAACCACACCTATAGGCCTATACGGGACATATATACACCTACAGACCTATACGAGTGTTATATCGTATCGTATAGTAGCGTATCGTGTTACATCGTATCTTATAGTGTATAATATAAATCTCGTATAGGTTCCATGTAGGTCTTGTATATGCCTATAGGCCTACACGGGACCTAAACCATACCTATAGGCCTATACGGGACATATATACACCTATAGACCTATACGGGTGTTATATCGTATCGTATAGTAGGGTATCGTGTTGCATCGTATTGTATAGTCTAGTAGCGTATAGGTTCCATGTAGGTCTTGTATACGCCTATAGTCCTAGACGGGACCTAAACCACACCTATAGGCCTATACGGGACATATATACACCTATAGACCTATACAGGTGTTATATCGTATCGTATAGTAGCGTATCGTGTTGCATCGTATCGTATAGTGTATAGTATAAGTCTCGTATAGGTGATGTATATGCCTATAGGCCTACCTCAACCACACCTATAGGCCTATACGGGATATATATACACCTATAGACCTATACGGGTGTTATATCGTATTGTATAGTAGCGTATCATGTTGCATCGTATCGTATCGTATAGTGTAGTAGTGTATCGTGTTGCATCGTATTGTATAATATATTTGTATTATTTACCAATAATATTGTTCTTTTATAAATAATTTTCTTTTTTAATTTTTATAATTCATAATAGTTGTATTATTTTTAATTTTCATAATTTATATTTGTATTATTTACCAATAATATTGTTTTTTATAAATAGTTTTCTTTTTTAATTTTTATAATTAATAGTAGTTGTATTATTTTTAATTTTTATAATTTATATTTGTATTATTTACCAATAATATTGTTTTTTATAAATAATTTTCCTTTTTAATTTTTATAATTCATAATAGTTGTATTATTTTTAATTTTTATAATTTATATTTGTATTATTTACCAATAATATTGGTTTTTTATATATAATTTCTTTTTTTTATAAATAAACAAAGGAATACATAAAAAAATACAAAAATTGAGCTTTATATACGCTGCATATAGATCCCTACGCAGCGTATATAAACCCTTGTTTTCTGTGCAATGATTGCTGATAAGGCTCTGAAATCCATGGTTTATATACGCTGAGTATAGGTCTATACGCAGCGTATAGGGTATAGGGTACCCTATACGCTGCGTATATACCCTATACGCTGCGTATAGACCTATACTCAACCCTATACGCTGCGTATAGACCTATACTCAGCGTAGGTAAAACCTAAGTGTGCAGATAGGCAAACAAAGTGTGCAGATAGGCAAACAAAGTGTGCAGATAGTTAGAGCCATAAAATGAGTGTGTTTTTAATTTATAAATTGCTAAATTTGTTTTATTGATTTTACCTTAACCTTCACGTCTATGTTGTTATCTGTTGATGTATATGTATGTATGTATATAAACTAGGAGCCTTTTATGTGGCATATTGGTATTATTATGTATCTTCCTACAACAGATGCTCACCAAAGGAAAAACTAACAGAATAACTTTTCTGTTATAGGCACCTTACGTAAGTGCAATTCTGGGATCAATATTCTGCATATGAACATTGGGCTAAAATTGAGGTAAATCTGCATGCCACATCTTTTATTTCTTGGTATTGTTCTTTTGTTGACAATTCTCAAACTTTTAATGAACTTATCTTTTAAGATCAGAAAATGATATGCTCATTATCAAAGAAAGAAAAAGGCATAAAATCTGATCATCAATGTTGTTTAACTACATAGTAATCAAAAGCTCCCTAGAGTCTAGACGCAAGCCTAGGCTCTCGGGGCGAGGCGAGGCACAAGTTAAGCTCCTCAAACTACTCAGGTACAAAAAATGCTCCGCACCAGCCTCGGTGGGCCTGGTTTCTTCACTTGATGTCAAGCGCTAGGCACACTCCAGGCGCATGTTGGATTAATCGGGTTTGTTTGCGGGTCACGGGTCGGCACGTTATCGGGTCACGGGTCAAATGGTTATGTAGCTAACAAACCAGTAAGTTAGCAGGTCGTTTATTTGGATCAGTTCGTTGCATTGTGTTTGCATAAAGTAGTGGTCAGAGTTGTACGAGTTCAACGGGAACGTGGTTGACCGAGTTTATTGCATGTTTACGTTGAGTTGGATGCATGGTATAGTAGTACACCCCATATTTTCATCGATATTTTCTTTCAGTTCATACATACATATATGCGTGAGTTTGTGAGTGAAGTTTGAGGGGCCTGTAACAAACATTTGGTATCAGAGCCTAGGGCTCATAGGAAGCGGGTTTGAAGATCGGAGGAAGCCTCCGCCGCCGACGGGTGTGTCGGGTCGGTGGAAGGCAGGCATGAAAAAGGTCCAGCCCGTCGCCGCGGGACAAACGCAGCAGGAAAACGGGTTGTTCGGGACTGTGTTGCAGCGTTAGACGGAAACAGAAAGGTGTTTCGGTTCGACCGTTGTTTCGGGGAAGTGCCGGTATAACAGCGGGTGACCGACATCAGTTTTCAAGGCTGTTTAGGTGTCATTTTACAGCAGAAGACGGAGGCGTTATGGTGTTTTCGATAGGCCATTGTTGTGGTAGACATACCGGTTAAGACGACGAGGGTGACCGGTGATAAACACTTGTTTTCCGGGGCTGTTAACAGTGATCAAAAGAAGGTTCAAGGCTGTTCGGATGTTAGTTGCGGGTTTGCGCAACTGTTATACAACGGTGACAACAACAGAATGTTTTGTGGAAGCCTTGGTCGGATTGTTTGTGATAAGAGGAGACCGGCGTAGTGCGTGAAAAGCGGGCAGAATGGATCCGTCAAAGCAGGTGGCTTTGGATTCGTCTCGTTTGGCAAGGTGAAAAAACGGAAGAAGCGGGTGGCTTGTTTTCTTTGTCGGTGGAGTGGCCTCTTGAACAAGGGTGATCGGAAAAAGGTGCGGGTTGTTGAGACAAGAAGAAAGTTGGTAAATAACACGGTGTTACATTATGGCGTTGGAGTTCAATCAGGTGGCTTTGGAAATGGCCGGGGTGAGGTCGTCAATCCGTGAAAAGTCGTGATGTTAATGAACGTTTCCAACGTGAAGCCATGTTACATGTTACAAGTGTTGTGAAGAATCAAAAGGGTTGAACTGAGAAGGCTTTGGACGTGACCGAGGTGAAAGTCGGGTGTTCGGTAGAAGTCGAGATGGTTCGAGGAGAAATGGTAGTTCGGTGCTGCAGTGATGTGTGTGAACAAACCGATTAAGGGGGTGAATGTTGGATTAATCAGGTTTGTGTGCGGGTCACGGGTCGGCACGTTATCGGGTCACGGGTCAAATGGTTATGTAGCTAACAAACCAGTAAGTTAGCGGGTCGTTTATTTGGATCAGTTTGTTGCATTGTGTTTGCATAAAGTAGTGGTCAGAGTTGTACGAGTTAAAGGGGAACGTGGTTGACCGAGTTTATTGCAAGTTAACGTTGAGTTGGATGCATGGTATAGTAGTACACCCCATATTTTCATCGATATTTTCTTTCAGTTCATACATACATATATGCGTGAGTTTGTGAGTGAAGTTTGAGGGGCCTGTAACCAACATTTGGTATCAGAGCCTAGGGCTCATAGGAAGCGGGTTTGAAGATCGGAGGAAGCCTCCGCCGCCGGCGGTGTGCCGGGTCGGTGGAGGGCAGGCATGAAAAAGGTTTTTCGGGTTTCGACACAAAAGGCCTTCAAAACATAGTTCAACGTGGTTGTATAATTTCTTGCTTGACCTGTTTCTATACTTGATATGAAAACATGTATTTTTTTGAGATGAACTCTAGAATATTTTAAAATATGTTGGTGAATAACTCACTTTAGTTCAGTTTTTTTTTCTTCACATTTTTTATTCAGTTATGAATTGTGTGGGAGAGATTACAATTGTGATGTTTTTGTTTGCATAGGTACTCAAGGTGCTCCAAGGAATACTTGTGGTGTGTGACCAATGATTACTTAGTAAAGGATGAAAAAAGACACATTATTTATTGTATTCTTGATTTAAAGAGGTTGGGTGTTGATTTAATTATTTTGAAACTTGGTAATGGTGGTGACCGGTGGTCGATTCTGGTGAATATGTGAGTCTTGACAACCATAATCTCCTATTTTGGTTATATACAGTCATTTGGAATATATGTATAGCTTCCTATTTGCATTTCTTGACATATTGACATATGTTCATGTTTTGGTTTTGACTTTTTTTCTAAATCTGCCAAAAGTAATAACTTAAATGATATTATCTAAATTCATAAATAGTTTAACTACAATGTTTTTTTATATTATATTTCTTTTTAGGAAACCGTCCATCAGATTGTGAACAAACATGGCGGCTAGAGCTGAGAAGACGGGCAGGCGAAGTGATTTTGTCCAATTTACCCTCGGTGGATTTTAACAATTTGACACCTTCAAGAACTGCTATGTACGTGACAAAGCGACAAGTATGTTCTACCATGTACGTGACAAAGTGCATATGGAAAAGGTGTATTTGCAGCCACACAGAGGTTTAAAACAGGTTTAAACTTTATAAGCTAATACAATTGTTGTCAAGGAATTGCAAGTTGACAACAAGAACATTCTACTATTTGTTGTTGCATACTTATTTGGGCAAAAGTTCAAATACAAATAATCTTAACATACTAAACATACAAATTGAAGGAAAACCCAAAAAGACAAGTTGACATTTTTGTAATTACTACCAACTATCAAAGTTACAACCAAAAATACCTAAAAAAACACAAATTTTTTTTTTTTAACATTTTTATTAAAAAATCGCTACATTTCGTTAGCACAAAAAAAAAAAAAATTTTTTTGCTACTACTAAAAGTAGCGATTTTTTAATAAAAAATGTTAAAAAATAAAATAAAATAATTTGTGTGTTTTTTTTTTATTTTTTTAGATTTTTTTAGGTTTTTTGGGGGTTTAGTTTTTAGCATTTTAGCTTGGGTGGGGGGAGGGGAGGGTTAGGTTTTTTTAGGTTTTTGGGGGTGGGGGGGGGGGGTTAGGCTTTTTTAGGTTTTTGGGGGTGGAGGGGGGGGGGGGGGGGGGTTAGGGTTTTTTTAGGTTTTTGGGGGGTGAGGGGGGGGGGTTAGGTTTTTTTAGGTTTTTGGGGAGTGGGGGGGTTAGGTTTTTTTAGGTTTTTGGGGGGTGGGGGGGTAGGTTTTTTTTAGGTTTTTGGGGGGTGGGGGGTTTAGGTTTTTTTTGGGGGTGGGGGGAGTGGTTAGGTTTTTTTAGGTATATTTGTAGAGTAACTTTGATAGTTATTGATAATTACAAAAATGTCACCTTGTCTTTTTGAGTTTTCCTTCAATGTGTATGTTTAGTATGTTAAGATTATTTGTACAAGAACTTTACCCTACTTATTTGTCTAGACCCCTTCATGGCTCTTGACTTTTAGTTCTTGGTGATGTAATAAACTCAAAACTAAAGTCATATCATGACTGCATAGGTTTTTGTATGAGTATCAAGTTAGGTTTAAACATCAATCACTAAATTCGTCATCGCATCGTGTGGATTCCCTATTAGTATACATATACATATATACATAGAGATTCATTTGAGAAGAAATTAAATTGAGAATAAAAAGAACAAAGGGTATATTTGTAAAACCTTAAATAGTTTTTTCTGTCATCTCATTTATTATTATCTTTAACTAATTAATTAGTTATAAAGACTATCATCCTCTATACTAAAAGTTTTACCTACACACCTCAAAATTTATCCTACACGATTTAAAATTTATCAGACACATATTGAAATTTATCGTACACAGCTAGTATTTCATCCTACGCACCTCGTAATTTATCCTACAATTTAAATTAATTTTTTTACTTCTTTGAAAAAATATATTTTTTTGAAAATATGTTACAAATTTAATATAGTTAGCTATTAAAAAAGAAGACTACTAATTAATGATCTATCTAAGTATACCAATATACCCTTATACTAATATTAAATACAAAAATTAAATAAAGTAACATAAAGTATTTTTATTGGTTTAAATTTCTATTTTTTATTCTTATAAAAAGATTTTTCTCATTTGAACCCTCTACTATATATATATATATATATATATATATATATATATATATATATATATATAGGGAGAAGATCATGCGAGAACCACCTTTTATTGCGAGAACCGCGAGAACCAATGTGAACACAACAAAAATGCCTAAAAATAGCTAAAAATCACACAATTTTTTTTTAATATATTTTATATAAAAATCGCTACTTTTCGAAGCCAAAAAAAAAATAAATAAATTTTTTTAAAAAAAAAAAATATATTTTTTCCCACTAAAAGTAGCGATTTGAGCATAAAAAATATTAAAAAAAAATTTAGATTTTTTAGGTTTTTTGGGGGTTTAGTTTTTAGCATTTTAGCTTGGGGGGGGGGGGGAGGGGAGGGTTTGGTTTTTGGGGGGGTGGGGGAGGGGGGTTTAGGTTTTTTTTTTTTTTGGGGGGGGGGGGGGGTTAAGTTTTTTTAGCTATTTTAGGTTGTGTTCACATTGGTTCCCGCGGTTCTCGCAATAAATGGAGTTCTCGCATGAGCCCCTCCCTATATATATATATATATATATATATATATATATATATATATATATATATATATATATATATATATATATATGTATGTATATATAGAAAAAGTATATCGTACATTATGGCTTAACGTACTTCACGTACAACAACGTGCGTGATTTGTTCTATATCATGTGTGATTAATGTTTTCAATATGCGTGATTATTGTGTTTCAACATGAGTGATTTTGGATTTTTGAGTTATAACGTGCGTGATTTTAAAATGAACGTGCGTAATTACCTGTCGTACGTGATATACGTTAAGCTGTAATGTACGTTAACCTTCCTCTCTCTCTCTCTCTATATATATATATATATATATATATATATATATATATATATATATATATACAGGGCCGCTAATATGAAAATCACCTTCAGTTGTAAGAACCGCGGGAACCACTTTCTGGCCATTAGATCTTCAAAATGGATGGATGAGATTAAAAGTAGTTAAAAGTAATATTAAATTCTTTTTGTCTTATTATGTCCTTAATATTTTAATCTAAAAGGGTATTTGAGTAATTTTGTTTTTTTTGCCTTATTAATTTTATTATTTTTTATTACATTTTGTCCTATTAATTGTTTTTTTCTAAAATCAGATTTTTTATTAAACAACATTTTTTAAATCTGATTTTTTGATAAAACAATTTTACGCACATTTTTTTACGACCCGTTTTTTACGCGCGTTTTTTTACGACCCGTTTTACACTCCGTTTTTTCACGCCGTTTTTGCGACCGGGTTTTTAAGTGCCGTTTTTTATGCCCGGTTTTACGCACCGTTTTTGTTGCGCCGTTTTTTACGTCACGTTTTTACAAGCCGTTTTTACGCCCCATTTTTTACGTCCCGTTTTTACGTGCCGTTTTACCGTCCCGTTTTTACGCGTCGTTTTCTACGCCCCGTTTTTTCACGCCGTTTTTGCGACCGGGTTTTTACATAAAAAAAGCTTTATGTTTTACATTAAAAAGTTTACATTTTACGTTAAAAAGTTTACATTTTGCGTTAAAAAATTTACGTTTTACGTTAAAAACTTTACGTTTTACATTTTACGTTAAAAAATTTACGTTTTACATTTTACGTCAAAAAGTTTACGTTAAAAAGTTTACGTTTTACGTTTTTACGTTGTACGTTAAACTTTTTAAACTTTTTACGTTTTACGTTTTACGATAAACTTTTTACGTTTTACGCTTTACGTAAAACTTTTTACGTTTTACGTTAAAATTTTTACGTTTTACGTAAAACTTTTTACGTTTTGCGTAAAACTTTTTATGTTTTACGTTAAAACGAACGCACCATAAATCGCAAACTCGTTAGGTGTCTCAGATAGATTGTTATCATCATCGACTGGGTGGAAAAAATTAAAAAACCAACAACATCAAAACAATGTGTATCTCGAAAAAAACGGGGTTTGGCTCAGATTTTCCGATAATCAGAGGCTGCAAAGTGGGGTTGCACGTTCAAAAACCTACTCTCCACCATCCTTGCCGTGCTATTGTCATCAAAATATGCGTTTTTTTTGCATCATCACTGCCAAGAACCATCGTCAATATCAATTATCGGCAAAAAAAGTTTCAGTCGGCACAACGGGGCACCCCCGACACCAGCGGGCACCACGGGGCACCACCAAGCACTATCGGCACCGCTGTACAGACCCATCAAGCATCTCTAATAAAAACATCCAACACCCATTTCATATAGAAATACACAAATCAAAGTAAAACCCAACAAACATAATCAAACAGACAAGCTGTACAGGTAATCAATCCAACAGAAACAACACAAGAAGTTCGACCAGTAGCCACCACCCCTAAAAAACACCCTCTTCCTTCACCAAATCACAAAACAAAACCAACCGAATCACAAAACACAAATACAAAATTGTTTCAAAAACTGACCAGATTCAAAGATTAACAAACCACCTCCCTTGCAAAACCCACTTCTCAAAAACCTAGAGAGAGAGAGACAACAAAACCCAACATAATCTTATTCACTCACAATTTCAACATCATCCCTATAGAAACACTCAGATATAACAATGAAATGCAGAACCAAATCTCAGATAAAACATACTTGAATTCACACCATTAATCATCAATTATGCACAAATCAGGAAACACAATGATACAAACAATAACATATTACTGACCGAGGGTTTAGATACAAAAAGGCTACACGGCTGCCATGAAGTTTCCTTCACCGTCCCGACCAAACTTCAACCACTGCCACCCTATTCCCTTATCATCATCTCCAACCACCATCCCTTTGAAGCTAATCGTAGAGCAGCAAAAAACCCAGTCGCCGGCGGTAGCGTTTCTGGCCGTCGCTACCTTGTCGGCATCCCACCGGCCACCCCCATTACCTCAGCCGTTCAGTGAGAGAGAGAGAGAGATAAACAGGGCCGGGTGATGCCGGCGGCGAGTTCATCGAGGGTCGGCGCCGCGAGTTCATCAACTCCGGGGAGTGGGGCGGCATATTAGCTTTGTTTCAAGATGGTGGTGGTGGGAGTGGGGCGGCAGATCTAATTGTGTTTTGAAGATGGTGGTGGTGAATGTTGAGAGGTGAGAGATGGAGGTGAGATGAGAGTTGAGAGAAGTGAGAGGAGAGGATGATAGATATAAGTCTGCTACAATAAATGAAGAGAGAGAGAGAGAAAGATTAGATATTTTGAAGGAAATGACCAAAATACCCCTTATTCTGATTGGTAGATAGTGGTTCTCACGGTTCTTACAACTGGTGATGGTTTCTATTTTAGCGGCTCCCTATATATATATATATATATATATATATATATATATATGATTGGGTTCTAGAGTGAACACTAGTATACTTACGAACTGAGTGAACAAATACTGGCCATTGATCTACACATGTGTATGGCCAGGATCTCATCATCAAATCGTAAAATACACTAGTGTATTTCAACACCAAATCCTGTCCATTGATCTACACACGTGTATGGCCAGGATTAGTTCACTCAGTTCACAAACTACACTAGTGTTCACTCTTGAACCTAATCCTATATGTATATATATATATACAAGTAGTAAAACCCGTGTGCAAACACGGATGGTGTTTAGAAAACCATGTATACCAGATTTTATTAGTCAATGAATGATTATATAGTTTTTAATATTTAATTAAAAATGGATTGTAAAGAAAGGGAACATCATTTAAATAATAAATAAATAACAAACATGGTTAATAATTTTAAGACGATCAAGCAAAGATTAAATACAATCTAGCACAGATGCTTTATACAAATGCCCACATTGTTGTACATCGTCACACCCCGACTTTTGCGGAAGCGTATGATGTGTGACTTGTTTAATATCACTGCATTCAATCGTAATAAGCAACTACATGATCAAAACGATATTCATCCATTCATAAAATTTGAGTATTACAAACACTGGTTATTTAAGTTTTAAAACACAACCTTCGACTAGGTTACAAACCAACAAAAGTGGACGACATCTAAACTTGAAGTCTACTTCTAGTTACGACACCCGCGCCCAAGATCCATCCTGTCACCTGAAATACATGTAATTTTGGAAAACATCAACAAAAGTTAGCGAGTTCATGCGTTTTGTATAAGTACTGAAATCTTGTAAATCTTTGAGAGACTCCATTGTAAACAGGTATGAGAAGCGTGTATGAACATAATTGTTTTACAAGGACTTTAAGGCATGTGAGGACATAGGGAGCACTCATAATGAGTGGACTTATACCCTTGTCGATTTCCCTCGACTACGTCAATTTACCTTGACTATGTCGATTACCCTCGACTATGTCGATTACCCTCGACTATGTCGATTACCCTCGACTGGGACTCCGAAGCACTGCTTGGTACTAGTTGTGACCATGAGTGGGGTTCGGCCGTACCCGTTAGATCTAACCCTCGTCCCTAATTAAGTATTAATGGCATTTCAATATCTTGTCTATGCTCACATGATCTAGTATTTCATAGGCATTTCATACCGTTTAAGCATTCGTAACATGTATTTCACCCCCGAGAGTTATAAAACCAAAAAAACAGTTAAAGAAAAGGGGGAGCATGAACTCACTGTTTGGCGTCTTCAGTACTCGTAACTCAAATTTCGTCAGCAAACATGACTACCTACAATGTGCTAGGGTCAATTAGACGAGCGGGCCGTGCCTTGCCTTAGTATTCATGTTTTGAGTTACGTTTCCTTTATGTTTTTAACATTATCCAAAGTTATAATACTTCTCAAGTATTTATTTTCGTATTTCCTTCCCAAGGATGGGAGTACTTCATACATGTGTATTTGTATTCTCGTATTTGTAGTTTCCAAAATAATATATTTTCAAGTTTCACTTAGAGAATATATATATAGACTTGTTTTGTCCAAAAATAATGTATTGTCAAGGAAATAAATATTTTTCTCAAAATCATATATCTTCTAAATATTCTAAGAAAATATATTTCTTACTTCCAAAAAAAATAATATATTTTCTCTTTGTCGAAAATATGATATACTTTGTAATAATAATGAAAATCATATTTTCATTCCTTGTGTCCCAAAATAATGTCTACCAAAAATATATTTGTAATGGTATTTTCCGGGATATTTTATAAGTTACGTTCTTGTTCGGTTTGCCAATATTTAAGTGTGTAACTTATATATTTTATTCCTTGTAATTTCTGGTATTATTTTGGATTGTAAGTTCTTGGTATTTTTGTTAAGTTATATTACTTTAAATCCAAAAATAATATAACTATACACAAAGTATACACATATTCACACAAGTGTCTTTAATATAATATATATATTCTAAATATATATTTACCCATTTTTATTTACAAAAACCATCCTCCAATACTTGTATTTTTGTAACAAAATTTATGGCAAAGTTTATGTTGAAATACATAGTTTAAAATACACTTGTAAATACTTGTCTAGAAAATATTTTCTAAGTGTTTGTATTTTTAGAAAATTTTGCCATAGTTTTCTTTGGAAATGGAGGTGTCCATGCTGTTTAGCATATCATTTTCTTTTCAAAATCAACACACAATAATCAACACCTAACATCTTGCACTTACCAAGTGCAAAAACTATACATTTTACACAAAGATCATGAACTTGAGTTTTCGTAAAAACTTGTAGTAACTTGGTAAAGTGTTTAGTGGGTTTAGTTACCCTTTAAAGTGTATTTATTCCTTTAAAAAGCTCATCCTTGAAGAAACTAGGTGTTTACAACTTGTAATCAAATTTTACAAAAATGTTTCTTTATTAGATCTTCTTGCTTCATAAGTGTTTATACACTTATTTTATCACTAAAAATAGTGGAAGTTTAAGTAAAAACCATGATCTTTCATAAATCACCTTTTTAAACTTGGTTATTTTAGAAAAATCATTCACAAATCTTAGATTCATAAGTCCACTAGCTCACTTGGTTTATTATTTTCCAAGAAATCCCTTTTATTCATCAAGTTCGTGTTCATACAAGAAGATGATCATCTTATTACATAATCATCCTCCCACTTGCTAGATCATGTGTTTAATCACAATCTAGCAAGCTCTATGTGATGATTATCACCATATTTTCAAGTAAACAACAAGCAAATATCATTCATGCACTAAACAATATCATTTCATCCATATTTCATCATATGTAAGCTTTATGTTCAAGATTCAAGTTTATGTTTTTTAGTGATCTTATGATTTTCAACATAACATATCTTTTAACCACTAAAAATGGAAGTAAACAAAAGTCAATAAGGATCTTACTACTAGCTTCAAGCTAGGGAAGAACAATGATGAAAATGGAGTGGATAAAAGCAAACGGAAGAGGTCCTTGATGATCCACAAGCTCCAAGCTTCGTTAGTGACCTTCTTACACCTCGAGATAACCTTGGAATGGTTGGATGATGATCAAAAATGGTGGTGGTGGGGGCTCTATGTTCGGCCGAGATGAGGGGGAGAGAGGAGAAGAGTGATGGTGTGGTGAAGATGGAATGTGCTTATGTGCTTATAACCAACTTATAATGTTTGTCCATTAGGTCTTATGTTCTCCAAGTACACTACAAAATCCTCATCAAATCCAAGGGAGATTAGTGAAGATTTAGGGAAATCTTATAAGAATTGTGGTGGGGCCATCACTTTGAGCCGTAAATGAGGAAGGGGGAGGGGGTGCATGTGTAAATTTGATGGTAAGTAGGTAATTAGTGGAAGTTTAAGTGTCATGTCTAGTGTTTCAAGTGTGTGATGCATTACATAATATGTTAGAGTGTTCGGGAACCATAACTAGCTCAGAAAAAATAAAACAATGCTTCTAGCAATATTTTGGTGTTCCGGGTAATGTCCGGTTATTCGGTTAGATACCGGTTTGTTAAAGTGTTAAGTTATACCGTATAATGTCTTTTATGTAACTTTTTGTGACACTTTTAATTCCCGACACTTAGGAAAGCATTCAGGACCATTCTGCCATATTTTTGTATGTTACTAGCATGTTAAAATGCTGAGTTTTGCTGTTTAATGCAGAATTCTGCACTTTGAGTGGGTTTTAGGCACTTTCCGACACTTTATCTATCACCTAGATAAGCAGTTTTGTGGTCCTTACTTCCCTACACACTATATTAGTGTAATCCGTCATCTCTGGCTCATACTGGGCCTCAAAATATTGTATATCTATGTACTGAACATCGTCAGCATTTTTAGTTTGTCTGATAATGGTGCCACTTCTGTTCTGTGCATTATTAGAACTATATCGTGTTGCATGTAGCAACAATAGAAGTCTTGTAACATGAAATGCCATTGTATGTATATAACAGTAATCAAAAATTCATTTGTCTCGTAAACTAGATCATGCACAGTCATTAAAGCACAAATTACTGTTCAATTAGAGTAAGAAATGTACGGAAAAGTGACAGTTGTCACATACGTGACTGTATGACACCGATCTATTTTCAAAACTAAATTTTGATACAACCACAGTTCACAACCACCGTGGATTGAAGGCAAAACACACAAGATAGCCCTGCCAAGCCATGCTACTAGGCTTACAATAACCGCATCTACACATAATTGAGAAACGTTGGTCATATAAAGTTAATAATAAGTCTCCTGGTACTTAGGGTAAATGATGGTTTAATATACTCGTATTTAAGTTCGTTCGATGGAGGACACATGAGAACCACAAATCTTCAGTTAAACAAAGAAGGTTTGCATATTTATACAAATATAACAACCAAAGCATAATAGTCTATTATAAAAAAAATGATAATTGTATAGTTGCTTCTCACTATCATTTTAAATGGTCATTATCATGCCACAAATACCAAAGGTACTAAGATGGAAAAGTCGAGTGACATCTGGCCATTCCTAAAATACATATCAACTAAATCAGACTTTTAAAAAATATACCTTAGGCATTGTTCAAAACAAGAAAAATTAGAAAGCTACATCAAGAACAAACCTGAAATAACAAAAAAAAAATTAGGGGAAACGAAATGAAACACCCTACTTCACTAAAAAAGAAGCAGATTCAAAGGTCAAATAAACAGCAAATATAATACAATCTATCAATAACTGTCCTCAACAACTCAACTTTTTGAAATCATGTACTGGTCAATTCGTTTGACTGTTGGTCTACATCTCATTTAGTATTCAACAGACGTTTGAATAACTCAATCAGTGGTTTGAACATCTGTTTGACTTTTGGTCAATAGTTGGATGGAAACATGTTAGGATCTGAGTTTGTCCTGATTGTGTTTGTTTAACAAGTGATTGATGAAAAAAGATAAAACAAAGATGAAATTGCAGAGGAAATTGAAAGTAAACTTTATAACACAATCAAAGAGAGATAGTTTTCATCATGCACGATTTCATAAGTCAAAAGATTTTATCGATTACAAAAGTTTAACTATGCATGCATGTACACTAAACTCCCCCTCAGCCTGAGCTCACTAGTTTGTTCATACAAGATGATTAGTGCAAAAGAGCTAATAGAACAGTACAGGTACTATTCTATTTATAGTACAAATTTAACCACTGAGCATCTAAGCTGACGTCACCTAGACAGTGACATCTAACAGACTAACAACCTCTAAACACTGATACTAATAAACACAGTTACATTGAACAACTGATAGACTAAGTGCGGATGCTTCAATCCGTTGTTGATGCTGAACCACTGATGTAGCAGAGCAGTGCTTTCCTCATAGGTTGATCAGGCCTTTGAATCAATAGTACTTGGACTCCAACAGGGCTTTGACAATCATCAGTTGATAAGGTCTTCATCAGGGCTTTGTAACCAGCAGTCTTTAGGAAACAGTTGTTGAGTAGATCAGTCTTTAGGATAATCAGCTGACAGAAACACTGTCATTGGAGGGAACTTAGAACATGCACTGCTTATTTTGGATCAACTGTTTGAAAACCAGTTTTGTCTTTCTGTATCATCTGTTCTTCAAGGCTTGATCACATGGGCCAATAATCTCCCCCTAGAACAGATGATGCCAAAACACTTCTTTATTTTGATCTTTATTCTCTCATCAGTTTTTCCCTGATTTGCCCTAGGAATTGAAGTTCAAAGTTTAGGGAATCTTCATCATCTTCATCCCTATGAAGTTGAAGTTCTAAAAGATTTTGGAGGTCAGCTGCACCCAGACCTAGTGCATCCTCCCTTGATATATGTTCAACTCTACCATTTGACTTGAGAAGAGTCAATACGTGGGTCTTTTTATCAGACTTCCACTTTAGTATTTTTGAGTCCAATGGGTTTCTTGGGAGAAGCTTTATTTGTGATGAGTTTGGTGATAGAGGTCTGCTTGTAATCCTTTTAACAGTTTCAACAAGTTGAGCTTGGAGTTTCAAGGAAGCATCATCCAAACCATATAGCAACTGATTTTTGAGAGCCTCTTTTCTGATGTCAGCTTCACTCTTTTCATCTTTCTCATCCACTTGGTGCTGTCTTTTTCTTTGATTCAAGATCTGGATGGATGCATCAGAGGATGTGAACAACTTTGTAAGAGAGAGGGTCTGCTGTTGAGGCATATCCGTGGTTTCGTCTTTGTATACTGGCTTCTTGGGAGCTGTAGGATCTATTTCTCTTAGTTTTTCCAACTTATCATATATCTGATCAACATACTGCCTAGACCATCTTGAAATGGCCCTTGCATTCCCATACTTTGCAGCTACCAGCTCAGCTCTCTTCCTCTTGTATTCTAAGGCAAGATCTGCACTAGATTTCTTGAACTTGTTCCACTTTAGTGAAGTCTTCCTCATCTCAGGATCAGTCTTCATTCTTTCACATCTTTTTGCTTCTTCTTTGAGAGTTGTGAGAGGCCAATCTTTGAACTGATGCTCTTTGGTTGGGTATGGTTTGTCTCTCATGATAAATTCTATGAGATCTTTCCTTAGCTCCTTTTGAAGATTAGCATTAGGTGGCAGATTTGACATCTTCTTGCTCAAGTCTCTTCCAAAGTCTTCCAGTTTCCTGACTTTACTTAGCCTACGCTGCATTCGAGTTGACAAGTTGGAGTCACCTTTCCCTTTACTCTCTTGTTTAGTAATGTATTCAACTTGCTTTTCTTTTAGTTTTAGATACACATCTATGTTCTTTAGAGTTCTGAAGCCATGAAGAGATGGGAAGGTTCTTTTAGATGGATCATCCTCTACATAAAATTGTATCATTTCACTTTGAATTTTGTGCAGTTCCAGAGGATATGTTACTACCAATGGTATGTCTCGTGTAGGATTGTGATCAGTGAGTGGTTGAGTAAGTGGATTTGATGTTGGTGATGGTGGAGGTAGGGATGTAAACGAACCGAACGTTCAGCGACCAGTTCGTGAACCATTCGGCGGGAAGTTCGTTTATGTCCGTTTGATTAGCTTAACGAACGAACACGAACAAAAAAATTTGTTTGGTTAGCTTAGCGAACGAACACGAACACAGGTCTCGTTCATTCGACTACGTTCGTGAAGATTCGGTAATATGTTCGTTCGTGTTCGTTTGATTATATAAAAAAAGTAATAAATAATAAACCTTTTATCTAAACATATTGAAAACTTGAAACCATATTTTTCTAAGTTAGCTAAAATTTGGACATTCTAAGACATTTTTGGGGATAATTATGTCTAAATTATTTAAACTTGATTCATCATTTGGTGGTCTAGTAGACTTCTTGTGTTTTGATTTATCATTTGATGTGGTTGTATTTAACTACTTATATCCAATGTTTAAGGATAACAATGTTTTTATTTTTTTTTATTTTCAAGTTGAATGTTCGTTTGCATTTGTTTTTATTTGGTTGCGTTCGTTTGTGTTCGAGACCAATGTTCATGAACTGTTCGTGAACAACTGTGTCACACCCCGACCGCGTTAAAACAACAAAATCGCAGCGGAAATGTCGGAGAGTGTCGTAACAGAATCATTGTTTCACAACACATGGATATTGAAGTTATGTTTTATTGAATTAGTAAGTGTTTAACATTGTCTTAAAGTAAAACAAACGAGTTCAACAAATTGTCTTTCTTGTTTAAGTCACTAAGGCCTCGTCCATTCCTACATGAGCATACATAATCATCATCAAACAATAGCACCTGAAACATATGTGAAAATAAGTCAGCATAAAAATGTCGGCGAGTACATAGGTTTTGTGCGTTTGTCAATTTCATGGCTTGTATACATATTGCAATACCTCGTACGACTACTAGAGTCGATATTTAAAAACCTTGTATTAAAAAGTGTTTGGTATTGCAATACGATTAACCAACTAAAACAAGTTGGTTATATGTTTAAGAAAACCTTGTTGCCATGAATCTTGACTAAAAACATTTCTTTTATAAACCAAATTGTAAATCGTCTCGTGCGAAAACTTGTATGGTTTATATCATTTAGTAAACATCCTTACGTGTCATCATTTGAAATCATTCGTCCAAAATCGGTCAAAATTGTTCAATTCGTTCGTGTTATCAATCCTTCGTGTTATCAAAACCAATCGTTCAACTCGTTCATGTTATAAACCATCGTTCAATGTTTGTGTTTTAATTGTGAAAACTAACTTTTGGTCGTTCTTTCAAACCTGTGTTTTGACCCGTCTATACCACTAAAGGGTATCTTTAATCGACTAACAAACCACCAAAGGGTTTGTTAAAATCATCAGGTTCTGTCATTACCCACATTACCCCATAACCATAGCAATAGCCCGATAACAGGATTTGCCAGATCCTATGGTGCCATAACATACTACTGGTCGGCTCGGCCAAAGCAAATGAATGTCATTCGTGTTATGTATCAACACACCAACAAGTTCATTCACATTATTGAAATCATCGTGTTTAATATAAACCATAGTCTTTGTTTTTGAAAACTGGTAAAGTATTTAGCACATATGAGTCACCCTAAAACAATTGAAAACATAAAAGAGGGGAGCTATGTACTCACTTGAGTTTGCAAGGTATCCTCGATTAAGTGAACTAACAAAGCTCGTCATTCAAGGAATCAAGTGGCACCTAGTATCAGATCACTATGTTAATAATCGGGACCTAAATCGGGAGATCGGGTAGAATGAGGTCTTGTAAACCAAATGAGTATTGGAACTCATATGATATGGTTTAACAAAGCCTACATTCTGAATTGAAACCTATCCTAAGTGCTTTTGGCCCGTTATGACCCGTTAAGGTAGTCTACGCTACGTTAACGCGTTATTTGCGCAAAAGCGCGTTCGGAGGGTATAACTAGTCCTATGATAAGTCTTATATATGCCTAAACAAGTTTAATAATGTTGCATAATTAGTTTAAGTGTCAAATTTTGGTTATGTATGCTTAAATTGAAATTATGCGTAAAAAGGGCATTTTGGTCATTTTCCTAAGGCATATAAACTACCTATCATACAACTAATCAAACGAAGTGACCATAAGGTATAACCTCAGAAGGTTATTCCCTATACAACTATGGTCACAAAATATGTTTGGTCGAATCCTAATGATCGACCAAACGGGTCGGGTTCGAAAATCTAAGCGGTTGTCGAGACCGCTTGACTTATGACCCTAAACAAGCACTAAGCTAAAAGTGACGAGTTAAACATGTTAAAACATGTTTAACTAAGTTAGAAAACTGATTTGATATCAAAACAAAGTGTTTTGATACCCGGAAATAGTTTCGTCGCAAAATGCACATAATCGTGCATTTTGACCGAAACTTTGACTCGTCACTTTGACTAGTCAACTTGGTAATCAATAGGTATAGTCGCATGAGACTATAACCATCGTGATTACGCTCACGTTGCAAAGTTCAAACGAACTTTGTCTTGACTAAATCATGGTCAAAGCTGTTTGACTTTCATGCTTGAAATAAATAAACACGACATGAAAGATCACTTACAAGTGTTCTAAGTTGGAAAAATGACTAAGAAAGCTCATGTATGAGGCCTCCAATAAGTGTGGTAGCCTCAATTAGAGCACAGATGAGAGAAGAAGGAAATGAGCAAGTTGTGAGTAACGAAGAACATGGGTATATATAGGATTTCTTGAACCATTAGATCATTGCCAAGTGTTTTGTGTGTTGCCCAAGCATGTGTAGGATCATTACAAGTGTTTGGCGAGGAGCTTAAGCCTTGATGATCACACAAGGGCCCACAAGATTGCAAAAACTAGCATTAGAAACAGGTTGCAACAGCTGGGTTTGAAGAAAATGGTTTTTGCTGTGCTGGGGCATCTTTACGGACCGTAAGGGTCCTCTGCATATGGTTCGTTTGCCAGTCAGCAGGGGCCAAAGTTTGAAAATTGACAGCTTTGGTCCCTGAACTTGTTTTGTCGCGTTTCGGCACTTCTAGCACTCTTTAACCCCATTTTCAAGCTCCATGATGAAGTTAAAGTATATTTAATTTGAGTTATGCTCAAACATGTCACGGATGTTGGTTCGTTTGGCTGTACGGTTGCATTTTTCGGTTAATTACGACGGAATTGTAACGAACGCGAAAACGACCCAAATTGCACGACTAATGGTATTTTTGCATTCCTATCACTAAAATACAATATTTTAGTGATTGCAAAAATTTTTGGGACGTCCGAATATGGTCAAAACGCAAGATATGCACGAATTTGCATACCTTCGCAGTTTTGACGCTTTTAGCCCCCGTGATCAATTATGCGTATTTTCGCATACCGAACCCCTCAAAACTTATTTCTAAGCTATGTAAATAGTATTTAGGGTATGTTTAGCTTATGATCTTTTTCCAGAGTGTACGTTGCTATACGACTTGGCAGACATTTGCAGTTTGTCGCAAATAGTCCCTGTGATCGAATAAACTTGTTTTTGACATACCAAACCCTTCAAAAGTTATTTATAAGTTGTGTAAAGGTTATTTAAGGTATGTTAAGCTTATGTCACTGTTCCGGAGTGTATGTCGCATTAAACTGATCACGTTTACGTAACAGTTTGCATATAAGTTTCTAGAAAGTTACTTAAAGCTCCTAATCAAACTAGAATTGAAACGTGAAATTGTTAAACACAAATAAACAAATATTTTGACCAAAACACATTGTTTCATTGATAATTGATATTGTTCTACATCGTACAGTGTTTACAGAGCCCAATTGTCACAGTCTCCCCTACTTTAGGAAATTTCGTCCCGAAATTTCAACTAAAGGAAACAAATGTGGGTATTTCGCCTTCATTTGGTCCTCACATTCCCAAGTAAACTCTAGGCCACGTTTGGACTCCCAGCGAACTTTTATTATTGGTATTCGTTTGTTCTTTAGTCTCTTGACTTCACGGTCCATTATCTCCACAGGTTTCTCGACAAAGTGCATTGTGTCATCAACTTGAATTTCGTCGAGGGGAATGTGAATATTACTATCGGCTAAACACTTTCTTAAATTGGACACATGGAATGTTGGGTGAATATTCCCAAGTTCAGGAGGTAGCTCAAGTCGATAGGCAACCTTTCCGATTCTTTCAACAATCTTAAATGGTCCAACGTATCGTGGTGCAAGTTTTCCTTTCTTTCCAAATCTTACCACTCCCTTCCAAGGGGATACCTTGAGTAGGACATGGTCTCCGACTTGAAATTCCAAGGGCTTGCATCGCATGTTCGCATAACTCTTTTGACGACTTCTAGCTGTCAGAAGATTATCGCGAATTTTCTTGACTTTGTCTGTTGTTTCCAGAATGAGTTCAGGTCCAGTAAGCTGAGCTTCACCGATCTCATTCCGACAGACAGGTAAACGACATTTTCGACCGTATAAAGCTTCAAAAGGTGACATATTGATGCTAGCGTGATAACTATTGTTGTAAGAGAACTCGATCAATGGTAGATGCGAATCCCAATTACTACCAAAGTCTATCACACATGCTCTAAGCATATCCTCCAGTGTTTGTATCGTCCTCTCGGATTGTCCATCCGTTTGGGGATGATAAGCAGTGCTCAGATTTAGTTGGGTTCCCATAGCAGATTGCATGGTCTTCCAAAAGTGAGATGAGAATCGAGCATCACGGTCAGATATGATGTCCAAAGGAACACCATGACGGGATACAATCTCATCGACATAAATCCTGGCAAGTTTATCCGCAGATAGATCTTCACGAATCGGTAAAAAGTGTGCTGATTTTGTAAGACGATCAATGACTACCCAAATAGTATCATGACCTCTAGATGTGCGCGGTAACTTAGTGACGAGATCCATTGCAATGTTCTCCCACTTCCATACCGATATCTCTGGTTGTACAAGCAAACCAGATGGACGTTAATGTTCAACCTTGACTTTGAGACAAGTTAGGCATTTAAACACATACAAGGCAACATCCTTCTTCATACCAGGCCACCAGTACTGAGTATGAAGATCCTTGTACATTTTGTCAGCACCAGGATGGATAGAATAACGGGACTTATGAGATTCGTCCATCACTAAAGTGCGAATATTGTCTTGTTTCGGAATCCATAATCGGTTCTTGGAAAGAAAATAATATCCCGTTTTCTTTCGTTTCGAGTTTAAGCTCTAGTTGACGTGGTAATTCCTTACCCATCAAATCTTGAGTAACATAAGTACGTTGAGCTTGAGAGATGCGAGTTTGAATATCAGATTGAGTTCGAACACAATGTAGCTTGATTCGTTCCTTTTGACTTAGTGCATCGGCTACAACATTCGCCTTACCAGAATGGTAGCGAATCTCGCAATCGTAATCGTTCAAGAGTTCAACGCAGCGTCGTTGTCTCATGTTTAGCTCCTTTTGATTGAAAATGTGTTGGAGACTTTTGTGGTCTATGAAAACCACACATTTCGTGCCATAAAGATAGTGTCTCCAGATTTTGAGAGCGAAAACCACAACGCCTAACTCAAGATCATGAGTTGTGTAGTTCTTCTCGTGAATTTTCAATTGTCTTGACGCATAAGCTATGGCTTTACCTCGTTGCATGAGAACACAACCGAGGCCTAGATTTGATGCGTCACAATATCCAACAAAATCATCATTTCCATCAGGTAAGGATAAGATAGGAGCATCATAGAGTTTTTGTTTCAGTGTTTGAAAAGCTTCCTCTTGTTTGGGTCTCCACTCAAAAGGCTTATTCTTTTTAGTCAAAGTAGTGAGAGTAACCGCGATCCTTGAGAAGTTCGCAATAAATCGATGATAGTAACCAGCAAGACCAAAAAAAGAGCGAACTTCTGTGGGTGTAGTAGGTGTGTTCCAATCCTTAATCGCAGCGATTTTGGAAGGATCCACATGAATACCATGCTCGTTGACAATATGACCCAAAAACTGAACTTCCTTAAGCTAAAATTCACACTTGGAGAATTTGGCAAAGAGTTGTTCCTTCTTCAGGAGTTCCATTGTCAGACGAAGGTGTTGTTCATGATCGGCTCGAGACTTTGAATAAATAAGAATATCGTCAATGAACACAATGATGAACTTGTCTAAATAAGGTTTACAAACCCTATGCATTAAGTCCATGAAAACAGCTGGGGCGTTTGTCAAACCAAAAGGAATGACAGTGAACTCATAATGATTATATCTCGTGCGGAAAGCAGTCTTGGGAATATCTTCTTCGAGTACACGAAGCTGATGATACCTAGAACGCAAATCGATCTTTGAAAAACATGTAGCACCTTGCAGCTGATCAAAAAGATCATCAATTTGTGGTAGGGGATATCGATTTTTGATGGTGAGCTTATTGAGCTCACGATAATCGATACACATACGGAAAGATCCATCTTTCTTTTTCACAAATAGGACTGGAGCGCCCCAAGGAGAATAACTCGGATGGATGAATCCTTTGTCATATAACTCCTGTAATTGTTTTGACAATTCTTGCATCTCAGACGGTGCAAGATGGTAAGGTGCTTTAGCAATCGGGTTGGCATTAGGTAAAAGATCAAAATATGAAATTCGATTTGACGAACTGGAGGTAAACCAGGCAGTTCATCAGTAAACACCTCTGGATAATCGCGTACAATCGGAATATCTTGAATACTCTTGCTCTTGCCTTTCTCCTCTACGACATGTGCCAGAAAGGCCACATAACCTTTTCGTAGGTATTTTTGGGCTTTTGTACATGACATGAGTTTTAAACCATTCGAAGGTTTCTCGCCACGAACTTCTAAGATTTCACTAGACGAAAGAGGAATACGAACAATCTTATCGAAACAAACCACCTCAGCATGATGTTTGGTTAACCAATCCATTCCTACGATAATATCGAAACTCCCAAGTTGCATCGGTGTGAGGTCAATAGGAAAAAGGTGGTTATCGAGGTTCAATTGACAATCGTGAAGGACAGAATCGAGTACAAGAGGTTCACTAGTAGCAACCTCGACAGATAAAGGCTTTCCTAGTTTAGTTCTAGGCATCACAAGTAAAGGTTCAAAGGCTAATGATACAAAGCTTCTATCGGCACCAGAATCGAAAAGAACAGATGCAGGTTGATGGTTAACAAGGAACGTACCGTTAATGACTTCGTTATCAGCACGGGCCTTGTTGGCGTTCAAGTTGTATGCTAGTCCATGAGAAAGATTTGCATTAGCGTTCACAGATTTCGGACAGTGTTTCTGAAGTGACCCATTTGTCCGCAGTTAAAACATGAACCAGGTGGGAACGGAGGTCTAGCAACATTTCCTTGAGCTTGTGCTGGGTTCTGAGCAACTTGGTTTGGAACTGATCGACAAATATTGGCCGTGTGGCCAAGTCTACCACAAGATGTACACTGTCGACATACTTGCTGAGCCGATTGATGACCATTGCACCGATTACAATATGGTGAAGTACCAGCATATGGCTTCCCGCAGGAGGCTGTGCCGGTTGGTTCTGAGTGTTCTGATTGGGTTGTGTGGTGACAACAAAGTTCTGGGAAGCCTTATGCTTCCTCGACCTCTTCGACGACTCTCCCTTCTATTTATTTAATGAACAAACAAATCCGTGTTATAAAGCATAAAGGTTAGCCTGACCACCTACATTTTTGCAGGTTTTGGTTGTGATAAGTGAAGTTACAAAGGAAATAATGTCAGGAAGTCTTGACTTATTCCCAATAAAATCAATGGAATATGGTCAGTTTCTAGTTTTGTCATTAGGCACAGGGACTTCGAAATCTCAAGAACATGATGCTACAAAGTGTTCAAAGTGGGGCGTTTTAGGGTGGCTAATTGCTGGTGGCTCGCATCTGTTGATGGATATTTTTACTCAGGCTAGTGGCCATATAGTTGAATACCATATCTCTACCGTCTTCCAAGCCCTACATTCAGTAGAAAATTATCTACGAATTCAGGAAATTTGTGAATATTTTTTCAAAGACAATTTTGATTTTTATAATCCAAATTATATTTAACAAAATATAGTTACATCACAGGATGACACTTTAAGAGGTGACTTAGCTACGTTGGATTTGGCAACAAAAGAAAACTGAAAGAATCTTGTGAAAGTGGGAGAGAAGTTGTTGAAAAAACATGTAAGCAGGGTGAATCTACGCACATGCATATATGAGCTATATCATCGTATTACTAACGAGATGGCTTTAAATAAGTACTTTTATCTTCAAATTATTTCATTATTATATTTTTCTTGTTTTTAGTACTTGTTCATTTTCTTATTGTCATCTTGCATTTTATAAAAAAATGGTAGGTTTGTAGCAATACTCAATACTCCCTGAGGAGAAGAATGTTTGAAAAATGAGATCGCCACATACTAATAAAGGAGATGATAATCAAGCAGTGTCGATGGAAGACCAAACTGCACGTTTGCAAAGAATGTCAATACTCTCGCATCATGCTCTTCAAAATTTACACAGCCTCAACACCAACAAAAATTCCTTTCAATATAACATAAAAAAAATCCCTTGTTATTATTAGATTTTCTTTCTGAATATACCCTTTAAGACTTTAAGAGGCATATGCCTCTATGCCTCTATCGAATGTATTTAAGGTAACCCAATTATATTCTAGATTTTTTTCAAATGCTAACTCACACCCACTAGATCTAATCCTAAACCTACATCAAAGTCCACTACGAGACTAGAATCCTACATAACATAAACACCTTACTGCTAAACTACAAGCTCTTTGGTTCTTATATATTCCCATTAAAAGGTATATCGACCACTAGTTTGCTTATCGTTTACTCGACCAATCATGATGCTTCTATTTTTTTCTCATAACAGCATAAAGCTGTGTATAATATGCACCACAATACTTGTATAGTAAATGTACATAAATGATATGGTTGGCTATGTTCATTAATTAACCTTTAAGTCCAACTGGACCCATATAGAGCACGAGACGTTAGAGATACTAGTATGACGAGTCATGGTCGGAATCATGGGCCCAAAAGGGTCCGGGACAAATAAGCCATAACATGTTTTAAAGTTATTTGGTAACGATTATGTAAGGCACGTCCATAAATTTATATACCTGCTTATTTGATATAAACAAGTCCACCATAATATAAATAATTTACTTTAGCTTTAGCTTTTTTTTTTCCATTGATATTTTATTGCATACGTTATTTGATGTGGTTTAAAATGCTTGAACGATTGCGTTGTTAACGTATTCAATCAATACTCATTTATAAATGTGAATTATTAGTAACTATTTTTATCTATTAGTGAATATATGTACTAATTAGTGAATATCCTATAATACTATAATTGTTTTACAAACATTATTTTCATATAATTTCTTTAACAAGATTTTGTACACCTTAACTTTGCACAACACTACTTTTATGAGAGCCAAACACGATTCTATTAGATCAACATGTCATAATTTACTAGATACATAATTTACTTTATAATATATACATATAAAAAGTTGTTGGAAATTTGTGAAAATAACAATTTTCACAAATATAGGAAATGCATTTTCCCTATTTTTGGATTAGATATAAGTATAAGAAACTGAAGGTTTTTGTATATTTATTTGTGGGTTTGTCTTTTATGTTGGAAGAGCTTCACAAAAAAGTAAACCACGTCTAAAACGGAGCTAAGATGAATGAGATATCGATGCTCAAAGTTTGGTGTTTGAAACATTGCTGAAAAATTGGGAAAGTGGCACCTTGTCCCACATAGGAGGATAGATGAAACTTAAAGGGGTATTTAACTAGGAACACTCCTTCCTTATTGTTACATGAAGCACACACTAGTGTACTCGCGAAGGGTGCTAAGCACCCTATAAACCGCACACGTGCGCGCCTGGCGTGGGAGATGGGCGCTTTGATGGCGCACTTTGCACTTTGACGCGTGGCAGCGAGCGCGCCGGTGCATGGAGCATGACCAGGCTGGTCTGCGCGTGCAGGCGCCTGGACACTGATGTGACATGCACACACACCAAAGTGAGCCAATACAGCGCGACTATGTGGTGTGATCGTATAGGTTCACCGGTGACGTGCCGCACACGCGCACAAGTGTGGCATACATGCAAGCGCATGAAAGTGAGCCAAATTGGTGCACTGGCACATGAGTGCTGCAGACCTGTGCGCGCTTGGAAGTGAGCGAAAATGGCACGTGCGCACAAGTCTGTCTTGCGTGTGCGCGTAGAAGCTTCTAGACTGTAATGACAGAGCAGTTTCATTTTAGCATTTGAAACAGATCACTCAACGATTTTGACTGAGAATTAAATGACGAATTAAAGTGCATTGAAGACGTTTAATGCAATTTAATTCTCCCATTTAATTCGTTTTTCCTGTTTCATCCAGACCTACAATATAAATAGGTGGCCACCCTTCTGCAGAAGGCACACCGAACAATACACCAACATATGCAACTTCTTCTCTGCAGAACCTTTATCTTGCTTCTTCTTGCTTCAAGGTACACCTTTGGGCTGTTGTATCCTAGAAACAAACGATTTCTCTTGGGAGACTCAAAATTTGTTTTAAGTGACCCGTGTCTAACACAAAAAAAAAATAAAAAAAAAATCCTCAGCCAAGAACTGCTTTTATGTTTGTAATTTTGTTCTTGTTTTTCATCTTATTTCAGTTGTAACTAGTACTGTAATTTACTGCTTTCTTTATTTAAGTTTGTAATTCAAGTTAATAAAAGTTCTTATTTATTTTATACGATCGGATTGCTACAATCTTTAAACAAATTTTTAAAACAGACCAGTCAACAGTTTTGACTGAGAATTAAATGACGAATTAAAGTGCATTGAAGACGTTTAATGCAATTTAATTCTCTGATTTCATTCATTTTTTCTGTTTAATCCAGACCTGCAGTATAAATAGGAGGCCACCCTACTGCAAAAGACACACCGTACAATACAACCAACATATGCAACTTCTCTAAAGAACCTTTATCTTGCTTCTTCTTGCTTCAAGGTACAACTTCAGGTTTTCGTCAAGTCCAACAGTAAAACTGTTTGGGCTGTTGTATTCTGGAAACAAACGAGTTCTCTTTTGAGACTCAAAAATTGTTTTAAGAGACCCGTGTCTAACACGATATTCAGCCAAGAACTTCTTTTCTATTTGTAATTTTGTTCTTGTTTTTCTTCTTATTTTAGTTGTAGCTAGTACTGTAATTTACTGCTTTCCTTATTTTAGTTTGTAATTCAAGTTAATGAAAGTTCTTATTTATTTTATACGAGCGGATTCCTCCAATCTTAAAACAAATTTTCAAAACACTGTTCGGGGTGTAGAATCATAAAATATTCTACTGTGATTTCAAACCAGTTTTGACTTCAGCCAGTTTGTGTTTTAAAAAATATTTTTTTTCTATTTTGGTTCAAAGCAGCAACTTTCTCAAAACATTATCTGTTTCTTCCTTTCAATTCTGTAACTAAGTCCTAAAATCTTATGTTGTAGTCTTTAAAGCTATACGGTGGGTTTTTATACTCATCTATTCTGTCTAAAAAAATAATAAATTAGCATATTTATTATTTTGAAAACAAAATTTTTAACTTGTTTTCTTAAAAATTTTTTAGAATGTTGACTGAAAACGTGAATACCAACACCAATGTTGTTGTAGGAACCCCTCCCAACACTGTGGGATGTTAGGATCTGAGTTTGTATTGATTTTGTTTGTTTAAGAAATGATTAATGAAAAAAGTTAAATCAGAGATGAATTGCAGCGGAAATGGAAGTAAACTTTATAACACACTCAAAGAGAGATAGTTTTCAACAAACTTGATTTCATTAGTCAAATGATTGTATGAATTACAAATATTCAACATGCATGCATGTATTACTAAACTCCCCCTCAGCCTGAGCTCACAATTTACAAGATGAATGGTGAAAGAGAGCTAATAGAACAGTACAAGTACTGTTCTATTTATAGTACAATCCTAACCACGGAATATATAATGCTGACGTCACCGAGACAGTAACATCTAAAAGACTAACAACCTCTAAACACTGATCTAAATAAACACTATTACATTAATCAACTGTTAAGTAAAAACACTGATACTCCTATCCGCTGTTGATGCCCAAGCACTGATGTTGCAGATCAGTGCTTTCTTCAATGGTTGATCAGGCCTTTGAACAATAGCGCTTTAGTCTTCATCAGGTCTTTGACAATCAGCAGTTGTTAGGTCTTCTTAGTATTTATGCCCAACAATACTTAGATGAACAGATGTTGAGAAGATCAGTCCTTTGAATAATCAGCTGATAGAAGCACTGCCATTGGAGGGAACTTAGAACATCCATTGCTTTATTATGGATCAACTGTTGAGAACCAGTTTTGGCTTTCAGTATCATCTGTTCTTCTAGGTTTGATTACATGGGCCAACAATCTCCCCCTAGAACAGATGATGCCAAAACACTTCTTTATTCTTGATCTTTTTTCTCTCATTAGCTTGTCCCTGATTTGCCCTTTGAATTGCAGTTCAAAGTTCAGGGAATCTTCATCATCTTCATCCGTATGAAGTTGAAGTTCCAAAAGATCTAGGAGGTCAGTTGCATCTAGACCTACTGCATCCTCCCTTGAAATGTGTTCAACTCTACCTTTGGACTTGAGCAGAGTCAACACATGGGTCTTTTTATCAGACTTCCACTTTAGTATTTTTGAGTCCAATGGGTTTCTTGGGAGAGATTTTATTTTGATGAGTTAGGAGATGGAGGTCTGCTTGTCAGCCTTTGGACAAGTTTCAGCAAGTTGAGCTTGAAGCTTTAACGAAGCATCATCCAATCCATACAAAATTTGATTCTTGATAGCCAGTTTCACAATGTCAGCTTCTCACTTTTCATCTTCTTCATCCATCTGCTTTTGTCTTTTACTTTGATTCAAGACTTGGGTGGATAAGTCAGAGGATGTGAATAGTGTTTAAAGAGAGAGGGCCTGCTGCTGTGGCTTATCAGTGGTTTGGTCTTTGTATACTGGCTTCTTTGGAGCTGTTGGATCAGTTTCTCTTAGCTTTTTGAGTTTATCATGTACTTGATCAATATACTGCCTGGACCACCTTGAAATGGTCCTTGCAGACCCATACTTGGCTGCAACCAACTTAGCTCTCTTCCTCTTGTATTCTAAAGTAAGATCTGCACTGGATTTCTTGAACTTATTCCAGTTTGGTGCAGTCTTCTTCATCAGAGGATCATTCTTCATCCTTTCACGTCTGTTTGCTTCTTCTATGAGAGCTGTGAGAGGCCAGTTTTGAACTGATGTTCTTTGGCAGGGTATGGTTTGTCTCTCATGATAAGCTCTAAGAGATCTTTCCTTAGCTTTCTTTGAAGATCAGCATTGGGTGGCAGATTTGACATCTCACTACAAAAAAAAAAGTGTCATCTAGTGGCATGCAAAAAATGCCACAAAAAACCAAAGAAGTGCCATTAAAGACCCTTTTAGGAATGAGCGGCACGCAAAAAAAGTACCACTATAAGCAGTGTCACTAAAGCCTTTTAGTGACACTTTTTTGTATGCCACTATAAACTCTTAAGGCTTTTAGTAGCACATGATTTTTGCCACAAAAAATCAACATAAATTAAATAGCACTAGTGTTTTGTATATTAATTTTAATTTTTTTAAATTATTATTCGTCCATATTAAAAATAAGAATGTAACACATAGAAATCGGAGTTAATAGCCAAAATGGTCCCTGAGGTTTGGTCACTTTTGCCACTTTAGTCCAAATTCCAAATTTTTTAAATCTGGGTCCCTGAGGTTTGCATTTTTTTGCCATTTTAGTCCAAATTTCAAAAAAGTCAAATTTTATCAACTTTTTTACTGAAATTTGTCTTTACCTTATTTCAAACAAGGGCAAAATTGTCATTCTATATTATTATTAAGCAATTTATATTAAAGAAAATAAAAAAACCCTCTTTAAAAAAACCATCTCTCTCTTCACAAGCACCACCACCACCTCTCTCTCTCTCTCCCTCTACTCCTCTCTGCCGCCACCACCGCCACCTCCTCACGCCGACGACATTAAAACACAGATGAAAGATCAGTGGGTTAGACACTAACGGATGAAAGATCAGTGGGTTAAAACACAGATGAAAGATCAGTGGGTTAGGGCAAGATCCAACACTGCCGGATGGATCTTTCTTTTCTCCCTCTCTCTCTTCCTGATGGATCTAGGTTGTTTGCAGGTGGTTGGTGATTAGGGTTGTTTGCAGGTTGTTTGGGATTAGGGTTTCGGTGAGGGTGGTGATGGTGGAGACGGTGGGGGTTGTTTGCAGGTTGTTTGGGATTTGGGTTGTTGCAGGTTTGGGGTTAGGGTTCCGGTGGAGACACCGCCACTGCCGGCAACCACCTTAGCCACTATCTCTGTCGTTTCCCTCTTTCTCTCTCCGACTTCCTCTCTGATCTCCTCTCTTCGATCTCCCTCTCTCTCAAAGATTTTCGGTGTGTGTATGTGTATGTGTATGTGTCTGATTAGGGTGATAATGGGTGATGGATGTGTTTGATTGGGTGTTAAGTCGGTGGTGGTGGGTTTGTGGTGGCGGTGGTTCTCACAGAGGTAGCAGGGGTGGGGGTTTGGGTTTTGTGGGGATGATGGTAGTGCAGTGGTGGTGGTGCGGGGGTGGAGGTGATGCCGTCGAGGATGGTGGTTGAAGTCGTCGGGATGGTTGTAGTGGTGGGAAGATGAAGATGAAGTTCTGGAAGTTGGAAGTCCTGGATGTTGAAGATGAAGTTCTGGGTTCTTGCCCTTTAGGGGTTTTTTTTATTTTTTTTAATATAAATTGCTTTATAATAATATAGAATGACAATTTTGCCCTTGTGAGAGATAAGGATAAAGACAAAATTCAATAAAAAAAATAGACTTTTTTGAAATTTGGACTAAAATGGCAAAAAAATGCAAACCTTAGGGACCCAGATTTAAAAAAATTGGAATTTGGACTAAAGTGGCAAAAGTGAGCAAACCTCAGGGACCATTTTGGCTATTAACTCTAGAAATCGTATAGGATCACTTCAATTAAAAGTTCCATTGTCTTCCAAAAAATTCAAACAAATGTGTAATAAGTGTGAACCTAACTCTAAATATGAAACATACAAAACAAATAACTTATAGATGTTAAACTAAAAACTTAAAACTTCGTTGCGCCAGAAATTTCCCACTTCATAGTTGTTCACTGCACTTACTGCTGCTACACGTCAGCCGACTCACTATATTAAACCTGAAATTTCACAATTCATGTAAAATTGATTAGATTTCATAACCATAGTTATCAAAGATGTAAGAACAATTGATAAAAGGCAAAATCATATTTTTAATTCTTTTGACGTCACTTTAAACTCTTCAAACAAGATTGGGTGGTTTTTTCAATACCTCTAGTTAGCTGAAGAACATGGGGCATTGGATATGCAACTGGATGTATACCAGCTTTGTGACTGTAATTAGATGGTTGTCCAGAGGGCATGCATTAACCTGCACTCACAATTTAATGAGTGTAATAAATGAAAACCACCTTATGAGGTTAGTTAAACTAAAACCAATGGAAAGAAAACAAGGCATTATAGACTAAACCAAATTAGAACCAATAAAATGCTCTACACAATTTTGAAATTAGGTATACTGGGCCAGGCTGGTGGTTACGTCCTCGATTGTTACTCAACGATTGTCAACAATACACAACAAAGTCAAACATATTACACGATCCCCTATCATAAATAGCAAAAACTTTGAGTTAGGTACCAGTTGTTCGAAATATAAGCATGAAATCAAGCTTCAAGTAACACGTATTAGAAGTTAAAAAGAAATCAACATTAATGTGTAATGAAAGCACGCATACCCTCTAGCAGAGTTTAACAATAGTTGACCAACTGATCCGCTCATGCCCACTGTTGCCTTCACCCCTTCATCCCAAATTTCCCTATACATGGTCTGAAAAGACTCCAAACATCTCCAACTGCACCAGTTGAACAGCCACCACCGTTAATCACCATCGTCCGGTGGCTAGGGATCGTCTCCGCGGCACAACCACCGGGAACTATGCCACCACAGCTTCTACTATGGCGGGTTGTACCTGGAAGTTTAATGATGGATTTGTAGTTCAGGCATTTTTGCTTTGTTTGAGGAAAAGTTTGATGGAGTTTGTTCTCTTGAAGTTTCAGGAAAGGTTTTGGTTATTTGTGTGAGGTTTTGGCTTTTTGTGTCAGTGTTATTGATTATCGATCTCACATTACTCCCCACATCAGCGCAAGCAATCACAATGTTCAATAGGGAATCAATGTTTTCATCTCCAACAATTAGTCAATGAGTATGATATGGTTATCTTATATGAATGCACAAACAAAAACGATAAATGCGTATTTTTTCACCATTATTAACATTGTGTAATTCCTTCTGAGTTCACAAAAACAGTAAGATTTATACATACTTCCAATTCCAACCAATTACTCTTACAATGTCACAACTATGTTAACTAATCAAACTGAAGTTAAATTGATATGTTAGAACATACCATTACATCATTCGACCATAATCCAGCAGATTTGATAAATACCAGCCAAGCATCAACTGAAAAAAAAAAACACCAAATCATTTTGTAAGCGCATGTGAATTGACCATAATCACGATACCAATAGAATCAAAATACTCTCAAATCAAAAATTTCACAACGTGTACAAACTATAAAGACAAACGAAACCTACAATCATAGAAAAGAAAATTGAAAATTCAGCGTACATGGACTAAATGTAAGTATGATTAAGCTGTATAAATTGCCATTTTGGACCCTGATCTGGTGCTGAAACCTAAAATGTGATCATAAAAGCTAATCCGATAATATTTAATACTAAAATTTAAATGAGAAATTAGGTCTTATTACCTATAGATCCTATACCATCTCACAAAAATATACGTTTAATCATAGGCTTCAGGCCATGGTTTATAAGGTGTAAAATAATGCATCTAGTTTCATTTCAATGCATATAGTTTGATAATATTCATATCATCTTTGCTAGGGGTGCAAATGAGCCAAGCTACTCGAGATCGGCTAAAAAACCTCGAACGAGTCGAGTTTAAACGAGCTCGAGCCTAAAAAACAAGCTCGTTTAATTAATGGGCCGGAGCTTTGCTTATCAACCTCGAGCCGGCTCGCGAGCCTAATTGAATCTACTGTTTATATACATTTTTATTAGTCTGTTAAATATATATTTAAATACTAATAATTAATATTTATAAATTTATAAATAAAATACTAAATTAGTGATAAATCAATAATTATAACTAATACAAATTAATTAAGAAATAATAAACGAGCCGATCACGAGTCAAGCTCGAGCTTGAAAAATAACCCATGAGCCGAGCTCGAGCTTTAGAAACAAAGCCCGAATCAAGCCGAGCTCGAGCTTACATAAGTCAAACGAGCTCGAGCTTGAACCTGGTGGAGCTCGGGCTCGCCTCATTTGCACCCCTAATCTATGCTAAAGCATTTCATTATCCCTCTCTACAATTCTCCAAATCCCCAACTCTGACAAAGAAAACTTACAAACAATAATCAAAATTGGTTATGACGTACAATATTACAAGTAATGTGAACCTCTTCCAATCCCCTTCACGCAAAACCAAGTCAAACTATAACAATTTCAAAACATATTTAAAAGCCAAGAATAGCACAATCTTAACTCTCATACCAAAATGAATTATATATTATACTGATATATGTGGCATAAACAACAAAAACACAGCATTAAATATCATATCTAAGCTACTACAATGGTCGCTTATGGCAGAGTAAGAGTGGCCCTAAATTTGTGACCAAAAAGGAATACTAAAATTAACCCTAATTTCGTAACGAAGAAAACAAATTAATGAAATGAAACAACACCAAACAGCACAATAAAGATATAAAGCCCTATGATACAGCGTCATATTGCAACAAAATACTACTAATTACTAATATTTAAATAAATTCTCTTCAACCTAAAATCCGTAGGGGCTGTTGAATAAGGATGAAAGGTTGTTGAACGAGGATGAAGGGGGCCTTCTCAATAGGTGGTGTGTTGGTGGTTCAAAGATTTTGAAATCAATCAAAACTGATAGAGAGACATCATATAAAACAGAAAGATTGGATTTGTGGATCGGGGATTTACGAGGAGAGAGGAGAGGAGAGGACAGGTTAGGGTTTAAAATCAAGATATGGTGGGAAAAGAAAATTAGGGGTGAAAATAATTAGGGATATTGGAGGGAAACTAATTTTTTTAAAAGGTTTAAACTTTTAAGGCGGGAAATTTTTAGTGTCATGTATAAAGTGCCATTAAAAATTAAAAATAGTGGCTTAATAGTTAAACGCCACTAAAAGTGTGTGTCAACTAAGTATTACATACCTAAAGTGCCACTAAAAACTCAAATTAGTGACACAAAAATTAAGTGCCAATAAACGTTTGTGCCACTAAATGGCATTTTTTTGTAGTGTCTCCTTGCTTAAGTCTCTTACAAAGTCTTCCATTTTCCTGACTTTACTTAACCCCCTGACTTTACTTAACCCATGCGGCATTTCAACTTGACAAGTTGGTGTCACCTTTCCCTTTACTTTCTTGCTTAGCAATATATTTAGCTTGCTGGGCTTTAAGTTTCAGATATTCATCCATGTTTCTTGGATTTCTGAAGCCATGAAGAGATGGGAAGGTTCTCTTGGATGGATCATCCTCTGTATAGAATTGTCTCATTTCATCTTTAAGCGTGATGGTACATCTTTGTTGGTTTTAGTTGTTTTTTTGGGAATTATGTTGAACACACATGGTGTGTGGTTTGTTATGCTGAATTTTGGCATGTTAGAGAAAGTTGTTTTCAAGGGTTGCTAATATATGCAAGCCAAAATTGGTTTCTGATTTTTGTTTATTTGAAGTGATTTTGAAACCCTAATTTTATTGGTTTGCATTGACCATTGAATTAATTATGAAACATATGACATGAAGAATGCCCTAAATTGAATCACTAGACCATATGCATAAATAGATCTTAATTTTTAACACACTTAAACCCTAAATTAATACTGATTGTGGAATTTTACATGATCTGGAATCATGCTTCAGATCCTTAAAGGAGAAAAAAGTGATTCCTTATTGGATAAAAAGTTAATTTGCATGCAATTACAACATTATTTAGCAAGATTCAATTCTTTGGAGTTGCTGGCTAATTACTTAGCTGGTTGTGGGTCAAAAGGAAAAGAAATTGGCTTGAGAACAAGTAGAGGAAGAAAAGGACTCAAGTAGCAGGTATCATTGTGATTCTTACCTAAGCCAATGCATTCAGTAAAGTAATTTATTTCCAGCAGTTAATTGGGTTTACTTTAAAGCCTACAGGTCACTAAATTGGATTAAAAAACATTGCCAGTCATTAGAAAAATAAAAACAAAACTTCACATAGAAGAGAAAGTTGTGAGAACTCAGAACTACCTGAGTTTTGACCCAGTAGAGAAGGATACATTTATAGAAAACAACCCAGTTTTGACTAATCAGAGAACGCAACACGTGATTGTTCTTTTAAGAAACGTAATATAAATTTTGTGGTTCAGTTTGGCTTGTTTGCTTTGCACCCTAGTTCTCGTGTGAATGAAAAGCAATCACAGTTTATGGTTTGTTTTTATTTAAATACTAAAGATAAATTAACTTAAAAAATCGAAGATATCAGATTGGAAAACGTGCAATTTGTGTAAGTGAAGCAATCTAGTGTAATACTTGTAGGGAGACCGGATGCCAAATGGAGGTGTTTGGATTACTCTTTTTTAGGTTTTTCTGTGTACTATTATACTCGTCCAAATGATATGAATCAAATTCTATGTTTATAACTTTTTTCTAAAAACTTAAGTACGTAGTTGTGCTTGATTTCTTTCACTGACATTTCGTTATAAGTTTTGTTGAAACGAGGTTATACTCAAAATAAAGTGTAATACCCGAAAATATGAAAACCCTAAAATAATAAATATCTATTAATTATTGGGTTTAAAACAAATTTAAAACATTTTAAATTCGACTAAACGATTATAGTTTCTAACGGTACATTTTATGTAGCAAAGGTTACTTAAGAATTTTTACATTTCATATTTAAAAATAATAATTAAGTAAATACTAGTAGTTAATATTTAATAACATTTAACTAAAGTTATTATTTGTAAAACAGTTATAATAGTTTAGGGTCTTGCATTAACTCAACTAAACTAAAAGGACTTGTTTGTAAGTTGCCTAACACTCTAGGGTGGGAATTGTAATGTTGAAGCATATAAGAAATCTCATCTTCTCCATCAGGACTTCTGTTAGTAACCTAGCAGCCGCCATTCCATTCCCACCTTCGTCACCGGCTTCACCACCATACAACCTCAACCGCTGTTGCACTTCGCGGGCGAAAAAGCTTCATGATAGCCGCAACACCACCGTCCGGTGCGAACCAGATACATCCCACCGTGACCACAATAGCATCACAACTCTCAACCTTCTTTTTGGACGTATGGATCGCCTCGATTCTATACGAGTTACTGGTGTTGCCGCTGCAATCCGTTGCCGCGATCGTCTATTCTGAACATGTTACCCTTAACACCATTGCCGTCTCACACTCCGCCGCCACAGCCACAACTTCATCGTCCCAACCACTAATCCCAAACCAGGTAATGAGCTCCGTTTACGAGACTACTTTATATCATAACCCTCATCCCTTTCTAACTTCGATCTCCTTTGTCTAGCCGAGCTTTATTATTGCATCATACTAGCCACCACGAAACCGCCTTGACTTGTTTTCGGTTACGTGTAACAAGCGCAACATCAAATCTGTTATGTCTAGTCGTCATTTGAGGTAAAGGCTCTAATGTTGTATTGGTTGCTTAAACTAATGTCGGTTATGGATGATGTCGAGCAATGAAAATGACTCTCATTGTTTCTTCCTGCTCGTTTCTTTTTGTCATGAAGAGTAGGCAATGTATTCTTTGAATTCATGTGGGGCTAGTAATATGTTGGATAATATATTCTGTCTACAATAATGATCTTTTAGTATTTTATGATTAAATTATTATCAAGATTAAAATATTAAGGAATTAGTTTCATAAATCTAATTTAGATTTCATATTTTATGAAAATATATGCATACGTTTTTTTTTATATTTAAATAAGTTAATTCCATGATCTCCCAGTTAAAATTATCACAAAGGTGTAAGATTCTGTTTGGAATTTTTTTGAACAACAAATCAATTAAAGTGAGTAATTTTCATGAAACTGATTTGTGCTATAATGAGATTATAGGTGTTAGATTATTTGGTGGCCACTTGAATTTGGTTTGCTTTGCTTTGCCGAATTAAGGTACGGATTCTTTGGTCTTCACATTATTTATCTTAATCATATCCGTCACTTCGCAGTACGGATTTTGTTATCTTTTCATCGTAGTATACTTGTATTTTTTTTTTCGTTACTCGTTGGTACGGATTCTGTTTTGATTACATTTTATTATCTTTTATTTATTAGATTATTACTCTTTGGTACGAACTCTTGGGTCTTCTCATCATAGTAGTTCTTTTTATCATATCCGTTACTTTGTACTACGGATTATTGTCCGTGTCTTAAAGTGTCATTTTCATGATCCGGTACCTATATTCGTTTGATATGTGATACATTATAGGAGTCAGTTTGTATATGTTTGTTTACTTATTAGTGAGTTGTAGCATGCCATACCTCAGACTTGTACTCATGGTCGCATGTTCCAGTTAGTATAACTTTCAGTTGCCTGTAAATTATTTATAAGGCCTTAATATTTGTACTCTGTCACCCAAGCATGTCTGGCCTGTCGTTTGGGCGTCAACGGCTTGGCACTTATCGTGACAGTGCGTAATAAAAGTTCACGGCGTCTCTAGCCCGTGCTTGTGTAGCACCTTGGCCACTAGAGGCGTATAGATCGATCTTAGCTCTGAGTTTGAGTTTGATTGTTTGTTTGGAGATGGAATAATGGGTGAACGCCACACTCACCATCTCATAGGTGCATGGACTAGCTAGCTGTGTACCAGTCTGTTCTGTTTATGGCTTGGGGTGCTTCTGTGTTACACGATTTATTTTGTTGATATATAGTTGTCGTGTAAGTCAGTATATGTTTCTGTATGTGAATATGTTAAGTATCTGTTCTGATATGTTATTGGGTTAATTATGCGTCTGATTGTGTTCAGTATCCGATTCTGTTATGTATTAGCTATGTCTGTTTTGACTTAGTATCTTTACCGGTTTGTATCAGATTTGTCTCGATCAGTATCAGTCTCAGTTTGTCTCAGTTTGGATTTAGATTTCGTGTTATACGTTTAGTTTGTGTCTGAAAATATCTGTATTCGGTATTTGATTCGGTGTCTGTCGATATTTGTCGTTGAATCTATCTTTGTTCCGTGTCCATTTTTCTTATCGGTTTAAGAAATTTCGCAAGGATTAAATCATTCTACATTTAAACTCAAGTTATCTAAATTATTTTGGATATTAAATTTAAATCTCCAAAGCTATACAAATAGTTATTTTAATTAAATAATAACTTATGAAATTTGATTAATTAATAAAGATGGGTTTGAATCTAAACATTTATTTAAAGATAATAGTTCGACAATTCTTTTCTTTTAAAGATTATAAGATTTTTAATGGTATTTAAATGTTTAGGCTTACGTATGTGGTTTTGATTAACTTTTATAAGTATTTCATTTGAAATCCAGTTTATGATATTTATTATATTTCTAAGTTATAACTTTTTCAAAGTTAGAAAATTAGTTCTTTTTGTCTAATGTTGATTTGCTATGAAATGTGATAGACTATTTTATTTTGATAACATTCAAACGCTCAATATAAGAAAATACTGTTGTCAAGTATCTTGTTTTACAAATAATAGTAAAATTAAATGTTGTTTAAACTATTTGATAGTTATTATTTCTTGGATTTGTTTAAATGTTTCATTTACAAACTACGAATAATAGGTTAGAAACTTTTTTTGGTCATACAGATGCTAGATTATTTAAACAAGGTTTTCAATAAGTTCGTTTATACAAGATAAAATATTTTAGTCATCGTGGTCAGCTATGTACCAGTCTCTACAACGGTTTTGTGTTGGGTTCGATATCATGTGTACGGTTGACTTTTGTTTCTGTATCAGTTTTCGTTAAAGTTTTAGATCGGTTAGTGTATTAGTCTTTCGTCGTCTACATCTGTTTTCTGTACTCGTGTCAGTAATCGTTTCAGTTCAGTCTTAGTTCTATTATGTTTTTCTTTCCGCTGATATGACTTTACTTGTACTGTTGATTTCTCCGTTACTACTGGGCAATTTTTGGCTCAGCCGTAGTTTTCTTTTGTGTTTGTCTTATTTATTTCACCGGTAATCTGGGATAATCTGGGATTTCAGTGAGGAGCGTTAGGAAGTTGCTGACCGAGATTTTCTATTTCAGTAATGTAATAAAACGTAATTAGGATCTTTTTTATTTAATGCTATGGATTGATTTTAGTTTTGATATCAGTAAGAGTGACACGTCAGCCCTAGCGGGGTTGGGGTGTTACATAAAGTATTTATTTGGTATCATAATACGGTAAAACGGTACGATGATAAACTAAATCGTTCTAATGGATTGACTTTTTAAACAACATGCTTTATTTTCAAAGCACGTTTGTTTTACATTATATTTTTGCTCGGTTTCGCCGCAACACGCGATATAAAAAAACTAGTATATGTAATTTGTGTATTGCTTCCTTTCATGGAAACTCAAATCTTTAGCTCACTTTTAGTAGAAATTTGATTTTACATTATTGTCTTTTTAAAGAATCATTACTGAGTATGTTTGTATTCATGAGAGAACTTTGGAGTTTACTTTTGGAAAAATTCCAGAGTTAGGCAAAGTTGACCACTAATTAGCTGGCATATTTTGCCCACAAATTTGCTGGCTTAGCCGGCATTTGAGTATTTCAGTAATTTTGATTGGTGTAACCGTCCATTCTTTAAGCATGTCAGACAGTTTCATTATTTTCCCGTTTTGGAGTGGTCCAGAAGAGATTCAACATCACAGGATTCTTACAATTGCCCTAGTAAATGACGAGAACCATTATGTCATGGTGGAATTACAAAGAGGGTACCCAATGCCTGCAATCACGCCTTATTAGAATTTTCGTCACATTTATAGGTGGCGTCTAGAATTATATACCCAACTTTATCGTCATGGGGCCGGGCCTTCTTTTTTTTTTTTCGCACTATTGCGGATGTGAAAATAATGGGAAAAATCGGATTCAGTTGTCAACTGTCCCTATCGGAAATAGGGTTGACTACGGATTCGAGCCATAGCACATGGTTTCATAAAACCACACGATTTTCCTGATCTAAATCAAGTAGGTTTTACATGAAGAAGATTTGGCTCAGCGTGTTCTATTCGATACGGGTAGGAGAAGAACCCGACCCGGTATTATTAAAATAATAGAGGAAGCAGAACCAAGTCAAGATGATACGAATCAACCCCTTTTTTGCGCCAAAGATCTGACCATTTCGGAAGGAACTGGAGTTCCATCTCTTTTCCATTTCCATTCAAGAGTTCTTATGTGTTTCCACGCTCCTTTGAGACTCCGAAAAATGGACAAATTCCTTTTCTTAGGAACACATACAGGACTAAAAAAGAAGTATTTTTATTCACTTAATTTAAATTTTAAATAAAGTCAAAACAAACTATGAATTTAAAATCATACCCAATGTACTTGGTCTTTGCGAGAACCGCATGAATCACTATACCACTTGATTTACACGGTTCTAGGCGGTTGAGACAAGATGCTTTATATACACCGTGTTGCATTCTGTTTGTATTCTTAAGAACTTTTCTTGAATTTAACTATAGGTTAACGTAAATGAACTATAACTATGTAGCCCTATTCCTAATAGATTGACCCCAAAATAGAATATCCAAATGATAAGAAAACCTAGTGCTACGGCTTTAAAAACTTAAATTCATATCAATTCTCGAGCAATCCCTGAAGTTATTCGCTTCCACGTCTCTCACAATTTTAAGAAACAAACTTTTTGACATACGGAACCGATGACGGAAAATTTCTTCGTTATGTTATATTTCGGTTCCTCAACAAAATAATCCGCCATAAGGATTTCGTGGCCACTCTCACGACCACGACGAGCATAACGTTTCTTACCGGATGTGCCCGTGTCTTGTAGTTCGGCTTCATCGATGAGTTTTTGGAAAAAAACTTATGCTACTATTGGATGAATCACTGCTATCGAGTAGGAATAAAATACGTATTTCTTCCACCATTTTTATAAAAGATAGAATAGATTTGGAGTAATAGGGATGTGGGTTGGTGTGAATTTGTTTAAAAAGTGTTTGGTTTATAAAAAAACTTTTTTTATTTTGTAATAATAACGGTAATATTACGGTTCAATTAAATGCTCCAACGGTCAAAACATGGCTCCAAATTTCACTTTTCCACTCAACAAACTTCCCCTGATTTTTGAGTGTTCGGTGCGGCAAAAGGAGGTGGCGGCGGTGTTGCCGATAGGCAAACACATTGCCGAATTGAATTGCCTAACCCACCCCGTACACCCTAAGGGTCTCAGTCCATGAAGGTGCTTACTTTATTGGTTAGCAGCTTGGTTATAGTCGTTATGAAGAATGAAGGAGCACTGCTGCACTTCCACGACATGGGAAAGGATCATGGGATGAGGAAAAGAAAGAAAAGGTGCAAGGTGAGGAGATATCGAGAGGTAGAATAGCTGAAATGAGTTCAAAGGAATTAGTTAAGACACGCTTCTTTAGCACAGGCCACGGAGTGAAGTTGGAAGGTTCAATGAACTACGCGAAGGGCAAATCTTGGGCGCTATTGTTGTCTATATACAAGTGGCGTAGGCGAAGCTGTGGCAACTCGTGGAGTAGACAGCGAGCTCCGCTTGAACAGAAAGCAGCAAGCTGCAAGCACTACTCTAAAAGGAGTGAGCTCCGCAACAAAAGTGAAGCGAGCCACGGTAGACTATTTAGTTTTTCAGCTGCATCATACCGTACTATGGGAGGGGTCCGTACCTCCTTTAGATAGAGCCACCCTGCTCCTAATGTAGAGCTAGAACTACTGCTACCGTGGAATCCGCGGTCACACATAAGTATCTCGCCTTCCAAAAAGGATGCTAATTAGCACTAATGCTAATGGGGACCATCGATCAAGAAGGACTTCGGAGACTGCAATCAAATTGATCAAAAAATCGAAAGAGGGCCAACTTTTCTAGTTGCGCCTCTAACCTTACTACGCTACCCTGATAAAAGGTCGAATTCAGCAGGACTGCATGCACGAAATGCCGATCAAATCCGTTAAAGGAAGCCTAATCAAAGCGGGCAAACAAGAAAATCTGTCTGGGCTAATGATGGACCGGATCTCGAAAGGCGAGAGGCTTTCATAAAGACGTATGATAAAAGGAGGGTTGATAGAGGCTTATTGCACGATCCAACCAAGCCAGCTAAGCTAATAAATGCTGCATAAGATAAGAGAGTGGGAGGCCAGCCCCCGCCCATCTGGAGGTGCACACCCATTTATGAACATTTACAAAGGGCTAAAGAGAGAAGTCCATGGAGTTCTATCTAAGGGACAACCTTAATTTAGAATTTTTTAAAAACTCGGATATTTCTTAAAAATCCAATATAGAATAACAACGTATCCTGTCTCCGCATGTGGTCTGTACAAGTCTTTTTGTTTCACTAATTACTACTATTCCAGATATGTCATGGTACGGGATTATTTGGACTACAAAAGCAAACCAGATTATAGAGCAAGAACTGATAAGTAATAGTCAACAAATCGGGATTCATTTATCAACAGATTTTTTTATTGGGTTTGAATTCATTTCAATAATTCTTTTAGTTGCGTTAATCGGCGCAATTGCTGTTGCTCGTCAATAATAACTCTTTAGAACTGGAAAACCCTTGTTATGAGCTATCACATGTATTTCCTTTTTTCTATTTAACTTTGTATATAAAATTTAAATTCTTTAGATGTTCGATCTATTCCTAATATATTCCTTTATTCCATTACTCGTTATATTCTAGTCAATCCGATTGGTTAAATTGTTGTTCATATTGAAATGAATCGAGATTGATAAGGAGTTGGTTAATGATGCTGGAGCATGTACTTGTTTTGAGTGCCTATTTATTTTCTGTCAGTCTATATGGATTGATTACAAGTCGAAATATGGTTAGGGCTCTTATGTGTCTTGAACTTATATTAAATGCAGTTAATCTCAATTTTGTAACATTTTCTGATTTTTTTGATAGTCGTCAATTAAAAGGAGCCATTTTTCTATTTTGTTATAGCTATTGCTATTGCAGCTGCTTAAGCCGCTATTGGACTCGCTATTGTTTCATCTGTTTATCGTAACAGAAAATCAACTCGTATAAATCAATCGAATTTATTGAATAAGTAATATTATCATATAAATTCAAATTTTCATAAATTAATTCAAATTAGCATGTCTGCCACGTAAGATATGATCAGTTATCACAAATATAAGAAATCAAAGTATTTTGGCACTGTCAATCCAGAAATAGATAAAAAAAAACTCAGGGAACTCATCGATTCATCTAGTACTAGTATTTAAATATATAATTTCCTTCTCAATTTACTAGATTGAAACCTTATCACGTTAAAAAATGGATAGATCCAATGTCGCATTCAGTAAAGATTTATGATACATGTATCGGGTGTACTCAGTGTGTCCGAGCCTGTCCTACGGATGTATTAGAAATGATACCTTGGAACGGATGTAAAGCCAAACAAATAGCTTCTGCTCCAAGAACAGAGGATTGTGTCGGTTGTAAGAGATGTGAATCCGCCGGCCCGACAGATTTCTTGAGTGTTCGCTTTTATTTATTTATGGCATGAAACAACCCGTAGCATGGGTATAGCTTATTAATACATTATAGAAACTGAGTCCATTTTTTTACCGCCAAAACTCGTGCCATCATTGGGCACACGTTTCTGGTCCAAGTGTATCTTGTCTTTACCACGAACAAATTTCCTTGGCTAACAATAATTGTAGTTTTACCAATATTTGCAGGGTCCTTAATTTTCTTTCTTCCCCATAAAGGAAATAGGGTAATTCGGTGGTATACTATATGTATATGCATGTTAGAACTTCTTCTAACAACCTATGCATTCTGTTATCATGTCCACCAATTGGACGATCCATTAATCCAACTAGTAGAGGACTATAAATGGATCAATTTTTTTGATTTCTGTTGCAAATTAGGAATAGGTGGACTGTCTCTAGGACCCGTTTTATTAACAGGATTTATCACTACTTTAGCTACTTTAGTGGCCTGGCTCGTTACTCGGGATTCTCGATTATTCCATTTCTTGATGTTAGCAATGTACAGTGGTCAAATAGGATCATTTTCTTCTCGGGACCTTTTACTGTTTTTCATCATGTGGGAATTAGAACTAATTCCAGTTTATATACTTCTATCCATGTGGGGAGGAAAGAAACGCCTCTACTCAGCTACAAAATTTATTTTGTACACGATGGAGGGGGGGGGGTTCAAATTTTCTCTTAATGGGAGTTCTGGGTGTCGGTTTATATGGTTCGAATGAACCAACATTAAATTTTGAAACATCGGTTAATCAGTCGTATCCTCGTATCCTGTGGCTTTGGAAATCATATTCTATATTGGATTTTTAATTGCTTTTGCTGTCAAATTGCCGATTCTACCCAATATGTTTAAGAATCCATCGTTTTAAATCCAAAACTCCATTTAAGTGGTTTTCGCCCACTGAGTTAAAAACCAGAAAATGTTCCATACTAATGGATTCGGGTCCATAACCATGGGTTCCAATGCACGAGAAAAAATCAATTATAGATACTAATACAATTAGATCCGCTCTTCATAGTCAAATTTGGGATTTGCGATCCCAGGTAAGATCGGTCCAGGATCATGGGATCCTTTTCTATCAGATAGGAAGGGCTGTAGCACAAAATGTACCTTTAAGTAACTGCCCCATAGATCCTATATCTATCTATGGTTTTAAAATTAGGACCTGAAATTTTAAGAAATATACTGCGTATAGACCTTAAAAATCCATAATCTCATCGTTTTTGTTATCTCTTCTGCAATAGTAAGAAAACTTCTTGGATTATGGATCTACTACCATAAATTCAATGCGTAATCTCAGCATTCAATGTGTATTCCCGAATAATCTCATTTTTCAATTATTGAATCATTTCATTTTACCAAGTTCAATGTTAGCGAGATTAGTCAACATTTTTATGTTTCGATGCAACAACAAGATGCTATTTGTAACAAATAGTTTTGTTGGTTGGATAATCGGTTACATTTTATTCATGAAATGGGTTGGATTGCTATTAGTTTGGATACAACAAAATCGATCTCGGAAGTACATTCAAGCTAATAAATATCTTGTGTTAGATTTGAAAAATTATATGTCTATGGCTGGTATCTTTTTAGTATTTTCTTATTAGTTACCTGTGTCCACTATTTAGGCAGAATACTGTCACCCATTTTTAGTACTAAACTGAACATGCTCGAGAAAAGGTCTGAGACGACCCAAAAAGCAATTGATCAGATCATGATCTCTTTTATAAGCCTACTTGGGTATTGAGTATTTATTTGTAAGAACTGAATTTTTTTGCACTCGAGAGTTTCAACTCCAGAAAAAGAATCCAGTCAAATTTTGATTTTACTTACATAAAAGCATCCATATATCATATATGCGGGTGTCTAGATAACATATATTTTATATGGATTTAGTTAGTTCTTTTTATTCTTGCTCGAGCCGGATGATGAAAAATTATCATGTCCGGTTCCTCCGGGTGATGGATCTATAAGAATTCACCTATCCCAATAGCAAAAAAACCTGACATGAATGATCATGTATTAAGAGCTAATTTGGCTAAAGGTATGGGTTATAATTATTATGGAGAGCCCGCATGGCCCAATGATCTTTTATATATTTTTCTAGTAGTAATTCTAGGCACGATTGCATGTAATGTAGTCTTAGCGGTTCTAGAACCATCAATGCTTGGTGAACCTCAATTAAGTTATGTTCTAGAAAAAGAGGATTCTTGCGTTTTTGCCCTCCTGCTGAGAAAGCATTCATTTATCGGCTCATTTCTTAAAATACTTCAACTGGTACACGCAAGAAATAGGCCAATTCAGTAGCTTTTTGTTTCATTTCCCGCGGAGTAAAATTCTCATCGGTACGAGTCAATGGAATGGAATGGCTCCCTGGCTTCTGATATCCATATAAAGAACACGCCGAGCATAAATACCCTCTTTAACTTCTATTCTGACGGATTGAATATCTTTTATAAGAAATCGGAGAAAGACCCGACGATTTTTTCCTGGAAATCCCCAACGAAAGATACACCCTATTCCGTCTTTTATATCAAATCGATCATAACCACTACCTATGATAAACTAAGCCGTTCTAATGGTCTGGCTTTCTAAACAAAATGTTTTATTTTCAAATCTTGTTTGTTATATATTATTATTTTAGCCGCCGACTTCTTTTTGGGAGAGGTGTGGTTTGAATTTCTCATGTAACTCAAAAGAATCAGACTTCATATCTCCACCATTATCTGCCTCTCTTCCTGCCATAACAAACCGAAGTTCATCTTCAAATGTTGAGGATTGAGAGAGGGGATTTGAGGGAGCTCTGGATTTGTGAGAGAGGTGTGGTTTGAATTTTGAATGTGGAGCCTGAATGATGTATCTTATATATGTGGAGGCAGAATTTTGAATTTTGAATGTGATATAGGTTTTAATTTTTGAATGTGGAGTAGAGCTTTCAAATTTGTATGTGGGAAGAGCTTTGCCCTTTTGTATGTGGGCAGAGCTATGAAAGTTAAATGTGAGCCAGAGCTTTGAAATTTGAAAGTGGGGCAGTGCTTTGAAATTTAAAGTGATTTTATATATTAAAACTTATGATGTAATAATGACACTAGTGTATTTGCAAACTGAGTGAACAAATCTTTGCCATTGATTTACACACGTGTATGGCCATGGTTAGTTCACTCAGTTCGCAGGTATACTAGTATTCACTCTTGAACCTAATCCTGTATACATATATATATATATTATCAGAACCAATTACAAAAATATATTATTCGGAAAAACCGACAAGATGTTAAGAGTGGAATAATCCAAAGTGAAATATATGCATATATGTACATCTACGTGGCTACCTATATAACACTTAATAAATATGAGAGTATATGTAGTATACATGTTTATTGTATATGTACAAATACATAACACATGAATCGTTTGGAAAAGTATATATATAAGTAAATATATGTATACGTATACAAAGAAGTTAATACAAAGAAGTTAAACGAAGCATCCGTGACAACAAACATGTTAAGACGAACCAACAAGGATAACATTAAAAATAGTATTTTTAACAAAGTATCGGACTTGGAAAATATGTTTATATTTAAGGATGAATATATTTTGATTGAATTATCGATCGATGAAACGATATGCCATAAGGGAAAAATATATATTTTTAGGCATAAAAATATATTATTTTTACCAAACGAAACAATCATATGGGACATGAGTTTATAGAAGTGGCTAGGCCCCAACATTATACAAACAAGTATGTATCTATAAGTATATACATATATATGTGATAATATACGTATATAGTCATTCTGATAATCAACAACCAACGTGTAACCAACGTAGCTAAACAAACAAGGGTTTTCAAAACCAAAGAAACGATATTAAGTCTTAACAAGAAGTACTGAAAGACTAGTACACGAAACAAATGATTAAACCTAAGTGTCTTAACAAGGTAGGACACTTGTAGGTCGGAGACGATTTATTAATATCGAGCATTGCTAGCAGTTTCACGGAATGCAAGTAGTGAGTTTCACGGCCCCTCTTTTAATTTCTTTTGTTTTCAAAAACTAGGGGGAGTTAAGTGTTTATACAACGGTATGGTAGTTAGGGAATGAAATAAACTAGATCATTATGTGTGCATAAGTGGTAGTGCATTTAGTAAGCTTTACCGTTGAGCAATTGGATAGATCTACCGAGTCTGGGCAAGCTCCACTCCTGGTCCTCAGTACCACTAGTTGCGCGTCACTAGGATTGACTGATTCGGTACGAGAGAACGAACATTGTCAAGGTTTGATTACTAGTTTATGTCGACACATACGTTAATGTCCTAGAAAAACATTGATTAATCAACGAAATTCAAAGACACTATGCATACAGGTTTTAGTATAAAGTTTATCAAATGTTTTAGAGATTCATTTCTGTCAAGCAAAACTTGTGAACTCACCGACATTATGTTGACGTTTTACTTAACATGTATCTTAGGGAAATGAAAGACGTTGCATAATATTGGAAGTGAAGGGCTAAGATTACAAGAATGATGCCATTTTGAAGGTTTGCCTCATATCTTTCGCCTTTGTGCGGAATATACGGGCCAAAACCTAGACATTAAAACTATCGTTTGTTAAAATTCTTTTGTGAAACTTAAAGTACTTGGTTCATATATGTAAACAAAAATACTTTGGCTTTGTATCATCATTTCAAGTATTATATATATATATATATATAAAGGTAACCGCTAAAATGAGAAGCACCTTGAGTTGTAAGAGCCGTGAGAACTAGACCGTACGGGGCGAGGTGGACCAAATTTTTTTTTCATAAACGTAGTTGCGTGTATTATAAACACATTTGTAAAAAAAAATTCAAAAAAAGAAAGTCGTGTGTGTAGTTTTGAGCACCACAAGTTTGTGTTTATGGGTACCGTAAATCTAACCGTAAACACAAACTTGTGGTGCTCAAAACTACACACACGACATTTTTTTTTAATTTTTTTTACAAATGTGTTTATAATACACGCATCTACGTTTATGAAAAAAAATTTGGTCCACCTCGCCGCGGATCAAAAAGTTCTCACGGTTCTTACAACTCGATGTGGTTCTTATTTTAGCGCAATTATATATATATATATATATATATATATATATATATATATATATATATATATATATATATGGCATCGTTGCTTATTTTAAATCACGTAGACGTTTACACATCGAATGTGATGAAACCTTTCGTGGTCACACCTCGCGCATCCGCTACGAGCAGCGTGTGACATGAAATAATTATCTCCAAAACCTAAGGCAGATTCAGAGGTCCCCGTGCGGTAGCCAAGGATGTTGATTTTGTGAAACATAATCTTTTATTAGACCAGTTATAAAACCAAAATATATGATATCTTATGATAGGTGGTTATGGGGTTCTATTAGTTGTAATAATCAACTTACATTAACGTGTGTAGTGGTGAATCCTGTGGTTATGACGACTAAAAATGTTGTGAATACATTTTCGGGCCCAAAACACACTGGCAAACACCTACACATGATTATTAAAGATAAACTAAAAGAAAAAAAGACTTAACCAAGCATTAACAAATGTTGTGATTATGGCATTTGAAGTTAAATCTATGCAGCCTGTGATCTTCTCGAGTTACGGGGTATTTGTTTCATATAATATCGCCCAGTTTTCATTATAAGACATACTGATGGTTATGTTTGTTTGACCAGGTGAAGAAAAACCCGGATCTTGATGCCATGTTTTCTGATATATGCATTGGTACGTCGGCAGCCCCAGTCTATCTCCCTGCCCATAAATTCCAAACTAAAGATTCGGAAGGAAATATACTTAGGGAATTCAATCTTATCGATGGTGCAGTGATCGCAAATAATTCGGTTGGCAAAATATTTTAATAAATGCATATATGATCATTAATATAAAATTTATTTAATGAACAAACAAATCCATGTTATAAAGCATAAAAGTTAGCCTGAACACCTATATTTTTGCAGGTTTTGGTTGAGATAAGTGAAGTTACTAAGGAAATAATGTCAGGAAGTCCTGACTTATTCCCAATAAAACCAATAGAATATGGTCGGTTTCTAGTTTTGTCATTAGGCACAGGGACTTCAAGATCTCAAGAACATGATGCTACAGAGTGTTCTAAGTGGGGCGTTTTAGGGTGGCTAATTGCTGGTGGCTCGCATCCATTGATTGATATTTTTACTCAGGCTAGTGGCCATATAGTTAACTACCGTATCTCTACCGGCTTCCAAGCCCTTCATTCAGCAGAAAATTATCTCCGAATTTAGGTATTTTGTGAATATTTTTTCAAAGACAATTTTGATTTTAATAATATAAATTATATTTAACAAAATATGGTTACATCACAGGATGACACTTTAAGAGGTGACTTACAGAATCTTGTGAAAGTGGGAGAGAAGTTGTTGAAAAAACAAGTAAGCAGGGTGAATCTAGGCACATGCATATATGAGCCATATCATCATACTACTAACGAGATGGCTTTAAATAAGTACTTTTATCTTCAAATTATTTCATTATTATATTTTTCTTCTTTTTAGTACTTGTTTATTTTCTTATTGTCATCTTGCATTTTATAAAAAAAATGGTAGGTTTGCAGCAATACTCCATGAGGAGAAGAATGTTCCAAAAATGAGATCGCCACATACTAATAAAGGAGGTGATAATCAAGCAGTGTCGATGGAAAACCAAACTGCACGTTTGCCAAGAATGTCAATACTCTCACATCATGCTCTTCCAAATTTACAGAGCCTCAACACGAACTAAAATTCCTTTCAATATAACATAAAAAATAAATCCCTTGTTATTATTAGATTTTCTTTCTGAATATATCCTTTAATACTTTAAGAGGCATATGCCTCTATGCCTCTATCGAGTCTATTTAAGGTAACCAAATTATATTCTAGATTTTTTTTCAAACGCCAACTCACACACCCACTAGATCTAATCCTAAATCTACATCAAAGTCCACTACAAGACTAGAACCCTACATAACAGAAACACCATACTGCTAAACTACAAGCTCTTTGGTTCTTATATATTCCAATTAAAAGGTTATCGACCACTTGTTTGCTTATCTTTACTCGACCAATCATGATGCTTCTATTTTTTCTCATAACAGCATAAAGCTAGGCATAATATGCACCACAATACTTGTATAATAAATGTACATAAATGATATGGTTGGCTATGTTCATTAATTAGCCTTTAAGTCCAACTCGACCCATATAGACCATGAGACGTTAGAGATACTAATGTGACGAGTCATGGTAGGAATCATGGGCCCAAAAGGGTCCGTTGCATCCCAATCACCAGACTTAACATTTTTTATGTATAAATTTTATTTCCTTTAAGTAAAACATATTAAACCCTCTATTGTAACCGGTAGAGAATAGAACCTTATGATGGTTTCAACTAAAAGTTTTGCTTTCACCATTAACATGTTATATAACAAGTTAAAACATAGTTGAAAGGGTCAATTGTTTTGGGTATTGTCGGTTACTTGATTGTTTACTTTTCTTAAAATCCGAACCGGTTACCAACATAACAATTTAGCGAACCAATTACCCACATAACAACTTAGGGTATATGGTTCCGGTTTGGATGCAACTGAATTCAGAACATTAGCTTTTCAAAGTAAAAAAAAATAAAGGCATGTTGCTCACCTTGTATAAAGGGACAAATAAGGCATAACATGTTTTAAAGCTATTTGGTAACGATTATGTATGGCACATCCATAAATTGATATACCTGTTTATTGATACAAACAAGTCCACCATAAAATAAATATTTTACTATATAAATAATTTACTTTAGCATTAGCCTTTTTTTCCATTGATATTTTATTGCATACGTTATTTGACGTGGTTTAAAATGCTTGAACGGTTGCGTTGTTAACGTATTTAATCAATACTCATTTGTAAATGAGAATTATTAGTAACTATTTTTATTTATTAGTGAATATATGTACTAATTAGTGAAAATCCTATAATATTATAATTGTTTTACAAACATTATTTACATGTAATTTCTTTAACAAGATTTTGTACACCTTAACTTTGCACAACACTACTTTTATGAGAGCCAAACACGATTCTATTAGACCAACAGGTCATAATTTACTAGATACATAATTTACTTTATACTATATACATATAAAAAGTTGTTGGAAATTTGTGAAAATAACAATTTTCACAAATTTTGGAAATGCATTTTTCCTATTTTTGGACTAAAAATAAATATAAGAAACTGAAGGTTTTTATATATTTATTTGTGGGTTTGTGTTCTATGTTGGAAGAGCTTCACAACGAACTAAACCATGTCTTAAATGGAGCTAAGATGAATGAGAAATCGATGCTCAAAGTTTGGTGTTTGAAATATTGAATGCTAAAAAATTGAGAAAGTGGCACATTGTGCCACATAGGAGGATAGATGAAACTTAAAGGGGTATTTAAGTAGGAACACTTCTTCCTTATTGTTACATGAAGCACACACTAGTGTACTCGCGAAGTGTGCTAAGCACCCTATAAACCGCACATGCGCGCGCGTTGCGTGAGCGATGGGCGCTTTGATGGCGCACTTTGCACTTCGCCGCGTGGCAGCGAGCGCACGGTGCATGGAGCATGACCAGGCTTGTCTTCGCGCGCAGGCGCATGGACACTGATGTGACGTGCGTGCGCACCAAAGTGAGCCAATACGACACGACTGTGTGGCGTGATCGTATATGTTCACAAGTGACGTGGCGCACACGCGCACAAGTGTTGCATACATGCAAGCGCATGAAAGTGAGCCAACTTGGTGCACTCGCGCATGAGTGCTGCAGATCTGCGCGCACATGGAAGTTAGCGAAAACGGCACGCGTGCACCAGTTTGTCTTGCGCGTGCGCGCCGAAGCTTACAGACTTTAATGACAGAGTAGTTTCATTTCAACATTTGAAACAGACCAGTTGACGGTTTTGACTGAGAATTAAATGACGAATTAAAGTGCATTGAAGACATTTAATGCAATTCATTTCTCCCATTTAATTCATTTTTTCTGTTTCATCCAGACGTGCAGTATAAATAGGAGACCACCCTGCTGCAAAAGACACACCGAACAATACACCAACATATGCAACTTCTTCTCTGCAGAACCTTTATCTTGCTTCTTCTTGCTTCAAGGTACACCTTTGGGTTTTCGTCAAGTTCGGCAGCGTGTGACATGATATAATTATCTCAAAAACCAAAGCTAGATTCAGAGGTCGCATGGGGTAGCCAAGGATGTTAATTTTGTGAAACATAATCTTTTATTAGATCGGTTATAAAACCAAAATATATGATATCTTATGATAGGTGGTTATGGGGTTCTATTAGTTGTAATAATCAACTTATATTAATGTGTGTAGTGGTGAATCCTGTGGTTACGACCCCTAAAAGTGTTATGAATACTTTTTGGGGCCTAAAACACAATGGCAAACATCTACACATGATTATTAAAGATAAACCAAAAGAAAAAAGACTTAACGACGCATTAACAAATGTTGTTATTTACGGCATTTGATGTTAAATCTATGCAGCCTGTGATCTTCTCGAGTTACGAGGTATTTGTTTCACATAATATCGTCCAGTTTTCATTATAAGACATACCATACTGATAGTTATGTTTGTTTGACCAGGTGAAGAAAAACCCTGATCTTCATGCAAAGTTTTCTGATATATGCATTTGTACGTCGGCAGCCCCAGTATATCTCCCTGCCCATAAATTCCAAACTAAAGATTCAGAAGGAAATATACTTAGGGAATTCAATCTTATCGATGGTACAGTGATTGTATAATTGGTCTAGAACATGTAATTGAAAGAAATAACAAACCTGGAACCCGAATTGAAATTGCAAGTTTTGTGATTGGAACATGGATTAATCTCTGAATCGTATGAGAACTATCAGATAAACCTATTTGCGGGTTACACGCAATGATTTATCGGATTAGACAGAGATCACTCTTGTTGGAATTGAAATTGGTTGAATCTGTGAATGAGAATTGTGAAGAGCACACCAACACTAACCGTAAGTCTCTTTTTTCTTATGTTCTGTGTGCGTATCTATCCCATATATTGTTTTTGATCGAGAGGTCAGCCCTTTAAGTAGATTTCATATGTGGCCTTTTTATTATTTTTCCATAATCGACCAAAATTCCCAACAAATTAATTCACATGTCAAAATTTAAAGGGCAGACAATTCATGAGCCCAAAATATAATAACTTTAATGGACCATAACATCCATTAACGATTTCATGGACATCATCCATGTACTGTACTTTTAGCAAAATTAATAATATAAAATATGCTAAATGATTATTTAATTAAACAAACTAATATATTAAGAGGCCCTAATAACATTCGTGTTAAACGAGCCCGCACTCCCGCGTCACCTAATTCGATTAATCACGGAAGTTATTATCTCGATCAACAAGTTAATCCAATACCCTAAAATCCGTTAATAACACTAAAATTACCAAAATTCCTCCCCCATTTTAGTGGTATCCATGATTAACTTAACCATTCTCACAGAAACACAAACGTATGCATAATGAAAATGTCCTGAGGATTGAATTTTCTCACTTAGTATATTACACGTTACAAATATTAGAATAACAGGGTGTCTCTATGGATTGAACCCATGTTATCCATTTAAATACATGTAGGTAATATACATAAACGTTTACAAATCCAAATTCCACTTGACATAATGTTTTACTAGCATGTGTCCTAATCCTTCAAAGAATATATCAAAGCTCAAGTCCAAAGCTTCTTGAAGCGGCTAAACTTCATATTCTTATAGGTAGTTCATTACTCTTGCACCTGCACTGCAATTTATCAATGAACTACTAAGAAGTTCAACTTCAACCTACTTTATCTTGTAGTCTGAACACATACCTTGGGATGATTTGCTAATGTGTTCCAATATCGTTATGACAAGCTTTCCGCATTGAATTATGCATCTAATGTTGTATTAGATGGGAATTAGGTGTCTTGACATAAGATATTTAAAGTGGACTTTAAACCCATCCCTTTAGCTGATTTCTTCACCAGATCTCTTCCTAACCCTTTGGTTAGATGATCAGCTAAATTAAGCTCAGATCTAACAAACTCAACGGATATCACCCCATTCATGATTAATTCTCTAATTATACTATGTCTAACACCTAAGTGTCTAGACTTCCCATTGTACACTTGGCTATATGCCTTAGCCAATGTAGCTGCACTATCACACCTGATAGAGATTGGTGATATCGGTTTCGACCATAATGGAATCTCATAGATCAAATTTCTGAGCCACTCCGCTTCTTTACCAGCTGCAGCTAAAGCCACAAACTCAGAATCCATAGTTGAGTCAGTGATGCAAGTTTGTTTCTTTGAAGCCCAGGAGATAGCACCTCCACCAAGTAAGAACACCCATCCACTTGTGGAGGAATGATCTTCCTTATTGTTTATCCAACTCGCATCAGAGTACCCTTCTATAACTGAAGGAAAACCTGAATAGCATAAACCAAAGTGCATGGTTCCTTTTAGGTACTTAAGCAGTCTGTTCACTGCTTGCCAGTGTTGAGCACTAGGATTACTAGTAAATCTGCTCAACTTACCCACAACATAAGCTATGTCAGGCCTTGTGTTAATCATAGCATACATCAAGCATCCAATGACCTTAGAATACTCTAATTATGAAACTGAATCACCAGAATTGGGCATTAACCAGATGCTAGGATCTAGAGGAGTGCTCACAGGAGAACAATTATAATGATTGAATTTCTTCAACACTTTCTCAATGTAATGAGACTGTGACATGGTTATACCATTGTTACTCCTTTTAATCCTTATTCCAAGGATCACATCCGCCTCCCCCATATCCTTCATTTCAAAATTCAAAGACAACAATTTCTTTGTCTTATCAACCTGATCTTGGTCAGTGCCAAAGATCAACATATCATCTACATATAGACAAATAATCACTCCTTTACTAGAGGATTCAAATCTACTGTAGACACACTTATCAGCCTGGTTTAGAAGAAAACCATGAGATAAGATCACTTCATCAAATTTTTGATGCCACTGCTTAGGTGCTTGTTTTAAACCATATAATGATTTGACGAGTTTACACACCTTGTGCTCTTGTCCAGGTAATACAAAACCCTCAGGTTGTTTCATGTATACCTCTTCATCTAATTCACCATTCAAGAACGCGGTCTTGACATCCATTTGGTGAATTACCAAGTTATGAATTGACGCAAGAGCTAAAAGAAGCCTTATGGTGGAAATTCTTGCAACAGGAGCATAAGTATCAAAGAAATCTATTCCTTCCTTTTCTCTAAAGCCTTGGCTAACCAACCTGGCTTTAAATTTATCTATGCTACCATCAACTTTCATCTTTCTTTTAAAAATCCATTTGCAACCCAAAGGTTTGCAACCAGGAGGCAAATCAGTCAATTTCCATGTATTATTATGCATGATAGAATCCATCTCATCTTGGATGGCTTCTTTCCAGAAAGCAACATCCCTAGATGCCATTGCCTGACTGTATGTCTTAGGGTCCTCCTCAATATTGAAACAATATTGATACTGATGTTCAACCCCATTCCTGCTTCTTTCCACCAAATAAAGATGAAAGTCAGAGCCAAAAGACTTGGCTTTCCTGACCCTAGTACCTTTCCTAGGTTCAATACTAGTAGATGGTACATCTTTGGTACCAGCAGAGTTATTACCAAACTCAGTTAAAGTTGATGTTTTCAAACTATAAGGCATGTCCTTTAGTCTAGGCATAGAAGAAAATCTATCCTCATTGCCAAAATCAGCAGTTCTTGATTCAATCAAAGTGTGAACAGAAACATAGTCATTTGGTTCTGTAACATAGAACCTATGAACAGGGGAATGCTCACCATACCCAATAAAGATGCAATCAATGCCTCTTTCACCTATGTTTCTCAATTTTGGTTCAGTAAGCTTTACAACAGCTCTACAACCCTAAACTCTAAGATGACTCAAGTTTGGTGCCTTTTTGTACCAGAGTTCATATGGGGTTACTTTAGACTTTTTATTAGGAACTCTATTCAACAAATAACAGGCTGTTAACATAGCCTCACCCCAGAAACCTTCACTTAACCCAGAATAGGACAACATGGAATTAACCATTTCTTTCAAAATCCTATTCTTTTTCTCTGATACACCATTTTGTTGTAGTGTATAGGGAGAAGTGGTTTGATGTATTATACTAGTAGACTGAAAGTAAACTGGATCATAATACTCACCACCTCTATCAGTACGAAGGTTCTTTATCAGACAACTTTGATGTCGCTCTACCTCTTGTTTATAAATTTTGAATTTATCAAGAGCTTCATCTTTTGAATGCAACAAATAGACACAACAAAACCTAGAGGCATCATCAATAAAAGTAACTACATACTTTTTGTTTCCAAGTGAGGGCGTACTATGAAAGTCACATAAATCAGAATGAATTAATTCTAATACCTTAGAATCCCTTTTAACACCTTTAAACGGTTTCCTAGTAATTTTAGTCAGTTTGCAAGTATGACATTTACTAGAGTTTTGCATGTCAAAGGCAGGTATTAGGCTCATTTTAGACATATCTTTCATCCTATAATAATTAACATGACCTAATCTAGCATGCCATAAACGTGAATCATTCTCAACATTACTAGAAGATGTAGATGCCATGCATACAGATTTAATAGCAGACGGGACATTGATATTAAGCATGAACATGCCATTATATAAATACCCAAATCCAACAAAGGTTCCATGTCGAGATAAGATAAACTTATCTGACTCAATAGCTTGTTTATAACCATAATTGTTTAATACAATTCCAGATAAGAGATTCTTTCGAATCCCTGGTACATACAACACATTATCTAAAAATAGATGTTTTCCAGAAGTAAACACAAGTCTAACTTTTCCAACTCCTTTGATGGGCTCGGTTGCAATATTTACCATCCTTAGTGCAGATCCATCTTCAATTGGTTCGAATTCCTCAAACCATTTGAGATCCTTGCAAACGTGACCCGTAGCACCCGAGTCTACCCACCATGCAAGCATGTCATCTTGTACATAAAAGGACTCAGAAATAAACGATACATAATTCTTAACCAAATTATGTTTACAAACCATTGGACTTTTTGAGTCCAATAACAAACCCGAAGACTGTGTTTCATTTATTTCACACCCAGAGGGATTTTTCCCGACTTGTACACTTCTAGTAATTTGGCCCAATTGCCCCATGTGTGTACCACCACAGCCAACGGGCTGCACCTTTGTATTAAATTTGTTTGATTTAGAAACATTACCTTTTATTTGTTTATTATTCAAATCATAAAATAAATTTTGTTTATTTAAATCAAATCCAATTTTTGCGTTTTGTAAATATTTAACATGTCCCGAATGACTAATTGGCTCAACTACAAAACTCATAGGTTTTGTCAAACTTAAAGAAGAATTAGTAAGCGTACCTTGTAAAGAATTTAGATCTTTTGTTGGGATTGAACCCTACCAGGGGAACAGATAATGAAAGCCAAAACCGGATCACTAAAGTGGATTAATCATAAGCGGCTGTTTACATTAAGCTTTCCCCTTGACAGTGAATCCAACATCTGATATGCTCCAAGTACTGCCCTTATCAACAACTGCTGATCCTGTAAACTACTGTTAAGCCAAAGCACTGATGAAGTTTAAAGGTTGAAGTTCAATCTCCTAACGGAATCCAAGTACTGCTGAAGAGTTAAAGCACTGCCCATTCAAGGCCTGATCACCCTTTGAAGAAAGCACTGTTGCTCAAACAACAGTGGTTGACTACATCAGTGGAATGAAGAGTCAGTGTTTATACATCAGTGTTTAGAATGCAATCAGTGTCTGTATGGTCAGTTGTTGTAGAACAGTAGATAGAGTTTGTTAGTTTGTTAGATGTCACTTTCATGGTGACGTCAGCTGAGATGCCTCAGTGGTTTGGTTTGCCTATAAATGGAACAGTACTCTGTACTGTTACATTTGATCGTTTTGGGTGAGTCCTTCTCCTCAATTCAATCCTTTCATCTTGTGCAACCAACCTTGGAGTATCAGGCTGAGGGGGAGCTTAGTTTTGTAAGCATGCTTTGTAATCTTTTGACTTAATTGTAATCATTCAGCTTGAAGTGAAGCAAGTGTTTATCAAAACTATTTTCTCTTTTAATTGTGTTTACAAAGTTTGTTGTTCATTTCCGCTGCACTTAAACTCTGTTCATTTCTGTTGATTTGTTCAAATTATACAAACAAACACAATCATGACAGCCTCTGATCCTAACAATTGGTATCAGAGCTCGGACAGTCAAATTCGATCTAACAATCAATTTGACGTAACAGTTCAGCTCAAAATTCATTGATACTAAGGTTGATTGTATTTAGTTGGAAAACAGAGTAACGAGAAATCATGTTCAAAATGATTATTCAGATGATACTCTGTAAAACAACCAAGATGTCATAAGACACACAAACTTCATATTACAAGTGATATCATGCATAAAACACCTATAGTGCTCAAATCTGAAAATATGTCTAATAACTATGGTATAATCATTTCCTTTACAAAATTGATTTCAACTGATAATATGAAGTTTGTGCTGTTTCCATCATGTTTAATACTAAGGTATGAACCTCCTGTCAACAAAAGACCTCGTTCATAAAAACAATAGTGTTTTTGTTAACATAAAAGGAGGGAAATTAAAACTTTAGTTATTACATCTTATGTGTTGAAAAACAGGTTGAGAATCCTGTTAAAAAGGATCAAATCAACTTTGTTAAGAACACATCGAGAAAATCACATGAAAAACAGACTAAATCATATGTGATGTGAGATTTGACATAAGCATGTGCAAGAATGTCCAAGTCTCTCCAAACATTGCTGTAAAATGATTCTGGTCTGAGTATTTCCTCAATAAAACCTCCCAGTAAGTATTTTTGTACTTATGAATGGGAAGGGTAAAAAGGGAAGAAGAAAATGAACAAAACTCAAAAGTGTGTTTATCTCAAAACTTTTGAAATCAAGAGAAAGGAGTATAAATACAAAACACTTTAGAGTCCAAAGTTGGGTAAACAGTGGTCATCAAGCAATATTGTGCATTCACTGACTCCAGAAAGTTCAGGTAACAATGGTACCACCAATGATGAAACTGATAAGAGGACTAGACAAATTTCCTCACATATTTTCTCTTCTTGCAATCAATTAAACAAGGAAATGGTCACACAAAATAGTCATTTCAAATCATTGACCATTTTCTTAAAACTTGAGACTGATATGACTATAAGTTTTAATTGGAAAATATACCAGAACTCCTTTTGATGTTTGTTTTCAGAATAACCTTTAGTTATTTTTTGAAAAAGGTTTTTCTCAATAAAAAGGGATATATTATTTTTTTTTTGGAATAATATATTTTGTATTTTTACTTGTTTTTGTTTGTAAAAATATCAATCTCCTGTCAGGATATAGAACCTCTATTTTTGTTGGTGATATTATCCTTAAAAACTGATCAAAAGGAAAAGGTACTAGTGGCAAGGTCATATCAACCTCAAGTTTGTTTTGTTACAGACTAAAAATTGATTGCTAACAGATTTTAAACTACTGAGATACTCATGTTCTAATTCAAATAATAAGACACAAAATGAGTAGCCTTAGTAAAAAGATTTTCATCATCCGGGATACTAAACCACTGTTAGGAATTTATGCAAGTTTCAAATCTTGTAGAAAACATGTGAAAAACCTAGAACATAAATTCCTAGAAAACTGTTGACAAATTAAACTTGATAAGTTGAATCTAAAATGTAATTTGTTAAGTATAGCATTTCTGCAGATTGACAGGTGTTGGACATAATATTGTGTTTACACAAGACAAAATCAATTACCACGTCTAAACAAGCAGATGCTTAAAATTTTAACTGTCAAAAGTTCAAACACTGTTGCACTAACAGTTGCTGTGCTAATGGTCTTTCATTTTTCTACCATTGTGTTTCCCTTAACTACTGTTGTGCCTCAAACATCTACTTTCTAAAGTCTGTCCACTGCTGAAAGTCAACCCCTACTCTCTCAATTTCCTGATAAGCACTGTTGTTCAAAGCCAGTATTGTATCCACTGATGTGCTATCCACTGGTAGTAAAAATCCCCACTGTTTCATTTGTTACCGTTGTAACTACTGAAGGTTGATCCATCAGTGGCTCTCAAAACAACTGTCCTCCATTATTTAATCTTTCATCAGGGGTTGGCACGTGTTCAGTTTTTAGCCCTCAGATTGTTGTAACCACTGCCACATCAGCATTCACTTTTTCCCTAAATAAAACCCTGATCAAAACCCCAAACAGGGTTTCACTGTCGAATTGAATTCCAAAATTCTCTTCACAAAGCAGTTTCCCACTCATCAATCCAAAAATCATTCTTCGATCTTCTTCATCAAAATGACGAAATCAAAATCGAAATCAAAATCAAAACCATTTTCTTCCTCTGCTTCCACAGACGCCACTCAAATGGCCGCTGAATCCATTGAAATCCCATACAAATCCCCTCACAACTACTTGGGTCTACTCATAAAACCCACTTCCACCAACACCTTCGACTCCATCATCGACACCTTATCTGCATCAAAGTACAAAACTTTGCTAACAGCAGATGCTCCCATTTACCAACAAACCCAGAGAGAGTTCTGGAAAAATGCTACTCTTGAAAAACAAGATAACATCATCATAGCCACTAACTCCTCTATACAGGGTAAAGTGATTCAAATCACTCCACAATCCATTTCAGAAGTCTTTAAACTCGATGATTAGAAAGGTAAAACTTCTTTTTCTAAAACCGAGTTGAAAAATGATTTCTTAAATAGGGGGTATGTAGAACAACCAAAAAGGGATACCTTACAAAAAGGCTATTTCCCTTCTGCACCCAGGTTTTTATTTCACACTCTTTTGATGTGTGTTTCAAATAAAACAACTGCTTTTAATGAAATACCATTAAAGATCCAATGTCTGGGATATGCTATTCTAAATAATGAAAATTATAATTACTCCCAGGAGATATTTAATGACTTGGTAAAAAATGTTGATAGCAAATCATTCTTGCTTTTTCCAAGGTTTTAAAGCTACTATTTTGAACAAAAATTTGGAAAAGAAGATGAAAATTTGCTCAAACAAGGTACCTATTTTCAAGTAAATGGTTTAACACCTGAGACATTCTCAAGAATGTTAACACCTTCGAAAACAAAAGCAGAGGTGCCTGAGCAGAATTTAGCAGTTACAACTGCTCCTCAGGTATCGGCTGCTGAGCCCACTGCTCCAGGTGATCATAGCAGCACAACCACTGCTTTGAAACCCACACCTGTTATTACCAAAAAGACCAAAAAGAAAACATCCAGAAAGCCCCCTAAACCCAAAACAAAGGCACCTCTGGAAGATGAGATCCCAGAGACACTGCCAGTGACAACACAAATGTCACCAATAACCACTGCTGTTACTTCCTCACAGCAGATGGAAGAAAGATCTCCACCTTTGCCTCAAACTCCTCCTGCATCCTCACAAAAGGATCAGGTTGTAAACACAGGGACCCCACATTATGAAGCTCTGGACCCACTCGGATCCATCTTCCTCAGTCCTGATCCCAAGGACATGTCTCTTTCAACACCATTATCTTCACCCCTCACATTACCACAATCCATGCTGTTAGTGCATGCATCTGTCGACTTCGTCTTGTATCGAGTCTTACACTAGATATGTTAGATCAGGGCACGTTATATGAGAAAATAGAACATTTAAGGGTGTATTAAAGCTGATTTCGCTTGAACTAAGTGACTCCGCTTGAATGTGTTTCAAGCGAAATCAACATATCAGATTCCGCTTGAACTGGTTTCTGTATGTTTCAAGCGAAATTATGAAGGCTATATATAGGGTTGGAGCGAAATCATTTGTAAGTTTTGTGATTTTTGATACCGAGGTGCTGCCGGTTTATCCAGTGACTGTAAGATAAGTGTTTAAAGTGAAGTACAAGCTGTTTCTAAGTCAGTTTCTTAGTTTCCGCCTCTGAAACTGATCAAAACTCCTCTGAACGACTCATTCGGGTCAGCTACACGATCCTACAAGTGGTATCAGAGCTCAGGAGGAGTTCTGCAGATTACAGCTAAAATTCATTGTGTTTTCTTACTTCTACACCTTCTTTCATCAAAAGAACAAGTTTTCACGGTTAAAATCGGCTAATTTTCTCATATATTGTGTAAAACTACATTTTAACAAAGCCTTGAAAGAATTAGATCAAAATTCGCATTAAAAATGGTAGAAATGGACTAGAGAAGTGATTCCGCTCGAACGAACACATTGTGATTCCGCTCGAAATTGTGATATCGCTTGACTGATTCCGCTCCATAGTGCCTTATTCCGCTTCAAAGTTGGTATTTCGCTTAAAAAGGTTCAAGTGAAATCAGTAATTTCGCTTCAAGACAGATTTCGCTTGAAAAGTTGTGTGGTGATTCCGCTTCAAGACACTATTTCGCTTGAACAGGGTTTGAGTTTGAAAGTTTGATTTCGCTTGAGTGGGTTTTCTACTGAAACTGATTATTTCGCTTGAATAGTGCTGTGTTGTTGAAAAACGTGTTACCGAATCATGAGTGAAGAATTTTACAATGCATTCGCCACATCTCCGACTACTCCGGCTTCCATTGCTCAAAACATGAACTTAGAAAACGAAACCGGAACATTACAAAAACCCCCGAAGCTAATGAGCATTGAAGAATATTACGGATGTAAAGACAGATTTGAAAACTGGGTTCAAGCTAACCATCTGAGATCATGGGAGTGTATTCTGAAAAAGTATGTTCTACCACGTACTGATCTGCAAGTTGAAAAAGAAATCTCGAAACTCAGTGACAAAGAACGTGATATGTACAAAGCTGAAAAGATGATGATCAGTCTACTTTAGCAAGCCATTAAAGAAGACATCTTTTTATTGCTTCAACATGACAAAACTTCAAAATCTATTTAGGATGCTCTTAGAATCAAGTTTGAGGGTAGTGAGAATATGATTAAGAGTAAAAAGGCACTGTTTAAGAAAGAATTTGATCTATTCACTAGTTTGCCTAGGGAAGATACAAAGAAGCTAATTGAACGATATTGCCACTTAGTGCGATCTATGTCCATGCTAAGCATAACCAAAGATCGAGAGGAATGGGTCGACAAGTTAGCTGACGCTTTACCTCAAAAGGAGTGGGGTACTTATTTGATGATTTTGAAGAATACAGGAGTTTATGATGGGTTGACAATTTCACAGTTCATTGAGAAGATTGAGGGTCAAGATCTTGAATAACAAAAGATTGCTAAGATGAACAATCCGAGTAATCAACAAGATGTGAAAATGTATTACAAAGGAAATGTTCCAAAGGCTGAGAGAAGTCCAAAGATTCAAACTGCTTTTAGTGCTGGAAATTCATCAGAAAATGCTGAACAAAGTCCTAACAGCAACAGTGGTTTCTCTTCATACCCAAGTGTTAATCCAAAAGATACAACATCAAGCTTTCAGCATCAAAGTTCTAAAAGTGGAAATAGTTATGTGATACAATGCAACATTGCTTTGAATCTTCCTGATGGTCAAAGTTTCTCTGAAGAAGTTGCGAAAGATCACATGGCATTACTTGGTTCTGTGCTACTATCCTATGAAGGCTTGGTTGCAGGGAGGATCGGAAATCCTATGCTTACAAAGGAGGATTACGATCAGATAGACGCTGAAGAAATGGAGCTCATGGACATCAAATGGTGTCTAGCTAGTGTCCTAAGAAGAGCAGAAAAGTTCAAATTGATTACTGGAAGAAATGATTTTCTTGATGCACATGTTTCTACTTTAGGTTTTGATAAATCTAAAGTTACTTGTTTTCGATGCAGGGAGAAAGGTCATTTCAAGAGGGAATGCAAGAATAGAGAAGCAAGTGATGCAAAGAATCCGTTCAGAAAAGATGACTATTACCGGAAAGCCATATATCAACAAGTTGGTCAACAACAACAACAAGAACCACAAGTGGCTCATGGTAGAAAAGTGATAGAGGATTCAAAAAGAGCATGTTCAGTGAATCAAGAAAAGGAAAATTTTGACTGGAACAAATACATTTCATCCGACAGCAAAGCATGCCTAATCAATCAGGATGATGAAAGGTTACCTGATGGCTTTAGCTGGGATATGTTTGTGGATGAAAAAGGAGAATTCAAAGCTTTCATTGCCAAAATTGTGAAAGAACCGGATATGTTTACAGAATGGATGAAATCTATTGGAGTTAGTGTGAAGAATGAAGATGAAAAATCTGTTTAATCAGAAGATTGCTCACAGAGTTCAGATGAAAGTTTACAAAGTGAAGAAAGTTCAGAAAGAGAAGCTGTTTTTGATCAAACACTATCTGATTCTGGTTCTTCGGATGATAATTCTAAAAAGTCAATTGAGTTCGATCAATCACCAACTGATGACAGTAGTGATGATGAGGAAGAAAGACATATTAATGTGGCAAAATCTCATCTCTCTCCTGAAAGTTTTCATTTTTATTTTGCAGATCGCTTGGAGAAGCAGAAGGAGAGACGAGCAGCAAAAGAACAAAAGCAAATGGAGTTTGAAAGTAGTGCTAAAAAAGATGAGACTGTTCAAGAGGATGAAGTTGAATGTGTTGCTGAGGAGATTGTTGAAACAGAAAAAACGATTGAAGCAGAAAAGGTGGTTGAGGTGGTGAAAACAATTGAAGTGGAAAAGATTGTGGAAGTCATCAAGCCTTGCACAAAGTGTCTAGAAACATGCAAGGAATGTGCAGCTAAAGATGAAAAGTTGGCTGAGTATGAGAAGATGAAGGAACAATTACTGTTCAATCTCAACTACGTGAAAGAGTCTTATGATGTATTGAATAGAACAGTAACTGGTCTTCAAAAGACAAATTCTGAGAGAGAAGACGCTTTGACAATGATGAATGCAACAATGATGACAAAACAAAAGGCTATAAACTACTACATTGAGGAATGTGCAAAATTGAAGCAAGAGTTGGAAACCGAAAAAATTGAGAATGAGAGGATCAGACGGTTATTACAGAGTTATTCTAGTTTTGATTATCTTATTGATCGAATTTATCCAACTGTTGCAGGTTTCGAAGTATTTCAAGATGAGAAGCCAAAGAAGAAGGATACTGGTAAGAAACCGATTGTTAGCTATAACAAGTGTCCGCCTCCGATCTGGGAAGGTTATTCTCCCAGAAAACCAAATGAGGAGCAAGTTCAAAAGGCAGTCAATATAAAATTAAAATCCGATACAACTGATGAATTACCAAAAAACATTGACGTCACTTTTACATCGTTTGACATTGATCATGAGTCTGAGTTAATCAAAAAGGTGGTCGATCAGGTGTTGGATACTGATGAGGAGTCTGAGTCTGGAGGTTCAAGTTCGTCAGCCAACAGTCAAAAATCGTCGGTTAAACGGGCTTACAGTAAAGAATTTTTATTAACAAAATCAAATTTGAATGATGAAACATTTGAAGTAGTTTATACTTTGAATGATTCTGACAAAGAGTTTCCAATAAGAAGTGTTAGATTTGAAATGATCAAAAAGGTTTTCAAAATGACAGAAATTAATATTTCTGAAATAAAAGATTTAAATCTTACTGGAAAACCTAAAAAATACACTTCAAGAGTTCAACAACGATTAAACAAGAAAAAGGGCTACAATTCTGGTTCTGGTTTTCAAAAGAAACCAAACCATAATGGTAACTTCAAAAAGAAAGGACTTGGTTTTATTTCACCAGAAATTATAAAAATGAGAAAAATTCTAAAACAAAAACAGAATTTGTTTCAGGTGGAAGTGCTGAAGAAGAACAGAAGAAACCTTTCTGGAAACAATCAAACCAGGAGTTTCTTGCTGAAAAGAAGAGAACAGGAACTGGAGTTTTTCATCCAAAAGAGACTCAAACCTGTTTTAAATGCAATGAAGCTGGTCATATTGCATGGAATTGTCCGACAAATACTAAAACAAAACAGGAAGTTTCTGAAAAACTTAAAGGAAAAGTTGTTGATGTTGAACCACCAACTGAGAAATTCAAAATTTTTGAAAACTCAACTTATGAGGTTGGTGAGTGTTCTAAGAAAACTTTTTACAAAAAGAAAGCCAAGGACAACCAAATCTGGGTTGTTAAGAAGTTGTCTGAAAAAGTCAGCGATGATTCTGGTTCCACAAAGCTAGAAGAGCCACAAGTTGAGGTTGAAGAAAAATCAGTATCTTCAATGGATGATGTTAGTTTTCCATCATTGAAGAAAGTTGGTAATGTTGAGATCTCAGATCAATTTTATTCTGACGAAAAAGAGTTTAATGTCGAGAAAACATTCAATAGGAATGTTAAGAAAATTTTTGGGAAAATGGTCGAGGGAAAGGCCAAAGGGGTTAAAGATTTTTATGCAACAAAGAAAGCAACTTATAACCCAACTGAACAAGAGTTGAAAACACCCAAGGTTGGTCAGACTTGGGTGGAAATTCTTTTCCGTTAAAAATCTGACTTGCCAAAGATGCCAAGTTTGTAATTGTGGATCAGGAATCGGCATCATTCTTGTTAATTTTGATTTTGTGAATGAATTTTAATGTTGATAGATTTTTACAGGTTAAATGTGACTTGCCGCAGCTTCCAGGTAGGTAAGCATGAAGCAGGAATCGGCATCTTTATGGTAATTTGATTTAGTGTAGATGTTTTATTCCTACACTTGGTAACAGGTGATGTTGGTCTTACAAGTGGTACATTGATTTGATCTTATTAGTGATTCGTCAAGGTCATTAAGTTGAACTTGATGTAATCTTCATACAAGTGGTTGAATGAACAAAATGATGAATCCGTCCTTACAAGTGGTAAAAACAAACTTATTTTCTGGAAAAATCATTTTGATTAAAACAAACTTAAGTGTTTTGAAATCAAATTGAGAAAATAGTTTGTTGAAAGGGGCAGTTCTGATTGTTTATGCCTAGTGGATGGCGAATTGAAGCAATTTGATATCGGTTGTCACTTTACTTGTATAGATTGTTTTCAAATTTCTTTAAATGTGTTTGCATTTTAGGGGGAGTAAAAATTTTCAGAAAATCCAAAAACATTAGAAAATTTGAAAAAGTAAAAAAACATGATAAAATTCAAAAATGAGTTTTGTGGTGAAAAAGAGGAAATGATAGTACATCAGTGGACTGTCAAAACATGCTAAAGAAATGGAAAGATATAATGTGATAAACAATCTCACTGTGAATATGCCAGTAGGTTTTTGCACATTTAGTAGATTGTGACGAGATATAAACCTAAATTTCAAACTTACTTATATCGTGGGTAACATTTCTTGAATATATGGGTAACCCCTGAAATCTTGTTTGAAAGGTCCCTCTTTCTGAGATACTAGGTCTTTATACTCAGTGATATCTGGGGTATTATCCCGGGACTTCTGATTTTGCGGAAGCAATGGCCTAGTCTCCGTATAATACTTTCTGCATATACTTGAAATATAGCACCGCCCTCAGCATAAAAATGATGAAACATTGAAAAATGCTAATCATGTGTTATTGAAGAAAAGATCCTCTAAATGGGACACACCAAAAGTCGAACCGTCATCTCTCTGCTGAACGAAAGTTCTGACCTGAGCTCTCACGGTTTCGCACCTAACCCCTTTACAGATATCATCTGTGGTATACTCACCTGTAAGACTGAATATTGGGATCTAGATACGGGAGTATATTCAAGTAGTGGGACACGCGAATAAGTTTAAGTGCTTAAGACAATAATATCCTATCTCGAAACAATTGAACTTTGTGTGAAAATTTAAGTGGACCTATATACCGACAATCTAAGTGAATTGTTTAAAACTTAAAATGAAATGAAGCTTAACGGTGTTGGTGATTTGTCTCATTTACTGATATGATCCTCTTACACAAACTCACAAAAATGTTGTTTGTATATATTTTTTATTGCATTTCATTACAATCAAAAATCCAAAAAAGATTTTTAGTGTGTTTTAGCATAAATTTTTGAAAAATTCAAAAAGATTTTTGACAAGTGGTGTTGAAAAGCTGATTTTCAAAGTTCCAAGTGCTAAACATAATGACTTTTTTTGTGAAAGGGAAGTATGTGTTTGAAAAATTGTGTTTAGATCAAATCTACAAGTGGTTAATCAAGATTATAGTTACATTTGAGGGGGAGTATGAATACCTAAATTTGAAATGTTTAAATGTGTGAAATTTACTTTGAGGTAGAGATTGTGCAGATAACCTGAGCTGAATGAGAGCCAGGGCACGATCTTGGCACAACATCAACAGTGAGTTTGGATATAGAAGAGTCAGGTTTATCGATCCTGAGAAGCTTGTGTTTAAAGAGCCAGGTTTCCGATACCTGAGGACTATGTGGATAAAGTGTGAGCCAGACAATGATTTTGAAAATGTGAAAGCCAGATTACGATCTTGAAGCTGATGATGCTGATGAACTTAAGGAATGCCAGCACATCATAAGGGGGAGTCTGAAGATATTCGAAAGAAGATAGAAAGGGAAAAGCCCAGAGACTGATCAAGATTGAAGATGAGAAGACTCGACACGAAAGACTCGTCAACATCTGAGGGGGAGTCTGTTAGTGCATGCATCTGTCGATGTAAGTGCAGTTCCTGCCGGGTAACTGTCGCTTATCAGTTCTGTGTCAGCCAAAGCAGAAATCCAAGTTAAAGTCAACGATAAAGATTACCAATTGCTGAAGGCATTCCGGATGACTTTCTAGTGTTTCGGATTATTGTATTGTTTTGTATCCCGGAAAATGTGTTTTGTCCGGGCTTAGTCCCTAGCCTATATATATGTGTGTATTGTGTAGATTAGGCAACACTAGATAAAGCTTGGTGCAACTCTTGAGTGCTTGGTGCACCTCTCCCAACTTGGTCATTTCTCCTGGTGTGCACATCCTAGAGAGAGAGAGACTATGTGTTAGTGAGAGAAAGCTAGGGTTTAGATCTTTGTGATCTAAACCAGCTTGTAGAAGATGATGTATACTCGTTTGGTATGTAATCTGTGATGATTGTATTGAAATGAATGAGTTTGTCTTGCATCTTCTTCTTCATCTACCCTATTTTGTTCTTCATGTCTTGAATCAAGTGCAATGTTTGATGTTCGTCATCGATCCCCTGCTTTCACAGTGGTATCAGAGCGTGGTTACCGATTCAGAATGGTCTAACCGCCTTCTGAATCACCATTGCTCTTGATTTGATGTTTGTTTCCGCCAAACATCTTGAAGACGTGAAGATTTTGCAGAAAAGTTGAACAAAATGAAGCTGTTCGTGGTTGTTTTGTTCTCCAAGTTGTTGCAGATATGAGGTTTGATCCAAAAATTGCTCTGTCCGAGTTTTTCTTAGTGTTAAACCCGTCTGAGTTTAAAACTCTGTGTTTATGTTTCCGGGGTTTTGGTGAACTAGTGTGAAGTCACACTAGGGAGATAGTCCGGAGACTTGTTTCTGAGCTTCAGCTTGTCCGAGTTTTCATTTAACTGATCCGAGTTTTAGATCATTGTCCGAGTTTTAGATCCGAGTTTTTTGATTCTGAGTCACATGGTCCGAGTTTCTTGGTCCGAGTCCGAGTTTCTTATAGTCTTGGTCCGAGTGTTGAAGTTTAGAACAAGTAGGTCCGAGTTTTTAATCAAACAAGTAGGTCTGAGTTTAGCCAAATATGTAGTTCCGAGTTTTGAAGTTTGGTTTGTCCGAGTTTTGATCCGAGTTTCTTGTGTTGTTCCGACGTTTTGTTTGAATATCTGTTCCGAGTTTCTTAGCAGTTTTGTCCGAGTTTGTCCCCTCAAAATATGTTCCGAGTTTTTGACTCATGTCCGAGTTTCCAGTTCCGGTTTGATACTCAGAATTTTTGTTCCGATTTTTAAACAACAAAATAGTTGTTTTTGATAACATGTGAATCAGTCTCCGTGTTTTTACTGTTCTTTTGTTCTTATGTGGTCTCCGAGTTTTATGTGGTCTCCGAAGTTTTATGTAGTCTCCGAGTTTTTGATACTGTTGTTATGTGGTCTCCGAGGTTCACTGTTCCGATTGTTAAATTGTTTGAATACTCCGAGTTTCTTTTTGTTAAATTTCTTTTTGTTAAATGTTTAACGATTCAAGTCTGAGTTTTATGCGATTCATGTTGTTCTGAATTTTAACAAAAGTCTGTGATGCCGAGTTTTGCAGTTTAAACAAGAGTTTTATGAGATTCAAGTTGTCTTGAATTTTAACGATCCTGCCGGGTAACTGTCGCTTATCAGTTCTGTGTCAACCAAAGCAGAAATCCAAGTTAAAGTCAACCATAAAGATTACCAATTGCTGAAGGCATTCCGGACGACTTTCTAGTGTTTCGGATTATTGTATTGTTTTGTATCCCGGACAATGTGTTTTGTCCGGGTTTAGTCCCTAGCCTATATATATGTGTGTATTGTGTAGATTAGGCAACACTAGAGAAAGTTTGGTGCAACTCTTGAGTGCTTGGTGCACCTCTCCCAACTTGTTCATTTCTCCTGGTGTGCACATCCTAGAGAGAGAGAGACTATGTGTTAGTGAGAGAAAGCTAGGGTTTAGATCTTTGTGATCTAAACCAACTTGTAGAAGATGATGTATACTCGTTTGGTATGTAATCTGTGATAATTGTATTGAAATGAATGAGTTTGTCTTGCATCTTCTTCTTCATCTACCCTATTTTGTTCTTCATGTCTTGAATCAAGTGCAATGTTTGATGTTCGTCATCGATCCCCTGCTTTCACAGTCGACTTCGTCTTGTATCGAGTCTTACACTAGATATGTTAGATCAGGGCACGTTGTATGAGAAAATAGAACATTTAAGGGTGTATTAAAGCTGATTTCGCTTGAACTAAGTGATTCCGCTTGAATGTGTTTCAAGCGAAATCAACATATCAGATTCCGCTTGAACTGGTTTCTGTATGTTTCAAGCGAAATCATGAAGGCTGTATATAGGGTTGGAGCGAAATCATTTGTAAGTTTTGTGATTTTGGATACCGAGGTGCTGCCTGTTTATCCAGTGACTATAATTGCTGTTAGATCAATCAGACAAGTGTTTAAAGTGAAGTACAAGCTGTTTCTTAGTCAGTTTCTTGGTTTCCGCCTCTGAAACTGATCAAAACTCCTCTGAACGACTCATTCGATTCAGCTACACGATCCTACACATGCTACCTTTGTTGCATGCAGTTAATATAGCTCAGACACAAACCAGTTCCTCTCAATCACCTATCACTGAGAGTATACTCCCACAAGTGACTGGGTCTGATGTCTATACCTCTGCTATCCCAGCAACAACTGAGGAGGTTACACTGCAGGAGTTACAAGTAACTCCTGTCAGTAGTTCAAGTGGAGCAGCCACTACAAATGTTGAACCCACTGGTTTGCATTTGGACAGTGGTTACATTCATAAGACTCCCTTGAAGGCAATTTCTTCAATAGCACCACTGAGAACCACCAGTGAGTTTGTGATGCCCACTGGTAACCTCAAAAGGTTATCAAGTGCTGAAGAAAGAAGTCCCCAGTACCAAGAACAAGGGGTATCAATGAATGAATTTTGGGATTCAGTTCCTAAGTCACACATTGGTACAACCACTGCTGGTGGGGATTCAGATGATCCCATTAACTTGGGTGATGATTCAAAATATCAGGAACTGACGGGCAGAGTTGAAAATCTTGAAACTTCAGTTGCTGAAATAAAGGATATGGTGCAACAGCTGTTAAAAGCTCAGAAAGCACAGTCCACTGCTGTTCCAGCTCAAGCACCTGCACAACCTGCACCTACTGCAAATGAGCTATGGAATGTATTCCAACCACTGCTGGAAAAACAAAAACAGATGGCTGATCAGCAGCATGCAATACATGTACAAATGCTGACAAACATGGTGGAGTCAAGGTTTAAGGATACTCAGTCAGACATCAAAGCTATCAAGGCTCACATTCAAAGTACCACTGGAAAAGTTCCCCCCACTTTCCTTTTCATGAATGAACCCTTTCCGGATAATGCCAAGAAGGGGGAGAAGATCAAGTGGAAGAAAAAGGGAATTGAAGATGGTATCTATATTGAACCTAAAAAAGATAGCCAATCCAAAGCTGCTGTATCAACACACACCACATCACCACATCACCACACACCACCATAACCACTGCTCTACCATCATCATCTATGATCACATCACCACTGCCAAAACCAAACTCACCACCAAAAACAGCTATCACATCATCCCCTCCTGCCAAAAAGTAGAAGACAATAGATGTTACAACATCTGGTGTAATGACAACAGTGGTTGAAACACCAGTTGTTTCAACTGTTGTTAGTCAGACACTTTCCACCACTCAAACCACTGCCATTTCAACCCCTGCTCAAAAGTAGAAGACACCTGCTGACACATCAGTAGTTGTAATGGCAACAGTGGCTGAAACACCAGTTGTTTCAACAGCTGTTAGTCAACCATCTACCACTGCTCCCACCATTCCTACATCACAGCCAAAATTCCCTTCATCCATAAAGCTTTACACCAGAAAAAGGAAATCAATTTCGGCCGATGAGGACATACATGATCCTATTGCTGCAAAATGTCCACTGGAACTAGAAGCTATAAAAAATGAGATGAGACAATTCTACACTAAGGATGATCCTTCAAACAGAAGATTTCCTTCACTCATAGGCTTCATAGTCCTAGAAGATATGGATGAATATCTCAAGCTCAAAGCAAGGCATGCTAAGATAAGAGCTAAGATTGAATGTGAAGGTCAAAGTGACGAAGCCATCTCTAAAAAATTGGAATTCTTGCTCACTAAGGTCAAGCAGATGGAATACTATGCACAAGATCTAAGCAAAGAAAAGACAGATCAACGAAATAAAATGAGAAAAGAGTATCTTGCATATATCATGAAAGAAAAATTCTATCCTGCTGAAGAAAAACAATTTGAAGAATGGCCAACAGTTGCTTTAAAGCATGAAGCAAACAGGATTGAAAGAATTAAAAATGATCCAATAAAGAACAAGACAGCTCCAAATTGGAACAAATACAAAAAGCTCATTGTTGACCTCACATCTGAGTATAAAAGAAAGAAGCAAAAACTGGTGGATGCAAAGGTGGACATTGACAGTGCCATAGCAAAATGGACAAAGCAGTACACTGATGAGGCTTATGAAAGGCTTAAGAAAAGGAGGATAACAGTCTCAGACACTCCAGTCAAGCCCGACTACAAAAAGCTGGAACAACAGATTAATGCTCTTCAATCACTGGTCACATAAGTAAATAACCCTATCCTTGTGAAAAACCAAGAAAAAGGAAAACTTTTGACCAGTGAAGAAGTGAAAGAAAAGAAAGCTGAGTACTTCACAGAAGCCATCAAGAAAATGGATCTAAAAGAAGACAGATTAGCAAAGCTTCAAGACCTTGTCAAAAAGGTATTAACCAAACCTGCATCACCAAATAACTCAGCAGAAATATCAGTCTTTGAGCCAGATCAACAAAAGAGACAAGAGCAGATTGAAAAAGAGACTGCAGAAGATATAGCTGCAGCAAATAATGTCATCGAAATGGCCCTCAAACAAATGTCTGAAAGCTTACAACGTTTCTCAAGGCCAATATCTCCAAACTCATCTTTAAATAAATCTCTTCCAAGAAACCCATTAGGATCAAAAATACTAAAGTGATGTCTGATCAAAAGACCCATGTATTGACCCTGGTCAGATCCAATGGTGAAGTGAAGTACATATCAAGGAAAGAGCACTAGGTCTTGGTGTTGAAGATTTGCAGGATCTCCTTGAACTTCCACTGTGCAGGGATGAGGATGACTCAAGTTCCAAAGACTTTGGAGAAGAATTTAAAAGACAAGCTAGGGAACTTCTGATGAGAAATAAAAATCCTGAATAATGAAGGGTTTTGGCATTATCTGTTCCAGGGGGAGATTGTTGGGATTGAACCCTACCAGAGGAACAGATAATGAAAGCCAAAACCGGATCACTAAAGTGGATTAATCATAAGCGGCTGTTTACATTAAGCTTTCCCTTTGACAGTGAATCCAACATCTGATATGCTCCAAGTACTGCCCTTATCAACAACTGCTGATCCTGTAAACTACTGTTAAGCCAAAGCACTGATGAAGTTTAAAGACTGAAGCTCAATCTACTGACGAAATCCAAGTACTGCTGAAGAGTTAAAGCACTGCCCATTCAAGGCCTGATCACCCTTTGAAGAAAGCACTGTTGCTCAAACAACAGTGGTTGACTACATCAGTGGAATGAAGAGTCAGAGTTTATACATTAGTGTTAAGAATGCAATCAGTGTCTGTATGGTGAGTTGTTATAGAACAGTAGATAGAGTTTGTAAGTTTGTAGATGTCACTTTCATGGTGACGTCAGCTGAGATGGCTCAGTGGTTTGGTTTGCCTATAAATGGAACAGTACTCTGTACTTTTACATTTGATCGTTTTGGGTGAGTCCTCCTCAATTCAATCCTTTCATCTTGTGCAACCAACCTTGGAGTATCAGGCTGAGGGGGAGCTTAGTTTTGTAAGCATGCTTTGTAATCTTTTGACTTAATTGTAATCATTCAGCTTGAAGTGAAGCAAGTGTTTATCAAAACTATTTTCTCTTTTAATTGTGTTTACAAAGTTTGTTGTTCATTTCCGCTGCACTTAAACTCTGTTCATTTCTGTTGATTTATTCAAATTATACAAACAAACACAATCATGACAGCCTCCGATCCTAACATCTTTTGACCCACTTGGACCCGCTATGTTGGCCTCGTTTCCAACTGCAAGCTTCACGCGACAATTTTTCCTAAAATGCCCGGGTTTTCCACATCTCCAACAACCCCCTTTTGGTTTCTTGTTTGAATTATTAGTGTCCCGATCAAGCTTTCTTTTATTGCCCTTAAACTTTTCTAACTTAACGAATTTACTATACATATGATTAATAGATTCACCACTAGCCATATGCATCAATAATCGGTTTTCAATTAGATTGTGATAAAATGATGATGAATCAAATGTAACCTCTAACTCAAGAGCAATTCAAGAAAACCAATAAAACTAATAGATCTGCTAATCTCAATAATTTATTCCACAGCAATCTCCATAATTACACCATGTATTCCATATTTCAAAATCCCAAATTAATTTAAAAAAAATTAATACAGCCGTGAGCCTTGTCAATTTCAAAATCCAATGAAATCTCAAAACTTCAACTACTAATTTTGTACAGATTCATCTACCACCATGGAATTAAAACTCAATTCTTTTTAATTTAAACAAACAATTATAACCAAATCACAATATATTTTCGCCAGTTAATTCTAAGAACCCACAATTTCGAAACTTAGGAAACTAGAGTTCTAGAAATAAAACTTGTGAAAACAAGATAAACAAACCCAAATTAACCACTAGAATGTGTGAATAAGGGTTAATTCACAAACTACAAAACATAAAAATATTCACTATAGAATATTTTTCAAACCTGAAATCACAACCAAAGACCAAATTGAACCCTAGAATAGAACATGTAATTCAAAGAAATAACAAACCTGGAACCCGAATTGAAATTGCAAGTTTTGTGATTGAAACCTCGATTAATCTCTGAATCGTGTAAGAACTATCAGATAAACCTATTTGCGGGTTACACGCAATGATTTATTGGATTAGACAGAGATCACTCTTGTTGGAATTGAATTTGGTTGAATCTGTGAATGAGAATTGTGAAGAGCACACCAACAGTAACCGTAAGTCTCTTTTTTCTTATGTTCTGTGTGCGTATCCCATATATTGTTTTTGATCGAGAGGTCAGCCCTTTAATTAGATTTCATATGTGGCCTTTTATTATTTTTCCATCATCGGCCAAAATTCCCAACAAATTAATTCACATGTCAAAATTTAAAGGGCAGACAATTCATGAGCCCAAAATATAATAACTTTAATGGACCAAAACATCCATTAACTATTTCATGGACATCATCCATGTACTGTACTATTAGCAAAATTAATAATATAAAATATGCTAAATGATTATTTAATTAAACAAACTAATATATTAAGAGGCCCTAATAACATTCGTGTTAAACGAGCCAACACTCCCGCGTCACCTAACTCGATTAATCACCGAAGTTATTATCTCGATCAACAAGTTAATCCAATACCCTAAAATCCGTTGATAACACTAAAATTACCAACAGTGATCGCTAATAATCCGGTTGGCAAAATATTTTAATAAATGCATATATGATCATTAATATAAAATTTATTTAATGAACAAACAAATCCATGTTATAAAGCATAAATGTTTGAAGGTTTTGTTTGTGACAAGTGAAGTTACAAAGGAAATAATGTTAGGAAGTCTTGACTTATTCCTAATAAAACCAATAAAATATGGTCGGTTTCTAGTTTTGTCATTAGGCACAGGGACTTCTAAATCTCAAGAACATGATGCTACAGAGTGTTCTAAGTGGGGCGTTTAAAGGTGGCTAATTGCTCGTGGCTCGCATCTGTTGATGGATATTTTTACTCAGGCTAGTGGCCATATAGTTGACTACCATATCTCTACCGTCTTCCAAACCCTACATTCAGCAGAAAATTATCTACGAATTTAGGTAATTTGTGAATATTTTTCCAAAGACAATTTTGATTTTAATAATCAAAATTATATTTAACAAAATATGGTTACATCACAGGATGACACTTTAAGAGGTGACTTAGCTATGTTGGATTTGGCAACAAAATAAAACTGAAAGAATCTTGTGAAAGTGGGAGAGAAGTTGTTGAAAAAACAAGTTGTTTGGTATAGAGAAAGAACTGATTTGGGGTTTGAATTGTATTGAACTCAAAATAGGGTTACAAAGAAATAGTGTTTATATAGAACAGCAAGTTACATATTTAGCCCCTACACTACGACACATCATTCACTTTCCGACACTCCCCCTCAAGTTGAGTAGTGGGATCACCAATACTTAACTTGCTTAAGCAGCTACTAAAAACGTTCCCGTTGACAGCTTTTGTGAGAATATCTGCGAGTTGATTTTTGACTGTACATATGGGAGCTCTATGATACCTTCCTCCAATTTCTCCTTAATGAAGTGTCGATCTACCTCCACATGTTTTGTTCGATCATGTTGGATAGGGTTTTCTGAGATCTGTATAACAGCTTTATTATCGCATATGATTTTGGTTGCTGTAGTAGGAAGAAAGCCAATCTCAGTTAGGAGCTTGCGAATCCACAGAATCTCCGCTAGGCCACGTGCAATCCCTTGGAATTCAGCTTCTGCACTAGATAGGGCGACTACCTTTTGTTTTTTACTTGTCCTGGTAACTAGGTTTCCTCCAACCATGATGAAGTATCCTGAGGTTGACCTTCTCGTTCCTTTATCCCCTACCCAGTCGGCGTCTGTATAAGCTTGGATTTCTAAGTGCCCATTTGATTTAAACAGTATACCATGACCTGCTATTCCCTTGAGATACCTGATGATTCTTAATACTGCTTCCATGTGGCTCGCTTGGGGCTGGTGCATAAACTGACTCACCACTCCTACTGCATAAGCTATATCTGGACGAGTGTGGGAGAGGTATATCAGTTTTCCCACCATTCGTTGATATCTCTCCTTATCTGCTAGTTCTGCTCTATCTTCCATGTGTAGGCCGTGATTAACCACCATAGGGGTGTCCGCCAGTCTGCACTCAATCATTCTGGTTTCGGCTAGCAGATCAAGGATATATTTCTTCTGACAGATAAAAATCCCTTGTTTAGATCTTAGAACTTCAATTCCAAGAAAGTACTTTAATCTTCCCAAATCTTTCATCTCGAATTCCGAAAAAGTTTATCTCTTAACATCGGCATTTCCTCTTCATCGTTTCCCGTAAGTATCATGTCATCAATGTAGATAATTAAGAAGGTCACAAGACTGCCCCTACGTTTCAAAAAAAGGGTATGACCAGAGTTGCTTTGTTTGAAGCCATATTTATTCATAGCAAGGGTAAATGTCACGGCCCCAGCCCCGGTTTGACCCGGTCAGGAGCCGCGGGACAGGAAACCGTGGTATTTAATTAATGTGACAACGGAAGATTTTAATACAGGATCTTTTTAAAACTTGAAATGCCCGATTATTTTATTTCACAATTCGGGTTAAACCCCGTAATTTACAATAGAAGAATTTTACTAGGAAATTCCCTGATTTATTAAAACATGTTTATTTATTTATTTTAACTGAGCCACCTCTTCAAGCTGGTTAGTGCTCCATAGCACATTTTCCTTGATTTATAGTAGGTCTCCTAAAACATGTTTTAAAAATATTTTGTCAGTGGGGAAATACTAGGTGAATCATTCATTTTGATAAAATGACACCTTAGTTATGAATTACAGAATAAGAGCGATTACAATGGCTTCTATCTTATTTTTATCTGGCACTTTGTCACTTGCTGACGATGGTCATATCACTATTAGGTCCCTCCCCAAGTAGTGACGTTTATCACGGTGAGGATTTATTAGCCTAACCCATGAGAAATTAGTAATGTGCACAATACCCCACTAGCCAGTGATTAAGATAACCACGACTTAATCCCTGTAATTATATAACCTTTGAAAATAATTTGAGGTATTGTAAAACAGTTGATAAAAAGAGAATGACTCACATTGCAAGTTTAGATGAGCAGAGTTTAGCCTACCGATTATAGCCTTATTAACCTAAATTCAAATAACAATGCATACGAAAACTAGGTTAGTAACTAATACAACATTTACGATAATTCACGAGATTAAAACCCTCACAACGAATGACAAAGTGCGATACTTAAACATCCAGCGGATTCGCAACGAATGACAGAGTATAAACCCTAATTTGAGCAGCACTTAAACATTCCTCGGATAGTTTCAATCGATCGGATATTGAATCGTAGCAGCGATCGAGTTAATACCCGGTATCGTAGCAGTGCCTCGCTATATTAATTGAATTTTTCGACTTTAGAGCAGTGTACTTTTGTTTTTGAAAGTTTTCGTCGACACAGAATGAAAGTCCCTGAGCTAAGCTATTTATAGCTGAAATATGGGATTGTCGCGGCCTGCGTGAGCCATAGGCTCACCCTTACGCGGCCCGCCTAGCCACCTATTCTACACGTATGTTTGCTAGGTCACGGGTTTAGGGTTGCCAGATGGGTTATACGTGGCCCGGATGCTTATCCGGTCGAATTTCAAGTTGACGCGGCCCGCGTAAGGGTTTGGTCATCCTTTACGCGGCCCCCCTGAAGACCATTTTATTGAATTTTTTTATTTTTAATATAGTTTAGGGTTTCAAGGGTCTGGGTTTTTATTTATAGATTATTTAGGGATATTTTTGAAGGTCCTTACAGTAAACCTTCCAAACCAAGCTCTAGGAGACTGCTTAAGCCCATACAGAGATTTCTTCAACCGACATGTTTCTCCAGCCTTGAAATCCTCATTGAATCCTGGTGGAGCGTCCAAATAGACCTCCTCGTTCAGTTCTCCGTGAAGGAAGGCATTTTTTACATCAAATTGATGAAGAGGCCAACCCTTATTGGCAACTATAGAAAAAAGGACTCTGATTGTATCGATCTTGGCTACTGGGGAGAAGGTTTCAGAGTAGTCGATTCCATAAGTCTGAGTATAACCCTTTGCAACCAGCCTTGCTTTGTATCTTTCAATCGTGCCATCAGGTCTGTGTTTGACTGAAAAAACCCACCGACATCCCACCGGTTTCTTTCCTGGTGGAAGGGTGCATTTCTCCCACGTGTTATTCTTCTTGAGTGCTTCCATTTCGGTCTCCATGGCCTTTTTCCATTCTTCAGATTTCAAGGCTTCCTGTGTTGTGGATGGCATTTGTTCAGAGCACAAGGCAGCGGCAAAAGCTTTAGCTTCCTTAGACAAGTTTCCAGTGGCAATGTTTGCCACAGGGTACCTAGACCTTGGAGCCACCTTTTCTGGAGAGTATCTCTTAGGAGGAACTCCTCTATTTTCTCTTGGAGGGAGTGAATACCTTCCGGTTGTCTCTGCTGCGCCTGGTTCAACATTTCCAATAAGTGGTTCCACCTCTTCAACAACTGGTTCAACCTGTTCAACGTGTTCAACATGTTCTGTAGGCTCGGTTGTTGTCGGTTCTGTGTGTTCCCATGCTGTCTCATAGTTATAAGACGTAGTACATTCAGAGTTCTCATTATTTCGTACCTCTGGTATCACGTTGGATGGACTTTCTTCAGTGGCACTGCGCTCCGCAGATTATGTGACTCAGAGTACTGTGATGGTTTTCTGTTGTTACTTCTTCGGATGATAGAAATTGGGTTAGCCAACTCAGAGTGTCTATAAATTCATTATCCCCTTGACCACTGAGTTGGGTGTTATAAAACTATTTTGTTTCAAGAAAGTCAACATTCATTGTGGTGAACATTTGATGAGTTTTTGGTTTATAACACCGGTAACCTATTTGATTGATCCCATAGCCGACAAATACACATTTCTCAGCACATGGGCCAAGCTTGTTTCGGTTGGTTTTGGGTATGTGAACAAATGTTGTACACCCGAAGATTCGAGGTTCAAGTGTAAGAGGATGGGGAATACTGGCAGACTTAGATAGGCAATCTAAGGGAGTTGTAAATTTAAGAGCTTTTGTAGGGAGTCGATTTAGGAGATACACAGAGGTTGCAACCGCCTCCGGCCAGAAAGATTTAGGTACCTGAGATTCAATTAAAAGAGCTCGAGTCATTTCAAGAATAATACGGTTTTTCCGTTCGGAAACACTGTTTTGTTCGGGGGTATGGGCACACGAGGTTTGATGAATTAATCCTTTGGTTTTAAAGAATTGTTTCATGGATGTATTGACAAATCCCCCTCCCCCCATTATCAGATCGAAGGATTTGAATTTGAGTTTGGAATTGAGTTTGAATCATAGCATAAAACGTGATAAATTTCTCGTAAACTTCGGCTTTGTTTTTTAAAAAATAAACCCATGTCATGCGAGTGCAATCATCCACAAATAGTATAAAGTACCGAAGACCCTGCCCCCCATCACAGGAGCAGGACCCCACACATCAGAGTGGATTACTGAAAAGGGTGAAGCAACTTTCGTATTGCTAGGTTTGAATGGTTGTCGATGGATTTTAGCACGAAAGCAGGTTTCACAGTCTATTTTTCCATTTGAAGGGAAGAGTTTTTGAAAATAAAAGGTGCGAATAGCCAACGGATGGGTGTCCTAAATGTCTATGCCATAACCAGGCTTCCCGGTTTTCGGTTCCATGTGCCAACATCACAGTACCCTGTTGAGCCACTTCATCCACATAGTATAATCCTTGGCGCTCAGTACCACGTCCAATAATCACACCCGTCCTGATATCCTGTAGAAGGAAAAAGGTAGGGTGCATTAGTACCGTGCAATTCAGCTCTTTGGTAATACGGCTAATGGAGAGCAGTTTGTGTGATAATGATGGAACATAGAGACAATTTGATAATTTCATAGTTGGTGAAATTTCAATAGTCCCTCCTCCTTTTACTTGCATCATTCCATTGTTTGCGGTATGGATTTGAGTTTTTTTGAGGATTAGACATCGACTGTATATCCAACTGTTCAAATGTCATGGTGTGAGTGGCACCAGAATCGAATATCCACAAACTGTTTTCCCATGACTGATTTCCAATTTTTTTTGTGAATAAGCTGTCACTACGGATAAGACAGCAAACCAGCGAATTTAATAAATATGCTGGACACTTAAACTCGCATTCAAGATTTATCAATACGCCGGGAACAAATATGTTGGACCACTCAAATCCGCCAGAATAACGACGCCCGAGAAAGGCGTTATCTTACCGGCGTATTTACCAAGTACGCCGGGCAACTTGAACTCGCATTCAAGATTTAAGTCCGCCCAGATCTGTGTCGCGGAATTATGCAGCGTAATTATTTTCCAGACACGCCGTAGTTATTGGAAAGTAGGGTTTTGGTTTTTGGTGTGCGGTGGAAAGCACGTCTGAAAAATGGTTGAAAAAAGGTTCTTATTTTCAGCTTTGTCAAAGTAAAAAATGATAACAGCGATGAAACGATTCGGAAGGGTTGGCCACGTGCTGGTAAGGTGTGTGGTGGATTTGGTTTTGGTTGAATTTAGAGGTTGAAAAGAGTATAGACAATGACGAACAATGACACATATGTTGACAACACATATGTTGACAATTGAAGCACCCTTTTTTTAATACCACAATATCAATTTTCCAAACACTATTATGAAGCACCTTTTTGACTATTTCAAACGAGAAGAAAAATAATCAACCGGAAACGAACACAAACGACGGAAGAGATTCGGAGTGGAGTTTAACGGAAGAGAAGGTAGGGTTTAAAGCGGCGGCGGCAGTGGAGTTTCGGAGTTGATCAGATTGTTGGGGTTTGATTTTTGGTTTTTGGTTTTCTCTGGTTTGATCTTGGTTGAGATAAATTGTAGATGAAGAACAAAGTTTCCACGAATCAGAAACACTGCTCTGATACCATGTTGTTTGGTATAGAGAAAGAACTGATTTGGGGTTTGAATTGTATTGAACTCAAAATAGGGTTACAAAGAAATAGTGTTTATATAGAACACCAAGTTACATATTTAGCCCCTACACTACGACACATCATTCACTTTCCGACACAAGTAAGCAGGGTGAATCTAGGCACATGCATATATGAGCCATATCATCATACTACTAACGAGATGGCTTTCAATAAGTACTTTTATCTTCAAATTATTTCATTATTATATTTTTCTTCTTTTTAATACTTGTTCATTTTCTTATTATCATCTTGCATTTTATAAAAAAATGGTAGGTTTGCAGCAATACTCCATGAGGAGAAGAATGTTCGAAAAATGAGATCGCCACATACTAATAAAGGAGGTGATAATCAAGCAGTGTCGATGGAAGACCAAACTGCACGTTTGCGAAGAATGTCAATACTCTTACATCATGCTCTTCCAAATTTACACAACCTCGACACGAACTAAAATTCCTTTCAAAAAATAAATCCCTTATTATTATTAGATTTTCTTTCTGAATATATCCTTTAAGACTTTAAGAGGCATATGCCTCTATGCCTCTATCGAGTGTATTTAAGGTAACCCAATTATATTCTAGATTTTTTTCAACACCCACTAGATCTAATCCTAAACCTACATCAAAGTCCAATACGAGACTAGAACCCTACATAACAGAAACACCTTACTTCTAAACTACAAGCTCTTTGGTTCTTATATATTCCCATTAAAAGGTATATCGGCCACTTGTTTGCTTATCTTTACTCGACCAATCATACTCGACAAATCATGATGCATCTATTTTTTTCTCATAACAGCATAAAGCTAGGTATAATATGCACCACAATACTTGTATAATAAATGTACATAAATGATATGGTTGGCACGAGACGTTAGAGATACTAATATGACGAGTCATGGTCGGAATCATGGGCCCAAAAGGGCCCGCTACATCCCAATCACCAGATTAAGATTTTTTATGTATAAATTTTATTTCCTTTAAGTAAAACATAAGTTAAACCCTCTATTGTAACCGGTAGAGAATAGAACCTTATGATGGTTTCAACTAAAAGTTTTGCTTTCACAATTAACATGTTATATAACAAGTTAAAGCATAGTTGAAAGGGTCAATTGTTTTGGGTATTGTTGGTTACTCGATTGTTTACTTTTCTTAAAATCCGAATCGGTTACCCACATAACAATTTAGCGAACCAATTACCCACATAACAACTTAGGGTATATGGTTTCGGTTTTGATGCAACTGAATTCAGAACATTAGCTCTTCAAGGTAAAAAAAAATGAAGGCATGTTGCTCACCTTGAATAAAGGGACAAATAAGGCATAACATGTTTAAAAGCTATTTGGTAACGATTATGTAAGGCACATTCATAAATTGATATACCTGCTTAATTGATACAAACAAGTCCACCATAATATAAATAATCTACTATATAGATAATTTACTTTAGCTTTTTTTTCCATTGATATTTTATTAAATACGTTATTTGATGTGGTTTAAAATGCTTGAACGATTACGTTGTTAACGTATTCAATCAATACTCATTTATAAATGAGAATTATTAGTGACTATTTTTATTTATTAGTGAATATATGTACTAATTAGTGAAAATCCTATAATATTATAATTGTTTTACAAACAGTATTTTCATATAATTTCTTTAACAAGATTTTGTACACCTTAACTTTGCACAACACCACTTTTGTGAGAGCCAAACACGATTCTATTAGACCAATATCTCATAATTTACTAGATACATAATTTACTTTATAATATATACATATAAAAAGTTGTTGGAATTTGTGAAAATAACAATTTTCACAAATATAGGAAATCCATTTTTCCTATTTTTGGACTAGATATAAATATAAGAAACTGAAGGTTTTTATATATTTATTTCTTGGTTTGTGTACTATGTTGGAAGAGCTTCACAAAAAATTAAACCACGTCTAAAACGGAGCTAAGATGAATTAGATATCGATGCTCAAAGTTTGGTGTTTGAAACATTGAATGCTGAAAAATTGGGAAAGTGGCACCTTGTCCCACAAAGGAGGATAGATGAAACTTAAAGGGGTATTTAAGTTGGAACACTCCTTCCTTATTGTTACATGAAGCACACACTAGTGTACTCGCGAAGGGTGTTAAGCACCGTATAAACCGCACACGTGCGCGCGTGACCTGGGAGATGCGCGCTTTGATGGCGCACTTTGCACTTCGCCGCGTGGCAGTGAGCGCACCGGTGCATGGAGCGTGACCAGGCTGGTCTGCGCGCGCAGGCGTATGGACACTGATGTGACATGCACATGCCCCAAAGTGAGCCAATACGGTGCGACTGTATGGCGTGATCGTATAGATTCACTGGTGACGTGGTGCACACGCGCACAAGTGTTGCATACATGCAAGCGCATGAAAGTGAGCCAAATTGGTGCACTCGCACATGAGTGCTGCAGACCTGGGCGCGCATGGAAGTGAGCGAAAATGGCGCGTGCGCACAAGTCTGTCTTGTGCGTGCGCGTAGAAGATTCCAGACTTTAATGACAAAGCAGTTTCATTTCAGCATTTGAAACAGACCAGTCAACGATTTTGACTGAGAATTAAATGACGAATTAAAGTGCATTGAAGACGTTTAATGCTATTTGATTCTCCCATTTAATTCGTTTTTTCTGTTTCATCCAGACATGTACTATAAATAGGTGGCCACCCTGTTGCAGAAGGCACACCGAACAATACACCAACATATGCAACTTCTTCTCTGCAGAACCTTTATCTTGCTTCTTCTTGCTTCAAGGTACACCTTTGGGTTTTCGTCAAGTCTGGTAGTACAATTGTTTGGGCTGTTGTATCCTGGAAACAAACGAGTTCTCTTGGGAGACTCAAAATTTGTTTTAAGTGACCCGTGTCTAACACGATCCTCAGCCAAGAACTTCTTTTATGTTTGTAATTTTGTGCTTGTTTTTCATCTTATTTCAGTTGTAACTAGTACTGTAATTTACTGCTTTCCTTATTTCAGTTTGTAATTAAGTTAATAAAAGTTCTTATATATTTTATAAGAACGCATTCCTACAATCTTAAAACAAATTTTTAAAACAGACCGGTCAACAGTTTTGACTAAGATTTAATGACGAATTAAAGTGCATTGAAGACGTTTAATGCAATTTAATTCTCTCATTTCATTCATTTTTTTCTGTTTCATCCAGACCTGCAGTATAAATAGGAGGCCACCCTGCTGTAGAAGACACACCAAACAATACACCAACATATGCAACTTCTTCTCTGCAGAACCTTTATCTTGCTTCTTCTTGCTTCAAGGTATACCTTCGGGTTTTCATCAAGTCCAACAGTACAACTGTTTGGGCTGTTGTATCATGGAAACAAACGAGTTCTCTTGGGAGACTCAAAATTTGTTTTAAGTGACCCGTGTCTAACACGATCCTCAACCAAGAAGTTCTTTTTTATTTGTAATTTTGTCTTGTTTTTCTTCTTATTTTAGTTGTAGCTAGTACTGTAATTTACTGCTTTCCTTATTTGAGTTTGTAATTCAAGTTAATAAAAGTTCTTATTTATTTTATATGAACCGACTCCTGCAATCTTAAAACAAATTTTTAAAACACCGTTCGTGTTGAATCATAAACTATTCTGCTGTGATTTCAAACCAGTTTTGACTTCAGGCAGTTTGTGTTTTAAGAAATATTTTTTTTCTGTTTTGGTTCAAAGCAGCAACTTTGTCATAACATTATCTGTTTCTTCCTTTCAATTCTGTAACCGAGTCCTAAAATCTTATGTTGTAGTCTTTAAAGTTGGACTTAAAAGCTACATGGCTGGTTTTTATACTCATCTATTCTATCTAAAACAATAATAAATTAGCATATTTATTATTTTGAAAACAAAATTTTTAACTTGTTTTCTTAAAAATTTTCAGAATGTTGATTGAAAACGTGAATACCAACACTAATGTTGTTGTCGGAACCCCTCCCAACACTGTGGGATGTTAGGATCTGAGTTTATATTGATTGTGTTTGTTAAACAAATGATTAATGAAAAAAGTTAAATCATAGATGAATTACAGCGGAAATGGAAGTAAACTTTATAACATAATCAAAGAGAGATAGTTTTCAACAAACATGATTTCATTAGTCAAATGATTGTATGAATTACAAATATTCAACTATGCATGCATGTATTACTAAACTCCCCCTCAGCCTGAGTTCACAATTTACAAGATGAATGGTGAAAGAGAGCTATTTATAGTACAATCCTAACCACGGAGCATATAATGCTGACGTCACTGAGACAGTAACATCTAACAGCCTAACAACCTCTAAACACTGATCTAAATAAACACTGTTACATTAATCAACTGTTAAGTAAAAACACTGATACTCCTATCCGCTGTTGATGCCCAAGCACTTATGTTGCAGATTAGTGCTTTCTTCAATGGTTGGTCAGGCCTTTGAATCAGCAGTGCTTTAGTCTTCATCAGGTCTTTGACAATTAGCACTTGTTAGGTTTTCTTAGCCTTTATAGACAACAATGCTTAGATGAACAGATGTTGAGAAGATCAGTCCTTTGAATAATCAGCTAATAGAAGCACTGCATTGGAGGGAACTTAGAACATGCATTGCTTTATTGTGGATCAACTGTTGAGAACCAGTTTTAGCTTTCAGTATCATCTATTCTTCTAGGTTTGATTACATGTGACACCTGTGTCACCACCACCATCAAACAAATACCAAGCCAATGAAATATTGTATTTCATACTTGGGATCTGTATAAATATGTGTATCTTTTGCACGTATCAATTCTTGTTTGATTTCGGGCTTTAAATCGCTTTCTGGAAGGTTATACGCGATCTGATGCGTAAATATAACCAGTTTAATGCAACAAACACTCCGGAACACTGAAATAGGTTTAACTTACCTTAAATAACCATTACATAACTTAGAAATAAGTTTTGGATGGTTTGGTATGCCGAAATCAAGTTTATTCGCATTCAGGGACTAAATTCGACAAACTGCGAAAGTATGTCAATTTGTACTGTAACAGACCTTCCGGAACTTGATCATAAGTTAAGTATGCCCTAAATATTCTTTACATTGCTTAGAAATAGGCTTTGAGGTGTTTGGTGCACAAAAATAAACTTTATGCTCATTCAGGGACTAAAAGCGTCAAAAAGTGCATAAGTTTGCATTTTCGCGCATATTTTACGTTCTGAATACTTCCGGACTTCCAAAAATTTATGTATGAATTAAAATATTTTATTTTAGTGTTTGGTATGATAAATTCCATTCGTCGCTTAATTTGGATCGTTTTTGCGTTCGTTACGACTTCCGTCGTAATTAAGCGAATAACGCAACCGTACGACCAAACGAACCGACATCCGTGATGTCTTTGAGCATATTTTAAGTTCCCTATACTTTAATATCATTTTAGAGCCTTGAAATGAGGTTAAAGGGGTTTAAAAGTGCCAAAAAAATCAAGTTTTACAAGTGTAGGGACCATTTCTGAAATTTCTGGCAGATTCAATGAACCTAGTCCATTTTGAAGTGTTAATGGTTTTCACCCATGGTTTTGCAAAACCATGGGATGGTATTCAATGAACATAGTCCACATTAGGGGCTCCCATGGTTTTTGAAAACCATGTGCCCACATGTAAGGTCTAGATCAAATCACGTTTTTCGACGAACGATCTTAACGGTTCAAGGAAATCTATAAATACCCCTCACCCATTTCATTCTTCCTCACATTTGAATCTGATTCTACACTCTCTAAGTGGAAGTATATGCTTCCTACCTGAGAGTGAATCGGGTTCGAATCTTGCGGGGACCTTCTGTAAGTATTCTTTCGCGTTTTTCATTCGTTTTAGCGTTAAAGTCAAACTGCGTTTGACTTTCTGCATTAACCAGTTTATGGTCAATGCGAAGTTAGTTTGAACTTCATAACATGAGCGTAATCACGATGGTTATAGTCCCTAGTAACTATACCTACTGATTACCACGTTATCTAGGCTCAGTGACGAGTCGTAGTTTCGGCCAAAATGCGTTTTCTCGCGTATTTTGTAACCAAACTACTCTAGGGTATTAAAACCGTTTGTTTTAATACCAAACCTGTTTTCTAACTTTACTAAACATGTTCTAGCATGTTTAGCTCGTCGCTTTTAGATTTGTGCTTGTTTAGGGTCGTAAAGGTAAGCGATCTAATCAATCGCTTATGCTTACGAACCCGACCCATTGGTCGATCTTTAGGATCCGACCAAACACATTAGGTGACCATAGTTGTATAGGGAATAACCTTCCGAGGTTATACCTTATGGTCACGACGTTTAGTTAGTTATATGATAGGTAGTTTATATGCCTTAGGTAAATTACCAAAATGCCCTTTTTACGCATAAATTCATTTTAAGTCTATGTAACGAAATTTTTGACATCTAAACTTATTGAACAACAATATTAAACATGTTAAGGCATATCTTGCTTGTCATAGGACTAGTTAGGCATTCCAAACGCGTTTTACGCAAACGACACGTTAAAGTGGCGTAAGCTACCTAAATGGGTCGTAATGGGTCAAAAGCACTTAGGATAGGTTTCGTTTTAGTACGTAGGCTTTGTTAAACCATATTACATAAGTTCCCATACTTATTTGGTTTACGAACCCTTGTACTACCCGATCCTCCGATAGGTCCGTTTATTAATGTAGATACCTATATAGGTGCCGTTTGATTCCGTGATCTTCTAGCTTTGCTTGGTGGTTATCCTAAGACTTATAAGCACCCTCAAGTGAGTACATAGTCCCCTCTTTTACTGTTTTCCAAACATTTTGGGGTGAAACACATGTACCTATTTGTTACTTTCATGCTTTTCATGATTTCATATCATATACATGCTATGTTCATTAGTACGCTAGTAGTACATGATTTCATTATGTTTTAGCTATGTATGCCCATTGTGTGCATACTTAGTAAATCGTTTTACATAACATTCCATGCTATGTATGTTCATCATACTTAGTACATTTTACATCACATGCTATGTATGCCCATTGTGTGCATACTTAGTACATCGTTTTACATAACATTCCATGCTATGTATGTTCATCATACTTAGTACATTTTACATCACATGCTATGTATGCCCATTGTGTGCATACTTAGTACATCGTTTTACAAAGACATCTTATACTTGGTATCATGCTATGCATGTCCATCCGTCGCATACTTAGTACATTGTTTGTGCATTCTTACTTATGGTTTGGTTGTTACATATTTCACTTGCCATACATGACATTTTGTTTACACATTACTTGATTAACATTTGACAACGGTTTAGACATGGGCAATTTACATTGGTGGTTTATGTGGGTAAGTGATTTGAGTAACGAGACGTGTGTAATGTGATACAAGCATGGTGGATACGCCGCTGGTACTTCCTATATATAAGTGCTTGTATTATATTACATGGCGTAGCGTTATTTAAATCATTCATTTGGATTTATACATTTTTACACAAATAACATATTTTTCACAAGACATTGTTTTACAAAACAGTTTGTTTTATACAAACTCATTTTTACTTGGTTATTCATTTAACCTTACATCATTCTTTTAACTATACATATCTATCATCGATTTTCAAACGTTTTATAAAAGCAAACACTTAAACTGGGTTCATGACAAGTTTTTGGTTAAACATTTTCTTAAACCTAAGTCATGGATCCTATTTTTCATAAAACCTATGTACTCGCTGGCATTTTTATGCTGACGTATTTTCACATGTGTTTCAGGTACAATAGTTGATGATATTTGATGATGATATTGATGCATGCTCACATAGGATTGGACGAGACCTTAGTGACATTAAAAGATGCAAGACTAGTTAATTTTTGTTATGTTTCTTTATTGTTAAGACATTGTAACTCATTTAATTCAATAAAACGAAATTTGTTTAATCCATGGTTGTGAAACAATGATTCTGTTACAACACTCCCCGACGTTTCCGCCACGTTTTGTTGTTTTACGTGGTCGGGGTGTGACAGAAAAGTTGGTATCAGAGCCAATGGTTATAGAGAATTAGGTTATTAGTAATGCTTTGACCTAGACTATAACCTTCCTAGGACCCTAACGCGAGTTTACTTGCGTTTAGTCATAAAACAATACCGTCACTTATCCTTAGGTGACAACCACAACAAGAACATAAATTTGATCTGCTTTGAAAACTAATCATCTGTTCTAGGATGATTGATTACTAGGTTTTGAACCCTTTGTTATAAGGTTTCGAACCTTTTAAGTTTTCAAAATTTCGTCAAAGTTTGGGTCTAAATAATGTGAACACGTGCAAACTGGAAGAGTGGGTGCCTGTACCCTGAGTTTTCTGTCTAAGGCTAGAGTGTTCGTACAAATCCGCAGTATCGGACCAGTCACTCTTACCTGGGAACTCTTGGGGTGAGTGTCCACTTATAGGCGAGCATGTCTTCGCGATACATTATATTGACCCGCTTACTTTGATTAGTCACTATCTCATTTGTTTGCCTTTGGTAACAAACAAATGGTCACAATCTTCATGCGTTGTCATTCTCTTTTGACTATCTTTTGCTTGTTTCCTCCTATGCCTTCCATTGTCTTCAAGATGCCTCTTCATCGCAACAATACTCAAATGTCTAAACCTGGTGCTGCAATTACCCAGCGAATAGGCGTCGTACTCAAGAGGACCGTTGATTTAGCTTCCACCATGACTCGCCTCAGGGATGAAGCTTAACTGCTCCTTGGTGCAATCAATGCCACCGTCATCATCCGAATCAAATACCCTGTTTTAAGTGTACCCACAGTAGACGATGGGGACATTTGGTTAACATGTGCCGCTTTGCAATCCAAAGCAAAGCTGTTACAATCTTGCTGCTACTTAACCTTCAATTTCTGCTTCATATGTCGCCTTGGCATATCTACCGCCTCAACCTCATGAACTTTCTACCTTGTGTATCGACGTAAGCACGCCTAGTGCAGGGTGTCGGAACACCTCTCGTTACACAAACTCCAAAATCCATATAGGATCTTTCTATCCTCATAATTAGATCCTTGTGGGTGAGTAACATTCATCGGAGTCCTTAATTAAATTCTCTGTATGATTCAATACGTACATTACAATTCAATAAGGACAAAGCCGAATTCCTATTAAGATTTTTCTATCTTCATAGATAGATTCTTGAAAATGATTAAAGTGCCAAATGAAATCCACGGATTGGATTCCTGGTGTACTTTAAGTATCCGCGTCCAAAGATAACAAATTAATAACTGAGTTAAGCAACTATGTGATTATGTGCTTATGTGTTCCCTTTTATGCTTTTGGTGTAATCCAAGTTTTTGTTATCCAAATCCTCGTAGAATCGTCCATATCATTCGTATAAGGGATTCATAGTAGGATATCCAAAGGTACTATATTAAATCCTCAATGGGATTTTACGTAATAGTAAAGACCCTTGGATTATATTGTACTATTCCATAATTAGACCCCTTGAGTGGTCTAGTTAAACAGATTGATCCAAAAATCTAGTTAGGAATATCATGTGATGATATAGCTGAAAGGACTCCTTGGTGGCCTAGTTAAAAAGATCATCTGTCGATCTAATTAAAAGGACCATATGGTAGTCTAGTCACCCTCATCACAAGTTTGATATTCTTCCCCAAAACATTACAAAACAAACTGTGTGGACTGTGCAAGGAATTACGTAATTATGGATGCATACATAATTATGGAATTTAGTGCACAGAAACCACAACAAGTTTTGTCGTGTATCTAGAGTTAACCCTGTTCATTTTCGTATCTGAAGAAATTGTGGAAAATGACTCATTCCGTTCATTTTCGTATCTGAAGAAATTGTGGAAAATGACTCATTCTGTTCATTTTCGTATCTGAAGAAATTGTAGAAAATGACTCATTCCGTTCATTTTCGTTTCTGAAGAAATTATGGAAAATGACTCATTCCGTTCATTTTCGTTTCTGAAGAAATCGTAGAAAATGACTCATTCCGTTCATTTTCGTTTCTGAAGAAATTATGGAAAATGACTCATTCCGTTCATTTTCGTTTCTGAAGAATACCCATTAAGGAAAATGACTCATTCCGTGCATTTTCATTTCTAAAGGATACCCATTAAGGAAAATGACTCATTCCGTGCATTTTCGTTTCTAAAGGATACCCATTAAGGAAAATGACTCATTCCGTGCATTTTCGTTTCTAAAGGATACCCATTAAGGAAAATGACTCATTCCGTGCATTTTAGTTTCTAAAGGATACCCATTAAGGAAAATGACTCATTCCGTGCATTTTCGTTTCTAAAGGATACCCATTAAGGAAAATGACTCATTCTGTGCATTTTTCGTTTCTGAAAATTTTCCCTCGAAGGGAAATGAATATCCCTGATCTTTCCTTCATTTCCGTTTCTGAAGAGTCTCCATTAAGGAAATGACAGGATATTGCCTTGCATATCTTTGGTGGCTTTTTGACACAAAGTCACAGATAGACTCCTACGAATAAATTTCGGGACCAAATTTCCTAAAGTAGGGGAGACTGTGACACCTGTGTCACCACCACCATCAAACAAATACCAAGCCAATGAAATATTGTATTTCATACTTGGGATCTGTATAAATATGTGTATCTTTTGCACGTATCAATTCTTGTTTGATTTCGGGCTTTAAATCGCTTTCTGGAAGGTTATACGCGATCTGATGCGTAAATATAACCAGTTTAGTGCAACAAACACTCCGGAACACTGAAATAGGCTTAACATACCTTAAATAACCATTACATAACTTAGAAATAAGTTTTGGATGGTTTGGTATGCCGAAATCAAGTTTATTCGCATACAGGGACTAAATTCGACAAACTGCGAAAGTATGTCAATTTGTACTGTAACAGACCTTCCGGAACTTGATCATAAGTTAAGTATGCCCTAAATATTCTTTACATAGCTTAGAAATAGGCTTTGAGGTGTTTGGTGCGCAAAAATAAACTTTATGCTCATTCAGGGACTAAAAGCGTCAAAAAGTGCATAAGTTTGCATTTTCGCGCATATTTTACGTTCTGAATACTTCCGGACTTCCAAAAATTTATGTAAGCATTAAAATATTTTATTTTAGTGTTTGGTATGATAAATTCCATTCGTCGCTTAATGTGGATCGTTTGTGCGTTCGTTACGACTCTCGTCGTAATTAAGCGAATAACGCAACCGTACGACCAAACGAACCGACATCCGTGATGTCTTTGAGCATATTTTAAGTTCCCTATACTTTAATATCATTTTAGAGCCTTGAAATGAGGTTAAAGGGGTTTAAAAGTGCCAAAAAAATCAAGTTTTACAAGTGTAGGGACCATTTCTGAAATTTCTGGCAGATTCAATGAACCTAGTCCATTTTGAAGTGTTAATGGTTTTCACCCATGGTTTTGCAAAACCATGGGATGGTATTCAATGAACATAGTCCACATTAGGGGCTCCCATGGTTTTTGAAAACCATGTGCCCACATGTAAGGTCTAGATCAAATCACGTTTTTCGATGAACGATCTTAACGGTTCAAGGAAATCTATAAATACCCCTCACCCATTTCATTCTTCCTCACATTTGAATCTGATTCTACACTCTCTAAGTGGAAGTACATGCCTCCTACCTGAGAGTGAATCGGGTTCGAATCTTGCGGGGACCTTCTGTAAGTATTCTTTCGCGTTTTTCATTCGTTTTAGCGTTAAAGTCAAACTGCGTTTGACTTTCTGCATTAACCAGTTTATGGTCAATGCGAAGTTCATTTGAACTTCATAACGTGAGCGTAATCACGATGGTTATAGACCCTAGTAACTATACCTACTGATTACCACGTTATCTAGGCTCAGTGACGAGTCGTAGTTTCGGCCAAAATGTGTTTTCTCGCGTATTTTGTAACCAAACTACTCTAGGGTATTAAAACCGTTTGTTTTAATACCAAACCAGTTTTCTAACTTTACTAAACATGTTCTAGCATGTTTAGCTCGTCGCTTTTAGATTTGTGCTTGTTTAGGGTCGTAAAGGTAAGCGATCTAATCAATTGCTTATGCTTACGAACCCGACCCATTGGTCGATCTTTAGGATCCGACCAAACACATTAGGTGACCATAGTTGTATAGGGAATAACCTTCCGAGGTTATACCTTATGGTCACGACGTTTAGTTAGTTATATGATAGGTAGTTTATATGCCTTAGGTAAATTACCAAAATGCCCTTTTTTACGCATAAATTCATTTTAAGTCTATGTAACGAAATTTTTGACATCTAAACTGATTTAACAACAATATTAAACATGTTAAGGCATATCTTGCTTGTCATAGGACTAGTTAGGCATTCCAAACGCGTTTTACGCAAACGACGCGTTAAAGTGGCGTAAGCTACCTAAACGGGTCGTAATGGGTCAAAAGCACTTAGGATAGGTTTCGTTTTAGTACGTAGGCTTTGTTAAACCATATTACATAAGTTCCCATACTTAATTGGTTTACGAACTCTTGTACTACCCGATCCTCCGATAGGTCTGTTTATTAATGTAGATACCTATATAGGTGCCGTTTGATTCCGTGATCTTCTAGCTTTGCTTGGTGGTTATCCTAAGACTTATAAGCACCCTCAAGTGAGTACATAGTCCCCTCTTTTACTGTTTTCCAAACATTTTGGGGTGAAACACATGTACCTACTTGTTACTTTCATGCTTTTCATGATTTCATATCATATACATGCTATGTTCATTAGTACGCTAGTAGTACATGATTTCATTATGTTTTAGCTATGTATGCCCATTGTGTGCATACTTAGTACATCGTTTTACATAACATTCCATGCTATGTATGTTCATCATACTTAGTACATTTTACATCACATGCTATGTATGCCCATTGTGTGCATACTTAGTACATCGTTTTACATAACATTCCATGCTATGTATGTTCATCATACTTAGTACATTTTACATCACATGCTATGTATGCCCATTGTGTGCATACTTAGTACATCGTTTTACAAAGACATCTTATACTTGGTATCATGCTATGCATGTCCATCCGTCGCATACTTAGTACATTGTTTGTGCATTCTTACTTATGGTTTGGTTGTTACATATTTCACTTGCCATACATGACATTTTGTTTACACATTACTTGATTAACATTTGACAACGGTTTAGACATGGGCAATTTACATTGGTGGTTTATGTGGGTAAGTGATTTGAGTAACGAGACGTGTGTAATGTGATACAAGCATGGTGGATACGCCGCTGGTACTTCCTATATATAAGTGCTTGTATTATATTACATGGCGTAGCGTTATTTAAATCATTCATTTGGATTTATACATTTTTACACAAATAACATATTTTTCACAAGACATTGTTTTACAAAACAGTTTGTTTTATACAAACTCATTTTTACTTGGTTATTCATTTAACCTTACATCATTCTTTTAACTATACATATCTATCATCGATTTTCAAACATTTTATAAAAGCAAACACTTAAACTGGGTTCATGACAAGTTTTTGGTTAAACATTTTCTTAAACCTAAGTCATGGATCCTATTTTTCATAAAACCTATGTACTCGCCGTCATTTTTATGCTGACGTATTTTCACATGTATTTCAGGTACAATAGTTGATGATATTTGATGATGATATTGATGCATGCTCACATAGGATTAGACGAGACCTTAGTGACATTAAAAGATGCAAGATTAGTTAATTTTTGTTATGTTTCTTTATTGTTAAGACATTGTAACTCATTTAATTCAATAAAACGAAATTTGTTTAATCCATGGTTGTGAAACAATGATTCTGTTACAACACTCCCCGACGTTTCCGCCACGTTTTGTTGTTTTACGTGGTCGGGGTGTGACATTACATGGGCCAACAATCTCCCCTAGAACAGAGGATGCCAAAACACTTCTTTATTCTTGATCTTTATTCTCTCATCAGCTTGTCCCTGATTTGTCCTTTGAATTGCAGTTCAAAGTTCAGGGAATCTTCATCATCTTCATCCCTATGAAGTTGAAGTTCCAAAAGATCTAGGAGGTCAGCTGCATTCAGACCTAATGCATCCTCTCTTGAAATGTGTTCAACTCTACCATTGGACTTGAGCATAGTCAATACATGGGTCTTTTTATCAGACTTCCATTTAGTATTTTTGAGTCCAATGGGTTTCTTGGGAGAGATTTTATTTTGATGAGTTAGGAGATGGAGGTATGCTTGTCAGCCAATGGACAGTTTCAGCGAGTTGAGCTTGAAGCTTTAATGAAGCATCATCCAATCCATACAAAATTTGATTCTTGATAGCCAGTTTCACAATGTCAACTTCTCTCTTTTCATCTTCTTCATCCATCTGCTTTTGTCTTTTTCTTTAATTCAAGACTTGGGTGGATAAGTCAGAGGATGTGAATAGTGTTTTAAGAGAGAGGACCTGCTGCTGTGACTTATCAGTAGTTTGGTCTTTGTATACTGGCTTCTTTGGAGCTGTTAGATCAGTTTCTCTTAGTTTTTCCAGCTTATCATATACTTGATCAATATACTGCCTGGGCCACCTTGAAATGGCCCTTGCAAACCCATATGTCACACCCCGATATTTCCACATATTACCGGTGGGCCCTGCGGGGAGTATCGTGACGTAGTTGATATCATCATTGTCAATACACACAATAATATAGCATAGCGGAAGGCTGGGTAAATAAACTATTACAAACCATACTGTCTGGGTGTTCGAGTATATGAATAATATAGACTGGAATGTAATAAGATCCACAGGCGGATCATAATGTACAAAGAAACAAAAACTACAGACTTCAGGTATCTTATGGATTTGCAAGATCCTCTATGACACCCTATAGCTCCAACCTATTTCGAGAGGTACCTGTCAATCAATCTTTAGGAAAATACGTCAGTTTACACTGGTAAATACAATTTAACTGACTCATTTTGAAAACATTTATGAAAATTGATTTAAGTGCACACACCACTAATCATTTATAACTTGGGACAATTTTTAATAAAATCTTGTATACAGTTTTACATGTTTGTCATACATGTGGGGCCGGTTTGGAAGCCGGACATGATTAACTGACTCACCACTTATAAAACCCACAAAGGAGTTGTCCCCAACTTGTGGGTAATTTAATATTTAGCATTTGCATCTGTCAGGTGCATGCCTGCACCGCGTGCATAGGTCGTGGCCATTAATAACTTAAATGAGCCGAGGATATCCAGGACACGATCGTTAACCCCCAAATGTTTATGTTATCAAACAATACGGATTAAAACGGGTTATGCAGATTTGTTACATCACAATCCGATTAAATAATCTCATACCCGACCAAGCGGTATTATTATAATATCGTATCCCAAGCCCGTATAAGGGAAAATAAGTTAAAAGTATTTACCTGATGTTAGCAGTAAAATCCTAAAGCTTTTGAAGGCACCTTTTAGCGGAAGCTATTTAATCTGTATAGAAGGTTTATTTAACCTATTAGGATGCTAACGGGTCTTTAATTAAGTCAAAGACTTAGACCGGCTAGCTAGAAGGAAACCTTACAGTTCTAAATGCTAGATTAAGTGGAGACCGAGATAGAATGTGATTTAGACCCGACAAGCTTGGATACTTGTATAATATGGGTAAACTAAACACATTCTGGAAAATGAGAATTAAATGATAAGGTTAAACTCGTTTCGGCTATTTTACGTAAACTAGTCACGTAAACCAATCCGAACGCTTAAACGCGTAACGGGTAACCAAATAAATTATATACAGGTCTTAATCATTATTATGCTCAAAATATGTTAATACATCAGAAATATATTAACATATATGCCCAAAAAGTAATTTAAACCAAAATAAGTCCCATAAGGGCATTTTGGTAATTTTTAATGCCCATAAAGGAATTTAAATACTAAACTGAGTTCCAGGTCTGATTTACTCAGCAAAAACATGTATTTTTATAAGTTATATCAGTAGGGTATTTTATATATGAGAAATATATCTTTTATAACCAAACTATGCATCGTAGGGGCATTTTGGTAATTTCACATAAGCTTTAAAGGTCAAAACAGGCTTCTGAGTTTAAAAACTTTGGTTTACTGTATAATTATATAAATTAGCTTAAATCATCAGTGGACAACAAGTTTTATATGCCAAAAATAGTATTGACCCATACTTAGGTGCAAAAATGCTTAAAAGTCAGTTTAAAGGGGTATTTGGGTAAAAATAGGAAATCTGAGTTTTTGATCAGTTTATAAAGTTCAAAATATTTTATTTATCATATGAAATCAGTAGCAAAAAGTTTGTCATTGAAATGTTATATAAAACTCATTTTATGCACAAAAGGGGTAAAACCGACAATTACCGGAATCAAGCTATAATCCTATGTTATGCTCAGACTAAAAATAAATAAAAATCTTCAAAAATCCCAAAATAATATTTAACATTAGTGAGTAAAAAGTTTGGTGTCAAAAATCGGGTTTAGATAGGGTTTATGCTAGTTATGTCATTTAAATAACAAAAAGTTTCTTAATTACGCTATTGAGCATAACTCCCATTCTAGACCTTAAACTGATGTAAAATTTTCGGGACATGTCTAAATATCAGTAGCAAAGGTGTTAGTCCATTCACATTGCTAAAAATCTCAGTTGTATGTAAAAAGGGCGTTTATGACATTATTAAGCATAATTACGATCAAGTGCATATAATTCAAACCACTGGGCATCATGCAATATAACTCCAGAGGGTTATACTACTAAGTAATGTGGTCCTAATGGAAGCTTAAAACATGGAAGAATTAAGCTTGAACAGGTCAGAACTAAAAGTCAAAGCAAAAGTCAAGCTTTTGCGACTTTCGGTTATAAACTGACCTTACACTATTAATTGTCGGGTTAGGACTGATTAAACATGATTTAATATTAATTACCAAGTCATTAGAATGTTAAAATATAATTTATAACCTCTGGTTTATTAATTTTAATAATTTTTGCAATTTCTGTCTAGTTTGACTTTTTGTCAAACTACTTTGACCCGACAATTAACTGGTCAAACGAGATAATTAGGAGGTGCCCTTTTAGGGATTAATCACCTACCATAATGTGGTCCCATAACCACTTTCAATTTGATCAGTAGCCAAACCATATGTAATTAAAATGAAAGTGAAACCTAATTTACGATATGTTTGACTTTAGAGTAATTAAGCTAATTAAAACGACTAAACAAGAAATTAGAGGCTTACTAAAGGTCCAAGCAGTCTTTTCTGCACTTCAAAGTCTTTTCCTTGTCCTAAGCAAGCTCCAGATGTTGTAGATTAACAATTGTTTGCAAGTGTGCTTTGGAACTCAAGAACTAGCACTCTTATATAGTGAATTCCATGAACCTTGATCATTTACACCTGTTATGGGGGCATCCTAGGATCACCCCAGGTGTCCTACTTGAAGAAATAACCGACATATAGCTCCTTAGGTCGTTACAAACTAAGCTAAGGCGTAAGCCATGGGGGGGGGGGGGGGGCTTACGCGGGCCGCGTGACCTGTCTGAACTGGTAAAACAAGTTTCGATGTTGGCAGTTTTAGTCCTTGATGTTTTTAAACCCTCTTTAACCTTGTTTTTGACATGTAGGGCCCTTGTAGTTAGTTTGATGAAGCTCAAGGATGAATAAACCAACTTCGTTATGCTCGGGTTCATTAAATGTCATTATAAAAGCAAGTTTCGTCAAGTTGACACTTATAGCCCAAAGCTTGGAAAACATGCTTAACGATCTCGGAATCACGTGAAATTTTTACCACTTATTCTTGGGAGTATATTTGAATATTTCGAAGCCTCGGTTTCGTCAAAAGGTCACTCAGAGGTCAGAATTGACATATTGACACGTTTAACCCTTGTAATTTGTTAATCTTTCGATTATTCTCACAAACGGCTTCTTATATCCAATTGATCACCCATTTAAGAATGTTTTCTTCACGTATGGTCATTCAGAGGCACAAGTTTGGCATGTTGACACTTTTAGTCCTTTCATTTACATATTTTCGCAGTTTGTCAACTTTAGTCCCTTAAACTCAATCTTTCGCATATTTAGAGTTTAGGACACGTGTCTATATATAATTGGACACGTTTTTACGTGGTTTTACATCCTCACCCCCGTAAAAGAAATCTCGACCCGAGATTTACTGGAATAAGTGAGGGTATTTCTGTCCCATCAGTTTGTCAACTTTAGTCCCTTAAACTCAATCTTTCTTCGAAGCTTTTTGACTTGTCGATCCTCGATCGATATAGGTCTCTCAACGAATCTCAAACTTTCATCAACTTGTACATCTTTATGAGACATAGCCAGTGATTCGTCGGCTAGGCATTTCTTGAGATTACAAACGTGGAATACATTATGAATTCCACTCAGCTCCTCTGGCAGGTTTAGTTTATAAGCTACACTGCCAACACATTCAACAATCTCGAATGGTCCAATATACCTAGGGCTTAACTTGCCCTTTTTACCAAAACGCATCACACCTTTCCAGGGTGATACTTTCAATAGAACTTTATCGCCTACCTCAAACTTTATAGGTTTACGCCTCTTATCAGCATAACTTTTCTGCCTATCCCTGGCAGCTTTCAGGCGATCACGAATCTGGACAATCTTGTCCGTCGTTTCAAGGACTATATCAGGTCCTGATAACTGAGCTTCTCCTACTTCTGACCAACAGACTGGCGTTATGCATTTCCTACCATATAATGCCTCAAAAGGCGCAGCCTGAATGCTGGTATGGTAGCTATTATTATAGGAGAACTCGATCAATGGCAGGTGGTCATCCCAACTACCACCTAAATCAATAACACATGCACGAAGCATGTCTTCCAAGGTTTGAATTGTACGCTCACTCTGTCCATCAGTCTGAGGGTGGTAAGCAGTACTAAAATTCAAACGCGTGCCCAAAGATTGTTGGAAACTTTTCCAAAAATGAGAGGTGTATCTAGTATCTCTATCTGAGATAATAGACACAAGTACGCCATGAAGAGCTACAATCTTATCTACATATAGTTGAGCTAACTTGTTGGAGCTATGAGTCTCCTTGATGGGCAAGAAATGTGCTGACTTTGTCAGTCTATCAACTATAACCATATGGTATCATTTCCATGCTTTGTTTTAGGTAACTTGGTTATAAAATCCATGGTTACCATCTCCCACTTCCACGTGGGGAGTTCTGGCTGTTGTAGAAGACCTGATGGTTTTTGATGTTCAGCTTTAATCTGAGCACATGTCAGGCACTTAGCTACATGTGTGGCAATAGATTTCTTCAAACCTATCCACCAGTAGTTAGCCTTTAAATCTTGATACATTTTATCACTTCTAGGGTGAATTGAGTACTTAGAGTTATGGGCTTCCTGAAGGATCACATCTCGAAGTCCTCCCTGAATAGGAACCCAAATTCTACCATTCATCCTGAGGATTCCATCCTTCCCAGGTGTTAACTGTTCAGTAGTTACACCTAACTTTTCATTTGGAAGGTTAACTTCCAAAACAACATCTTTCTGTGCAGCTAATAGTCTTTCATTCAGACTATTCTTTAACTCAATGCTCTTGGCATTGATCCTAATTGGTTTAACTCTTTCCTTTTGGCTTAGAGCATCAGCGACCACGTTTGCTTTACCTGGATGGTAACGAATCTCGCAATCATAGTCATTCAGAGTTTCCATCCAACGGCGTTGTCTCATATTGAGCTCTTTCTGATTGAACAGATGTTGGAGACTTTTATGATCATAATAGATCACACATTTAGTTCCATGCAAGTAATGTCTCCACAACTTTAGTGCGAATACAACAGCGCCCAACTCTAAATCATGAGGGGTGTAATTCTTTTCATGTACTTTTAGCTGTCGCGATACATAGGCGTTTACATTGCCTCGCTGCATAATTACACACCCCATGCCAGTGTGTGAAGTGTCGCAGTACACAACAAACTCTTCAATTCCTTCCGGTAAAGATAATACCAGAGCATTGCTCAATCTTTGCTTTAGAATCTAAAAAGATTCCTGCTGCATTGGACCCTAGTCAAACTTCACATTCTTACGGGTCAAAGAGGTTAAAGGTGCAGCTATTCTTGAGAAGTTCTCAATGAATCTTCTATAATATCATGCTAAACCCAGAAAACTGCAAATTTCCGTAGACGTCTTAGGTGCTTCCCAATTCATAACAGCTTCTACCATGGCAGGGTCTACTTGGATGCCCTGCTCACTAATAACATGTCCAAGGAACTGGACCTTGCGAAGCCAAAACTCACACTTGGAGAATTTGGCATACAATTTCTCCTGTCGAAGCAGTCCTAAGATACACCGAAGGTGCTTTTCATGCTCCACTTGGCTACGAGAGTAAATAAGTATATCGTCTATAAAGACAATGACAAACTTATCTAAGTATGGTTTGCAGACTCTATTCATGAGGTCCATGAATGCTGCAGGCGCATTAGTGAGCCCAAAAGGCATCACTAAGAACTCGAAATGTCCATACCTCGTTCTGAATGCTGTCTTCGGTACATCTTCAGTTCGAACCTTGAGTTGATGATACCCGGATCTCAATTCAATCTTTGAGAAATAACTCGCCCCTTGGAGTTGATCGAATAAATCATCGTCCTGGGCAAAGGGTAACGATTCTTGATTGTTACCTTATTCAGTTCACGGTAGTCAATGCATAAGCGCATTGATCTGTCCTTCTTTTTCACGAATAATATTGGAGCTCCCCAAGGTGAAGAGCTAGGCTGAATGAAACCTTTTTTTCCAGTAAATCATCTAATTAAGTTCTGAGCTCTTTCATTTCAGTAGGCGCTAGATGATACGGAGCTTGTGCGATAGGCGCAGATCTTGGAAGGATGTCTATCCTGAATTCCACTTGCCTTTCTGGAGGTAATCCAGGTAACTCGTCAGGAAAGACATCAGGATACTCAGAGATGATTGGAATGTCTTCAATTTTAGGCTTCGGATCATTCACAGTCACGTGTGCCATGTAGATGACACATCCACTCTTTAAACACTACGATACCTTGAGAATAGACACATTGCTGGGCAACCCATAATGTGTATCTCCTTGAATAGTGACTGATTCACCAGAGGGGGTTTTGATAATGGCAAGCTTTTTATGACAGGCAATTTGGGCTTGGTTATGCGACAACCAATCCATGCCTAAAACTATATCAAAACCAGCCAATTTCATTGGCAGGAGGGATAGCGGGATAGAATGATTCTTAATGGATATAGAACATCCATCAAGAAGAGTGGAAGTTGTTTCTAAGGTACCATCAGCAAGTTCTACCTCATATTTTATGTCTAGAGTCTTAATAGGCAAATTTAATATCTTGCAGAACTTATGGTCTACAAAAGACTTATCAGCACCAGAATCAAATAAGACTCTAACATAATTATTATTGATGAGGAAGGTACCTGTTATGACGTTCTCGTCATTCACCGCTTCCCTCGCGTTCATCTGGAACACTCTAGCATTGTTCTTCTTTGTCTCCTCAGGCTTCTTTGCATTCTTGGGGCAATTGGTTTTGATGTGCCCTTTTTCATTGCAACCATAGCAAGTTGCGTCTTTGATATTCCGACACTCAATAGACTTGTGCCCCTTCTTTTTACATATCCCACATGGTTTGGCATGTGGGTCTCGATTGCACTTTCCAAAGTGCCTCTTATGACATGTCTTGCACCTGGGCTTATCGTTTGACTGCCCCTTTTTGGAACCAGAGTTCCCCTTGCCCTTTTTGTTTGATTGAGGAGACTGGTCATCCTCCCTTTTCCTTTTCCCCTCATCAGTAGCCTTCTTCGCCCGACTCCTCACAACATCCAAAGTGAGGGACAATGATAGATCCACAGCGGATCTATAAGTGGCTGGCTTAGAGGCCTTAACATTTCCCTTTACTTCAGGGACCAGACCACCAATGAAACGCGTAATGCGTTTGGGCTCAGGAGTGACTAGGTATGGCACAAGCCTTGACATAGAATTGAAGCTAGTCACATAGGATCTACAATCCAGATCCTTTATCACTAAAGTGAGGAAATCGTTCTCTATACGCTCGACTTCGTGCTAAGGACAATAGGTATCCTTAACCAAATCAACAAACTTCTCCCAAGAGAGATTGTACAAGTGAACCTTCCCAATGGACTGCACCAAAGCCTTCCACCATGTAAGGGCATCGCCCTTAAAAGATTGTGATACAAACATGACCACATCCTCCTTAGCGCATCCGCTGATGTCTATTACAGTCTCTATCTCGTCTAACCGTTTCATACAATCAATCGCCCCCTTTTCTCCTGTAAAGTCCCTCGGCTTACAGGAGACAAAGTACTTGTAGGTACAACCCTTGGTGTACCTAGGAGTTAGTTCGAGGATTACTTGCCTCTTGGGTTCACTACCCAGGTTAGATGAGTGCTGAGACTCACTTTTCTTATGAGTATGAGGTTGAGAATGGGTTCTTGAATGAGTTTGAGACCGAATAACACTCGGCTCTTTAAACTTAGCATCTACCGCTTGAGAAACTGCCGCGGTGATCATTGCTTGCAGTTCGGCACCAGTGATATTAATCCTGGTGTTGCCTTCTGCAGGATGACTGTTTGCTTCATCCGAGCCAGCCATTTCTGAACATTACAACAAACAATAATAATATTTAAATTATATATAGATTCATCGCATTGATGATCAGATGGTCATGGTATTATTAAACCATTTAGACCATTTTAAGTAATAAGTAAAAATCAATAGAATACACTATTCTTTATACTATTAGGCAGGGGAGGATAGAATTTTACAACTGCCAATGTCGTAAAACACATTTTATTTATCATTAAGCTCGTCTCGAAGGACATTTAAATAGCTTAGGAAGCTTGTCACAAGGACAATTTAAAATCTAACCAACGATCTCTTGGATCAGTGATCTTTTAAGGGTCGAACAAAGTTCATCACCTTTTTTACAAGAAGTTTATAAATAGAACTTTCGTTGTAATTATTACACCTTTGCTTATAAGCATACATCTCTAATGGATGTCTTGGTGCACACATCATATTGATGTTTATTAGCCATGATTCGCATTGATCATATAGGCTATATGTATAGGTGACTTGGAAGAATCCAAGTACATTGTGGAAGCTTGTGTGGTTTCTCGTACCGCACAGCTAGGAATGTTAATATGTTTTCAGATGTTAACAGAGATTTATTGTCTTAAAAAGGTTGTACCGTCATAGCCAGTTAATACTTTGGCTAGGTTATACCTCTAAGAATTTCTTTGGCGGATCAATTATAAATTGAAAAGATATAACATGATGTAATAAAATACATATTTAAAAACCAAAGATAAACTTCATAAAAGTTGAAACGAGTACAAGTGCCCTAAACGGGACTTAGAAAGGACAAACCGCCCACGCAGGGACTACAGAAATAGGAAAATAAGTCCATGCAGGGACTTTGATACTGAAAATAAACTAATGTCCTCACAGGGACATGATTACAAACAACACAAGAAAATTAAACAATCCCCTACTTCTTCTTTCTTTGATAAGGTTTGCAAGGCCCTTCATGAAGCTATTATGCTTCTCCTTGTTTTTTCTAGCTTTCTGCACAACCCTATCTAACCTCTCCAGGATTTCCTGAGTTTGTTGTTGCTGCTGTAGCTGCTGGGGATGAGGAGGTTGCTGGTACGGCGGGTATTGACAATCCTGTACCGGGTATCCAGTTAGATGAACTGGAGGGTAAGAAGAAGGGTAAAGGTGATGGTACTGTGCAGCTGTAAGGTATGGGTCTTGAGTTCCATAGTCCGATGGATACCCCGATGGGTTTTCAAAAGGATTGTACCCAGAAGAACCTGGGTACGTCGGGATTGGGTTATCAAAACCCATAGGCGGCTGAGGTGGTGCATAAGAAGATGGCGGAGGATCAATCTCCGGCGCCGTGTTCGAGGGCCCTCCCATCCGAGGGCCCTCTGGAATCGGGGGATAAGAACTCGAACCCTGAGGAGAATTGAAACGGGGTCCTCCTCGCACGGATATACGTGTGTTCCTCCTTCGCCTCGGAGGCTCAGGAGGTGGCTGCGGTGGCTGCTGAGGCGGCTCCTCAACAGGAAGTGGTGGTGGTGAAACAGCTTGGAGTTGGGGTTCAACCAAAGGTGGTTGGGCTGGAGAGTTATGGTACGAAGGAGTAAAGTACCAATCAATCCTGAAATGAATCGGGCCCACGGTATGGGGATCCCTGAAATAGAGATCCACTAGATATGCTTATTGGGTGGCCCGGTGTTCCGGTCTGCATCTCCGGATCTGGGTCGTCATCCATCTCCATTTCCAGAGAAAAGTGGTCCTCAGGGCCCATAGGATTGTAACCAAGAAAATCATTGACATAGTTATTCGAATTGAACTGTGCCGGCGAATAAGTAGAATCCGAATGGTGGAACGAATGGGAGTGCAACGAATGGTACGATTGGTGAGACTCGTGTGAGTGATGGGAGTGCTGGGAATGCTGGGAATGGTGTGAGTGTTGGGGCTCGTCTGGAATAGGCGGCCGAAAAGATGGATGGGAAGAGGGTGAAGAGCTTAACGAGACAGTATGTCTCGCCGGCTCAAAGGAGTGACCCCACAGATCGTGTGAGTCAGAACTAGATAGGGATGCAGACGGAGTGCGTCGGTGCAATGGTCCTGCAGCTGATGGTCCCCCTCGAATGGGACCTTTTCCTATTCCTCTAACTCTGGGAGGCATTTTTGATGAACTTCCTGTCAACACAAGAAGTCAAAACAAAATAAAATATAAACAGTACAGGAAAATTAAAGATAAATCCTAGGTCATTTGCCTAGACTCGAGAGTCTGAGGAATGTGCTTATTGTGTCATTGAGATTAAACAAAAAAGGTTAGTGTTAAATTCACTCAATGTTGGCTCTGATACCAACCTGTCACACCCCGATATTTCCACATATTACCGGTGGGCCCGGCGGGGATTATCGTGACGTAGTTGATATCATCATTGTCAATACACACAATAATATAGCACAGCGGAAGGCTGGGTAAATAAACTATTGCAAACCATACTGTCTGAGTGTTCGAGTATATGAATAATACAGACTGGAATGTAATAAGATCCACAGGGGGATCATAATGTACAAAGAAACAAAAACTACAGACTTCAGGTATCTTATGGATTTGCAAGATCCTCTATGACACCCTATAGCTCCAGCCTATTTCGAGAGGTACATGTCAATCAATCTTTAGGAAAATACGTCAGTTTACACTGGTAAATACAATTTAACTGACTCACTTTGAAAACATTTATGAAAATTAATTTAAGTGCACACGGCACAAATCATTTATAACTTGGGACAATTTTTAATAAAATCTTGTATATAGTTTTACATGTTTGTCATACATGTGGGGCCGGTTTGGAAGCCGGACATGATTAACTGACTCACCACTTATAAAACCCACAAAAGAGTTATCCCCAACTTGTGGGGAATTTAATATTTAGCATTTGCATCTGTCAGGTGCATGCCTGCACCCCGTGCATAGGTCGTGGCCATTAATAACTTAAATGAGCCAAGGATATCGAATACACGATCGTTAACCCCCAAATGTTTATGTTATCAAACAATACGGATTAAAACGGGTTATGCAGATTTGTTACATGATAATCCGATTAAATAATCTCATACCCGACCAAGCGGTATTATAATAATACCGTATCCCAAGCCCGTATAAGGGAAAATAAGTTAAAAGTATTTACCTGATGTTAGCAGTAAAATCCTAAAGCTTTTGAAGGCACCTTTTACCGGAAGCTATTTAATCTGTATAGAAGGTTTTTTTAACCTATTAGGATGCTAACGGGTCTCTAATTAAGTCAAGGACTTGACCAGCTAGCTAGAAGGAAACCTTACGTTTCTAAACACCAGATCAAGCGGAGACCGGGATAGATGTGATTTAGACCCGACAAGCTTGGATACTCGTATAATATGGGTAAACTAAACACATTCTGGAAAATGAGAATTAAATGATAAGGTTAAGCCCGTTTCGGCTATTTTACGTAAACTAGTCACGTAATCCGATCCGAACGCTTAAACGCGTAACGGGTAACCAAATAAATTATATACAGGTATTAATCATTATTATGCTCAAAATATGTTAATACATCATAAATATATTAACATATATGCCCAAAAAGTAATTTAAACCAAAATAAGTCCCATAAGGGCATTTTGGTAATTTTTAATGCCCATAAAAGAGTTTAAATACTAAACTGAGTTCCTGGTCTGATTTAATCAGTAAAAACATGTATTTTTTATAAGTTATATCAGTATAGTATTTTATATATGAGAAATATATCTTTTATAACCAAACTATGCACCGTAGGGGCATTTTGGTAATTTCACATAAGCTTTAAAGGTCAAAACAGGCTTCTGAGTTTAAAAACTTTGGGTTACTGTATAATTATATAAATTAGCTTAAAACATCAGTGGACAACAAGTTTTATATGCCAAAAATAGTTTTCACCCATACTTAGGTGCTAAAATGCTTAAAAGTCGATTTAAAGGGGTATTTGGGTAAAAATAGGAAATCTGAGTTTTTGACCAGTTTATAAAGTTCAAAATATTTATTTATCATATGAAATCAGTAGCAAAATGTTTGGCATTGAAATGTTATGTAAAACTCATTTATGCAATAAAGAGGTAAAACCGACAATTACTGGAATCAAGCTATAATCCTATGTTATGCTCAGCCTAAAAATAAATAAAAATCTTCAAAAATCCCAAAATAATATTTAACATCAGTAAGTAAAAACTTTGGTGTCAAAAATCGGGTTTAGATAGGCTTTACGCTAGTTATGTCATTTAAATAACAAAAAGTTTCTTAATTACGCTATTGAGCATAACTCCCATTCTAAACCTTAAACTGATGTCAAATTTTTGGGACATGTCAAAATATCAGTAGCAAAGGTGTTAGTCCATTCACATTGCTAAAAATCTCAGTTGTATGTAAAAAGGGCGTTTATGGCATTATTAAGCATAATTACGATCAAGTGCATATAATTCAAACCACTAGGCACCATGCAATATAACTCCAGAGGGTTATACTACTAAGTAATGTGGTCCTAATGGAAGCTTAAAACATGGAAGAATTAAGCTTGAACGGGTCAGAACTGAAAATCAAAGCAAAAGTCAAGCTTTTGCGACTTTCGGTTATAAACTGACCTTAGACTATTAATTGTCGGGTTAGGACTGATTAAACATGATTTAATATTAATTACCAAGTCATTAGAATGTTAAAATATAATTTATAACCTCTGGTTTATTAATTTTAATCATTTTTGCAATTTCTGTCCAGTTTGACTATTTGTCAAACTACTTTGACCCGACAATTAACTGGTCAAACGAGATAATTAGGAGGTGCCCTTTTAGGGATTAATCACCTACCATAATGTGGTCCCATAACCACTTTCAATTTGATCAGTAGCCAAACCATATGTAATTAAAACGAAAGTCAAACCTAATTTACGATATGTTTGACTTTAGAGTAATTAAGCTAATTAAAACGACTAAACAAGAAATTAGAGGCTTACTAAAGGTCCAAGTAGTCTTTTCGACACTTCAAAGTCTTCTCCTTCTCCTAAGCAAGCTACAGATGTTGTAGATTAACAATTGTTTGCAAGTGTGCTTTGGAACTCAAGAACTAGCACTCTTATATAGTGAATTCCATGAACCTTGATCATTTACACCTGTTATGGGGGCATCCTAGGATCACCCCAGGTGTCCTACTTGAAGAAATAGCCGACATATAGCTCCGTAGGTCCTTACAAACTAAGCTAAGGCGGTGGAACAACCAAAACCCGCACCTGGCAACATTTTTCTGTTACTGGCACTCTCTGGCGGGCCGCGTAAGCCATGGGGGGGGGGGGGGTTACGCGGGCCGCGTGACCTGTCTGAACCGGTAAAACAAGTTTCGATGTTGACAGTTTTAGTCCCTGATGTTTTTAAACCCTTTTTAACCTTCTTTTTGACATGTAGGGCCCTTGTAGTTAGTTTGATGAAGCTCAAGGATGAATAAACAAACTTCGTTATGCTCGGGTTCGTTAAATGTCACTATAAAAGCAAGCTTCGTCAAGTTGACATTTATAGCCCAAAGTTTGGAAAACATGCTTAACGATCTCGGAATCACGTGAAATTTTTACCACTTATTCTTGGGAGTATATTTGAATATTTCGAAGCCTCGGTTTCATCAAAAGGTCACTCAGAGGTCAGAATTGACATATTGACACGTTTAACCCTTGTAATTTTATAATCTTCCGATTATTCTCACAAACGGCTTCTTATATCCAATTGATTACTCGTTTAAGAATGTTTTCTTCACGTAGGTCTTTCAGAGGCACAAGTTTGGCATGTTGGCACTTTTAGTCCTTTCGTTTACATATTTTTGTTGTTTGTCAACTTTAGTCCCTTAAACTCAATCTTTCGCATATTTAGAGTTTAGGACACGTGTCTATATATAATTGGACACGTTTTTACGTGGTATTACACCATACTTGGCTACAACCAACTTAGCTCTCTTCCTCTTGTATTCTAAAGTAAGATCTGCACCGGACTTCTTGAACTTGTTCTAGTTTAGTGCAGTCTTCTTCATCTGAGGATCATTCTTCATCCTTTCACATTTGTTTGCTTCTTCTTTGAGAGCTGTGAGAGGCTAGTCTTTGAACTGATGTTCTTTGGCAGGTTATGGTTTGTCTCTCATGATAAGCTCTAAGAGATCTTTCCTTAGCTTTCTTTGAAGATCAACATTGGGTGACAGATTTGACATCTCCCTGCTTATGTATCTTGCAAAGTCTTCCAGTTTTCTGACTTTACTTAACCCATGCTGCATTTCGACTTGACAAGTTGGTGTCACCTTTCCCTTTACTTTCTTGCTTAGCAATATATTCAGCTTGCTGGGCTTTAAGTTTCAAATATTCATCCATGTTTTTTGGATTTCTAAAGCCATGAAGAGATGGGAAGGTTCTCTTGGATGGATCATCCTCTGTATAGAATTGTCTCATTTCATCTTTAAGCGTGATGGTACGTCTTTGTTGGTTTTAGTTGTTTTTTTGGGAATTATGTTGAACACACGTGGTGTGTGTTTTGTTATGCTGAATTTTGGCATGTTAGAGAACGTTGTTTTCAAGGGTTGCTAATATATGCAAGCTAAAATTGGTTTCTGGTTTTTGTTTAATTGAAGTGATTTTGAAACCCTAATTTTATTGGTTTGCATTGACCATTGAATTAATTATGAAACATATGGCGTGAAGAATGCCCTAAATTAAATCACTAGACCATATGCATAAATCGATCTTAATTTTTAACACACTTAAACCCTAAATTGATACTGATTGTGGAATTTTACACATTCTGGAGTCATGCTTCAGATCCTTAAAGGAGAAAAAAGTGATTCCTTACTGGATAAAAAGTTAATTTGCATGCAATTACAACATTATTTGGCACGATTCAATTCTTTGGAGTTGCTGGCTAATTACTTAGCTGGTTGTGGGTCAAAAGGAAAAGAAATTGGCTTGAGAACAAGTAGAGGAAGAAAAGGACTCAAGTAGCAGGTACCATTGTGATTCTTACCTAAGCCAATGCATTCAGTAAAGTAATTTATTTCCAGCAGTTAATTGGGTTTACTTTAAAGCCTACAGGTTACTAAATTGGATTAAAAAACATTGATTGATGAACCAATCATTAGAAAAATAAAAACAAAACTTCATATAGAAGGGAAAGTTGAGAGAACTCAGAACTACCTGAGTTTTGACCCAGTAGAGAAGGATACATTTATAGAAGACAACCCAGTTTTAATTAATCAGAGAACGTAACACGTGATTGTTCTTTTAAGAAACGTAATATAAATTTTGTGGTTCAGTTCGGCTTGTTTGCTTTGCACCCTAGTTCTCGTTTGAATGAAGCAATCACAATTTATTGTTTGTTTTTATTTAAATACTAAAGATAAATAAACTTAAAAAATCGAAGATGTCACACCCTGACTTTTGCGGAAGCGTGATTATGGGGTGACTTACTTGTTATCATTGCATTCAACCATATCAAACAATCTATATGATAATACCAAAGATTTGTCATCCATAAAATGAGTTTAAAACATAACAACATTGTCTAAAACGTAGACTTCAAAATTTAAGTTTTACAAACCAGATGAATTGTGTAAAAGTTTACTAAGGACTCGTCAAAGATAATAGTTGAAATCAAAGTTTGGAAGACGTCTCTCGTCCAGGATTAAGACGCACTGGCCAAACCCAAAAACCATGGATGACATCTTTATACTTAACATGACTTGAAATTCCAACGCCCGCCCGATCCATACTTAATTTCCTGAAATACATGTAGTTTGAAAAGTCAACAAAAAGTTGAGCGAGTTCATGTGTATGTGAGTCTGTATAAATCGTTAATGTGTGTCTGTATAGATTGTGAAATATGTCTGTAAAAATGTATGTCCTTGGTATGTAGCAGTAAGGAAAAACAGATCAATTAATGTGTAGCTAATACATTAATAAGTGATATGGCCTAGGAAGCACTCAAACCTGTAACGCGTACTTCATACCGGTCCTTCCGGCGGAACGACATAGTCACCACATGCAGCCACACGCTGGCCCATGTGTGGGGCTCGCAACACCCAATAGATCTATCACTCATGCCTCTCGGTCCTTATACAAGGATTAATGGTCTTACGATAATAGCCTATCCATTCACGTGATCTAACAGTAAGTTCCTTAGCTAATCATACCATGTATAAAAATGTCTGTAAATGTCTGTAAAAGTCTGTAAATGTCTGTAAATGTCTGTAAAAGTCTGTAAATGTCTGTAATAATTGTAACATGTATTTCACCCCCGAAGTATAAAACTGAAAACGGTTAAGAGAAAAGGGGGACATGAACTCACAGTATTGCGTCTTCGGTACTCGTAACCCAAATCTCCTCAGCAAACACGACTACCTACAATGGTCTAACGTCTATTAGACGAACGGGTCGTGCCTTGTCTTAGTATTGATTAGTGCCTTTGAGTTACGTTTTAAAGTGTCTTTAATATTTTAGTAATAATACTTCTCATGCTTGTGTAATCGTATTTCCTTCCCAAGGATGGGATATTTCACATGTGTCTGTTCATATTGGATTATATTTTTAAGTCCCATTTTAGAGAATACATATTTAACCGTATTCTTGTATAAAACCAACCCCCGATATTCCGTATTTCGTTTTAAAAATTATGGCGAGTTTTATGCTTGAAAAACATAGTCTATAATATACTAGTAATGCTTGTCCCGAAAATATTTACTAAGGGTGTAAGGGGTGCTCACCTAATAGGTGAGTCCCCCATCTTACACATAGCCAATCAGATCAAGCCACGTCAACTCCCCTAATACACTCCCCTAATACCTTGTTTTGATGGCGGCACTCACCTATTAGGTGAGTTGTTTTTTTTTTTTTTTATTCTAAAATAATGCATGTTTTATAAATTAAAAAAAGATTAGTAAAAATAAAAATTAAATAAAAGACATTTCATTAAATTAAAAAAAAAACATTCGAACTAGAAAAAAAGATACATTCAACCTAAAAAAATATAAAAACAAACTACTCCTCGTCCGAATCAACTTCAAGGTGAGGCAAATCTAAACTTCCGAGATGCTCAACGAGATCGTGTTTTAGCCTCCAATGCGTGTCTTCGTCAATGAGCTCCGTATAGGCTGTATCATCGAAGACGGGTTCGACTGGAGGATCTTGAATATGAACCGGTGCTATCGCCCTTCCGTCGTCTTTTATAATCATGTTGTGTAAAATAAGGCACGTATACACGATGGACCTTATTTTTTTCACCGTTTTCGAACGCATTGGACGATTTAGTATTCCCCACTTCGACTTTAACACACCAAACGCCCGTTCCACATCTTTTCTTGCGGCCTCGTGTTGCCTCTTGAATTTTTTTCCTTCGGGTCGTGTGGATATGGAAAAGACTTCACAAACACGGACCAGGTAGGGTAGATCCCATCAGTAAGATAATACCCGCGTTTGTATAAATGGTTGTTCACTTGAAATGGACAATTTGGCGCCGTTCCATTTCGTTGAGCAAGAAATAACGGAGATTGTTGCAGCACGTTGATATCGTTTTGTGAACCCGCTGGCCCACAAAAAGCATGCCAAATCCACAAATCTTGAGACGCTACCGCTTCTAACATAACCGTCGGGTATTGATGATCGCCTCTCATGTATTGTCCACGCAATTCTGTGGGGCACATTCTCCAGACGAAGTGTGTACAATCCAGACTCCCTAACATGCCAGGTAGGTGATGCCTATCTTCATGAGCCTGATACAATAGCGCGATGTCGTGGCTCGTTGGTCTACGTAGGAATTCACCGCCATACCTTTTAAAAATAAAAATTAAATAAAAGACATTTCATTAAATTAAAAAAAAAACATTCGAACTAGAAAAAAAAATACATTCACCGCCATACCTTTTGCATACCGTCTCGCAGAAATATTCAAGGCACTCACGAGAGGTCCTTTCAGACATATTTAAATACTCGTCCCCCTCGTCTGGTGGGTTACCGGTTGCAAGTTGTTTAATTGCCGAAGTAACCTTTTGCAACGGTGTAAAGCTTTTCTTCATTCTCCCGTCTAAGCCTTCTTGAAACCACTCGTCATACGCTTCCACGTCACTAACAATTTTTAGGAACAAAGACTTGGACATACGAAACCTGTGACGAAAAGTATCTTCACTAAATTTTGGATTTTCATCAAAATAATCGGCCATGAGTGTCTCGTGGCCCCCCACACGATCTCGACGGACATATTTTTTTTTACTAGACGATGCCGTGTCTAGTAGCTCCGCTTGTTGGATGAGATTTTGGAAGAAAACTAAGCTACTATCGCTTGACGACGCATCTCCATCGTCGGGAAAGTCGGGTAGGGTAGAAAGAAACGGGAACTTGGCATCCATTTTGTGTTTGAAAGATATAAATTTGAGAATTTTGGTGTTGGTTTGTTGTGAATGTGGTAAAAAATGAATTAAGATTGGTTAGTATATATATTGTTTTAAAAAAAATTGATTTTTTTTTTTATTAAAATCGACCGTTGGTAACGGTCAAATCTCGTTCAACGTGCCAAATTCAAGCGGTAACCCCACACCCAAAATGAACCCCGATTCGGGACCCCGCGGGGATGGCGGCGGTGTTCCCGATCGGGGAAATCATTCACAGAGCCTCTCCCCGATTGCGCCCCGTACACCCTAAGTGTTCGGATTCTCGGAAAAATTTCGGCAGAGTCTCCTCTGTAAGTAGAGGTGTCCATGCTTAAATAGCATATCATTTTCTTTTATATAAAACCAATAGTTCATTTTCAATCACCAAACCGACATATCGACAAACAAAACGTTGCATACTTCATTTCAGCTTTATAACTCGAAACCGGACTGTTTTCGAGGATTTTTATAAAATAGTTAACCTTTTCTAAAAATTCTCAAATTTTTACAGAATATGACATATGTTCCAAAATTTATTGTGTAAAAATATCAAAGTCCAATTCGTTACCCATATTTTATAAAAATTCATTTTCTTGACTGCAATCAGATTTGCTACCTTCTGATCACAGTTTACGGAAATATTCACTAAAAATCAACCGTAAGTCCGTTTGACGAAATTCCAGTTGGAGGGTCGTCCTGACAACGGTGTCCATCTTCTGTAAAAATTTCATGGGTTGATTTTATTCAGGTCTCAAGTTGTGACTACGAAAATGTCATACTTTTTCTGAAACAAAAATGCAGCTTGAGCTGCTGTCCAAAAATAATCTTTTAAAAATAGTAAACGGTCTCGAAAAATTATGATTCCAGTGCCATTTGTTAAGTTATTCCAAAATAATCATTTTAGGCTTTAGATAATCCACTTTTCGACTTAAAATGATCCCGTTACAGCCTGTTGAAGTTGGCTGGAAATCCAACTCAGCAAGCTGTTTGAGTTTTTGTGTGAGCAAAACAATCAACAATCGAACAAGAATCGAAGTGAGGCAAGAGTATGAATGGACTTACTACTAGCACAAGGCTAGGGTTGTAATCTTAGGATGAGATGACAAGAAATGATGGTGAGAAAGGCCTTGAACAAAGCTTCTTGAGAGCACTTCAACTTCTTACTCCTATGGAGGATCTTGGAGCTTGGAATAGGGTTTGTTAGTGAAAGAGATGAAGTTGTGAAGGTAGGAGATGATGAATATCAGTTGTGATGAGAGGGGGGGGGGGTATGGGTCGAAATATAGAGAGAGGAGAGAGGGGATTGGGTGCAAGCTTGAAGTAATGATGATTATCACCTTGGAAATGCATCCTTCAAATTCTAGGGTAATCATACCCAACTTTTGGCCAATAGAAACAAGATCCACTTTACACAAAATCTAAACAAAATATCTTTAATAATTTGGGCAGATTTTCGGATATGGGGGGGGGGGTAAAGTGTAAATATTTTGTTAATTAGTAGGTATTTACTACAAACTTAAGGGTATTTACAAGTATAGGGGGTGTATGTCATGTTTCATGATGCATGGGGGTTTTTGTGACCATGATTAAATTAAAATAATAAAATAATATTTCTAACAATATTTTCATGTCCCGGGTAATGTCTGGTTGTTCGGTTTCGCATCGTTCCGTTAAAGCGTTTAATTGACCCGTAAAGCGTCTTTTGTGCATCTTTTTGTAACGAATTTAATTCCAACACTTAGGAAAGTGTCCAGGGCCATTTAGTCAATACTCTGTATAATATGAGTGTGTTAAAAGCTGAATTGTTACTGAAAATGCGGAATTCTGTAATTAAATTGCGTTTTAGGCACTTTCCGGCACTCACACTATCACCTAGTGACATAGTCTTATGGTCCTCACTTCCCTACACTCCATACTGGTGTAGTGTTTTATCCCTGGCCCATACTGGCCTAAAAATAGTGTCTGTCTATGTGCTGGCATTGTCAACATGTGTCTGAGTTATTCGCTCACTGTACTAACTGTGCTTTGTGCATCAGGTTGTCACTAAGAGTCTGTATGAAATAATTGAAGTGACTGTATGTAAGAATGCACATGTATGTTTGTAATCTAAATCAGTAAGCAGTTTAAAGTGTCAGTTGTAATCAAGCACAGTCATTAAGCTCATAATTAAAATTAATTAATTGTACGGATGCATGCAAAATTGACGGTTGTCACATTCTCCCCCCGTTAAGAAAATTTCGTCCTCGAAATTTGTACTACCTTAACTCCTTAGGGTTTCATTATGTATGTATGCATATGAATAGTACCGAGGTAGATAATCACCAAATCGAATCAAACCCTATTCACATCAAGTGAGTCCAAGAATATATATAATATCACGAATTAAAAGGTATATGCTTTTAGCATTTGGCGTCGAAGGTACAAGACGTATCGACGCATACTCTAGTGTAATCCAGTTAACAGGGGTTTCACAAAAGAGGAGTTTTGTCCAATAGGATTCTCAAATGATTGGTTATAGTATGCAAATTTTCACAAACCATAGCATCCGCTACATGAACTCAAAATCAACAACTTGGAGATGAAAATGACCTGTCAGCTTTCGGATGAGTAAATGATAAGAATTTGTGTGCTGACATTCTCGAATTGCGAAAATACACTGAATGAAATACAAGTGAATCTGGTGTATCATTGTCTTGATTCGTAGTTGCATCAGGAATGTTTAAATGACTTAGTTCAAACAAAAGTATATGTAGTTTTGTGTAAAACGATCGACCATGATTAGCACAAGCTGCAAATTTGCAATGACACCACAAGGTGTTGAAATGACGAGAGATAATAATGGTGACCGAACAAGTTCACTGTGTTTTAAATCAAATGAAAGTGAACCGAAACAAGCCTGAAGATTTGATTTACCCAATGTTGCAAAGTTTTTAGTTGAATTCGGGACATCAAAGAGCCACTGTTTCCGATCGAAGGTGGGAAGCAATAAGTACCGCAAGGTATACGATAGACAATGAAAGAATCGTTAGGAGGTACATTGTGTTTATGAAATGAATCCATGTACCATTGCCTTAACACACAACTGTGTTGAGACTGCTTTAATTGTGATAAACGAGACAGATTTAGAGCAAATAAATAATTTAAATCCGTATATGAAGTGAGTAATCCAATTAGCACAAGCTTCAATTTTGTGAAAATATCACCTCAAGGTGTCGAAGTCAATCAAACGATTTAGTGGAGTCATAGACCGACCGAATCTACTACGACTCGTAATGAAAGAACTTTTGCAAGAATATTTGAATATGATGCTCCCAATACATCATATTGCGTCTCAAATCAAACGTGTGAAATGGATAAGTTCAAACAATTGAACTTAGTTTCAGCGTAACCCGACAATAAACGTATGTATCAACAAGGGAAATCTCAGCATGGTTACAAAAATAAGCCATGAACGTATCTTGAAACAAAAGAAGTTTTCGAGGAAGTGTGTTGACTTGATAGCAAGGAGTCAACCGTTACAATAATGTAGGCCATTCGAATCACGAACCAGTAGTTAGATTTAACAACATAATATTCGAATTTCAATGAAGCGTTCGAAATGAAACCGCACGCGTAGCAAAAGGTGCATGCGTAATATGTGAGTTTTCAAGTAACGACACAATAAGTGTTTGCTAAAATGGAGAAACGACCAAATATTCAAAGCAAATGTGTGTTCGCTCTTAGCGAAGAAAATCAAAGCGATGCAACTACTTTAAGGGGAGTAGAGATGCAAACATCTACTCGGCTAGAAGCAAAAGTGAAGGTTTTAACGAAAGAATTTCAAGTACTTTCTGTTCTGTTAACTGAAATGGCATATATGTCAGGTTAATGGTGTTCGATTGAGTTAACAGATATGGTGTCTAAGTAACAACCTTTACAAGTTTGGATCTGGGTTCCCAAGGGTCCTAATCATATGTTTTCTAGATCCTCAAGGTTTCGTATTCTGTGTAACTCGGTTTTGTGCGTTGTGTAGGAAACACCATCTTGTGTGCGTCTAAAGACAAGTTATCGTCCCACGATTTCCCCGGTATACTTTCTTCCTGAATTCATCGCTAACGACACTCGATCGTCAATCAGTCATGTAATAGTAGTTGGATCCTCACAGTTAGTTAAATACGTAATTCGTTAATCCTTAGCGAGAGTCACCGACTCTCGTGGGTTAGCTCGTTCGGCTCCTAGTAATTGATGCTCATTTGAAAGTCACATCCTTCTTCTTGATGAGCAGAGCTGGGTTACCCAAAATGGGAAACTTGGTCTGTTATCTTCCTTCTCTACCAGCTACTGAAACTACACTGTCGATCCTTGCATGTCTGAAGGTGTAAATTGCCAAGGTGTATTGGCTGCAAGCGCGGCGCCTGGAAATCAAATCGATGCAAAATTCGACTTGTCACTGAGTAGATAATTCTGGCAAGTTTTCGGGGATGGCTTCAGGATATTCTTTTATCACAGGGACATCTTCGAGTTTTAGTTCTTCGGCTCCCTTGTCCCCGACATGAGCCATAAAACAACCCATCCTTTTCGTAACATTCTTTGTGCCTTCAAGCGATTTGTAATTTGCAGAGGCATATCCTGCTTCATGAGTCAAGATCACTTCTTCGTTCGCCATCATGGTGCGGATGTCAATCTCCTATTGATCATTTGTCAACCAATCCCTCCAACTACCTTGTTGAAGTCTCCCAATTCATTGGCAGTAGATCAAGTGTAATCTTACGCTTCCCGTGTTCTATCTTGCCGATTCCAGTTACTGTGTTGGCTTCCACTAGCTTCCCCTAAGCTAGTTCTAATGGGTATCGGAATATCTACTTACTCGCTGCTTAAACCAATTATACTCTCGAACTCTTAGAGGTGCGAATCGTAGAATTTGCAACAGTATTTGGCAATAAAGATGCATAACATTGAGTAGTATGGGACGTACCGATATCCATGCTTGGATTCCTGGCGTGCTTCTCTGGCTCCGGTGTTAGACATCTTTCCCATGATTTTGCTTAATCTCCCTTGGGCAATCTTTCCTAAAGTGCCTCATATCCCCGCAGGTATAACATCCTTTCTCTTTCCCCTTTCCTTTCTTTCCATGCTTCGTCTCACTCCAACACGTTTCCCTGTTGTGTCCCACTTTGCCACAGCTGTCACACTTCCCATTTTTACATCGCCCGGTATGATGACGTCGGCACCTGTCGCATTTAGGTAGTTTACCCATGTACTCTTTTCTCTTTTTGACCTTGTTGTTGCTATTCGTTTGAGTACTCTGCTTGAAGTTTGCGAACTTCCTCTTGTTGTCTCCAGATGACTCTACATGAGTCTCCTTCTTCTCCTCAGAGGTTGAAAATTTGTTCATCCTGATTGCCTCTTCAGTCAAGGCCACACTTAGATTAATGGCTTCAGCGATCGTTGTAGGCTTCGATGTCGTCACCATGCTCATGATTTGGGGTGCCAATCCCCAAATGAAACGCTCAATCTTCTTAAACTCTGGGTCTACCATGTAAGGAACGATACGCGACAGAACTTGGAACTTCTCCACATACTCAGCTATTTTTGGACCTTCCATCTTCAAGTTCCAGAACTCAGTTTCCACCTTCTGGCTTTCTGTTCTCGAACAGTACTTTTTATGCATTAGCTCTTTCAGCTCGTCCCATGATAAAGCATACGCAGTAGTCTCGCCCATCGTCTGAACCTGGAGTTTCCACCATGACAGAGCCCCATCTTGGAACAGTCCGGAAATGTACGTGACCTGGTGCTCTGGGGCGCATTTGCTCGCACGCAAAACAGTGTCCGTTTTCTCAACCCAGCGCACGAAAGCTACGGCACCCCCAGTGCCGTCGAAAAGTAGGGGCTGACAGCCTAAGAACTGCTTGTAGGTACAGCCGTTGGCTGGGTTATTTCCCGAGGTACCTCCGCTGCGTTCAGAGCGAAGGGCCTCGTACTGTGCGATGATCTGTATGAGGCGTTCTTGAAATTCTGCCTCTGTCGTTGGCAGAGGGTTGCTGGTATTGGTGTTCCCTAGAGTCGACATCTTCCTAGAAGAATGTTGGTTAGGTCAGGTCTTGTTAAGGACACGAGTACACAAGTCTCTATTTAACGAATAGGACCTCAGAGGTATATTACATATATGTATATCCGCAGTCGTTGTAACATTCAATCACGTATCATCACAATTATTGCACAACTTGTAAATAGGAACGTAACAAGTAAGCATGTAGCATTATAGTTGTAGCACAAATATGCTGATCAACAGCGTGCTTAGTGGGAATATAGCGACCGAGTTTTTCATTAGTTATTAGTCATAAGTATTGTCGCATGTTTAAAGATGATTGGGCTTTCGTCATCCTCCGACCACAATCACTGTGTTTTACAAAACGTAGCATATCAGGAGGAACGCAGGGTCACCCTACCCTTGTCCAACAAGTATATTAGTGCATCAAGATTACGTAGTCAGAAGCGGTCTTTAAAGTCTCCACAACCCGGCTTATCATTAGTGTTTTTACCAAAGTGTAATGCAATCCGCATGAATTCAGAAACCAACTATACTGGTGACTGAGGAAGAGGAGGAAAAGAAAGTAAACCGTCAACACGCGTGGACTTCCTCCTCGGGCCTGTGTACACGTCGAAGTAATTGTCTGCTCTGCTGCTCGATAGTAAAGAAATGAGTATCAGAATCCTGGGAACGGTGTGATAGCAACGGTCGAGAGCGCAAAAAGGAACCTTGATATATGTGGAGGTTCAATGTATACTGGCAATAGACAGGGTGGAGGGCGTGGTGTCTTACATAAACTTTTCAGGCAATATGCCGTCTTGTGATGTAAATACTTAAATCATGTTTTCAATTATGCAATGTTTTTGCATTTGAAGTTACCAAATGTGGTGTCAGCTCAAGCTCCAACACTCTGCGAATCATATCCTCAAACTGTAGCTCATGTGACAGGTGTACTCATCCTGTGTGTAGCCTCCATAATGTGAGGGATGACAAGGGTCTAAAATCAACATAGTGTAGCATAGGGATCCATCGAAATGACTTGTCCAGCGTTGTAGAGGTGAATGTAGCAAACGGCGCGTCTTGTAAAGTTTAGGAAAAATGTTGCCGTAGCAGAAGAATCGTTATGCGGGTGCTGACCTGGAGCGCCTTCCCGGGGTGCGGGTATGTCTTCAAAGAGAACGGTAGGCATGTCGGTGCAATGGACGTCGGTCTTCATAGATGCAACATCAGCGGGTGCAGGTGCGGTAGAAATGTCTCAACAAAAGGAGATTCAATAGGCGCAAGTACTGGGTCTGGTAAGAGGAGTGCAAGGTATAGTAGTCCAAAGGAAATAATGTCACGTTTAAACAGGTTCAGCAGGTGCAACATCAAGCTGGCCCGCAAGGAACTGGAGCTGCCTCAGGGGCAGGTCCTGGGGGGGTGTGAGGGTATGTGATCTTGAGCAAGTGTTAGTGCAGTAGTCAAAGCGGCGGCGTCGTCCGTGTCGGGAGCAAAAAGCGGTAACCTGCCTGTTTGTAAAGTCGTAAATGTCGCAGACTCAAAGGAGTCTGAAATCGAGTGTATACTAGAATCAGAGGATAGTTTGATAATAGGGATCTCAAAACGTAGAGTTAGTAACAACGTCCTCATCTAACTTTCCATCATCCTGGGTATCAACGGAAGGATCATCAATAAGCAAATTAACGTCGTCATCAAACAACTTGTCCAAGAGGTACGGCGTCGAGAATCGGAGCCACGATGTGCGCGTCATCGAAGTGTCCAAATGATGAGGTGGTCGTGGACCGAAACAAGGATGACAGGAAGATTCTTGTCAAGGAAGCCATCTGCAAAGGTAATTCATCACCAGGGTCTGGCAGCGCGGATGGTTGGCAGTCGTCCTCGTTATTGGTCAACATGTCAGGGTCACTCTCAGTGTCTGACGTAAATATCTCTGGCGCAGGTACAGTCTCATCATTTGTGGCGGTGGCGGTTGGTCGTCAATGCTTGACAACTCGCTTTTTTTATCAAGGCGACATGTGTATCGGTGCATGGTAGTCATAGTATGTATTAAAACAGTTTCCACATATGCACGTTTATCAATAATCAACAATTAAGCATGTATGCGATAGCAATGTAAGCAAGTAATCATCCTAGTCTCTTAGACCGAACTCCCTAGTCTCTCAGACTAACTCCCTGGTCTCTAAGACCAACTCCCTGGTCTCTAAGACCAACTCCCTGGTCTCTAAGACCAACTCCCTGGTCTCTAAAACCAACTCCCTGGTCTCTAAGACCAACCCCCTGGTCTCTAAGACCAACTTCCCCAGTCTCTAGGACTAAATCCCTGGTCTCTAAGACTGAACCTCCTCAATCTCTAAGATTGATCCCCTCAGTCTCTAAGACTGAACCTCCCCAGCCTCTAAGGCTGAACCTCCCTCAATCTCTAAGATTGAATCCCTCAGTCTCTAAGACTGAATTATAAACATATAATTTGGAATGTGTATTTGTGCCTTTTGTTTGTAAAAATGTTTGTTCCCCGGATCTGGGCGTTTTGTGTATGCAATGAAAACATGTTTGTAAAAGCGTTTTCGTGAGAGCCCTAATGATCGTAGTCTAGACTCGAGAATGAATCCTAGTTCGCTACGATCGAAGCTCTGATACCAAGCTGTCACACCCTGACTTTTGCGGAAGCGTGATTATGGGGTGACTTACTTGTTATCATTGCATTCAACCATATCAAACAATCTATATGATAATACCAAAGATTTGTCATCCATAAAATGAGTTTAAAACATAACAACATTGTCTAAAACGTAGACTTCAAAATTTAAGTTTTACAAACCAGATGAATTGTGTAAAAGTTTACTAAGGACTCGTCAAAGATAATAGTTGAAATCAAAGTTTGGAAGACGTCTCTCGTCCAGGATTAAGACGCACTGGCCAAACCCAAAAACCATGGATGACATCTTTATACTTAACATGACTTGAAATTCCAACGCCCGCCCGATCCATACTTAATTTCCTGAAATACATGTAGTTTGAAAAGTCAACAAAAAGTTGAGCGAGTTCATGTGTATGTGAGTCTGTATAAATCGTTAATGTGTGTCTGTATAGATTGTGAAATATGTCTGTAAAAATGTATGTCCTTGGTATGTAGCAGTAAGGAAAAACAGATCAATTAATGTGTAGCTAATACATTAATAAGTGATATGGCCTAGGAAGCACTCAAACCTGTAACGCGTACTTCATACCGGTCCTTCCGGCGGAACGACATAGTCACCACATGCAGCCACACGCTGGCCCATGTGTGGGGCTCGCAACACCCAATAGATCTATCACTCATGCCTCTCGGTCCTTATACAAGGATTAATGGTCTTACGATAATAGCCTATCCATTCACGTGATCTAACAGTAAGTTCCTTAGCTAATCATACCATGTATAAAAATGTCTGTAAATGTCTGTAAAAGTCTGTAAATGTCTGTAAATGTCTGTAAAAGTCTGTAAATGTCTGTAATAATTGTAACATGTATTTCACCCCCGAAGTATAAAACTGAAAACGGTTAAGAGAAAAGGGGGACATGAACTCACAGTATTGCGTCTTCGGTACTCGTAACCCAAATCTCCTCAGCAAACACGACTACCTACAATGGTCTAACGTCTATTAGACGAACGGGTCGTGCCTTGTCTTAGTATTGATTAGTGCCTTTGAGTTACGTTTTAAAGTGTCTTTAATATTTTAGTAATAATACTTCTCATGCTTGTGTAATCGTATTTCCTTCCCAAGGATGGGATATTTCACATGTGTCTGTTCATATTGGATTATATTTTTAAGTCCCATTTTAGAGAATACATATTTAACCGTATTCTTGTATAAAACCAACCCCCGATATTCCGTATTTCGTTTTAAAAATTATGGCGAGTTTTATGCTTGAAAAACATAGTCTATAATATACTAGTAATGCTTGTCCCGAAAATATTTACTAAGTGTTCGGATTCTCGGAAAAATTTCGGCAGAGTCTCCTCTGTAAGTAGAGGTGTCCATGCTTAAATAGCATATCATTTTCTTTTATATAAAACCAATAGTTCATTTTCAATCACCAAACCGACATATCGACAAACAAAACGTTGCATACTTCATTTCAGCTTTATAACTCGAAACCGGACTGTTTTCGAGGATTTTTATAAAATAGTTAACCTTTTCTAAAAATTCTCAAATTTTTACAGAATATGACATATGTTCCAAAATTTATTGTGTAAAAATATCAAAGTCCAATTCGTTACGCATATTTTATAAAAATTCATTTTCTTGACTGCAATCAGATTTGCTACCTTCTGATCACAGTTTACGGAAATATTCACTAAAAATCAACCGTAAGTCCGTTTGACGAAATTCCAGTTGGAGGGTCGTCCTGACAACGGTGTCCATCTTCTGTAAAAATTTCATGGGTTGATTTTATTCAGGTCTCAAGTTGTGACTACGAAAATGTCATACTTTTTCTGAAACAAAAATGCAGCTTGAGCTGCTGTCCAAAAATAATCTTTTAAAAATAGTAAACGGTCTCGAAAAATTATGATTCCAGTGCCATTTGTTAAGTTATTCCAAAATACTCATTTTAGGCTTTAGATAATCCACTTTTCGACTTAAAATGATCCCGTTACAGCCTGTTGAAGTTGGCTGGAAATCCAACTCAGCAAGTTGTTTGAGTTTTTGTGTGAGCAAAACAATCAACAATCGAACAAGAATCGAAGTGAGGCAAGAGTATGAATGGACTTACTACTAGCACAAGGCTAGGGTTGTAATCTTAGGATGAGATGACAAGAAATGATGGTGAGAAAGGCCTTGAACAAAGCTTCTTGAGAGCACTTCAACTTCTTACTCCTATGGAGGATCTTGGAGCTTGGAATAGGGTTTGTTAGTGAAAGAGATGAAGTTGTGAAGGTAGGAGATGATGAATATCAGTTGTGATGAGAGGGGGGGGGTATGGGTCGAAATATAGAGAGAGGAGAGAGGGGATTGGGTGCAAGCTTGAAGTAATGATGATTATCACCTTGGAAATGCATCCTTCAAATTCTAGGGTAATCATACCCAACTTTTGGCCAATAGAAACAAGATCCACTTTACACAAAATCTAAACAAAATATCTTTAATAATTTGGGCAGATTTTCGGATATGGGGGGGGGGGTAAAGTGTAAATATTTTGTTAATTAGTAGGTATTTACTACAAACTTAAGGGTATTTACAAGTATAGTGGGTGTATGTCATGTTTGCATGATGCATGGGGGTTTTTGTGACCATGATTAAATTAAAATAATAAAATAATATTTCTAACAATATTTTCATGTCCCGGGTAATGTCTGGTTGTTCGGTTTCGCATCGTTCCGTTAAAGCGTTTAATTGACCCGTAAAGCGTCTTTTGTGCATCTTTTTGTAACGAATTTAATTCCAACACTTAGGAAAGTGTCCAGGGCCATTTAGTCAATACTCTGTATAATATGAGTGTGTTAAAAGCTGAATTGTTGCTGAAAATGCGGAATTCTGTAATTAAATTGCGTTTTAGGCACTTTCCGGCACTCACACTATCACCTAGTGACATAGTCTTATGGTCCTCACTTCCCTACACTCCATACTGGTGTAGTGTTTTATCCCTGGCCCATACTGGCCTAAAAATAGTGTCTGTCTATGTGCTGGCATTGTCAACATGTGTCTGAGTTATTCGCTCACTGTACTAACTGTGCTTTGTGCATCAAGTTGTCACTAAGAGTCTGTATGAAATAATTGAAGTGACTGTATGTAAGAATGCACATGTATGTTTGTAATCTAAATCAGTAAGCAGTTTAAAGTGTCAGTTGTAATCAAGCACAGTCATTAAGCTCATAATTAAAATTAATTAATTGTACGGATGCATGCAAAATTGACGGTTGTCACAGAAGATATCAGATTGGAATATGTGCAATTTGTGTAAGTGAAGGAATCTAGTGGAATACTTGTAGGGAGACTAGATGCCAAATGGAGGTGTTTGGATTACTCTTTTTTAGGTTTTTCTGTGTACTATTATACTCGTCCAAGTGATATGAATCAAATTTTATGTTTATAACTTTTTTTCTAAAAACTTAAGTACGTAGTTGTGCTTGATTTCTTTCCCTGATATTCCGTTATAAGTTTTGTTAAAACGAGGTTATACTCAAAATAAAGTATTTATTTGGTATCATAATAATACGGTAAAACGGTACGATGATAAACTAAATCGTTCTAATGGTTTGATTTTCTAAACAACATGCTTTATTTTCAAATCACGTTTGTTTTACATTATATTTTTGCTCGGTTTCACCGCAACACGCGATATAAAAAAACTAGTATATGTAATTTGTGTATTGCTTCCTTTCATGGAAACTTAAATCTTTAGCTCACTTTTACTAGAAATTTGATTTTACATTATTTTCTCTTTAAAGAATCATTATTGAGTATGTTTGTATTCGTGAGAGAACTTTGGAGTTTACTTTTGAAAAAGTTCCAGAGTTAGGCAAAGTCGATCACTAATTAGCTGGCGTATTTTGCCCACAAATTTGCTGGCTTAGTCGGCATTTGAGTATTTCAGTAATTTTGATTGGTGTAATCGTCCATTCTTTAAGCATGTAAGACAGTTTCACTATTTTCCCGTTTTGGAGTGGTCCAGAAGAGATTCAACATTATAGAGTTCTTACAATTGCCCTAGTAAATAACGAGAACCATTATGTCATGGTGGAATTACAAGGAGGGTACCCAATGCCTACAATCATGCCTTATTGGAATTTTCATAACATTAGCATGTCTGCGGCTGGATGGGAGACCATGTATAGGTGGCGTCTAGAATTATATACCCAACTTTATTGTCGTGGGGCCGGACCTTCTTTTTTCTTTTCGCACTATTGCAGATATGAAAATAATGGGAAAAATCGGATTCAGTTGTCAACTGGCCCTATCGGAAATAAAGTTGACTACGGATTCGAGCCATGGCACATGGTTTCTTAAAACTACACGATTTTCCCGATCTAAATCAAGCAGGTTTTACATGAAGAAGATTTGGCTCAGCGTGTTCTATTCGATAGGGGTAGGAGAAGAACCTGACCCGGTATTATTAAAATAATAGAGGAAGCAGAACCAAGTCAAGATGATACGGATCAACCCCTTTTTTGTGCCACAGATCTGACCATTTCCGAAGGAACTGGAGTTCCATCTCTTTTCCATTTCCATTCAAGAGTTCTTATGTGTCTCCACGCTCCTTTGAGACCCCGAAAAATGGACAAATTCCTTTTCTTAGGAACACATACAGGATTAAAAAAGAAGTATTTTTATTCTCTTAAATTAAATTTTAAATAAAGTCAAAACAAACTATGAATTTAAAATTTTACCCAATGTACTTGGTCTTTGCGAGAACCGCGTGAATCACTATACTACTTGATTCACACGGTTCTCGCCGCTTGAGACAAGATACTTTATATACACCGAATTGCATTCTGTTTGTATTCTTAAGAACTTTTCTTGAATTTAACTATAGGATGTAACACCCCGTGTTACGAAAGTCAAAGTCAAGATTGAAGTCAATGGAAGAAAAGTTTGCTAATTGCGATCTGTCACTCCTTGCTTAATTACTGATTTGACTTCTTTGACTTGTAATCGAGTCTTTTATTTTAAATCGCTTTAGTTGTGTTATGTGGAGTATCTTTTAATAATCGAGGTTTAATCGAAGTTTATCGCATGTTTTATTGCTTATTCGCTAATCGCATCGCAATCCCAATCGCATTCACGCCTTGATTGGTAGATTCTAAATATTGTTTTACGTGTGTGCAACTTATGTGTTACTTGTGCTTGTGTACTTTATGTTTATGGGGATTAATCGAAACGCAATCACAACTCTATCGCAAATTGAATCGCAAATGCTAAACGCAAGATAATTATACTGGTTGTATGTTAGATATAGTATTTGTGTGGTTATTATTAATCTATCGCATCGCGTAATCGAACCTCGCTAAAACGAATCGCAACGCTCGACACGTGAAACGAAACGCCGAAACTCAACTTGCCGGATCGCCGCGGTCGAATGGCCAATCGATCGAACGGCCATCTGATCGGATTGCCATCCGATCGAGGTGCCATCCGATCGGTGGCCTATCCGACACTTGCCCCTCCTTTCCCTTTTTGGCAACCTATAAATACCCCCTGGTCTCATCATTTGTGATGTGATAGCTCTCTCATTCGACCAGCAGCACTTAAGCCCTTCTTTCTCTCGATTTCTCATAATTCTTGTAAGTTTTCAACCTAAATCTTGTACTTCTATGATCTACACACACTTCTACATCTTTTTCACCTTTGGATCTTAACCTTTAACCGTGAAATCAGCGGATTTGAGCTGTTGTAGGGTGATGTCATCATGGAGTTCTTATGAACTTCAAGTTGTGACCTCATTCCACCAAGAATAACTCAAATCTGAAGGATTTCCACATGATTTCACAACGATTTTACATATATCTAAACATTTTCAGTGATAAAAGGATTGAAAGAACCTTTTCCAACTTTCTTTCAACTCTTTTACACTCAATGCACTCAAAACAGATAGAATCGAAGCTCACTCAGATCTTCTACTCATTTCTTAGTAAAGCATCATCTGAGATCTGGTTTCTGTCAAAGAGAAAACCGATTTCGGACCGAACATGAACAACCGTCACGAACAGTTAGCTGAACGGACTAGGGTGATTCCTGTTCGATCGGACGACTTGAGACTTGACGAGGTTCCGTTGTCTAGTGCGTTATCATACCGTCTCGACCAAACTGCAAGACTTTCAAAAATAATCAAATTCAAGATGATCTGCTTCATTGGGACGGATTGTCGTGCGATCGGATAGCCATCCGATCGGATTGCCATCCGATCGAACTACTATCCGATCAGATTGCACTTGGTTCCACACTTAAACATTTACTTTAAACTTGCAAAGCTCTGAACGTCGAACGGATTGCCGTCCGATTGGATAGACATCCGATCGAACGACCATCCGATCATGTGACATTTGGAACTTCGACACTTAATCATTTTCATAGTTTTCAAAGAACATCAGTTTCTAACGGATTGCTAACCGATCGGATTGTTATCCGATCAATTGACAATCCTACTGTGAACTTGTTCTCACTAAGTGTCTTGCCAAATCGGATCGCTATCCGATCGTTCGATCGACCGACCGTTCGATCGACCGACCATTCGATCGACCAACCGTTCGATCGACTGACTGTTCGATCGACCGACCGACCGTTCGATCGATCGACCGACCTGAAGGGTAGAGATACTTCTCTATTTTCAAAATGCTACAACAAAAAATTCAAAGCCATCTTACACAAACACATCTTTCCCAAACGAATGCCAATCCAATCGAATGGCCATCCGATCGGATGACCATTCGAACAAATTGACATCCGATCGAGTGACCATCCGATCGGATTACCATTCGACACTTGGTCACTTTTCACCGTTTAAAGCGTCATTCATCGCTTATGCTATCGTTAACTATTCAGGCTAATCTCACAACGCTCCCTTCAATCCAAGAGAGTGTTTATTTACTTAAACACAATCTGTGAGTATACTCGAACCCTTTTTGCTTTACGCACTTTTGGGTGTTACATACGTTACTTATTCTAAATCGCAACCGACATACAACGCAAACACTATTTATTCGCTAACCGCTATTGCATGCTACATGTTATTCAATGAATGCTTGTATGTTATGTTAACAAAGTGATTGTTGCCTGACACCTTAGCAACGATAGTACTATAGTTTGGACTCAGCACCTGTCGTGGACAGGGGTTGTTAAGGGCTTTGCTTCACGTATCCCAATGGGGATATGTGTTGCGCATTCTACAACTTGCAGTCACGTCTGTGCATATTTCTCTGTCGATAACCTACTAGCCTTCACCTTGTTACATGTTACATGCGGGTTATGCGTAAACGATTTCGAACTCTATTATAGTATCAAACTTGTATGCTTACCTTTACACTATGTGTATTGACCTCTATTTTAACATATGTGACAGATGTTTGAACGCTTAGGATGCTGTGCTTTACCTGCTTTTGTGGAAATCAAGTAGGATGGAGTCTAGAAACAAATAAAACAATTTAAATCTGAGTTGTCGGAACATGTTATTTGTCTTTGAGATATTTGGTCTGTAATAATTATTTACTTTGGTATGTTATGGTATGGGACATAATATTTAAATATCTGGTAAATTAGTTGTTATGGATTTCTCCTGGACAATCTGTTTCTCTCAGTGCCATGCCCCGATGTTTCCGCCATTGGTTGGGGTGTGACATAGGTTAACATAAATGAACCATAACTATGTAGCCCTATTCCTAATAGATTGACCCCAAAATAGCATATCCAAATGATAAGAAAGCCTAGTGCTATGGCTTTTAAAAACTTAAATTCATATCAATTCTCGAGCAATCCGTGAAGTTATTCGCTTCCACGTCTCTCACAATTTTTAGAAACAAACTTTTTGACATATGGAACCGATGACGGAAAATTTCTTCGTTATATTTCAGTTTCTCGACAAAATAATCCGCCATAAGGATTTCATGGCCACTCTCACGACCACAACGAACATAACGTTTCTTACTGGATGTGCCCGTGTCTTGTAGTCCGGCTTCGTCGATGAGTTTTTGGAAAAAAAAACTTATGCTACTATCGGATGAATCATTGCTATCGAGTAGGAATAAAATAGGTATTTCTTCCACCATTTTTATAAAAGATAGAATAGATTTTGAGTAATGGGGATGTGGGTTGGTGTGAATTTGTTTAAAATGTGTGTGGTTTATAAAAAACTATTTTTATTTGTAATAATAACGGTAATATTACCGTTTAATTAAATGCTCCAACAGTCAAAACATGGCTCCAACGTTCACTTTTCCACTCGGCAAACTTCCCCTGATTTTTGAGTGTTCGGCGAGACAAAAGGAGGTTGCGGCGGTGTTACCGATAGGCAAACGCATTGCCGAATTGAATTGCCTAACCCACCCCGTACACCCTAAGGGTCTCAGTGTCCATGAAGGTGCCTACTTTATTGGTTGGCAGCTTGTGTTGGTGCAGTTGTCTGTCGACTACATCTTCGTTCGAGTCTTAGGGTAGAGCTGATTGTATTATGAACTGTAAACGAGAAATCTTGTATTAGACTTAGGGTCGCTTATAGGGTATATAGGGTGGACCGCTTATATGTCACTATATATATAGGATCGTTCATATGTCACTAATATGGATCGCTTTTGTGACGTGATGAGTGGGTCGCTTATATGGACATGTCCATATAAGCGAACCAGAAGGTCTATATATATGGGGGTCATTTGAGCGGTTCCAGTAATAGCGTATGTGTATGTGTAACGGCGAAGCTCTGCCCGTTTGTCTCCAAGAGCTTGTAATTTGACATTTAATCAATACAGGAGACGTTAAGTAGTGAAATCAAGCTCTACGAAGACTAATTCAATGAATTCCGCCTCTGAATTAGTCTAAGCACTCTTCTGAACGACTCGTCAGATCGACAAACGATCCTACAAGTGGTATCAGAGCTCAGGAGGAAGAGTTCTTACCGTTTAGCTCGATTTTCGCTCGAAATTCTCACTTCTACACCTTCTTTTACTGATTCAGGAAGTTTTTACGGTCGAAATTCGCTCAAATTTTCACAGCTTGTGCGCAATTGTACCAAGACAAATCCTGGAAAGTTTGAAGAAAAAATTCAAAGTTTTTAGGAGTCAAATCATGTTCGAAATGTGGATCGTTCATAGTGACATCATCATGAACCGCTTGTAGATCAAGTTTTGGACCGTTTTTTCGTACAAATTTGGTTCTGACTCGCTCAAAATTGTTGTTTGGACCGCTAATTAGTCAGTTTCTAAATCGCTCGTGTGAACATTTTTTGGACCGCTCCACAATACAGTTTCTGGATCGCTCCAAAGTAACTTTCTGGATCGCTCTTGGAACACATTCTGGATCGCTTATTAGAACAATCTTGAATCGCTTATTTGGACACCTCATCTGGTCCGCTTATTTGGTCCGGATTGCCTGGTTCGCTCATTTGATTCGCTGATTCGGACATCTGGTTCGCGTTTGTGTTCACGAAATATTTGTCGGGATATTTGGAAAAATTGACAATGAGGTTTGATGTGCAAGAAAACAATGATCTTGAGAGAATGAATAGTTGGTATCGAGGATATCTTAGTGATTCTTATTGGAAATTGTCCAAAGAGGTTTGGTGTAAACGTTTTGAATGTTTTCTGAGCAAGAAAGATGAAACTTTGGATAATTTGGAGAAACGTTTTGATCGTTTGATTGACTATTTGAAGGAAAATCAAATAGTGATATCAGAAGCTGAGATGGTATCAAAGTTTGCTAGTGGATTATCAGCTGAATGGGATGATTTATTGAAAAATTTGAAAGAAAATTCTAATTTTTCAAAATTAACTTTGAATACATTCATCAGCGAACTTAAAAATCATGATAATGAGAATTATCAAAAGAAGAGAGAAATATTGGATAAAATAAAAATGAATTTGGATGATTTGAATTTAGATGTGATAAAAGAAATAAACAAAAGAATCAGTGTGTGTTGGGCAGCGAAAAGAAATTTGGTATATGATATGAAAAGAGGTTGTTATATTGATGATAATAGAAATCCTCTTGATCTTGTTACAATCTTTGGTGCAGGTACATATAAGATAGAGAAAGAACAAGTGCCGAAGGTTGAAGAATCTGTGAAGAATGAAATTTCATGTTCTGAAACAGTATGTTTCGAATGTGACAACTTCAAGACTGATAATGACAAACTCTTGAAGGATGCGGAAAGTTTGACATCGAAAGTCAAGAAGTTGGAAGACGAGAAGCAAGCTGATATTAAACAGATTCTTATGTTACAAGACAATTGTGAGAAATTGAAAATTGAAAATGACAAACTGTTGGGTAAACTGAACAGTTTGACATCAGAAAACAAAATTTTGAAAGAAAATGTAAAGGTTTTTGAAAGCAAACAGAAATCATCAGAAAATGAAGATTTCTGGATAAAATTGGAGAACAAAAATCTGAAAGCTAATGAAGTGAAACTTCAAGAACAGATAAATGTCTTGGAAAATGAAAAATCTGTTCTTGAAAACTTGAAAAATGAAAATGAAAATTCAATCAAGTCTCATCTTGAAAGAATATCTCTGTTTGAAAAAGAAGCTGAGAATTCCAGAAGAAAGATTGATGAACTTGAGAAAAAATTGATAGGTTTTGTGACTTCATCAGACAATTTGAAGTTTCCCTGTCCAAAACCAATCAATTCTGTTCCAATGAGTGACAATGTCACAAACTTTGACAAAGTCAAAGTTAAAGATTGTAATGAAAAATCTGATGATAAAAAGGAAAAATTTCAGAAAACTGTTCTGCAATCAACTGAAAAGGGTGAATGCTCGAAGCAAAAATCTTTGAAGAACAAAGCAGAACAGAAACAAAAAATTAAAAATGAGAAAATTGTTCAAAAAGATATTAAAAGTTCATCAGATCATTCATCCAATCAAAAGAAAAAAACACAAAAAGTAAAAAATGAAAACTAAAAAATTGTTGGTAATAAGTGGTGCAGGTCGGACCACAGTGCTAAAGCGCCAAATCCAGCAAACTTGAGGAAAGAATATCACCAAGCCAAACAATGCTTTGATCTGAGCGTTTGGACTCAAAATGGTGATTGGTACGATAACAGAGTGTGTTACAGCTGCGGATATCATGGACACATTGCTGTTAACTGCCAGTATTGGAGTTATGAGACCAGGAGGTGCTTTAACTGCAACATCAAAGGTCACATTGCCAGAGATTGCCCAAGGAGATCGAATGAAAGATTGAGGGCTAAGTCTCAGAAATTGGCAAAGATTCCAGTCAAAGTCAAGCCCCAGGAACAGAAGGTTCTGAAAGCTAAAGTTCAAGAACAGTCAATTCAGGAAAAGAAAGTTAAACTTTCACAGGGGCAGAAAGACAGACTGAGGAAAAAGAGAAAGAAGGCAAGAGAATATCTCGAGAAGATTTTGTCCTCGGGTTCACGGGACAATCAGAATAATAGTTCTGATGAATCTACTCCCTCAGCTGCAAAGACAAGCAAAAAGAATTCATTAGATACAAATCTGAGGACAAAAGAGGAGAAGAAGAAGGAAAAGGTCGGCGATGTATCTGACGTGCCGAAGTCAGACAAGCCACCTTCTGGCGATGAATCTGTTTCTTCGGAAACAAAGGAGCCACATGTCGGAAATGAATCTGACTCATTAAAGTCAGACAAGCCACATTTAGGCAATGATTCTGGTTCGTCAAAGCCAGAAGAGCCATTGGTTGAGGTAAAATTGTCGAAAACACCCAAGGCTGGTCGGGCTTGGGTGGATCTTTTTAAATGAAAAACCTGACTTGCCGGAGATCCCAAGATGGTATCGTGGATCATGAATCGGCATCTTTCTAAATCTGTTTTTTGAGAAGTTGCAGGACTTGCCGGAACTCCCAGGTTTGTAAGCGAGGAGTAGGAATCGGCACCTTGAGAATTCAACCAAAAGATGGTAATTGGTTGAAAAATAGGTTTGATAAGCTTAATTGCTAAACCTACAAGTGGTTGTATGGTAGTGATTGGTGTAGATCTTACAAGTGATTAAATCAAGGTCATTGAATTGGACTTGATTTAGTTATCACTCAAGAATTTGGTAAACAAGTTGATGAAGTAACCCCGTACCTAAATTGTTTGGTAAACAAACTAAGTTTTCCGGAAAAACCATTTTGATTAAAACAAACTTAAGTGTTTTGAAATCATTATAGGAAAATAGTTTGTTGTGAGGGGGAGTTCTGATTGTTTATGCCAAGTGGATGGAGAATTGAAGTGATTCTCATCAAGTTGTCAAGTTTGTACAGTTTGTTTTAAATTTTCTCAGAAAATCAAAATTGAAACATATTTTGATTTTAGGGGGAGAAAAATTTTTAAAAAAATTAGAAAATTTGAAAATGTCAAAAACATTGAAAAATTTAAAAAAATGAGGTTTGTTGCGAAAAAGAGGAAATGATAGTAAATCTGTAGACTATCACAGCACGCTAAAGAAATGTAATGCCAAAATGTGATAAACGGTCTCACTAATGATGTGACGATAGGTTTTTGTACAATTAGCAGATTTATTCGGGATATAAACCTAAAATTTCAAACTTGTGAAATTTGTGGGGAACACTACTTGGATATATAGGTAACCCCTGAAATCTCGTTTGAAAGGTCTCGTATTCTGATATACTAGGTGTTTATACTCTATGATGTCTGGGGTATTATTCCGGGACTTCTGCTGAACGGTAGTTCTGACCTAGTCCTTGGCTAATACTTTCCGCAAAATGCTTGAAACATAGCATAAAGCCCTCAGCTGATTAGACAATAAAATTGATAATCATCTGTTGTAGCTGAAAAGATCCTCTAAAGGGGACACACTGCTAAGTCGAAGCTGATATCTCTCTGCTGAACGGAAGTTCTGACCCGAGATCCCTCAGTTCTCGCATTTTTCCCCTAATTTATGTACAGGCATCATTGTAGTGTTCATACCTGTAAGACTGAATATTGGGATTCTGGATACGGGAGTATATTCAAGAGGTGGGACACATGAATTGAACTAAGTTTATAAAACACTTAAATAGTATCCTGAATAGATTGAAAATTTTATGAAAATTTAAGAGGACAAATATATCGTCAATCAACGTGAATCGTTTAGAACTTAAAAGGATTAGAAGCTTAACGGTGCTTGTGATGTGTTTCAAAAACTGATATGATCCTCTTGTACAAACTCACAAAATTATGTTTGTTTTGCATTTAAATTTCTGTCTTTGCATTTACGTTTCATATTTTGAAAAATCCAAAAAGATTTTCGACAACTGATGTTGGGGAGCTGATTTTCAAAATCTCATAGGCTAAACATGATGAACAGACGGGTTGGTTAATTGATTTGAAATGTTTTAAGATGATTCATTAGGTTGAATCAGAAATTGGAATGTTTCAAAATTTGTGAATCAGTGTTTAATCGTAAAAAGTATCAAATGATTAGTTGATTCATTAAGTTGAATCACAATTATTCTGGTTTGTGATAGAGTGTTTGAGTTTTGCAGGTTTCTGATCCTGTTGCTACAGGTAGCCAGGAGACACATCAGAACCAGAGAAGAGCTTAAACAGAGAAAGCCAGGAGTTGATTTCAATGGTGATAACGATTTCCAAACAGAGATCCCAGCATGATGATAGGGGGAGTTTGACGAAAATTAGAGCCAGAGAAAGATCCAGGCATATGGTTTCAGGAAGGAATTTCTGAAGAAGGTTTGATTCCAGGCAGAGTTCCTGAAGAAGACCGAACAAGATTGATGAGCTGTGAAAGATTGAAGACTCTCACTAAAGATTCCGTCAACATTCAAGGGGGAGTCTGTTGGTGCAGTTGTCTGTCGACTACATCTTCGTTCGAGTCTTAGGGTAGAGCTGATTGTATTATGAACTGTAAACGAGAAATCTTGTATTAGACTTAGGGTCGCTTATTGGGTATATAGGGTGGACCGCTTATATGTCACTATATATATAGGATCGCTCATATGTCACTAATATGGATCGCTTTTGTGACGTGATGAGTGGGTCGCTTATATGGACATGTCCATATAAGCGAACCAGAAGGTCTATATATATGGGGGTCATTTGAGCGGTTCCAGTAATAGCGTATGTGTATGTGTAACGGCGAAACTCTGCCCGTTTGTCTCCAAGAGCTTGTAATTTGACATTTAATCAATACAGGAGACGTTAAGTAGTGAAATCAAGCTCTACGAAGACTAATTCAATGAATTCCGCCTCTGAATTAGTCTAAGCACTCTTCTGAACGACTCGTCAGATCGACAAACGATCCTACAGCTTGGTTATAGTCGTTATGAAGAATGAAGGAGCATTGCTGCACTTCCACGACATGGGAAAGGATCATGGGATGAGGAAAAGAAAGAAAAGGTTCAAGGTGAGGAGATATCGAGAGGTAGAATAGCTGAAATGAGTTCAAAGGAATTAGTTAAGACATGCTTCTTTAGGACAAGCCACGGAGTGAAGTTGGAAGGTTCAATGAACTACGCGAAGGGCAAATCTTGGGCGCTATTGTTGTCTATATACAAGTGGCGTAGGCTAAGCTGTGGCGACTCGTGGAGTAGACAGTAAGCTCCGCTTGAACAGAAAGCAGCAAGCTGCAAGCACTACTCTAAAAGCAGTGAGCTCCGCAACAAAAGCGAAGCGAGCCGTGGTAGACTATTCATTTTTTCAGCTGCATCGTACCGTACTATGGGAGGGGTCCGTACCTCCTTTGGACTACAAAAGCAAAACCAGATTATAGAGCAAGATCTGATAAGTAATAGTCAACAAATCGGGATTCATTTATCAATAGATTTTTTTATTCGATTTGAATTCATTTCAATAATTCTTTTAGTTGCGTTAATCGGCGCAATTGCTGTAGCTCGTCAATAATAACTCTTTAGAACTGGAAAACCCTTGTTATGAGCTATCACATGTATTTCCTTTTTTCTATTTAAGTTTGTATATAAAATTTAAATTCTTTAGTAGTTCGATCTATTCCCAATATATTCCTTTATTCCATTACTCGTTATATTCTAGTCAATCCGATTGGTTAAATTGTTGTTCATATTGAAATGAATCGAGATTGATAAGGAATTCGTTAATGATGCTCGAGCATGTACTTGTTTTGAGTGCCTATTTATTTTCTGTCGGTCTATATGGATTGATTACAAGTCAAAATATGGTTAGGGCTCTTATGTGTCTTGAACTCATATTAAATGCAGTTAATCTCCATTTTGTAACATTTTCTGATTTTTTTGATAGTCGTCAATTAAAAGGAGCCATTTTTTCTATTTTGTTATAGCTATTGCAGCTGCTTAAGCCGCTATTGGACTCGCTATTGTTTCATCAATTTATCGTAACAGAAAATCAACTCGTATAAATCAATCGAATGCATTAGAAATGATACCTTGGGACGGATGTAAAGCCAAACAAATAGCTGCTTAAGCCAATGTCGCATCCAGTAAAGATTTATGATACATGTATCGGGTGTACTCAGTGTGTCAGAGCCTGTCCTACGGATGCATTAGAAATGATACCTTGGGATGGATGTAAAGCCAAACAAACAGCTTTTGCTCCAAGAACAGAGGATTGTGTCGGTTGTAGGAGATGTGAATCTGCCTGCCCAACAGATTTCTTGAGTGTTCGCGTTTATTTATGGCATGAAACAACCCGCAGCATGGGTATAGCTTATTAATACATTACAGAGAAACTGAGTCCATTTTTTTACCGCCAAAACCCGTGTATCTTGTCTGATCCAAGTGTATCTTGTCTTTACCACGAACAAACTTCCTAGGTTAACAATAATTGTAGTTTTACCAATATTTGCAGGGGTCCTTAATTTTCTTTCTTCCCCATAAAGGAAATAGGGTAATTCGGTGGTATACTATATGTATATGCATGTTAGAACTTCTTCTAACAACCTATGCATTCTGTTATCATTTCTAATTGGACGATCCATTAATCCAACTAGTAGAGGACTATAAATGGATCATTTTTTTTATTTCTGTTGGAAATTTGGAATAGATGGACTCTCTCTAGGACCCGTTTTATTAACAGGATTTATCACTACTTTAGCTACTTTAGCGGCCTGGCCCGTTACTCGGGATTCTCAATTATTCCATTTCTTGATGTTAGCAATGTACAGTGGTCAAATAGGATCATTTTCTTCTCGGGACCTTTTACTTTTTTTCATCATGTGAGAATTAGAATTAATTCCAGTTTATCTACTTCTATCCACATGGGGAGGAAAGAAACGTCTCTACTTAGCCACAAAATTTATTTTGTACACGGCGGGGGTTCCATTTTTCTCTTATTGGGAGTTATGGGTGTTGGTTTATATGGTTCGAATGAATCAACATTAAATTTTGAAACATCAGTTAATCAGTCGTATCCTGTGGCTTTGGAAATCATACTCTATATTGGATTTTTAATTGCTTTTGCTGTCAAATTGCTGATTCTACCCAGTATGCTTAAGAAATATCCATCGTTTTTAATCCGAAACTCCATTTAAGTGGTTTTCGCCCACTGAGTTAAAAAAAAAGAAAATGTTCCATACAAATGGATTCGGGTCCATAACCATGGGTTCCAATGCACGAGAAGAAATCAATTATAGATACTAATACAATTAGATCCGCTCTTCATAGACAAATTTGGGATTTGCGATCCCAGGTAAGATCGGTCCAGGATCATGGGATCCTTTTCTATCAGATAGGAAGGGCTGTAGCACAAAATGTACTTTTAAGTAATTGCCCCATAGATCCTATATCTATCTATGGTTTTAAAATTAGGAACTGAAATTTTAAGAAATATACCGTGGATAGACCATAAAAATCCCTCTCATCGTTTTTGTTATTTCTTCTTCAATAGTAAGAAAAACTTCTTGGATTATGGATCTACTACCAGAAATTCAATGCATAATCTCAACATTCAATGTGTATTCCTGAATAATCTCATTTTTCAATTATTGAATTGTTTCATTTTACCAAATTCAATGTTAGCGACATTAGTCAACATTTTTATGTTTCAATGCAACAGCAAGATGCTATTTGTAACAAGTAGTTTTGTTGGTTGGATAATTGGTCACATTTTATTCATGAAATGGGTTGGATTGCTATTAGTTTGGATACATTAAAATCGATCTATTTGGAAGTACATTCAAGCAAATAAATATCTTGTGTTAAATTTGAAAAATTCTATGTCTATGGCTGGTATCTTTAGTATTTTCTTATTAGTTACGTGTGTCCACTATTTAGGCAGAATACCGTCACCGAATTTTAGTACTAAACTGAACATGCTCGAGAAAAGGTCTAAGACGACCCAAAAAGCAATTGATCAGATCATGATCTCTTTTATAAGCCTACATGGGTATTGAGTATTTATTTGTAAGAACTGAATTATTTGCACTCGAGAGTTTCAACTCCATAAAAAGAATCCAGTCAAATTTTGATTTTTCTTACATAAAAGCATCCATATATCGTATATGCGGGTGTCTAGATAGCATATACTTTATATGGATTCAGTAAGTTCTTTTTATTCTTGCTCGAGCCGGATGATGAAAAATTATCATGTCCGATTCCTCCGGGGGATGGATCTATAAGAATTCACCTATCCCAATAACAAAAAAACTTGACTTGAATGATCCTGTATTAAGAGCTAAATTGGCTAAAGGTATGGGTCATAATTATTACGGGGAGCCCGCATGGCCCAAAGATCTTTTATATATGTTTCCCGTAGTAATTCTAGGCACGATTGCATGTAACGTAGGCTTAGCGGTTCTAGAACCATCAATGATTTGATTGGTGAACCTCAATTAAGTTATGTTCTAGAAAAAGAGGATTCTTGCGTTTTTGCCCTCCTGTTGAGAAAGCATTCATTTATCAGCTCATTTCTTAAAATACTTCAATTGGTACACACAAGAAATAGGCCAATTCAGCAGCTTTTTGTTCCATTTCCCACGGAGTAAAATTCTCATCAGTACGAGTCAATGGAATGGCTCCCTGGCGTCTGATATCCATATAAAGGACACGCCGAGCATAAATACCCTGTTTAACTTCTATTCTGACGGGTTGAATATCTTTTATAAGAAATCAGAGAAAGACCCGACGATTTTTTCCAGGAAATCCCCAACGAAAGATACACACTATTCCGTCTTTTATATCAAATCGATCATAACCACTACCTATGATAAACTAAGCCATTCTAATGGTCTGGCTTTCTAAACAAAATGTTTTATTTTCAAATCACCTTTGTTATATATTATTATTTTCTCTGTTTCGCTGCAACATGCGGCTTAAAAAAAACTAGTTTGAGTTGTATGTTAAACTGATCCAACACGACAAATACACATAAAAGAATAACAAAGAATTAAACAGGTAAACGGATTAAACATGGGTGTATCATATATCTATATAAAAGAAAAGATATAAACAATATAACTTTTTAGGGAACTTGTTAGCGTAATTGTTGACAAGATGTTTATGGTTATATTTTATAAATGTAGTTTTTTTTAACAGGTTTTTGGTTATATTTTATATATTTAGTTTTTTTAATAGCAAAGGTTACATTGTTTCTACTTCTACTCCTAAAATACATCAATAAATACTAATTATACCTAGGGTTGTAAACGAACCGAACGAACACGAACAAGACCTTGCTTGTTCGTGTACGTTTGTTAAAAAAAATATGTGTTCACTAAATGTTCATGAACACTAACCGAATGAAAATTTATGTTCGTGTATGTTTGTTAAGGAAATGAACTTATTCGTGTTCGTTTGTATATGTTAATTTTAGATGCTGAACGAAAACGGACATTGATGAATACAAATGAACACAAACTAATGTTCATGAACAAAAATGAAAACAAACGAACAAAAATAAACATTCATAAACAGAAACAGAATATATAATACACCGACACTTATTTAATATTTTATTTGTCAGAATTTTGAAGTATTAAAATAAAACATATAAATCAAAAACACTAATGAACTATTAAACACAAACGAACACGTTCACGAACATAAATGAACGAACGTAGCCTCTGTTTATGTTTATTGATTTAACTAAACGAACGAAATCTCTTGTTCGTGTTCGTTTGTTTAATAAACGAAAGAACTTCTCACTGAATGGTTTACGAACTGTTTATCGAACCTTTAGTTCGTTTGCAACCCTAATTTATACCTGATTGTTTTTTTTCCAATCTTTTTTAAGGTCAATGGATATTTCCGGGTATAGTAAGAAAGAGAAATAACTTCTAATTTAGGAGTTAATAGGAAGGAAGCTAAATATGTTTTCGAACCTTCTCTTTCAAATTCAAAGGGACATATATATATTGGTAATCAGAGGGCCACTCTAAGGGACATCGATAGGTAAAACACGCGAATATTTCATCGATTGGATTTTTAATCCAAGAAAATTTAAAACCCAATATGTTTTCCAATCGATATGTTTTTGTTTGGAAATCATATTTTAATTTATAACTCATCGGGTATACTATGTTGTATACCACGGATATTTCTCATAGTCATAACTTAATTAACGGGATTCTTGCGCTTTTGCCCTCCTGCTAAGAAAGCATTCACTTATCGACTCATTTCTTAAAATACCTCAATTGGTACACACAAGAAATAGGCCAATTCAGCAGCTTTTTGTTCCATTTCCCGCCGAGTAAAATTCTCATCAGTAGGAGTCAATGGAATGGCTCCCTGGTCTCTGATATCCATATAAAGGACACGCCGAGCATAAATACCCTCTTTAACTTCTATTCTAACGGATTGAATATCTTTTATAAGAAATCGGAGAAAGGCCCGACGATTTTTCCAGTAAATCCCCAACGAAAGATACACACTATTCCGTCTTTTATATCAAATCGATCATAACCACTACCTAGATTCCACGAAATTGTGCACCACAAATAGGAGCTAATAAAAAGACCCGCGATCCCATAGAAAGAGATCACAATTCCTTGTGAAAAAAAAAAAACGATTTCCTAAGACGGAAATAAAGATATCAAATTTCTACCAAGATAATTCGAGGTTCCAACCAACAAGAATCCTAATGAACCTAAAAAAAGGATAATAGCCCAGGAGAAATTCCTTGTTTTTCAAGCCCCCTTTATAGGTTCTATCCATATATGTTCTGATCGACAACTCATACTTGATCCCGTTGCTTTTTTGGAATTGAGAGAATACCCCAAATGAATTTGACTTTAGTCCGTTTGTTTCCGAAGTAACTCGCATCAACTAGCACTAGTTTGATGCGAACCTTTAGGAGTTATTCATTAAATTGGTTAGATCTAAACTAATAGCATACCCTTCGTATTATCTCACTAAAGATAGCCACATACATATAGATAGACCAACGTTATAGTTCAGCCATCCGCCGATTCGGGTCTATTTGAAAATAGCTAGAACATAGCATTTTCTGGAGACATAAGAATTTTTCGGCGGAAGCCGCTTATACAATGGATATCCGTATTATGATACAAACGTCAATTGAAAAAAAAAGAGATGAGATTTTGTGCCATCGGCTCTAAACAATCTTGTTTTTTTAACATGAAGAAATAAAGAAGCCATTGCGATTGCCGGAAATACTAGGTGTACTAAAGGGATAATTGAGAGAGTAATATGATAAAAAGGTATTTCTTATTTTATTCTTGGAAGTCCAGTTCTGCGTCACAAACTTTTTTCACACCAGAGGTCTCTTAACAATATTTATAGAGCAAAAAAAAAAAAAAATTCTTTTTTCCTTAGTTTATTTGATCAAATAAAAACGCCACTCTGGGATTGCTGAATGATAGACAAATAACAGACTAAAAAATATAATCAATATATAAAGCAACAGAACCATCATAGTATTTTTGAATTCCTCTGAAAGGAAGGGTGGTAAGTTGATCATTTACCGATCGGGGGGTCTGATCGATCCTATTTTTTCTTTATTTTATGGAAGGTAAGGGTCAATTTTATTATAGAGCCGTACGCAATGCATAATGCCCGTACGGTTGTTCGATTCTATCTTTTTTTCTTATTATTCTTTTCTCTTTCTTTGTATCTTCCCCTCGTATCATGAAAAATAAAGAATCCTTTTATTATCTTATATTATCAGGGTAATGATCCATCAACCTATCGGTTCTTTTTCTGAAGTAGCAACGAGAGAATTCATCCTGGAAGTGGGAGAACTGCTGAAACTACGTGAAGACATGGAAAGAGATGTTTTTATGTCAGCAGCAACAGAGGCCCAAGCTTATGGAATTGTTGGTCTTGTAGCGGTTGAATGATAATAGCCTAGATTTCACGTCAATCCTGAAATTCACCCTGCCGAGTTTAATGTTAATATTCTATGACTTTTTTAATTATTCTATATTCTATTGAATAAAGGTAATTCATAGTCATCCGGTTCGGATCGAGCCCATTATGTATATGATTCAACATGCCAACGATTAAACAACTTATTAGAAATACAAGACAACTAATTAGAAATGTCACAAAATCCCCCGCGCTTCGGGGATGCCCTCAACGTCGAGGAACATGTAATAGGGTGTATGTGCGACTCATTCCTGTTAGTCTCGACTCTAGGGATAATTTTTTTCGCTATCTTTTTTAGAGAACCGCTGACAATTTCAACTAAAAAATAAAAAATGAAATGATTTTTCACTATCGCAATTGGGAGGCTCATTACTTCAATTAGTCCCCGTGTTCCTCGAATGGATCTCTTAGTTGTTGAGAAGGTTGCCTAAAATCGGTATACAAGGCGTACCTAGTAAAACTTACAAGTAAACCAGATATAAAGATGGCGACTAGGGTTGCTGTTTGCATAATTATATAATTTCAAGACCACAATGGATCTATGATAAGATCGTTTATTTACAATGGGATGGTATACAAAGTCAACAGATTTCAATGAATACAATAGGATTTATGGCTACACAAAATGTGGAGAACGGTTCTAAATCTGGTCCAAGACGAACTACTATAGGGAATTTATTAAAACCCTTGAATTCTGAATATGGTAAAGTAGCTCCGGGGTGGGGAACGACCCCTTTGATGGGCGTCGCAATGGCACTATTTGCGGTATTTCTATCTATTATTTTAGAGATTTATAATTCTTCTGTTTTATTGGATGGAATTTCAATGAATTAGATCTATAAGAACCCAAGACCTAGCTTTTCAATAAAAAATGAATCCTTTAGAGCTCGGATTTCTAGCTCATTCTATTTTAGTAGTTCGACCGTGGAATTTCTTTGTTTGTGTATTTCTGGAATATGAGTGTGTAACTTGTTTCCTTTCTAGGGAAGATATTAATCGCATAGACAATGGAATTTCCATAATGGTTGAAGAAACTTCTAACATTACTTGCGAATAAAAATTCTTGTTGTGCCCCAAAAATGCAGTCTGTTTAGAATCATTAACAGAAAGAATCAAATGATTCTGTTGATACTTTTGAATGATTAAACGTTTCACAATTAGTAAACTGGATTTATTGTCATAACCTGCATTTTCCAACAAAATCGATCCATTTAAACCATGATCATGAGTAAGTACATAAATATACTCCTAAAAGATAAGTGGATATAAGAAGTAGTGAGATCTATCTCGCCTTTGGAATTTCTCCATTTGAAAGTCTATTTAAATGAAAGGTAGAGGATTTTGGGGGTTCTAAATGATACATAGTGTGATACAGTCAAAAGAAAGTATTATAGTACAAACCGAATAGATACCTTGGCTACACATAAACTTATAAACAGATTCTCTATCCTCTCTTTTTCCCTTTAAAATTAAGTATTTATGTTCGTTTTCATTATAGGATAGCAAGATGATTAGAAACCCTTTAGTTTTTTCAACCCAATCGCTCTTTTGATTTTGGAAATGTTTTTATCAATATAATGTTTCTTATACACATACTTCTCCATTATGGAATGGAGAGTGGTAATATTTAGGATTCATTAAAAAATCAAGAGTACATTCCTGGGAGAAAGCCTTTCCGTATTGGGCACTAATATTTTTTTAACGTCTAATTAGATCGGGTAATCATTCAAATTAAGAATGGAAGCTCGTTGCTTTTTCTTTCCCTATAGTCAAAATGAAATGAATTGAAGCCGTAGGGCCCTATCCATTTATTAATTCGACCCATCTTGAAATTGACTTCGATTTGCTCCCTTTGAATAATTTAAATGAATAATTTAAATTTTAAATGAAGGCATTGTATCGAACCGGAAAGAATAAAATATTCTCAGAACTCTCTATTGATACGGCATGCTATTTTTTCCATTCATTCCCTTTCAGGGTCAGTCGTGGTCTTCCAAAACTTTACCGATGGTATGGACGAATCCCTCGCTTCATCTAAATGTGTAAAAGAACCTAGCCGCATTTAAAAGTCGAGTACCTAACCCAAATAGAAAAAAGGTATGTAGATACAATCAGAATAAAATAAAATGATTAAATCAAAGCATTAATCTACATCTACGAAATTAAAAAAAGATATAAAAAAAATTTCTAACATATTTGGAACATAAAAATGACTAAATCAGATAATTTTAGTGAAAATCAAAATATCAAGAGAAAGCACGAAGAGGATGAGGATTTTTTCAATTTTAGTCTATCCAATTCAAAACAATATTTTGAATTAAAGAATCAAAACAATATTGTAGAATCCTTTTTAGAATCGATCGATAAACTACAAATATTACTCAAAGGAGATTTTCCTTTGCAATTAAGATGGACTGGACGTTTGAATCAATTGAATCAAAAAATAATGAATAATATCCAGATATATGGTCTCCTGGTTAGCCTAATAAATGTAAGAAAAATTTCTATATCCTATATTCAAAGGAAAGAAATGAACTTGAATATAATTTATTTTTTCATATATAGTAACTTTATTTTTATAATAATATATAGCTTTTTAATATTCTATTATTTAATATTGTAATAATATATTGACTTTTAAGTTTAATATATTTTTATGTTATTATTTTACTTTTGTAAGCCCATATTTTCTTTTTCATTTATTATTGTTTTTTAATTTATTTATTCTCCTTAAATCATATTTTCGTTTCGATTACTTTGATATTTATTTAATAACTTATGTTTGTTAATTTTTTTCTAAGACCATAAACAATGATTTCATTCTTATAATAATATATAGTTTTTTAATATTTTATTATTTAATATTTTAATAGTATATTATTATATTTACTTTTAAGTTTTAACATACCTTTAGTTTTATTTTACTTTTTTTTTAAATTAAATTTTTTATCATTTATTTTTTACTTTTAGTAATTCATTTTCTTTTTTCAATCATATTTCCAATTATCAGTTAATTTTAAATTTCTCTAATAATTTACGTTTGTTAATTTTTTTCTAAAAACATAGGTACCGTTTGTGTTTAATTATTTCCCTCTACATTCCGGTATAAGTTTTGTTAACATTATATTGTATTCAAAATAAAGTATTTATTTGGTGTCGTAAAACGGTATGATGGTAAACTAGGTTCGTTAACGTCACGCGTTGCGGCGAAACGAAGAAAATGACTGTAAAACAAATGTTATTTGAAATTGAAGTATGTTGTTTAGAAAGGTAAACCGTCAGAATTGGTTTACTTCTAAAGGTTCACATCAAAGTAGTGCTAGTTGATGCGAGTTACTTCGGAAACAAACAGACTAAAGTCAAATTCATTTGGGGTATTCTCTTAATTCCAAAAAAGCAACGGGATCAAGTATGAGATGTCAATTAGAACATATATGGATAGAACCTATAAAGGGGGCTTGAAAAACAAGTAATTTCTGCTGGGCTATTATCCTTTTTTAGGTTCATTAGGATTCTTGTTGGTTGGAACCTCGAGTTATCTTGGTAGAAATTTGATATCTTTATTTCCGTCTCAGGAAATCATTTTTTCCACAAGGAATTGTGATGTCTTTCTATGGGATCGCGGGTCTTTTCATTAGCTCCTATTTGTGGTGCACAATTTCGTGGAATGTAGGTAGTGGTTATGATCGATTTGATATAAAAGACGGAATAGTGTGTATCTTTCATTAGGGATTTCCAGGAAAAAATCGTCGGGTCTTCCTCCGATTTCTTACAAAAGATATTCAATCCTCCAGAATAGAAGTTAAAGAGGGTATTTATGCTCGGCCTGTCCTTTATATGGATATCAGAGGCCAGGGAGCCATTCCATTGACTCGTACTGATGAGAATTTTACTCCGCGGGAAATGGAACAAAAAGCTGCTGAATTGGCCTATTTCTTACATGTACCGATTGAAGTATTTTAAGAAATGAGCCGATAAATGAATGTTTTCTCAGCAGGAGGGCAAAAACGCAAGAATCCTCTTTTTCTAGAACATAACTTAATTGAGGTCATACTCCCGTTAATTGAAGTATTGTTTTTTTTTCCAATCTCGTGAATGGGGATGACTTTTTATCCATAGACCTCTTTTAAGGTCTATGGATATTTCTCTTTCTAACCAAACAATGACTAGTACACTTAATGTAATTCCTAATACAAGAGTAAAAATAGGGATAAGCACCCATATGATCCCATAGACCTCTTTTTAGGATTCCAATTCCAGAGGATAAGTTACTACCAATGGGATGTCTCGTGAAGGGTCTTGACTCGTGAGTGGCTGTGGTTGAACAAGTGGATTTGATGTTGGTGATGATGGAGGATCAAATTGCTCGGGGTTTGTTTGGATAAATAGTGAAGATGAAATATGAGTAGGTGCAATTATGTCATCATCATTCACTTGGAACTTTCTTTTCCTTGTGTATACACATGTTGGATAAGGAGTTTTTGTATGAGTATTGGTAATAGGAGTGAAAATGGCTTGTGATGGGAATTGAAATGTTGTGAAAGTAGTGGATTGACTAACAGCTGTTGAAACAAGTGGTGTCTCAACGACTGTTGGCTTAACATCTGTTGTACCTTTAGGAGTATCAACATCTGTTGCAATGGAGGATGGTAATAGTGATGAAGGTTTTGTTTTCTACCATTTAGCAGGTATTTTTGTGGTGAAGGTGTTTGTTTAGGGGTAGCAGTGGGTGGTTTTTCAGAACCAAAAGTGGTTTTGAGACTAGCAGTGGTTGGCTTTTTGGGTGTTTGTGTTTGTGGTTTAGAAAATATGGCAAATGGTGGTTTGTTGTGTTTGAATGATTTCCTTCTGTTTGAAGTGCCAAGATCTTTTGTCTTGATTTCCCATTTTTTCAACTCCTTTTGCTCCTTTTTCCAAATCCTCTCCTTTGTTTCATTCTGATTCTGGATAGTCTTTTTGTTTGCAATTTCTTCATCTGCTTGAATGTTCAGGGTTTCATCAATTCCCTTTTCCTTTTCTTTGACAGGTTTTTCAGCAAAGGTTGCAGAAGGCTTCTTTTCAGGATTTGGGTTTTGTCTTGGTGTAGCTTTACCAAAGTTTTTCATGTTGTGTCTCTCCCCTTTTTGGCATCATTTTCTTCCTTTTCAAAGACAGGTGCAGGGGTAGTGCTAGTCAATTTTACCAGGGCTTCTTTGATGCCCCTGATATCAGCCTGAGTATCCTTGTATCTTGCCTCAACCATAATTTTTACAAACTCCATTTTTGTTTTGTGTTGTGTTGAGCAGAAAGCAATTCCTGTTGATGAGATAGAATAGGTTGGACAACATTCCAAAGCTCTTGGGAATATTGTTTTGGTGTTGGCTGACTTTTGGAAGCTTGTACCAAAAACTGAATTGATTGGTTCATTATTTGTGCAAAAGTGGTTTCTATTGTAGAGAGCCTCTCCGTCAAATCTTGGTATTTTAAACCATCACCCAGCTTAATGGGATCATCTGATTTCCCACCAGTGGTGGTTGTATCACCTATTGAAACAGGGGGATTCTCCAAATGTTCATCAACTGATGCCCCCTTTTCTTGGTACTAGGGACTTCCCTCTGTAGTGGTTACCTTAGACAACACACCAGTGGTTACCTTGGTAGCATCAATAGTGGTTGCCTTCAAGGGAGTTTTAAGTATGAAACTACTGTCCAGATGTAGATCAGTGGATCCAACATCTGTAGTAGCTGCTCCACTTGAACTACTAGCTAGAATTTCGTGAAATTCTAGTGGTGTAGCCTCCTCAGCAGTTTGTGGGATAACCAATTGAGGTGGTTCAGATACAGCTATAATAACCCTCCTAAAATATTTAGGACACCCCTAAAGGTCCTAAAATATACCCCGTACGTGAAAAACGGACCCGGAATAACCCTATACTTAGAAAAATCAACAAAAATCAAGTTTGGCAGTCTCTTGCGGGGCGCGACTGAGACCACTATGGTGTTTCGTGGGCCGCGACTACCATTGATTGTCGGACAAGTCATAGTGCCACGTGGCACGTGACTCACCAGGTCTACATTGATGACTGGTCAAAGCTATACGTGACACGCATGTCCTCGCAGGCTGCAAAGGACTTCCTTGTCTCCTTCGCGGGGCGCGAACCGCCCTTGTCCAGACTATAAATAGAGGTCAATCAATTCATTTCCAACTCGTTCAACTTTCAAAATTCTCTCTCTAATTCTCTAGTAGTCGAATTTCTGCTCGGGCATAATACCGACTATTTAGCGAAGTTTTGCCTCGTTGTAAGTACTATAACTCTGCTGTTACCCTACACGATCGATTTAGGATTCCGTAATGCATGTCGACTCTTCCCGACTCATTCATTGGAATTCTGTCTCATGTGTACACCCGATTGATTTAGGATTCCGTAATGCATGTCGGCTCTGCCCGACTCAGTCATTGGAATTCTGTCTCGAGTTGTACGGTTAATTTGAATTGGTTATTTTACTAACACATGTGCATTATTTGATTTAATAGATAATGTAGGACCGGTTTTTCGACCGTTCGATTGCGTAACGAACGTTTCACGTGCGGAATCCGTGAACGTGCGTGACCGAACACACAATAACGTACTACTTAACGTGATTCGATTGCTAGATTTGACGTGTACGGTACAAAATCACGAATATACAACTTTCTCTCACTACTTTCTCTCTCTAGAAAGTCTTCTCCTCCAAGTCTCCTCCTAAACTCTTTCAAGAACTTTTCTAAAGTCTTACTAAAATTATGACATAACCTCCTATTTATATGGTCAAGGCACTTTAATGATAGTTATCATTAATTACAAGTTTGCCACCTTGCCATTTCTATCTAGATACGACATTATGCGCTTGATATCTTCCGGCTTTTCACTACGACTCGGATTGACGAAGGCGATAGACAATAAATGCATCAACAATCTCCCCCTTGGATATTGCCGTAGTCAATCTCGTAGTGAAACTCGTCTTTCTCTCTCTTTCTAAGACTCGAACAAAGATGTAGTCGACAGACAACTGCACTAACAAACTCCCCCTTGAATGTTGACGGAATCTTTAGTGAGAGTCTTCAACTACTCTAGCTCGAACAGAATCCCGGTGGATCTGTCTTCAGCTTCTGTTGCTCTCTTTCTTCAGACTCTTCAGGCTCCCCCTTTCGTCAAGCTTCCGTGCTTTTGGGATCGACGCCTGGCTTTCCGTAGCAACATATCAAGAAACCTGCACATCTCAAACACACAATTATAACAAACAATATTGTGATTCAACTTAATGAATCAACTAAACATTTGAGAATTTTCACATTTAAAACTGATAAAATTTGAAACATTCCAATTTCTAATTCAAATTTAATGAATTATCTTAAACATTTCAAACCATTAACCAACCTGTCTGTTCATCATGTTTAGCCTTTGAGATTTTGAAAATCAGCTCTCCAACATCAGTTGTCGAAAATCTTTTTGGATTTTTGAAAATAAGAAACATAAATGCAATAACAAAAATTAAATGCAGAAATGAAATATGTACAGACATATTTTTGTGAGTTTGTGTAAGAGGATCATATCAGTTTTTGAGACACATCACACGCACCGTTAAGCTTTTAGACATTTTAAGTTCTAAACGATTCACGTTGATTGACGATATAGTTGTCCTCTTAAATTTTCATACAATTTTCAATCTATTCAGGATACTATTTAAGTGTTTTATGAACTTAGTTCGATTCATGTGTCCCACCTCTTGAATATACTCCCGTATCCAGAATCCCAATATTCAGTCTTACAGGCAAGAATACTACAATGATATCTGTACATAAATTAGGGGTTAAATGCGAGAACTGAGGGATCTCAGGTCAGAACTTCCGTTCAGCACAGAGATATCAGCTTCGACTTAGCAGTGTGTCCCCTTTAGAGGATCTTTTCAGCTACAACAGATGATTATCAATTTTATTGTCTAATCAGCTGAGGGCTTTATGCTATGTTTCAAGCATTTTGCGGAAAGTATTAGCCAAGGACTAGGTCAGAACTACCGTTCAGCAGAAGTCCCGGAATAATACCCCAGACATCATAGAGTATAAACACCTAGTATATCAGAATACGAGACCTTTCAAACGAGATTTCAGGGGTTACCTATATATCCAAGTAGTGTTCCCCACGAATTTCACAAGTTTGAAATTTTAGGTTTATATCCCGAATAAATCTACTAAATGTACAAAAACCTATCGTCACATCATCAGTGAGACCGTTTATTACATTTGACATTACATTTCTTTAGCATGCTGTGATAGTCCACTGATTTACTATCATTTCCTCTTTTTCACAACAAAACTCGGTTTTAAATTTTTAATGTTTTTGACATTTTCAAATTTTCTAATTTTTTTTTTAAATTTTTCTCCCCCTAAAATCAAAATATCTTTCAATTTTGATTTTCTGAGAAAATTTGAAACAAACTGTACAAACTTGACAACACGATGAGAATCACTTCAATTCTCCATCCACTTGGCATAAACAATCCGAACTCCCCCTCACAACAAACTATTTTCCCATTATGATTTCAAAACACTTAAGTTTGTTTTAATCAAAATGGTTTTTCCAGAAAATATAAGTTTGTTTACCAAACATTTTAGGTACGGGGTTACTTCATCATTTTGTTTTCTACACAAAATTAGGAAAAACCAAGTACAAGTTAATGTCCTTGATTTACCATTTGCAGTCCAGAATCCTCTGTACCACTTGCAAAAATATAAACTCGTCTAATACCACTTGAAAGAAAAACACAAACAAACCTTTTTACCGTTTGTTTGATTGACGTTACTGATTAGAATTTTAGACAGATGTCGATTCATGATCCACGATACCATCTTGGGATCTCCGGCAAGTCAGGTTTTTCTATTTGAAAAGTTTCACCCAAGCCTGACTATCCTTGGGTGATTTTGAATTCGTGTTCAACAATGGTGGCAAGTTTGTATCATCCAATGTTAAACCTGAATTCTCAGTTTTTATCTCAACAACAGGCTCTTCTGGTTTCGACACACCAGAATCATTGCCTGAATGTGGCTTGTCTGACTTTGATGAGCCAGATTCATCGCCGACATGTGGCTCCTTTGCTTCCGAAGAAACAGATTCATCGCCACAGAATGTTACCTTCTTCTTTATCTCCTCTTTTGTCCTCAGATTTGCATCTGATGAATTCATCTTGCTTGACTTTGAAATTGAGGAAGTGGATTCATCAGAACTCTTATTCAATCTGTCCGGTGAACCCGAGGACAAAATCTTCTCCAGATATTCTCTGGCTTTCTTCCTCTTCTTTCGCAGTTTATCTTTTTGCCCTTGAGAAAGCTTCACTTTCTTTTCTTGAACTTTATGTTCTTGGACCTTCTGTTCTTTGACATTTTGTTCTGAAACTTTCAGTTCCTTGGGCTTAACAGTGACTGGTTTCTTTGCCAACTTCTGAGAATTAACCCTCAATCTTTCATTTGATTTCCTTGGGCAATCTCTGGCAATGTGTCCTTTGATTTGACAGTTAAAGCATCTTCTCGTCTCAAATCTCTATCTCTGGCAGTTAACAGCAATGTGTCCTTGATAACCACATTTGTAGCACACTCTGTTATCGTACCAATCACCATTTTCACACCAAACACTCAGATCAAAGCACTGTTTGGCTTGGTGATACTCTTTCCTCCTCTTGATTGTTGGATTTGTCTTTTGAGCACTGTGGTCTGACCTGCACCACTTATTACCAACAATTTTTGAGTTTTCGTTTTTCAATTTTTGTACTTTTTGATTGTGATTGGATGATTAATCTGATGAGCTTTTATTTTCTTTTTGAACAATTTTCAAATTTTTAACAATTTGTTTTTGTTCAACAATCTTCTTAACAGGTTTTTGCTTTGAGCATTCACCTATTTCAGTAGATTGCAAAACAGTATTTTTGAATTTTTCTTTTAATTCTAAAAACAATTTTTGTTTTTCAATTTTTTCATTTTCATCATCAGATTTCTCATCACAATCTTCAACTTTGACATTGTCAAAGTTTGTGACATTGTCACTTATTGGAATTGAATTGATTGGTTTTGGACATGGAATATTCACATACATTGAAGAAATCACAAAACCTTTCAATTTATTTTCAAGCTCGTTGATTTTCTTTCGAGCTTGTTCTCCTTCTTTTTCAAGTTGAATAATCTTCTGAAGATGAGAATTTATCATTTTTTGCTTTTCGATGTTATTTTTACTAAATACATCTCTCCCATCTTCTAGAATTTTTATTTGACTTTGAAAATCTTTTTCAATTTTTACTTTTTCGTTTTCTAAATTTTTTATTTTAATTTTCAAAACATTTTCTGAATTTTTAAGATTTTCGTTTTCTAATGTCAAACTCTCTAAATCCCTCAAGAGTTTGGCATTTTCTGATTTTAGATTTTCACAGTTTGAGCACTTCTCTATCATTTTTTCAGCTTCAGCTTTCTTTTCCTTTTTCAAAACAGAAATTTCTTTCGTTTGTTCCTCTCCCACTTGAACACTCTTGCTTTTCTTTAGTATTGATTTTACACTTTGACTTTTCTTCTTCTCAGCATTTCTCTTCATCTGTTCTTCAAGTCTCTCAATGAATTGACAAATTGTCAATCTAGAGTATTCTCCAGTCCTTTTTAAGTCCAAAAGATATGTACTCCATTCTTGTTGAGGTATGGAATTGGCTAATCTTTCAACCCATTCATTTGGACTTTTCTGAATACCCTTCTCAGACATTGAGCGAACCAGATGGCTATACCTCTCAATGATAATCTTTGTGTTTTCTCCTGGATAACCTGAAAACGAATCAAATTCTTTCTTTAATACATTTATTCTATCAAATGTCTCTTGATTCATATTAAAGAAATTTGTATCCATGATTCGGTAATGAAAAGATTCACAAAAACGGATTTTCAATCAATACAAAAATTTCACACAATCAAATAACTATCAAAGATCGGATCGAGTGTGGATTCGCTCATGCGAATATCTGATGCTTGACAGATTACCTGAAACAATTCAAACAACACTGATTAGAATCGGATGGCAACTTGTTCGAATTGCGGCTCTATTTGTTGCACTTTAAACTTGAGCAACAAAATCCCTTGAACTAAAATTGTGACCCGATAATACAAGACAAATTGATAAAATGTTTCAACAAAAAGTGATCACATTGGCCAATGAAACAATTTATCAAATCAAATGCAACTTTGATTAATGATTACAATATTTCTTTGATTTATTCGAAATTCACATGTAAATTTATAGAGAATGGCCGACCCTTTTTTTAATTGTTAAAAAATATGATTGGGCCGAACAAAAGGTAATGGGCGGTGCAATTATACCAACAGACAACTGCTTAAATGGAATTAATGGGCTGACAACTTTCTAAAGGTTGAATCGATTATGTCAGATGTCACATGTGTTCACATGCAAACAATAACAACAACTTATTAAATGGGCGGTGCTTATCAACGTCGATGATTGGGCCTTTCTAAACAAGTGGGTCGGTGAGTTTTGGGCTTCACATGGGACAACAACCTGCCATCAATCAATTTTAATTGAGCCAATAAGTGTATTTGGGCGGTGGATTAAAGAACTTGGATTGGGTCAAAACTTGTTCAGTGGGGCGGTGTATGAATGACAACCACTATCCACAATACTTATTTCTTTTTAACAGGCGGTGAACAATCACTGATTGAGCCTTGTAGTTGTTGGGCGGTGACTTTAAAAAATGGCCGACAACTGTTACGAGATCAGGCTTTATGAAGAAGATGACTTATGAGCGGACCAACATGTGACATATCAGCGAGCCTGTTATATCTGACTAAAAAGCGAACCACAATTGAAACCTTTGGAGCGGTCCTCAACTGTTTGAATAAGCGGATCACACTTGTTCAATGAGCGGGCCTCAACTGGTTTGTTTGAGCGAACCATACACTTGTTCACAAAAGCGGTCCATGTCAGATCTGATCGTATGACGCAAAATCGGACCGAAAATCCGCGATTACTCCTAAACGACTTGGAGTTTCGAGCTGAAACTTGGTAGGGTTGTAGATCGGGTCTATACGCACAACATATCCAAAAATCAGACGAAACGGACCGTGAAATCACGTTCAATTTGACGAATTTCCGTAAAAACCGTAAGAAATGAGTAGAAGATGAAGAAATAGGTGAAATCGGATCTGAATCGCCTCTGAAATCGCTGAAATCTGTACGAGAACGATGTGTTTGATCAAGCAATCGAGCTCCTAGCTCTGATACCAATTGTAGGACCGGTTTTTCGACCGTTCGATTGCGTAACGAACGTTTCACGTGCGGAATCCGTGAACGTGCGTGACCGAACACACAATAACGTACTACTTAACGTGATTCCATTGCTAGATTTGACGTGTACGGTACAAAATCACGAATATACAACTTTCTCTCACTACTTTCTCTCTCTAGAAAGTCTTCTCCTCCAAGTCTCCTCCTAAACTATTTCAAGAACTTTTCTAAAGTCTTACTAAAATTATGACATAACCTCCTATTTATATGGTCAAGGCACTTTAATGATAGCTATCATTAATTACAAGTTTGCCACCTTGCCATTTCTATCTAGATACGACATTATGCGCTTGATATCTTCCGGCTTTTCACTACGACTCGGATTGACGAAGGCGATAGACAATAAATGCATCAACAGATAATAACCAGGAGATTCTTAGGAAGCCTTAGTATTATCTAAACTTGCAATGTGAGTACATTCTCTTTTTGTAAATCTTTTTTTGAGTCAAAATGTTTTACCAAAACCTCAAATGTTTTAACTTACACTTAACAGTAATAGAGTATTTGTGATTCTACAATTACTGTTGGTAGGTTGAGGTTTTGTATACAAAATTTGTAAGATGTTACCATTGAACAAAGAGTTAGCCATTGAGTAATATGACCCACAAGTCGGGTTGACAGTACTGATTGAGTAATTGATTAGATATAAGCAAATGTAATTGCGAGTTGCCCTCAATTATGTAAAAGTGATAAAACTGTTTTGATTAAACTGGGATGCACTCACCTGTATCTCTTGCTGGAGAGCACTGAAGGCTTAGAATAGTGGCTATAAAAGTTACCTAAATAAACAAGACATTTTGTTTTCTATAATTAGGGTTTACCCCTAACTAATGTATTATCAAATGAACTTGGGTTTTATCCCTATAAATGTTTCATATAAAAGTTTGGTGTTTTATTCTGATAAAAATATTTCCTAACTATGGTCCTGATGTATTCCACTGCCAAATTAATAAAAAAACGATACCACCCGATCTGATGCTCGCGGCCGCCCGCTCCCGGGTAGGGGTCGGGGGTTGCGACAGAAGGTGATATCAGAGCTACAGCCACTGATTTAAGCCAAAGAAGTGTTCTGCTGACACTGAAATCTCAAATTCTGTGTTAGGAAATAATTTATGTGATTGTGTGTTATTTGTTGTTTGACTATTTGTTAGTTTATAGTAGGAGTGATCAAGCAACATCGGACGCTTATCGTCATTTAGATAGTTCACCGAAAATTGAGGGAACATCATCCCAGCCTGATCCCTCAGGATATTCAGCCGATACAGAAGAGGGAATATTTATTTTTAAGGCACAATCGGAGGAACCTTTTACTACTAAGAAAAGAGGTTGGTTTAATAGAGGGGCTCATGAGAGGAGAAAAAGAATGAAGAAGTTACAGCAATAGAGTGGAATAGTCAGGGCCAATAGGGAGGAAGATGCACAGATTCAGGAAGTGACTAGTAGACCGCCTTGGGAAGAAGAATTAGATAGACAGTTGGCCAATTTCCACATGTTAGCTACTACAGCCGTAGATACTAACCAAAATCAAGTAGCCAAACCGCCACTTTTACCTTTGTTCCCAGACCAACTCCATTTCCAATCCCTAATATAGACCCTTATGAGATTCCCAGGATTCCCCCACCAAACCCCATAGCACAGTACACTGACCTTAATCCTTTAGATCCCTTTTGGAGTAGCGAATGGTGGACGCAGAGTATAATAAGAAACCCATACCCTTATGGACAACCTATCCCTCAACACCCTGATCCTGTACCAACACCCATGCCACCTATGAGCCAGGAAAATTTGGAGGAACTTCGCTCATTAGGTGATGAATTAGTAGAGGAAGGAGATAGAATACGAATAATAGGAGAAAAACTTATGTGGAAACAGGTCGTGTGTGACATACATGATTGGATACATAACTAGATATGTGTGTAATTTTGTACTCTATAAAATATATATATATATATGTGTGTGTGTATATATAAGTATAAATGCATACTACCTTTAATTTTCAGTTGTAATTTGTAATAGATGCATATATATATATATATATATGTATATATATATATATATATATGTATATATATATATATATGAGAAAGAGTAAATGTCGCAATGATCGACATTTATGACCAACTTGTTCGTGTGATTGTGTATAAATAATTGTACTTAATTCTATTCTATGATAATTAATACCTGATAAATGTTTACAATTCAGATGTCAAACAAAGTAAATTAGGAAAACCAAAATAATAAGAATAACGGAAACCAAATAGATAACAGTGCTATTCAACATATAGTGGCACAAGGAATTATAGATGCCATACCTTATATTATCAAGACTGTTAAAGAAGCAGATATATCTGCAAATGGCAGTAAACGTCAACACACTGAACCAAGTCACAATATGAATAATGATAATTGTCACACCCCGACCACGTAAAACAACAAAACGTGGCGGAAACGTCGGGGAGTGTTGTAACAGAATCATTGTTTCACAACCATGAATTAAACAAATTTCGTTCTATTGAATTAAATGAGTTACAATGTCTTAACAATAAAGAAACATAACAAAATTAACTAGTCTTGCATCTTTTAATGTCACTAAGGCCTCGTCCAATCCTATGTGAGCATGCATCAATATCATCATCAAACATCATCAACTATCGTACCTGAAACACATGTGAAAGTACGTCAGCATAAAAATGCCGGCGAGTACATTGGTTTTATGAAAAATAGGATTCATGACTTAGGTTTAAGAAAATGTTTAACAAAAACTTGTCATTAATCCAGTTTAAGTGTTTGCTTTTATAAAACGTTTGAAAATCGATGATAGATAGGTATAGTTAAAAAGAATGATGTAAGGTTAAGTGAATAACCAAGTAAAAAGGAGTTTGTATAAAACAAACTGTTTTGTAAAACAATGTCTTGTGAAAAATATGTTATTTGTGTAAAGATGTATAATTCCAAATGAATGATTTAAATAACGCTACAACATGTAATATAATACAAGCACTTATATATAGGAAGTACTAGCGGCGTATCCACCATGCTTGTATCACATTACACACGTCTCGTTACTCAAATCACTTACCCACATAAACCACCAATGTAAATTGCCCATGTCTAAACCGTTGTCAAATGTCAATCAAGTAATGTGTAAACAAAATGTCATGTATGGCAAGTGAAATATGTAATAACCAAACCATAGGTAAGAATGCACAAACAATGTACTAAGTATGCGACGGATGGACATACATAGCATGATACAAAGCATAAAATGTCTTGTAAAACGATGTACTAAGTATGCACACAATGGGCATACATAGAATGTGATGTAAAATGTACTAAGTATGATGAACATACATAGCATGAAATGTTATGTAAAACGATGTACTAAGTATGCACACAATGGGCATACATAGAATGTGATGTAAAATGTACTAAGTATGATGAACATACATAGCATGAAATGTTATGTAAAACGATGTTCTAAGTATGCACACAAAGGGGCATACATAGAATGTGATGTAAAATGTACTAAGTATGATGAACATACATAGCATGAAATGTTATGTAAAACGATGTACTAAGTATGCACACAATGGGCATACATAGCAAAAACATAATAAAATCATGTACTAATAGTGTACTAGTGAACATAGCAAGTATATGATATAAAAGCATGAAATCATGAAAGTAACAAGTAGGCACATGTGTTTCACCCCCAAAATGTTTGAAAATCAGTAAAAGAGGGGTCTATGTACTCACTTGAGGGAGCTTAGAAGTCTTGACTAACAACCAAGCAAAGCTAGAGGGGTCACGGAAATCAAACGGTACCTAATATAGGTAACTACATTAATAACCGGACCTAACTCGGAAGATCGGATAGTACGAGGGTTCGTAAACCAAATAAGTGTGGGAACTTATGTAGTATGGGTTAACAAAGCCTACATACTAAAATGAAACCTAACCTAAGTGCTTACGACCCATTACGACCCGTTTAGGTAGCTTATGCTACTTTAACGCGTCGTTTGCGTAAAACGCGTTCGGAATGCCTAACTAGTCCTATGACAAGCAAGATATGCCTTAACATGTTTAATATGGTTGCCAAAATAGTTTATATGTCAAAAGTTACGTTACATACGCTTAAAATGAATTTTAGCGCAAAAAGGGCATTTTGGTAATTTACCTAAGCCATAAGAACTACTTATCATACAACTACTTAAACGACGTGACCATAAGGTATAACCTCGGGAGGTTATTCCCTATACAACTATGGTCACCTAAAGTGTTTGGTCGGATCCTAATGATCGACCAAATGGGTCGGGTTCGAAAGTATAAGCGTTTGATTAGATCGCTTACCTTTACGACCCTAAACAAGCAAAATTCTAAAAGCGACGAGCTAAACATGCTAGAACATGTTTAGTAAAGTTAGAAAACAGGTTTGGTATCAAAACAAACGGTTTTGATACCCTAGAGTAGTTTGGTTACAAAATACGCGAGGAAACGCATTTTGGCCGAAACTACGACTCGTCACTGAGCCTAGATAACGTGGTAATCAGTAGGTATAGTCACTAGGGACTATAACCATTGTGATTACGCTCACGTTATGAAGTTCAAACGAACTTCGCGTTGACCATAAATTGGTCAATGCAGAAAGTCAAACGCAGTTTGACTTTAACGCAAAAACGAATGAAAAACGCGAAAGAAAACCTACAGAAGGTCCCCGCAAGATTGAATTCCAAGTATTTCTCAGGTATGAAGTGATAATCACTCCAACTTAGAGAAAATCTCAGAATTCAAGTGAGGAGGAAATGAAATGGGTTGGGTTTATATAGGCATGGCACAACCGTTAGGATCGTTCATCGCGAAACGTGCTTCGATCTCGGCCGTACACATGGGCCCATTGTTTTGGGAAACCTTGGGCACCCATAGATTCAGCCCATGGTTGAAAAATACCATTTGCAAGTGGTTTTGGAGTGTATAACAGCTGGAAACATGCTGTTAACAACTTTTTGCACATCCGGGGAGGCCACGCGGCCCGCTTCAGGATACACACAAAACTCAGGCGGGCCGCCTGGGCTTGTCTGATCAGCACAAACTTTCAGAAATGACAGTTTTAGCCCCTGCATGCATTTAAGTCCATTTCCAACACTTCTAAGGCCCGTAAAGCCAATTTTAAGGCCCTAAAATGATGCCTAAACATTGTGGACATGAAACATGCCCAAAAATATGCCGGAGGTTGGTTCGTTTGGCCGTACGATCGCGATGTTCGCTTAATTACGACGGAATGCGCATAAGCGCGAAAGACGATCCAAATTGAGCGACGAATGGATTTTTCTCATGCCAAACACTAAAATAAAATATTTTAATGCTTACATAAATTTTTGGATGTCCGGATGTATTCAGAACGTAAGTTATGCGCGAAAATGCAAACTTATGCACTTTTTGACGCTTTTAGTCCCTGAATGAGCATAAAGTTTATTTTAGCACACCGAACACCTCAAAGCCTATTTATAAGATATGTGAAGGATATTTAGGGTGTGTTTAACTTATGATCATGTTCCGGAAGGTCTGTTACAGTACAAATTGACATACTTTCGTAGTTTGTCGAATTTAGTCCCTTTAAGCGAATAAACTTGATTTCGGCATACCAAACCTTCCAAAAACTTATTTCTAAGTTATGTAAAGGTTATTTAAGGTATGTTAAGCCTATGTCACTATTCCGGAGTGTTTATTGCATTAAACTGGTTATATTTACGCATCAGATCGCGTATAACCTTTCAGAAAGCGATTTAAAGCCCGAAATCGAACAAGAATTGATATGTGCAAACGATACACATATTTTTACAAATCCCAAGTATGAAATGCAAAATTTCATTGGTTTGGAATTTGTTTGACGGTCACAGTGACACGGGTGTCACAGTCTCCCCTACTTTAGGAAATTTCGTCCCGAAATTTATCCGTAGGGGTCTGTCTGTGTCTTTGTGTCAAATAACCACCAGAGATATGCAAGGGATATTCCTATCATTTCCTTAACGAACATTCTTCAGAAGTGAAAATGAATGGACGGAGTCATTTTCAACAGATGCTTCCTCAGAAACGGAAATGAAAAGGATAATCAATCGGATATTCATCAACGGATATTCTTCAGAAGCGAAAAATGAATGGATGATCCATTTTCCTCAATGGATTCTTCATCAGAACGAAAATGAAGGATTAAACAAACAGATATTCATTTCCATCAACGGATATTCTTCAGAAGCGAAAATGAATGGATGATCCATTTTCCTCAACGGATTCTTCATCAGAACGGAAATGAAGGATTAAACAAACGGATATTCATTTCCATCAACGGATATTCTTCAGAAGCGAAAATGAATGGATGATCCATTTTCCTCAACGGATTCTTCATCAGAACGGAAATGAAGGATTAAACAAACGGATATTCATTTCCATCAACGGATATTCTTCAGAAGCGAAAATGAATGGATGATCCATTTTCCTCAACGGATTCTTCATCAGATTGGAAATGAAGGATTAAACAAACGGATATTCATTTCCATCAACGGATATTCTCCAGAAGCGAAAATGAATGGATGATCCATTTTCCTCAACGGATTCTTCATCAGAACGGAAATAAAGGATTAAAAAAACGGATATTCATTTCCATCAACGGATATTCTTCAGAAGCGAAAATGAATGGATGATCCATTTTCATCAACGGATTCTTCATCAGAACGGAAATGAAGGATTAAACAAACGGATATTCATTTCCATCAACGGATATTCTTTCAGAAGTGAAAAATGAGTAGCTAGTTCATTTTTCTTCAACGGGTGCTTCATCAGAATTGGAAATGAACAGGGTTCACTCTAGACGCATGACAAAACTCACTGTGGTTTCTGTGCACTAAATTCCATAATTATGTACGCATCCATAATTACGTAATTCCTTGCACAGTCCGCACAATACATTTCATAATGTGTAGGGGAAGAAAATCAAACCTGTAATGAGTGTGGCTAGACTACCATAGGGTCCTTTTAATTAGATCGACAAATGATCACTTTAATTTGACCACCAAGGAGTCTTTTCAGCTATATCATCACATGATATTCCTAACCAGATTTTTGGATCAATTTGTTTAACTAGACCACTCAAGGAGTCTAATTTATGGAATAGTACTTCACAACCCCAGGTACTTAACTACAACGTAGAAGTCCATTAAGGATTTAAGATCGTACCTTTGAATATCCTACTATGAATCCCTTATACGAAGATATGGAAGATTCTACGAGGATTTGGATAACAGAAATTTGGATCACACAAAAACATAAAAGGGAACACATAAGCACATAATCACAAAATTGATTAACTTGACCTTTAATTTGTTATCTTTGGACACAGACATTTAAAGCACACCAGGAATCCAATCCGTGGATTTCATTTGGCACTTTAATCATTTTAAAGAATCTATCTATGAAGATAGGAAAATCTTAATAGGAATTTGGCTTTGTCCTTATTGAATTGTAATGTACGTATTGAATCATACAAAGAATTCAATTAAGGGCTCCGATGAACGGTACCCATCCATAAGGATCTAATTATGAGGATAGAAAGATCCTATATGGATTTTGGAATTTGTGTAACGAGATGTGTTTCGACACCTTGCACTAGGCGTGCTTAAGTCGATACACAAGGTAGAAAGTTCATGAGGTTGAGGCGCTAGATATGCCAAGGCTACATATGAAGCAGAAATTGAAGGTTGAGCAGCAGCAGGATTTGGTAACAGCTTTGCTTTGGATTGCAAAGCGGCACATGTTAACCAAATGTCCCCATCGTCCACCGTGGGTACATTTGAAACAGGGTATTCGATCCGGATGATGACTACTACATTGATTGCACCAAGGAGCAGTTCCCTTATACGGCTTCATCCCTAAGGCGAGTCATGGTGATAGCTAAATCAACGGTCCTCTAGAGTACGACACCTATTTGCTGGGTAGTTGCAGCACCTGGTTCGGACATTTGAGTGTTGTTGTGATGAAGAGGCATCTTGAAGACAATGGAAGGCATAGGAGGAAACAAGCGAAAGATGACCAAAAGAGAATGACAACGCATGAAGATTGTGACTATTTGTTTGTTACCAAAGGCAAACAAATGAGACGGTGACTAATCAAAGTAAGCGGGTCAATATAATGTATCGCGAAGACATGCTCGCCTATAAGTGGACACTCACCCCAAGAGTTCCCAGGTAAGAGTGACTGGTCCGATACTGCGGATTTGTACGAACACTCTAGCCATAGACAGAAAACTCAGGGTACAGGCACCCACTCTTCCAGTTTGCACGTGTTCACATTATTTAGACCCAAACTTTAACGAGTTTGAAAACTCAAAAGGTACTAAGCCAAATATGAGTCAAACTGGAAGGGTTCAAAACCTTATAATAAATCATCCTAGAACAGATGATTAGTTTTCAAGGCAGATCAAATTTATGTTCTCGTTGTGGTTGTCACTTAAGGATAAGTGACGGTATTGTTTTATGACTAAACGCAAGTAAACTCGCGTTAGGGTCCTATGAAGGTTATAGACTAGGTCAAAACATTACTAATAACCTAATTCCCTATAACCATTGGCTCTGATACCAACTTTTCTGTCACATCCCGACCACGTAAAACAACAAAACGTGGCGGAAACGTCGGGGAGTGTTGTAACAGAATCATTGTTTCACAGCCATGAATTAAACAAATTTCGTTCTATTGAATTAAATGAGTTACAATGTCTTAACAATAAAGAAACATAACAAAATTAACTAGTCTTGCATCTTTTAATGTCACTAAGGCCTCGTCCAATCCTAGGTGAGCATGCATCAATATCATCATCAAACATCATCAACTATCGTACCTGAAACACATGTGAAAGTACGTCAGCATAAAAATGCCGGCGAGTACATAGGTTTTATGAAAAATAGGATTCATGACTTAGGTTTAAGAAAATGTTTAACAAAAACTTGTCATGAATCCAGTTTAAGTGTTTGCTTTTATAAAACGTTTGAAAATCGATGATAGATAGGTATAGTTAAAAAGAATGATGTAAGGTTAAGTGAATAACCAAGTAAAAAGGAGTTTGTATAAAACAAACTGTTTTGTAAAACAATGTCTTGTGAAAAATATATTATTTGTGTAGAGATGTATAATTCCAAATAAATGATTTAAATAACGCTACGACATGTAATATAATACAAGCACTTATATATAGGAAGTACCAGCGGCGTATCCACCATGCTTGTATCACATTACACACGTCTCGTTACTCAAATCACTTACCCACATAAACCACCAATGTAAATTGCCCATGTCTAAACCGTTGTCAAATGTCAATCAAGTAATGTGTAAACAAAATGTCATGTATGGCAAGTGAAATATGTAATAACCAAACCATAGGTAAGAATACACAAACAATGTACTAAGTATGAGACGGATGGACATACATAGCACGATACAAAGCATAAAATGTCTTGTAAAACGATGTACTAAGTATGCACACAATGGGCATACATAGAATGTGATGTAAAATGTACTAAGTATGATGAACATACATAGCATGAAATGTTATGTAAAACGATGTACTAAGTATGCACACAATGGGCATACATAGAATGTGATGTAAACTGTACTAAGTATGATGAACATACATAGCATGAAATGTTATGTAAAACGATGTACTAAGTATGCACACAAAGGGGCATACATAGAATGTGATGTAAAATGTACTAAGTATGATGAACATACATAGCATGAAATGTTATGTAAAACGATGTACTAAGTATGCACACAATGGGCATACATAGCAAAAACATAATAAAATCATGTACTAATAGTGCACTAGTGAACATAGCAAGTATGTGATATAAAAGCATGAAATCATGAAAGTAACAAGTAGGCACATGTGTTTCACCCCAAAATGTTTGAAAATCAGTAAAAGAGGGGTCTATGTACTCACTTGAGGGAGCTTAGAAGTCTTGACTAACAACCAAGCAAAGCTAGAGGGGTCACGGAAATCAAACGGCACCTAATATAGGTAACTACATTAATAACCAGACCTAACTCGGAAGATCGGATAGTACGAGGGTTCGTAAACCAAATAAGTGTGGGAACTTATGTAGTATGGTTTAACAAAGCCTGCATACTAAAATGAAACCTAACCTAAGTGCTTACGACCCATTACGACCCGTTTAGGTAGCTTATGCTACTTTAACGCGTCGTTTGCGTAAAACGCGTTCGGAATGCCTAACTAGTCATATGATAAGCAAGATATGCCTTAACATGTTTAATATGGTTGCCAAAACAGTTTATATGTCAAAAGTTACGTTACATATGCTTAAAATGAATTTTAGCGCAAAAAGGGCATTTTGGTAATTTACCTAAGGCATAAGAACTACTTATCATACAACTACTTAAACGACGTGACCATAAGGTATAACCTCGGAAGGTTATTCCCTATACAACTATGGTCACCTAAAGTGTTTGGTCGGATCCTAATGATCGACCAAATGGGTCGGGTTCGAAAGTATAAGCGATTGATTAGATCGCTTACTTTTACGACCCTAAACAAGCACAATTCTAAAAGCGACGAGCTAAACATGCTAGAACATGTTTAGTAAAGTTAGAAAACAGGTTTGGTATCAAAACAAACGGTTTTGATACCCTAGAGTAGTTTGGTTACAAAATACGCGAGGAAATGCATTTTGGCCGAAACTACGACTCGTCACTAAGCCTAGATAACGTGGTAATCAGTAGGTATAGTCACTAGGGACTATAACCATTGTGATTACGCTCACGTTATGAAGTTCAAACGAACTTCACGTTGACCATAAACTGGTCAATGCAGATAGTCAAACACAGTTTGACTTTAACGCAAAAACGAATGAAAAACGAGAAAGAAAACTTACAGAAGGTCCCCGCAAGATTGAATTCCAAGTATTTCTCAGGTATGAAGTGATAATCACTCCAACTTAGAGAAAATCTCAGAATTCAAGTGAGGAGGAAATGAAATGGGTTGGGTTTATATAGGCATGGCACAACCGTTAGGATCGTTCATCGCGAAACGTGCTTCGATCTCGGCCGTACACAAGGGCCAATTGTTTTGGGAAACCTTGGGCACCCATAGATTCAGCCCATGGTTGAAAAATACCATTTGCAAGTGGTTTTGGAGTGTATAGCAGCTGGAAACAGGCTGTTAACAACTTTTTGCACATCCGGGGAGGCCACGCGGCCCGCTTCAGGATACACACAAAACTCAGGCGGGCCGCCTGGGCTTGTCTGATCAGCACAAACTTTCAGAAATGACAGTTTTAGCCCCTGCATGCATTTAAGTCCATTTCCAACACTTCTAAGGCCCGTAAAGCCAATTTTAAGGCCCAAAAATGATGCCTAAACATTGTGGACATGAAACATGCCCAAAAATATGCCGGAGGTTGGTTCGTTTGGCCGTACGATCGCGATGTTCGCTTAATTACGACGGAATGCGCATAAGCGCGAAAGACGATCCAAATTGAGCGACGAATGGATTTTTCTCATGCCAAACACTAATATAAAATATTTTAATGCTTACATAAATTTTTGGATGTCCGGAGGTATTCAGAACGTAAGTTATGCGCGAAAATGCAAACTTATGCACTTTTTGACGCTTTTAGTCCCTGAATGAGCATAAAGTTTATTTTAGCACACCGAACACCTCAAAGCCTATTTCTAAGATATGTGAAGGATATTTAGGGTGTGTTTAACTTATGATCATGTTCCGGAAGGTCTGTTACAGTACAAATTGACATACTTTCATAGTTTGTCGAATTTAGTCCCTGTAAGCGAATAAACTTGATTTCGGCATACCAAACCTTCCAAAAACTTATTTCTAAGTTATGTAAAGGTTATTTAAGGTATGTTAAGCCTATGTCACTATTCCGGAGTATTTATTGCATTAAACTGGTTATATTTACGCATCAGATCGCGTATAACCTTTCAGAAAGCGATTTAAAGCCCGAAATCGAACAAGAATTGATATGTGCAAACGATACACATATTTTTACAAATCCCAAGTATGAAATGCAAAATTTCATTGGTTTGGAATTTGTTTGACGGTCACAGTGACACGGGTGTCACAATAATGGACCCATTATCCAAGCTCCAATTCCTTAAAGAAGAAGAACCGCTCCATACGGTTGTTCTTTTAAAGAATTCTTGGCTTACAAACCATTAGAATACTCAGGCAATGAAGGAGCCATTGCAGCCTTACGTTGGATAGAAAAGACAGAAGCAGTCATAAAAATAAGTAAATGTGCAAACGAAGGTAAGATTATGTTTGCTACTAATGTTTTCAAAAATGCAGCCTTAGAATGGTGGAATACTATTCTCCAGTCTAGGGGAAGTGACATAGTTTATAATATGGAATGGATAAACTTTAAGAAAATGGTTGAAAGAAAATTTTGTCCTGGTAATGAGAAGGAACAAATAGCCAATAAGTTCCTAAATCTTAGAATGACTGGAATAGACTGCAAAGGTTACACTACCATTGTCACACCCCGACCACGTAAAACAACAAAACGTGGCGGAATCGTCGGGGAGTATTGTAACAGAATCATTGTTTCATAACACATGGAAATTGAAATGTTGTTTTATTGATTTAAGAGTTACAATGTCTTATCAAACAAAGAAGTAATACAAAATTTAACTAGTCTTGCATCTTTTTAATGTCACTAAGGCCTCGTCCAATTCAATATGAGCATGCATCAATATCATCATCAACTTTCATCAACTATTGTACCTGAAACACATGTGAAAATACATCAGCATAAAAATGCCGGCGAGTACATAGGTTTTGTGAAAATAGGATTCATGACTTAGGTTTAAGAAAATGTTTAATGAAAACTTGTCATGAATCCAGTTTAAGTGTTGCTTTTATAAAACGTTTGAAAAGCGATAATAAGGTAGATGATATGTAAAAGAGTAGTGTAAGGTTAAATGAATAATCAAGTAAAAATGAGTTTGTATAAAATAAGTTGTTTGTAAAACAATGTCTTGTGAAAAATATGTTATTTGTGTAAAAATGTGTAAATCCAAATTAAATGATTTAAATAACGCTACGACATGTAATATAGTACAAGCACTTATATATAGGAAGTACCAGCGGCGTATCCACCATGCTTGTATCACATTACACACGTCTCGTTACTTAAGTCACTTACCCAAACAAACCACCAATGTAAATTGCCCATGTCTAATCCAATTATCAAATGTCTTTGTGAAAACCATGTCAAAATGTTTATGAAATGTATATGTCAATATCAAAATGTCTATGCCAAATGTCAATCATGTAATGTGTAAACAAAATGTCATGTATGGCAAGTGATATATGTATCAACTAAACCATAATTAAAAATGCACAAAACAATATGTTGAAGTAAAACTTGGTTTAAATCAATGTTATGTTTTGTGGAAATGCATGCTATACTGAATACAAACATTTATGCGGTATTGTGAAAATGCATACATTCAAGCCTTGTGACTGTGGTGATAAACCCCTAAACGAATTTAAAGGTCTATCTGTCTAAATGTTTTAATCGAATTCGGTCATTCCTTCCATCCAAACATACCCAGGATGTCAGGAATGGGAGTTGTCAATTCCTATGGTACCATTACCTACTAACGAGCGGTGTGATCAAAGTTAATGAATGTATATTGTCCCACTTAAACAAACCAAATGTCATACCCAAAATGTAAGCATGTGATGAAAAACAAATGTACTAAGTATGATGAACATACATAGCATGAAAAGGTAATGTAAAACAATGCACTAAGTATGCGCTAAACGAACATACGTAGCATAAAATGTCATGTAAAACGATGTACTAAGTATGCACACAATGGACATACATAGCAAAAACATAATGAAATCATGTACTAATAGGGTACTAGTGAACATAGCAAGTATATGATATAAAAACATGAAAACATGAAAGTAACAAGTAGGCACATGTATTTCACCCCAAAACGTTTGAAAAACAGTAAAAGAGGGGTCTATGTACTCACTTGAGATTGCTTAGAAGTCGTAGGATAACCACCAAGCAATGCTAGAAGATCACAGAATCAAACGGCACCTATATAGGTATCTACATTAATAAACGGACCTATCGGAGGATCGGGTAGTATGAGGGTTCGTAAACCAAATAAGTATGGGAACTTATGTAATATGGTTTAATAAGGCCTACATACTAAAACGAAACCTATCCTAAGTGCTTACGACCAATTACGACCCGTTTAGGTAGCTTATGCTACTTTAACGCGTCGTTCGCGTAAAACGCGTTCGGACCGTTTAACTAGTCCTATGACAAGTAAAATATGCCTTAACATGTCTAATATAGTTACCTAATCAGTTTAGATGTCAAAATTTAGGTTACATATGCTTTAAATGAATTTATGCGTAAAAAGGGTATTTTGGTAATTTACCTAAGGCATATAAACTACCTATCATACAACTACTTAAACGACGTGACCATAAGGTATAACCTCAGAAGGTTATTCACTATACAACTATGGTCACCTAAAGTGTTTGGTCAGATCTTAATGATCGACCAAATGGGTCGGGTTCGAAAGTATAAGCGATTGATTAGATCGCTTACCTTTACGACCCTAAACAAGCACAAATCTAAAAGCGACGAGCTAAACATGTTTAGTAAAGTTAGAAAACAGGTTTGGTATCAAAACAAACGGTTTTGATACCCTAGAGTAGTTTGGTTACAAAATATGCGAGGAAACGTATTTTGGCCGAAACTACGACTCGTCACTGAGCCTAGATAACGTGGTAATCAGTGGGTATAGTCACTAGGGACTATAACCATCGCGATTACGCTCACGTTATGAAGTTCAAACGAACTTCGCGTTGACCATAAACTGGTCAATGCAGAAAGTCAAACGCAGTTTGACTTTAATGCTAAAACGAATGAAAAACGCGAAAGAATACTTCCACTTAGAAAGAAGGTCACCGCAAGATTTAACCCGATTCGCTTTCAAGTAGGAAGTATACACTTCCACTTAGAAAGCTTTGAATCAGATTAAATGTGAGGAAGATGGGCAAAAGGGTTGGGTATTTATAGATTTTCAAGAGCCGTTAGGATCGTTTCTCGAAGATTGAGCTTTGATCTCATCCGTACAAGTGGGCACATGGTATTTGGATACCATGGGCTCTCAAAAACCATCAAAATTGGCCCATAGAATGATCAAAACCATGTCCAAAAACCCTGCAAACCAGCTGCTGTTTCAGAAACTGGTTTTTCTGTTACTGGGCATCTCAGGCGGCCCGCTTAAGATATGCACATGGGCTTACGCGGGCCGCATGGCTAAGTATTCAGAATTTGCAGTTTAGTCCCTGCACTTCAGAAACATGTATTTTGGCCCATTTTTGGCACGTTTAAGCCCCGTTAACCTCATTTCAAGGCTCAAAAATGAAGTTAAATTGTAGGGAACTCAAAACATGCTCAAAAACATTCCGGATGTCGGTTCGTTTGGTCGTACGATCGCGATGTTCGCTTAATTACGACGGAATGCGCATAAGCGCGAAAGACGATCCAAATTGCGCGACGGATGGATTTTTCTTATGCCAAACACTAAAATAAAATATTTTAATGCTTACATAAATTTTTGGATGTCCGGAAGTATTCAGAACGTAAGTTATGCGCGAAAATGCAAACTTATGCACTTTTTGACGCTTTTAGTCCCTGAATGACCAAAAAGTTTATTTTAGCACACCGAACACCTCAAAGCCTATTTCTAAGCTATGTTAAGGATATTTTGGGTATGTTTAACTTATGGCCAAGTTCCGGAATGTCCGTTACAGTACAAATTGACATACTTTCGCAGTTTGTCGAATTTAGTCCCAGTAAGCGAATAGACTTGATTTCGGCATACCAAACCATCCAAAACTTATTCCTAAGTTATGTAAAGGTCATTTAAGATACGTTAATCCTATGTCACTATTCTGGAATGTTTGTTGCATTAAACTGGTTATATTTACGCATTCGTGCGCATATAACCTTCCAGAAAGCCATTTAGAGCCCGAAATTGAACAAGAATTGATATGTGCAAAAGATACACATGTTTATACAAATCCCAAGTATGAAATACAATATTTCATTGGTTTGGTATTTGTTTGATGGCTGAGTGACACAGGTGTCACAGTCTCCCCTACTTCAGGAAATTTTGTCACACCCCCAAAATCCACACGCGGAGTACCACCGCTTGGAGGCGTGACGTGACCAGGATCAAGCCACCAATCATATTGAACATAACATTTAAATATCAAAAGTAACCAAGACAAACCAACACAATATAATTGGTGTTTAACAAAACGTAATTTGAGTAGCGGAAGCGTAAGTATGTAAATCCAATGTAAATCATAAGTTCAATGTTTAAATGTTAACATGGCATCCATGATCCATGTCCCACAACGACCTGCTCCTCCCTGTGCAAGCTCCATAAGTATCTATCGACCTGCAAGGCATGTAACAACGAGTCAACAACAAAGTTGAGCGAGTTCACAGTAAACAGTTCAGTAATAGTAATAGGAAAGTAAGCCTTTTGTTCGTTCGTTAAGTCATGTATCGTATTAGTTCATATCGCGGCCCTCTAGGCATGTGTGCGATGACTAGAGAAAATTCCCAAGTATCCTAGACTATGTATATTTGTATCGCGGCCACCCTGGCATGTGTGCGAAGTTTTAGTATGTATAGTTCGCGGCCTTTCCCAGGCATGTGTGCGAAGACCAGTCATAATATCGCGGCCAACCCCTGGCGTGTATGCGAAGATCAGTTTAATTGGTATACTAGTCTAGCCGTATCTTATCATTTACCATCCTCACCCTGAGGACCATATCATTAGGTTCCATTAACTAAGTTTGCACGAATAAATCATCCAATCCCATTCCCACCCTGGGAATCCCATGCCTTGTAGAAAGTGTGAACTCACCTCGGTTTGCTCGGTAAGATTAGTTACTTGTTTATGTTTACAGTTGGTCAACCAAATCCTAACATAGTTACCAACAACAATTAGTCATATGCACAAAGAGCACGTATTCCATACACATACTACACTTGCAGCATACACGGATTGCACAAATCATTATACAAGTCACTAGAGTAATTCATATGACATACAAGTTCATTATCATCACATAGCAAGTAGTTGGTTCAGTTATGCATTCACATTACAGCTTCATACACCACAAAACATATACTAATAGTTCGGTTCTCATACAAATAATCATGTATGTTCACAAATATGAAGTAGTTTAATATTATGGTACATCGATATTCAAGTGTATGGCCCATTAGGGGCGGCCCATGTCCTACAAGCCCAACTAGTAAGAATCTCACGGGCTGTGCAATCCATATGCCGTGCGACCCAATAAAGTGTAAAGCCAAAGGCTAGTGATCATGTCCATTCTTATTTATGTTACAAGGTCAGGGCATGCAATTCAACTATATATTATATGATCAAAATAATCCACTTATATGTTATATGTAATGTTGCAAGAGTGTGGTTGGCCAAGTTTGATGTAACCGTCCAACTTAAGTTGATTCAAACAATTACACGCTCCAAGAAAATTGCACAATTCTACTTTCATTAGAATTTCAACAACTTCCAGTGTTCCATATAAACCCTAATCCCGTTCTGACACATTGTGCACCTAATCAAAATTTATCATGCATTCATTGACCAACAATACACACGGAATTATTACAACTACAACCCTTCGGCTCATACCAATAAATTTGATCCGCTAACAGATTTGAAACCAAGTATACCATGTAATTAATCCGGTGATTCGTAGTTAATATCCATGAATAACAGTACACTATCAATATCAAATCTGATTATAATCATAATCATTATTCACTCGCACGTATATCAGTCCAAAACATCATCATCATGAATCGAGATTAGATCCAACAGTTAGTGGTCATGAGGTGTTCATCACTTCTACTAGCATGCAAATCACGTTTATCAAGCTAAATGTAATAACACCTCATATGACTCATTATAGTATCACATTACCAAGTAAAACGAGGAGTTAAATCAATTAATGGCATTACACTTAACATAACAATTAACACCATCATCAATCGTAGCTTAGACATCATGCGAGTCAACCAACATCATTCATACAAACCAAGTTATTACCTGTTGATTACCATCCTATTGAAATCATGGTTTGAACATAGCAACTTCCAAAACAAAATCACAACAAGGCACAGACGACACAAGAAAACTTAACAGATTTTTATATAAACTTACACCGATCGTAAGGAGTCTGTACGGCTGCCGCTACTGCTACTGTTCATGAGTCGGTGCTCCAAAACTGCACCGGGTATGAATCGGACTCGAGTAACCTGGTTAACCACCATTGTCGCTGGTATAACAGCCATCACTTCAGTCGCCGTCACCGCCATTGGCGCCACCATCTTGTCGTCCTCCCACCGGAATGCATCAACATCCGCACCTCGGCTCCGGTTGCCGTTTTGATGGCTCCTCCTTGCTGCCATTGCTAGTCTGCTTCTCAGGTCAACGGAAAACAACGCTGATCGCCGGTGTGTGGTTGTTCGAACAGAGGGCGGGTCGTCTGCCGTTCGCAGGTCAAGTGAGAGGAGGTAGGGTTTGTTATCATTATCCTAAAACAAAGTTATGGTACGTAACAACTTAAACACATGCGACATCTATGGGGGTTGGGCTCGGAGAGTACTTTAGGCCTGGAATGCGTCTGGGTCCAAAAACAAGAGGGGCCCGATTGGTCACAAGAGTCCAAGTAGTCACAAAGTATGTGTGTGTTTCGAGTAGGTTTGCGTCCCAAGATACAAAATATGCATGCCGCCTAATTATGAAGTCCGGAGGTGGTTTGGGCTTAACCTTGGGCCGATGAGATTTCATGTGGATCAAAGGGTATATTATTTGAAGGAGGAGGTGTATGGCTAGGCCCAACAGATCAATAAATTAAGTCTAACAGCTTAAATCAATCATACACTCAATCATACCAATTTACATTTACGTTAAACCATTTATCGAAGCAAGGATGTTGGACACGTTTATCATAGCGAGGATGTGAAAGAGAAAAGTGAGAAATAGAATTACGAGACTAACCTTGAGAGTTCGGGTTGTCACATCATCCCCAACTTGAAAGAAATTTCGTCCCGAAATTTAGCACGTAGTTACTGAGGAAGCTAGTTAGGTTGCGTAGTTTTCCTGGGGTGTCATATCATCCCCTACTTGAAAGAATTTTCGTCCCGAAAATTGTTCTAAAACAATGGCTTGAAGTGAGTTCCGACGAACTCGATCTATAGATACCTTACAACGCTTGGGGGGGGGGGTAATCTTGTGTTCGGTGGAAATCATGGTATGGTTGTTAGCGTTTCGTTATATCAGCTGCCAATTAAAGAAACAGGGAATTAATGAGGTTCGTACGAAGAATCTAGCGAAAACAGGGGTCCATTAATAACCGAAGGATTTGACCAGCTAATCTATTGTCTAGAAGTAATTTCCAGTAGTGGTGCATGGCGGCATGGCACAACAGGGAAGTTCGTTACATCCCGGTCGCGCGAGTGTATCATTTGTCCAAAACAGAGTTTGGTGGGTAAGGTTGCGAGTTGCAAAACGACGAACGCGTGTAACTGTGGCTGCTTCGTTTCTGGTGACGAGGACAGGCGAAGGTGATAGGGTTCGTCAACTAGGATGCGTAGATGTAGTTCTCCTAAACCCAAGTTCGTTTGAGCCAGGTCTGGTCTTCATGAATATTGATGTGCAAACCGAATGTACGGAGGGTCAGATGGCGACGTCATGTCGAGACAGTCGTATGGATAAATAGAACGCATAAAACAGTTGTCGTATTGGGGTGAGGAGAAAACCGGAAAATAATTTGATCACTACTTGTCATGTTTAAAGTAAACAGTTGAGTGTCAAAGCAAGCACACTAGGGCTAATAAGGGCAATCATGCTACTACGTTAACTAAGCATACCATAAACAACGCACCATGCAAATGTAACTAACAAGTAGGTAACATAAACATAGACCATACCATCTAAAGTGTTGAGTCTTGCACGTGGAGCGAAGCGTCGTTGTGGATCGTTGAGCACTGTACAGATTATAGTCTAATTTTAATAAAAACCTTTTCCCATTATTAAAACCAAGTTCACTATAACCAATGGCTCTGATACCAATCTGTCACACCCCCAAAATCCACACGCGGAGTACCACCGCTTGGAGGCGTGACATGACCAGGATCAAGCCACCAATCATATTGAACATAACATTTAAATATCAAAAGTAACCAAGACAAACCAACACAATATAATTGGTGTTTAACAAAACGTAATTTGAGTAGCGGAAGCGTAAGTATGTAAATCCAATGTAAATCATAAGTTCAATGTTTAAATGTTAACATGGCATCCATGATCCATGTCCCACAACGACCTGCTCCTCCCTGTGCAAGCTCCATAAGTATCTATCGACCTGCAAGGCATGTAACAACGAGTCAACAACAAAGTTGAGCGAGTTCACAGTAAACAGTTCAGTAATAGTAACAGGAAAGTAAGCCTTTTGTTCGTTCGTTAACTCATGTATCGTATTAGTTCATATCGCGGCCCTCTAGGCATGTGTGCGATGACTAGAGAAAATTCCCAAGTATCCTAGACTATGTATATTTGTATCGCGGCCACCCTGGCATGTGTGCGAAGTTTTAGTATGTATAGTTCGCGGCCTTTCCCAGGCATGTGTGCGAAGACCAGTCATAATATCGCGGCCAACCCCTGGCGTGTATGCGAAGATCAGTTTAATTGGTATACTAGTCTAGCCGTATCTTATCATTTACCATCCTCACCCTGAGGACCATATCATTAGGTTCCATTAACTAAGTTTGCACGAATAAATCATCCAATCCCATTCCCACCCTGGGAATCCCATGCCTTGTAGAAAGTGTGAACTCACCTCGGTTTGCTCGGTAAGATTAGTTACTTGTTTATGTTTACAGTTGGTCAACCAAATCCTAACATAGTTACCAACAACAATTAGTCATATGCACAAAGAGCACGTATTCCATACACATACTACACTTGCAGCATACACGGATTGCACAAATCATTATACAAGTCACTATAGTAATTCATATGACATACAAGTTCATTATCATCACATAATCACCTAGCAAGTAGTTGGTTCAGTTATGCATTCACATTACAGCTTCATACACCACAAAACATATACTAATAGTTCGGTTCTCATACAAATAATCATGTATGTTCACAAATATGAAGTAGTTTAATATTATGGTACATCGATATTCAAGTGTATGGCCCATTAGGGGCGGCCTATGTCCTACAAGCCCAACTAGTAAGAATCTCACGGGCTGTGCAATCCATATGCCGTGCGACCCAATAAAGTGTAAAGCCAAAGGCTAGTGATCATGTCCATTCTTATTTATGTTACAAGGTCAGGGCATGCAATTCAACTATATATTATATGATCAAAATAATCCACTTATATGTTATATGTAATGTTGCAAGAGTGTGGTTGGCCAAGTTTGATGTAACCGTCCAACTTAAGTTGATTCAAACAATTACACGCTCCAAGAAAATTGCACAATTCTACTTTCATTAGAATTTCAACAACTTCCAGTGTTCCATATAAACCCTAATCCCGTTCTGACACATTGTGCACCTAATCAAAATTTATCATGCATTCATTGACCAACAATACACACGGAATTATTACAACTACAACCCTTCGGCTCATACCAATAAATTTGATCCGCTAACAGATTTGAAACCAAGTATACCATGTAATTAATCCGGTGATTCGTAGTTAATATCCATGAATAACAGTACACTATCAATATCAAATCTGATTATAATCATAATCATTATTCACTCGCACGTATATCAGTCCAAAACATCATCATCATGAATCGAGATTAGATCCAACAGTTAGTGGTCATGAGGTGTTCATCACTTCTACTAGCATGCAAATCACGTTTATCAAGCTAAATGTAATAACACCTCATATGACTCATTATAGTATCATATTACCAAGTAAAACGAGGAGTTAAATCAATTAATGGCATTACACTTAACATAACAATTAACACCATCATCAATCGTAGCTTAGACATCATGGGAGTCAACTAACATCATTCATACAAACCAAGTTATTACCTGCTGATTACCATCCTATTGAAATCATGGTTTGAACATAGCAACTTCCAAAACAAAATCACAACAAGGCACAGACGACACAAGAAAACTTAACAGATTTTTATATAAACTTACACCGATCGTAAGGAGTCTGTACGGCTGCCGCTACTGCTACTGTTCATGAGTCGGTGCTCCAAAACTGCACCGGGTATGAATCGGACTCTAGTAACCTGGTTAACCACCATTGTCGCTGGTATAACAGCCATCACTTCAGTCGCCGTCACCGCCATTGGCGCCACCATCTTGTCGTCCTCCCACCGGAATGCATCAACATCCGCACCTCGGCTCCGGTTGCCGTTTTGATGGCTCCTCCTTGCTGCCATTGCTAGTCTGCTTCTCAGGTCACCGGAAAACAACGCTGATCGCCGGTGTGTGGTTGTTCGAACAGGGGGCGGGTCGTCTGCCGTTCGCAGGTCAAGTGAGAGGAGGTAGGGTTTGTTATCATTATCCTAAAACAAAGTTATGGTACGTAGCAAACTTAAACACATGCGACATCTATGGGGGTTGGGCTCAGAGAGTACTTTAGGCCTGGAATGCGTCTGGGTCCAAAAATAAGAGGGGCCCGATTGGTCACAAGAGTCCAAGTAGTCACAAAGTATGTGTGTGTTTCGAGTAGGTTTGCGTCCCAAGATACAAAATATGCATGCCGCCTAATTATGAAGTCCGGAGGTGGTTTGGGCTTAACCTTGGGCCGATGAGATTTCATGTGGATCAAAGGGTATATTATTTGAAGGAGGAGGTGTATGGCTAGGCCCAACAGATCAATAAATTAAGTCTAACAGCTGAAATCAATCATACTCTCAATCATACCAATTTACATTTACGTTAAACCATTTATCAAAGCAAGGATGTTGGACATGTTTATCATAGCGAGGATGTGAAAGAGAAAAGTGAGAAATAGAATTACGAGACTAACCTTGAGAGTTCGGGTTGTCACAAATTTCGTCCCGAAATTTATTTAGAGGAAACTTGTGAGAGCTTGAAACATGAAGTTGAAAAGATCGAACAACATTGGTTAGAGTCCTGAACCTCTAGTAACTTTAAATAACATCATGCTTGCAATGTGAGAGGGTCACTTATATACAAGTATATAAAGTGTTATTGGTGCGTCCACCGTACCTCTATTACATTGTTCACATTTTGTTATGGTTGCCACTATTGGTTCTTACACATAATAAGTCTTACCGCGGTTTCCGTGCACTGAACTTCATAATTATGTATGCATCCATAATTACGTAATTCCTTGCATAGTCACGTAGTGCATCTTATAATGTGTAGGGGAGGAAACATTGAACGAGCCTGTGATGATTGTGATAGACGATTCTGTGAAAGATAGACGATTCTGTGAAAGATCCATACATCAAGGGGACCTACAATTGGTATCAGAGCGTTAGGCTCTTGATTGCTCGGTTCAGAATTGTTTGCTGCAGAAACAGGGAGTAAAAATTCGAAATTTTTGAAACCTGATAATTAGGGTTTTTAAAATTTTCGAAATTTTGGTGTGTTTTGATTCTGATTTTTGATTTTTGTTGGCTGTTTTGATCTTCTGGTTTGTTTGTTTGGTGGTTTGCAGGTTTTCTGGAAAGATTTGGCTGATTCTGGAATAGTTTGTTGGCTGATAGACTTGAAGATTCGAAGACTGTTCTTCGTGTTCTTGAGTTTATTCAATCTGTTCTTGATAAATTTTCGAAATTTGTTGCTGATTTTGCTGCTTTGATTTTGCAGGAAGTTGTTAGAAAATCCAGAAAATCATCAAAAATTTCGAACAGATTGACTTTCCATAGTTACTGGGCGAAATTGGCTGTTTCTGGCGAATTTGACTGATCTGCGAAATTAATCAGCGAAGTTAAATCCAAAGGCGACTTTGGTGACCGTGTAAATTTTCCACAGCGAAATTAACACGGTTTCTCGGCGAATTTACTGGTCGTCGTAATAGCGAAATTGACCAGCGAATTTGACGAATTTGGAGCGAAGTTGTCAGCGAATTTGACCTGCGAACTTGACCTGATTTTCCAGCGAAATTGAACTTGGACTGACCAGCGAAATTGACCTGATTTTCCAGCGAAATTACTAGAGAAATTAAGGGGTGGAATTTTCGTTGGCAAGCGTCGGAAAAATTTCAGTGTTTTGAAAATAGAAATCGATCCGTAGCTCGTTTGACAGAACCGTTTGGACCGTTGAACTCGTGTGATTTTTAGGACAAAAAATAAATAAATAAATAAAATTTGTTAACGTGTAATTTGGTAACCACTGTATATATCATTGGAAAATCCCGATTTCGGTCTTTGACATTATATATCATTGGATTCGTCTTTTCGAGACGATTCTAACGGTGTAATTTGGTAACCACTGTTTTCAGACAAATTTTATACGGTTTTCTCAGTCTGTTAACGTTAAAATGTCAAACATGTCTACTTTGAACGAGTTGTTGAAGATGGAGCATGAGGTTGGTACTACCAACAAACCACCTAAGATGATGAAGGTGGAAAACTATCTGACATGGAAGGATCGTTTTCAGTCCTTCATTGAATATCAGGATACGCGCATGTGGATATGCATCGAAGATGGTTACGTGAATCCAACACACGACTTTGAGGGCAGACCACGTCGAACAGAATATGTGAACATGCAAGACAATGATAAAAAGATGTATGAGGCTGAAAAGAGAGCCTTGGCTGCAATCAAAATGTCGTTGCCTGATAGCATCAAACATACCTTCAAAAAGTACACTAACTCAAAGGATATGTGGGATGCTTTGGAGAAAAGATACGCTGGTAATGCTGATGTCAAGAAGAACAAGATTGATCTACTGAAGAAGCAGTTTGCTGTTTTCAAGTACATGAAGCATGAGTCACTTGAAGACGTCATCACACGTTACTACCATCTGATGTCAGAAATGGACAATTATGAGATCGATTGCTATTCTGATGTAGAGAAGAATGACAAGCTGCTAGATGCTTTGCCTACTAAGTGGGATATCTACACTTTAATGATCAAGGGTGAAGCAGATTATGAAACAAAAGAGCTTGAAGAGGTTGTAGGAAAGTTGAGAGCTTATGAGCTCAGCATGAAGAAGAAAGATACTGGATATGATCAGGTTCAAGATCCGGCAGTGTACAATGGGCTTACATCTTCTTCATCTCACAACGCTTCTAGCGACTCTGCTACTGCGTTTTTATCATGTGAGAATGAGCAGGTTATGGTGAATCAGGATGGTGATGTGTGTTTTGTTGCTGCTTCAGGAGGATCATCAGGAGTTAAGAAATCGTCAGCTTCTAAGCAGAGTACTACTGCTAAGTCAATGCCAATGAGTGTGAAGTCTGCTGAAGAGCATCTGGCTCTGCTTGCTTCGTTTGTTGCTTCCTATGAAAACTATATTCAGGGAAAGATTTCTGATCCTGCTACTTTAGATGAAGACTATGATCAGATTGACCCTGATGATCTTGAAGAGATGGATTTGCAATGGCAAATGGCCATGATTTCTAGGCGTGTGAAGAGGTTTATGAATAGAACTGGGAGGAAATTTGTTGGAAGGAGCGTTGGTTTCGACAAGACCAAAGTGAGGTGCTTTAATTGTCAAAGTTATGGGCACTTTGCTAGGGAATGTCAGAAACAAAAGCAAGATAATTCGAGCCAGAGTTCAAACAACAGAAATGCATCAAACAACTCTAGCTCAAAGGCGTTGATCTCTACTGCAAGAGAGGGTTCATATGATTGGAGCATTCACTTAGAAAATGATGGGGATGTCTCTCAAGCATTCATGGCAGAGATTACTCCAATCGATGATGGCGAAGCTAAAGTAGATGATGCACAAGTGAAAGTGGATGCTGAGGTGAAGGTAGAGAATAGAGCTGAAGAAAAGAAAGTTGATCAGACAACAGGTGCTGAAGATGAAAAAAAAGTCAGAATATGAAAGAGAAGCTGAGGAAAAGGATGCTAAGTATAAACAATTGGAAGCTCAGCTTGCTGCTCTAATGGCCAACCTTGACAAACAAACAGGAGAGGTAAAATCTAATTCTGTGTGTTTAAAATGTCGTGAACTACAGGGTGAGGTTGACAGGTTGTCTGCACAAAACAAAAGTTTGGTAAGTGAGATGTCTACCATTAAAGAATCAAACTTTTTTGCTAAAAGAAACGAAACGTCATACTTGAAGAAAATAAAAGGTTATGAAAGTGAACTTGAAGCCGTAACCTGCAAATTAAATGAAAAACTTCAAGTCATTGACTTAGCTCATGACATGATGGCTGAAAAAACAAAAGAGATTTCTGATAAAAACAAAGAGTTGTCAGATGCACAACTCAAAATTGTTGAACTTGAAAAGAAATTGGGTCAATTCAGGGATTCTGCTTTTGTTATGAAACATATGATGGGTGGGTTAAAGAAGAGTAATGACAAGACTAGTGTGGGATTCCAAGGCTTTAATGAAGTCCCACCTCCTCTTAGTCATGATTATTCATTCCTACCTGATGAAGATGAGCTAACAAAGTTTATGTCAACAGCACCAAGTAGTTCCACAGCAAGTCGAGGAGAGGAGTCTGAGAGAGATGAGGCCAAGAAGGATAATAACAGCAAACCTGTTTTGAAAACGAAAACCTCACAACCTAGGAATAAAAACTCAACTTCTGTTAAAAAGATTAGTTTTGTTCAAGGAAGTGACATGAAAAACGAAACAGCTGTTATTGAAAATGAATCGAACGTAGAGTTTGCAAAAAATAAAAACAAAGAAAATTCTGAAATTAAGCAAACTGAACCAAATCCTTCTGTGGCATCATCGTCAAACCCTGAATCTAGTTCAAAGGCTTCAGATAAGAAGTCTTCGAAAAGGATGTCGTGCTTCAAATGTCATACCAAAGGACATGTAGCTAGCTGCTGTCCTAACAAAACGAATGAAGCACAGGTGAATGAGAGGAAGAGAGAGAAGTCAACAGAGAAAAATGGTGATAAGCAGGAGAGAGAGTCCAACTCTCCAAAGAAATCTGCTCCTAAGCAACCAGAGCCAGTTGCTGTTGGTGAGGATAAGGCTGAAAAAGGAACTCCACAAGTTCCTCATTTTCAAAGAAATCAACCTAGATTTCAGCCTAGATCTCCACCAGGCAGATTTGAGAGACCTAGAAGCAGTTCACCAAGAATGAACAATCAAAATACCAATAATTTCAGAAGTCAAGGTCAATATCAAAATCGATACCAAAATAATGGTGGTCGAAATTTTTATAACAATGGCTTTAGAAATTATAACTATAATGCTTCTTGGTATCAAAATCAAAATTTTCAAAGGTCAAATAGTCCAAACACACATAGGAACCCTCAGGACCAAAGACCTAGTGGAAGTCAAAATCAATTTCCAACAAGTCTAAGATCCAAGACTCCAGTAAGGAGTAATGGATATTGGATGGACGTTCCGGTGGTTGGTGAATTTGGACGACCCAAGACCATTAAGGCTTGGGTCCCCCAATCTAACTAATTTCTTGGTTGGTGTGTGCAGGAGCGGCTAAGGAGGATTATCAACTTGTGGTATGTTGATAGTGGCTGCTCTAGGCACATGACGGGGGATGCGAGGTTGTTGACTGAATTTGAAGAATATGATGGAGGACAAGTGAATTTTGCGGGTGCAAAAGGTGGTAGAATTACAGGCCGAGGAAAGGTGACCAATGGGAAGATCACACTGGACAAAGTGAACTATGTTGAGCAGCTTAAACACAATCTTATGAGCGTGTCTCAAGTCTGTGACAAGGGTCACTCGGTCCATTTTACCAAGAATGAAGCATTAGTGTTGAAACCAGGTTTGAAGATACCGGACGATTGGATAGTGATGCGAGCGCCAAGGAGAAATGACACTTATGTCATGGACATGGGTGCTAAGGATCCAACTGCAGTGATGGCATGTTTACTATCAAAAGCATCTGAAGCTGAATCGATGTTGTGGCACAGACGCATGGCCCATATTCACTATCGCAAAATGAACTATCTTGTTAAAAATGAGCTAGTGAGAGGGGTTCCATTGCGGAGGTTTCAAGTGGAAGACAAATGTCTTCCATGTCAAAAGGGAAAACAACACAAGAAACCTCATAAATCTAAAACAGTAAATTCCATAGATGCCCCTTACGAATTACTTCACATGGATTTGTTCGGTCCAGTGAACGTGAGGAGCATAGGTGGAAAGTACTATTGTTTAGTTGTCACTGATGATTACTCACGTTATTCATGGGTTTTCTTTTTAGGTACAAAAGATGAGACGGCAGAGATGCTGATAGATCTTTTTACAAAATTGGAAAACGTCCATGATGCAAAGATTAAGAGGATAAGGAGTGATAATGGCACGGAGTTCAAGAATCGTATTCTGGATCTCTACTGTCTTCGCAAGGGAATTGAACATCAATATTCTGCTCCTCATACGCCTCAACAGAATGGAGTTGCTGAGAGGAAAAACAGGACGTTGATTGAAGCCGCTAGGACAATGCTTTCAGATTCTAAGCTACCAGTTCTTTTCTGGGGAGAAGCTGTGAATACAGCTTGCTATGTCCTAAACAAAGTTTTGACTGTTAAACATTTTAACAAAACTTGTCATGAATTAATGTTTAACAAGAAACCAAACTTAGAAGGCTTTGAACCATTTGGATTACCCTGCACCATTGTGCGAAATAAAGATAAACAAAAATTCGGTGAGGTGGCTGACGAGGGCTATTTTCTCGGTTACGTACCTGGCGCACCGAATAAAAGGGTTTTTAATCTAAAAACTGGTAAAATTGAGGTTGTGTTTAATGTTGAAATCACTTCTTACAAACCTCAACAGTCAACGAGTGGACCAGCTATATTATATGATTATGAAAGTGTCTTTAAATCATTTAATATTCCTGAGTTTTCCAATGCAGATGAGTCTCAGCTGATTCAAACAGTGATTGGTGATGATGAAGGCGAGTTCATGCCTAGATCGAATGTTGATACAACAGATGCTCCGGGACCTTCCCAAGATGCTGATACTGATTCAAGTGACGATGAACCCGAACCCAATCAGGGGGAGGATTTCATTAATCCGTTTGCGGATCAGCATATTCAGGGGGAGGTTGGCTCAAACCTTGGTGACAATTTGGAAGTTGATGCTGTTGCTACTACACGAGCAAATAGAGATCATCCAGTTGACATGATACTGGGAGATCCTGCTACAGGTGTTCAAACGAGAAGAAGCATAGCAGCGAATACAGGTTTATTTGTGTCGATTGAGAAGACTGGGATAGTGAATGAGTGCTTGTATAGTTGCTTTATTTCCCAAGAGGAGCCGAAGAACATTCATATGGCTCTTAAAGACAATTCATGGGTTGAAGCTATGCAAGAGGAATTGGCCCAGTTTGCTAAGTTGAAGGTTTGGGAGTTGGTTGATCTTCCTAAAGGTGAAAGAGAGATTGGCACTAAATGGGTGTTTAGGTGCAAGAAGGATGAAAGAGGTATAGTCACGCGAAACAAGGCTCGATTGGTGGTCAAAGGTTTCAATCAACAAGAAGGGATAGATTACAATGAGGTGTTTGCACCAGTGGCGAGGTTGGAGGCAATTCGGTTGTTTCTAGCTTTTGCTTCTTTCAAGGGCTTCAAAGTTTACCAACTAGACGTGAAGAGTGCGTTTCTTTACGGGAAAGTCCAAGAAGTGGTGTATGTCTCACAACCAGATGGGTTCGTTGATCCAGATTATCCAGATCGAGTGTACAAACTTGATAAGGCTTTGTATGGGTTACATCAAGCTCCCAGGGCGTGGTACGAGACACTGTCTACACATCTGATAAAGAATGGTTTTGAAAGAGGTCAGATTGACAGTACACTGTTCATCAAGAGGAAGAAGGAAGATTTTCTGCTGGTACAGGTGTACGTGGATGACATCATCTTTGGGTCATCTGATGAAAGCATGTGTAAAGAGTTCGAGCAGGTGATGAAGAGCAAGTTCGAAATGAGTGCTATGGGTGAGCTGTCCTACTTTCTGGGATTACAAGTTGAACAGAAGGTGGATGGGATGTTTATTCATCAAACAAAGTATGTGTATGACATTTTGAGTCGGTTCAAAATGAATGATTGCACTACTTCCAACACACCCATATGTGAAAATCACAATCTTGGCCCAGATCATGAAAGTACTGAAGACGTTGATCCTACTCAATACAGGGCAATGATTGGTTCTCTAATGTACTTGACTGCTTCAAGACCCGACATCATGTTTGCTGTATGCTTGTGTGCCAGATATCAGGCGAATCCTAAAGAGTCACACATGAAAGCAGTGAAGCGAATTATTCGTTACTTGAAGGGGAAACCTAAACTTGGGTTGTGGTATCCAGCTGATAGTGATTTGACGTTTGTTGCTTACACTGACTCAGACTTTGGAGGATGCAAATCGAACAGGAAGTCTACAACAGGTGGTTGTCAGTTCTTAGGAGGCAGGATCGTGTCTTGGCAATGCAAGAAGCAATCCTGTGTGTCTACCTCTACGTGTGAAGCTGAATATATTGCTGCTGGAAGCTGCTGCTCTCAGGTTCTCTGGATTCAACAGCAAATGCGCGATTACGGTTTGGATTTCACTCGTACTCCTATTATGATAGACAATAATGCCACTATTTCAATAACTAATAATCCCGTGAACCACAGTCGCACAAAACATATTGACATACGTCATCATTTTATACGGGATTGTGCTGAAAAGAGACTAATTGAATTACATCGAGTCGACACAGAGGATAACCTGGCAGATCTTTATACTAAAGCATTTGACAGGGCTCGCTTTGAACACTTAGTCGAACTCAACGGGATGAGGAATCCTGAATAACTGGTTTTTCATAAGAATTTTTGTAAATAGTTTACTGCTTTTCTTAAAAAATCAAAAACACAAAAAAATTGAAAAATCAAAAACATAAAAAAAATAGAAAATCAAAAATGAGATATCACTGTGTGAAAAAGAAGAAATGATAGTACATCAGCAAGTTAGACTGTCACACTAAAATTGAACCTAAATTGCTTAAGTGTGATAGCAGCTTCATCATATGATGTACCAGTAGGCAAAAAGCATGAAATAATCAACTTACCAATGTGATATAAACTTAAATGAATTGAATATGAGTGGGGAACAGATTAGTGGTGTATGGTTAATGACCTTAATTCTTGCGTTGATAGATTGCCAAAATCTGAAGTTTTGGGTCTTTATACTGTTATTTCAACTAGGGATATCTTGGCTGTCTGTCTGTTAGAACTAAAATTGTACATGACCCCAGGAAAGATAGTCACTTGGAATTAGCTCATTTCTATTTGAATGTCTGTATATTTCCCGATACACACAATTTTGATCTGATTCTGAAATCTTCTCTGAAAGAAGTCGTGTACCTCCTCTGCTGCATCCAGATATATGCTGACCTGGAGGTGCTAGGCAACGACAGCTTCTGCTGCATCCAGATACATGCTGACCTAGCTGTTCGTTGTCGCGCTATAGATCTAATACACCTGAAAGAGGCCCTCAAGTGCCCAAAAGAAACCCAATAAACCTATATCAAACTGAGAAAATCTCATTTGATCTGTATATTATACCATCTCTACTAAGATCTATTCTTTTCTCTTCTCAACCTATTCCCAGTTAAGATTTCAGAAATCTGGATTGGACTTGTGAAATATGTGGTAGGGAAGATACTTGCATGATAGAGTGTGCTGTTTATATTTCCAGGATTTGATTAGTATTTATTTGGGTGTTCATAGTTAAGCAATTAAAACATGATAAAACAGTTTATATGCAGAACTAGACACAGTCAGGATATCTTAATGTATGAATTCAGTATACTCACCTACTACGATGAATCTTTGTGCATACCTTGATCGTGGGGGTATATCCTGAAGTGGGACACGCTCGTATTTCATAAAATAAAATTACCTTAACGTATCATATGGTAATGGTACTTGAAATGTTCATGCATTTTGTTTAAGTGGACAAACATACTGGTAATCGTCTTGAACTGCTTTTCACGAAAAATTAAATAAAGAATTATATGATTGTGTGAAACAGTTTGCTTGTGCTGATATGATCTTCTTACCAGTGATTCTCACAAAAATAGAGTGTTTATTGTTTTTGTTATTTACTTGCTTTCAGAAAAATATAAAAAATCCAAAAATAGTGTCATTTTCTGTTTGAAATTCTTAACGTACGGAAAACTGTTATTCTTGGAAGAATTGTTACCGATAGGGGGAGACGGTGTTAGAAAGTGAGTTCAAAATTTTCAATCAGACAGGTTGTTCTTGTGTGTTGGACAAAAAGTTTTGCGTGTTGGTGATAAGTTGAAAAAGCTTAATCTGTTATACAGTTTAACTAATCTCTTGAAAAATAATAATTTATTTAACTTATGTTGAAAAATTCTTATGGTTTCTCGAGATGTTTGTTTTATAGTATACAGATTGAAGCAGTTTGTTGCTGAGAAGTTGCTGTGAAGTGTGAAGATGAGAGTTTGATTGGCTGCATGGTAGAACCTCCTTTCTATATTGCAGACAAGATTGAAGAGTGTGAAGATTGCTGTGCAAATGCTAAACTGGAGTTTACTCAAATGCTAACGTGTTGAAGATTTGGTGATTGGATGCATCAGCTTAGGGGGAGTCTGTTGCTGACAGAAGCTGTTGAAGCTGAAGCTATCCAAAGACCAAAGACAGTGCAAGATTACTTGAAGATTGCAAGAAGACCGAAGACAAAGTTTTGACTCAAGACAAAGTTTTTATGAAGCTATTGTCAAGGGGGAGTTTGTTGGTGCATGTTTGTGACAACAGCTTAGATTTGGTCTTTGGATATCTTGTAATTGGTTAAACGATAAACAGTTAGCGGGTTTAGCTTTGTATTAGTTAGTTGTAATGTTTGGGCTAACTAAACCCAAAGGATTGGGTGATGGGGGGCGAATTGGGCCTGTCCAATTCGCAGCCCATGATGTTTGACCTAGCCCAGTTGTGAACCTTGTGTTATATAAACAAGGTTAAACATTAGGGTTTAGGTTAATCAGCTAATCAGCCAAAACAGTTGTGTGAGAGAGCAATTTCGTGAGAGACATAGTCTTAGACGAATTAGGGTTTGGTTGGTTGTAATACGTAAGTTTGATAATCAATAGAAACCCAGTTGAAAGTGAATTCTGTTTCCTACACGTTTTCTGTTGCAATCCGATCTAGAGGATTCCGCACTCTAGGTTAGATAGACGATTCTGTGAAAGATCCATACATCAAGGGGACCTACAGGTGACGGTGTTGTTTTATGACTAAACGCAAGTAAACTCGCGTTAGGGTCCTAGGAAGGTTATAGACTAGGTCAAAGCATTTCTAATAACCTAATTCCCTATAACCATGAGCTCTGATACCAACTTTTCTGTCACACCCCGACCACGTAAAACAACAAAACGTGGCGGAATCATCAGGGAGTATTGTAACAGAATCATTGTTTCATAACACATGGAAATTGAAATGCTGCTTTATTGATTTAAGAGTTACAATGTCTTATCAAACAAAGAAGTAATACAAAATTTAACTAGTCTTGCATCTTTTTAATGTCACTAAGGCCTCGTCCAATCCTATGTGAGCATGCATCAATATCATCATCAGCTTTCATCAACTATTGTACCTGAAACACATGTGAAAATACATCAGCATAAAAATGCCGGCGAGTACATAGGTTTTGTGAAAATAGGATTCATGACTTAGGTTTAAGAAAATGTTTAATGAAAACTTGTCATGAATCCAGTTTAAGTGTTGCTTTTATAAAACGTTTGAAAAGCGATAATAAGGTAGATGATATGTAAAAGAGTAGTGTAAGGTTAAATGAATAATCAAGTAAAAATGAGTTTGTATAAAATAAGTTGTTTGTAAAACAATGTCTTGTGAAAAATATGTTATTTGTGTAAAAATGTGTAAATCCAAATTAGATGATTTAAATAACGCTACGACATGTAATATAGTACAAGCACTTATATATAGGAAGTACCAGCGGCATATCCACCATGCTTGTATCACATTACACACGTCTCGTTACTTAAGTCACTTACCCAAACAAACCACCAATGTAAATTGCCCATGTCTAATCCAATTATCAAATGTCTTTGTGAAAACCATGTCAAAATGTTTATGAAATGTATATGTCAATATCAAAATGTCTATGCCAAATGTCAATCATGTAATGTGTAAACAAAATGTCATGTATGGCAAGTGATATATGTATCAACTAAACCATAGGTAAAAATGCACAAAACAATATGTTGAAGTAAAACTTGGTTTAAATCAATGTTATGTTTTGTGGAAATGCATGCTATACTGAATACAAACATTTATGCGGTATTGTGAAAATGCATACATTCAAGCCTTGTGACTGTGGTGATAAACCCCTAAACGAATTTAAATGTCTATCTGTCTAAATGTTTTAATCGAATTCGGTCATTCCTTCCATCCAAACATACCCAGGATGTCAGGAATGGGAGTTGTCAATTCCTATGGTACCATTACCTACTAACGAGCTTCGTGATCAAAGTTAATGAATGTATATTGTCCCACTTAAAGAAACCAAATGTCATACCCAAAATGTAAGCATGTGATGAAAAACAAATGTACTAAGTATGATGAACATACATAGCATGAAAAGGTAATGTAAAACAATGCACTAAGTATGCGCTAAACGAACATACGTAGCATAAAATGTCATGTAAAACGATGTACTAAGTATGCACACAATGGACATACATAGCAAAAATATAATGAAATCATGTACTAATAGTGTACTAGTGAACATAGCAAGTATATGATATAAAAACATGAAAACATGAAAGTAACAAGTAGGCACATGTATTTCACCCCAAAACGTTTGAAAAACAGTAAAAGAGGGGTCTATGTACTCACTTGAGATTGCTTAGAAGTCGTAGGATAACCACCAAGCAATGCTAGAAGATCACGGAATCAAACGGCACCTATATAGGTATCTACATTAATAAACGGACCTATCGGAGGATCGGGTAGTATGAGGGTTCGTAAACCAAATAAGTATGGGAACTTATGTAATATGGCTTAACAAAGCCTACATACTAAAACGAAACCTATCCTAAGTGCTTACGACCCATTACGACCCGTTTAAGTAGCTTATGCTACTTTAACGCGTCGTTCGCGTAAAACGTGTTCGGACTGTTTAACTAGTCCTATGACAAGTAAAATATGCCTTAACATGTCTAATGTAGTTACCTAATCAGTTTAGATGTCAAAATTTAGGTTACATATGCTTTAAATGAATTTATGCGTAAAAAGGGTATTTTGGTAATATACCTAAGGCATATAAACTACCTATCATACAACTACTTAAACGACGTGAGCATAAGGTATAACCTCGGAAGCTTATTCCCTATACAACTATGGTCACCTAAGGTGTTTGGTCGGATCCTAATGATCAACCAAATGGGTCGGGTTCGAAAGTATAAGCGATAGATTAGATCGCTTACCTTTACGACTCTAAACAAGCACAAATCTAAAAGCGACGAGCTAAACATGTTTAGTAAAGTTAGAAAACAGGTTTGGTATCAAAACAAACGGTTTTGATACCCTAGAGTAGTTTGGTTACAAAATACGCGAGGAAACGTATTTTGGCCGAAACTACGACTCGTCACTGAGCCTAGATAACGTGGTAATCAGTGGGTATAGTCACTAGGGACTATAACCATCGTGATTACGCTCACGTTATGAAGTTCAAACGAACTTCACGTTGACCATAAACTGGTCAATGCAGAAAGTCAAACGCAGTTTGACTTTAATGCTAAAACGAATGAAAAACGTGAAAGAATACTTACAGAAGGTCCCCGCAAGATTTAACCCGATTCACTTTCAGGTAGGAAGTATACACTTCCACTTAGAAAGCTTTGAATCAGATTAAATGTGAGGAAGATGGGCAAAAGGGTTGGGTATTTATAGATTTTCAAGAGCCGTTAGGATCGTTTCTCGAAGATTGAGCTTTGATCTCATCCGTACAAGTGGGCACATGGTATTTGGATACCATGGGCTCTCAAAAACCATCAAAATTGGCCCATAGAATGATCAAAACCATGTCCAAAAACCCTGCAAACCAGCTGCTGTTTTAGAAACTGGTTTTTCTGTTACTGGGCATCTTAGGCGGCCCGCTTAAGATATGCACATGGGCTTACGCGGGCCGCATGGCTAAGTATTCAGTATTTGCAGTTTAGTCCCTGTACTTCAGAAACATGTATTTTGGCCCATTTTTGGCACGTTTAAGCCCCGTTAACCTCATTTCAAGGCTCAAAAATGAAGTTAAAGTGTAGGGAACTCCAAACATGCTCAAAAATATTCCGGATGTCGGTTCGTTTGGTCGTACGATCGCGATGTTCGCTTAATTACGACGGAATGCGCATAAGCGCGAAGGACGATCCAAATTGCGCGACGGATGGATTTTTCTTATGCCAAACACTAAAATAAAATATTTTAATGCTTAAATAAATTTTTGGATGTCCGGAAGTATTCAGAACGTAAGTTATGCGCGAAAATGCAAACTTATGCACTTTTTGACGCTTTTAGTCCCTGAATGACCAAAAAGTTTATTTTAGCACACCGAACACCTCAAAGCCTATTTCTAAGCTATGTAAAGGATATTTGGGTATGTTTAACTTATGTCCAACTTCCGGAATGTCCGTTACAGTACAAATTGACATACTTTCGTAGTTTGTCGAATTTAGTCCCTGTAAGCGAATAGACTTGATTTCGGTATACCAAACCATCCAAAACTTATTCCTAAGTTATGTAAAGGTTATTTAAGGTATGTTAAGCCTATGTCACTATTCCGGAATGTTTGTTGCATTAAACTGGTTATATTTACGCATTAGTGCGCATATAACCTTCTAGAAAGCCATTTAGAGCCCGAAATTGAACAAGAATTGATATGTGCAAAAGATACACATGTTTATACAAATCCCAAGTATGAAATACAATATTTCATTGGTTTGGTATTTGTTTGATGGCTGAAGTGACACAGGTGTCACAACGATATTCTTCGAATATGCTAGAATAGTACCATTCTTAGCCTCACCCGAACCAGTATTAATCTCCCATTATATTTGGGGATTAATTGGTGTGATTAGACATGTAGTCAAGGCAGCTAGACCTAAAACCATAGAAGAAGCAGTAGAATTAGCCAATACCTTGACTGACGAACTGGTACGTACACAAGAAGAAAACCAGAGGAAGAACCTAGCTCAAAAGCTTAAACAGGAATTCCGTTCTAGTAATTCCTATCGTGGGAAGGGAACCGGTTCTTCTGCACCCTACTGTAAGAATTGCAAAAGAAAGCATTCTGGGAAATGCTCTATATATTGCAACTTTTGCAAAATCTCTGGACACAAGGAAGAAGACTGTAGGAAGAAACCCGGTAATGGGATATGGTTTAATTGGGGAGAAAAAGGACACATTAGACCGAACTGTCCGAAACTAGCTCTAGCCATGCCCAACAAGACTAAGACAACAGAAGCACCTAAGAAGAATGCTAGAGCCTTTGTTCTGACATCTGAGGAAGCCAAGATGATTTCGGATGTGATCCTTGGTACGTTTTTAGTTAATGATATATTTGCCAAAGTATTGTTTGACTCTGGTGCAAACCAAAGTTTTATCAATACTTCTTTCTACCAATTTCTTGACCAACCCTTAGTCAAACTACAACAACACTGCCTTGACCAACCCTCCTAAAATATTTAGGACACCCCTAAATGTCCTAAAATATAACCCGTACGCGAAAAACGGACCCGGAATAACCCTATACTTAAAAGATCAACAAAAATCAAGTTTGACAGTCTCTCGTGGGGCGCGACTAAGACCACTATGGTCTGTCACGGGCCGCGACTACCATTGATTGACGGACAAGTCATAGTGCCATGTGGCACGTTACTCACCAGGGCTACATCGATGCCTGGTCAAAGCTATACGTGACACGCATGTCCTCGCGGGCCGCGAAGGACTTCCTTATCTCCTTCGTGGAGCGCGAACCACCCTTGTCCAGCCTATAAATAGAGCTCGATCAATTCATTTCCAACTCGTTCAACTTTCAAAATTCTCTCTCTAATTCTCTAGTAGTAGAATTTCTGCTCGGGCATAATACCCACTATTTAGCGAAGCTTTGCCTCGTTGTAAGTACTATAACCATGCTGTTACCCTACACGATCGATTTAGGATTCCGTAATGCATGTCGGCTCTGCTCGACTCAGTCATTGGAATTCTGTCTCGTGTGTACACCCGATTGATTTAGGATTCCGTAATGCATGTCGGCTCTGCTCGACTCAGTCATTGGAATTCTGTCTCGAGTTTTACGGTTAATTTGAATTGGGTTATTTTACTAACACATGTGCATTATTTGATTTAATAGATAATAACCAGGAGATTCTCAGGAGGCCTTAGTATTATCTAAACTTGCAATGTGAGTACATTCTCTTTTTGTAAATCTTTTTGTGAGTCAAAATGTTTTACCAAAACCTCAAATGTTTTAACTTACACTTAACAGTAATTGAGTATTTGTGATTCTACAATTACTGCCGGTATGTTGGGGTTTTGTATACAAAATTTGTAAGACGTTACCATTGGAGAAAGAGTTAGCCAATGAGTAATATGACGCACAAGTCGGGTTGACAATATTGATTGAGTCATTGATTAGATATAAGCAAATGTAATTACAGGTTGCCCTCAATTCTGTAAAAGTGATAAAACTGTTTTGATTAATCTGGGATGCAGTCACCAGTATTTCTTGCTGACAAAATGTTTTAAAATGCGTTTCAGGTAACATAATATGAAAGCCCAATAGAAGCCAGCTGGAGAGCACTCAAGGCTAAGAATAGTGGCTTTAAAAGTTACGTAAATAAACAAGACATTTTGTTTTCAATAATTAGGGTTTACCCCTAAGTAATGTATTATCAAATGAACTTGGGTTTTATCCCTATAAATGTTTCTTATAAAAGTTTGGTGTTTTACTCTGATAAAAATATTTCCTAACTACGGTCCTAATGTATTCCGCTGCCAAATTAATAAACACCGATATCACCCGCTCTGAGGCTCGCGGTCGCCCGTTCCCATGTAGGGGTCGGGGGTTGCGACAACAGCCATTGTAGAAGTTACACTCTCAGTGATGTGTTGGTGAGAGGGCTGCTTTGAATCTGAATCTCAATGGCATCAAACAGGGGTATAATAGATGGTGGAATTTGAGATGTGGAGAGTGGTGTTGAAAGAGAATTTGCCCCGGGAGAAGGACTGTTAAACATACTCTCAAATGAGGGTAATGCTTCATATTGAGGTGTCCCTGTGTATACAACATGTTCCTTTTGTGAGGAAGAATGAGGAGTTGAGGTTTTGGGTAGAGATATTTCCAACTGTTGTGAGGAAGGAGCAACAGTGGTTTCAGGTGACTTTGGTGTTGTCAATGTGTTAACTTCTAGGATCTCATCTTCCAGAAGGCCCTTTTTGGTGGGTTTGGTGGGCTTGTGGATTTCTTTTTGGTCTTTATAGTAGTTTTTGGTGGAGGTTGCACAACAGTGGTTGTGCTGTTGTGGTCACCATGAGTAGTGGGCTCAGCAGCTGAAGTCTAAGGAGCAGATGTGGACTCATCCAAAATTTGCTTAGACTCTGCTACTTGTGTTTTAGAACCTTTTGACTCTTTGACCATTAGGTGAGTAAAAGTTTCAGCAGACAAACTGTCTATTTGGAAAGGTGCACCTTGTACAAGTACTTGTGCATTTTCTTTTGGTATTTTTTATTGTAAATAATAACTCAAAAATCTTGGAAATAACAAGAAAGACTGTGCCTTCTTGTCTTTAATATTTTTCACATTATTAACCAAATCAGTGAACAATGCTTGGGAGTAATTGAAATCAGTTTTAGACATAATAGCATACCCCAAGTATTGGACTTTCAAAGGAATTTTGTTAAAAGTAGTTTTATTTGAAACACAGGTGAGCAGGGTATGAAACAAGAATTTCATGGGGGGGGGTGGAAATTCTCCCTTTTGCATGGTTACTTTTGACAACTGTCCTGCATAACCTCTTTTGATCAAATCAATTTGATACTTATCCTTAGCGAAAGAAGTTTTACCTGTTAAGTCGTTCATCTTTAAAACTTCTTAAATGGTTTGTGGTGTTATGGAGACCAAGATACCTCCTACTTGTGATGAAATTGCCCACGGCTTTTTATCTTGAATTTCAAGTTTTGCATTAGCCTAGAAGTCTCGTAGGGTATCTTGATAAATGAGAGTATTGCAAGTGAGCAAAGTTTTGTACTTTGAGGTGGATAGGGCATCGATGATGGTATGAAAGTCTGTATTTTTGCTTGTTTTTCAAGAGTACAGAGATAGTTGTCTGGGTGTTTGATTATGAGAGCCATGATCGAAGTGAAAAATCATGAATAAGGAAGAAAAATATGAATGGAAGATGGAAACCGCTTTTGAAGAATTTTTTGAATTCGATACGACAGTGAAAACTTTGTTTGGGGTTTTATCAAGGTTTTATTATAGGGAAAAAGTGAATGCTGACGTGGCAGCGGTTTCAAAGATAGTACGGTTAACATTTGCCCACGTGGCAACCTCTGATGGACAATAGTGGAATACAGTTGCTTGGAAATCACTGATGGACAATATCAGTGGTTGAGAACAATGAATAATAAGAATAGTGGCTGAGATAGACTTCAGTGGTTGAAACACTGATGTTTGGTCAACAGTAGTCAATCAAGGAATATGAAGAAACAGAGGTTCTCTTTCAGTAGTGGGTGAATTTTCAACAATCGGATGTTTGTACCAAACAGTGGATATGGACAGACTTTTAAGGATTAATGAAAAATTTCATTTTAAGTATTTTTAAGGATGGAGTTTTGATTTTCTGAAAGCATTGTAATGCTTTTTAAGCATTTTCTGAAAGCATTTTAATGCTTTTTATTCATGTACAAATGAGATTTTGCTTGTTAGTCCATGTTAAGCATGCCAATTCTAGAGATCAAGCTTTCAAAGGTGGATGTTGTCACACCCTCAAAATCCGCAAGCGGAGTATTACCGCAAGGCATGTGACTGACCAGGATCATACCACCAATCGTACTGAGCATTTAATTAAAATAAAGTAAACCCATGGCAAACCAAATGTTTAAAATTCACCAAACCAAAAATCGAAAAACCAAATATAAAAGTGAGCGGAAGCATAAAGTAATGAAACCCATAACATAGTTTATAAATCATAAGAGTTAATTGCCAAAATCGTCCTTGAGGTTTGGGCAGGTTTGCCATTTTTGTCCAAAATGACACTTTTATACCAAATTATCCCCAACGTTTGTAACTTTTTGCCATTTCCATCCAAACCACTAACTTAGTTTATTTTTTCTGTTAAGTTGAGGATATTTGGATGAAACTGGCAAATATAAAACCACATGGACGATTTTGGCAATTTACTCAAACTCTTTTAAATTTATTTTATTTAATTAATTTGGTTACATATATAATAAAAAAGAATATACATGCAATATTTATATGAAAAAAATAATAGCTTTGTCATGTAATTTTTATAAATTTTCATCCAACCACTAACTAAGTTAATTTTTCTATTAAGGCGAAGGATGTTTATAAACTAAGAAAGAAATTAATTTCTAATTTTTTATATAGATCAGTTTTATAAAAATAAAATCTACTTAAACCTCTAAATTTTCTAAAACTAAAATGCTGGTTACCTTATTGAAAAAAGGTCAAATAAAAAAAATCTTATCATATGTACCGAGTTTGTAATTCATCTTCTACTCTTTTAAGTTTGTTCCTAAGGAAAAACAGAAGCTAGAGCCCCCCCCCCCCCTATCAAACAACGTATCGTTACCAAACCTTAAAATTACCCACCAAATTGTAATTATAATGCTATGAACCAAAAGTTTCTTTACTCAAGACACTCAGAATAAGTATTAGTTAGTTACCCTCATAATCTTAAATAGATAAATATTTATTTCTACCAACATATTTCCTAGGTGCTCAACACATTTAAAAAATATGTAACGTTTTACAATTTTTTCTATCTCTACAACTGATAAATACTAAAAGTTTTAATCGATTGTTATGTGTTGCACACCAATGACGTGTTCTCTTTATAAAACTGATTTATATAAAGAAGCTGTAAATTAATTTCTGTCATAATTTATAAAATTTAAAACATTCAAATATCCTCAACTTAACAGAAAAAATAAACTAAGTTAGTAGTTTGGATGAAGATGGCAAAAAGTTACAAATGTTGGGGGCAATTTGGTACAAAAGTGTCATTTTGGACGAAAATGGCAAATGTGCCCAAACCTCAGGGACGATTTTTGCAATTAACTCAATCATAAAGTCCATCAGTAGGAATCCAATTATGGATTCCTAGCCACAACGCCCCCTCCGCGTGCAAGCTCCATCCCAGTACCTAACGACCTACAAAGCATGTCGTAACGTCTCAACAAAAGGTTGGCGAGTTCACAATTGGTTGTATGTTTTAAAGTTATTCCAAAAACCATAAGTTGTTAAGTTGTTTCAAAAAACCAAAAGTTATCCAGTTCCTTGTTCCCATAACCGTATACTGTGGGGGCTACCCCATGTTGTAAACCACTAGACCCGTTACCATATCAACTACTGACTTAAGTCATGTTTAAGTGCCCTGCGTCAATGTCTATCATCATTGACAAAGTACCCAAGTACATTAGTCCACTCCCGTCCTCTGCGACACGGTGTGAGGCTTGTCAGACCTAATAGCGCTATTTAACTAATGACCCGTTCGCCATTGGCCCGTCGATTAAGTCGATATAAAAATGAGGGACTTTATGATAGAGTTGTTGTCTAGTAAGTTTAAGGTTGTCCTACCCAAGGAGAATGTAGGATCATGTGTGCGACCCGAACGAGTCATTCAGAGAAGTTTTGATCTATTTCAAAGGCGGAAACAGAGAAATAGACTTCGACACAGCTTGTAATTCACTTTAAACGCCTTTCTGATTGTTATAACAACGATTACAATCACAGGATAATCTGGCAGCACCTCGGTATCCGAATTAACAACCGTTTTAAATGATTTCGCTCAAATGGCATTTATAGAGTCTTGATTCTGCTTGAAACAGCTTCATGCGGAATAAGAATGTTGTTGATTCCGCTTGAAAGTGACACTTGACATTTCAAGCGGAATTACATGCTTCAAGCGAAATCATATCTAATTCAACTATCTCGAACTACGTGCCCTGATCTAACGTATATACAAGACTTGATACAAGACGAAGTCGACAGATGCATGCACTAACAGACTCCCCCTCAGATGTTGACGAGTCTTAAGTGTCGAGTCTTCTCATCTTCAGTCTTTATCAGTCTTTGGACAATACTCTTTTGAATCTTCTCTCGAATATCTTCAGACTCCCCCTTTCGATGTGCTGGCATTCCTTAAGTTCATCAGCTTCAGGATCATAATCTGTCTCTTTGTCGTACAGACTCCCCCTCTCAGTAATCTGGGATCGTAGTCTGGCTTTCACAGGTTCAACCGTTCAAGATCATTTCCTGGCTCAAACTTTGCATAGAATCGAAATCTGGTTCTCTTCAATTCACAATCTTCCATAAATTTTAACAATTTAATATTATGAAGTAAGCATCAACTCAGACTCTCCTTTTCAAAACTACCAGAATATCTGTGATCACTTGCATAAAAATATTCAAACATTTTTAGATTTAATAGACTTCTCCTCACCACATGCTCATCATGTCTAGCACTTGGAATTTTCAAAATCAGCTCTCCAACATCAGTTGTCGAAAATATTTTTGGATTTTTCAAAATTTATGCTAAAACACACTGAAAATCTTTTTGGATTTTTGAGTTTAAATGCAATGCGGTAAAGAAATATTTACAGACAGACAATATTTTTGTGAGTTTGTGTAAAAGGATCATATCAGTTTATGAGACAAATCACCAACACCGTTAAGCTTCATTTCATTTTAAGTTCTAAACAATTCACTTAGATTGTCAGTATATTGGTCCACTTAAATTTTCACACAAAGTTCAACTGTTTCGAGATACAAGATTAATGTTTTAAGCACTTAAACTTATTCGCGTGTCCTAGTACTTGAATATACTCCCGTATCCAGATCCCAGTATTCAGTCTTACATGTGAGTATACCACAGATGATATCTATAAGGGGTTAGGTGCGAAACCGTGAGAGCTCAGGTCAGAACTTTCGTTCAGCAGAGAGATGACGGTTCGTCTTTTGGTGTGTCCCCTTTAGAGGATCTTTTCTTCAGCAGCACATGATTAGCATTTTTCAATATTTCATCATTTTTTGTACTGAAGGTGATGCTATATTTCAAGCATATGCAGAAAGTATTATACGGGGACTAGGCCATTGCTTCCGCAAAATCAGAAGTCCCGAGATAATACCCCAGATATCACTGAGTATAAAGACCTAGTATCTCAGAAAGAGGGACCTTTCAAACAAGATTTCGGGGGTTACCCATATATCCAAGAAATGTTACCCACGATATAAGCAAGTTTGAATATTTAGGTTTATATCTCGTCACAATTTACTAAATGTGCAAAAACCTACTGGCATATCCGCAGTGAGATTGTTTATCACATTTTTACTTTCCATTTCCTTAGCATGTTGTGATAGTCCACTGATGTATTATCATTTCATCTTTTTACAACAAAAACTCATTTTTCATTTTATCATGTTTTTTGCTTTTTCAAATTTTCTAATGTTTTTTGGATTTTCTGAAAATTTCTTACTCCCCCTAAAATGCAAACACATTTTTAAAAAAAAAAATTGAAAACAAACTATACAGAAAAATTGACAACTGATATCAAATCGCTTCAATTCGCCATCCACTAAGCATAAACAAACAGAACTCCCTCTTTCAACAAACTATTTTCCTATTAAGATTTCAAAACACTCAAGTTTGTTTAAATCAAAATAGTTTTGCCGGAAAATAAGTTTTGTTTTTACTACTTGTAGGTTCGGGGTAAACTCATCACATTGTCCAATTTTAACCACATGAATGAGGATTACATCAAGTTCAATTTAATGACTTTGACGAATCATTTTGTAAGAATTACCATCTATACCAATTGTAGGAAACACATCTACATCAAACTCATGTTACCAATAAAAATTATAAGACGAAATTACTTTTCATGAATTTCTCAAGAAAAATGCCGATACCTACTCCTCACTTACCAACCTGGGAGTTCCGGCATAGTCCATCACCTGTAAAAATTTCAACAATTTTAAAATCTTTTACAAAAACAATTTTTAAGAATGATGCCGATTCCTGATCCACTATTACAAACTTGGGATCTCCGGCAAGTCAGTTTTTTTAAGGGAAAAGAATTTCCACCCAAGTCTGACTAACCTTGGGTGTTTTAAACTCTTGTTCAGTTGGGTTATAAGTTGCTTTCTTTGTTGCATAAAAATCTTTAACCCCTTTGACCTTTCCCTCGATCATTTTCCCAAAAATCTTCTTAACATTCCCATTGAATGTTTTCTCAACATCAAACTCTTTCTTCTCAGAATAAAATTGATCCGAGATTTCAACCTTACCAATTTTTTGTTTAAACCTTTCATCCTTCAATGATGGAAAATTATCATCATTCACTGAAGGCACTGAATTCTCTATTTTGACCTCAGCCTGTGGCTCTTCTGGCTTTGTGGAACCAGATTCATCGCCGATTTTCTCAGAAAATTTTTTAACAACCCACATTTGGTTGTCCTTAGCTCTCTTTTTGTAAAAATTTTTCTTTGAACATTCACCAACTTCATAAGTTGAATTTTCAAAAATTTTGAATTTCTCAGTTGGTGGTTCAACATCAACAACTTTTCCTTTAAGTTTTTCAGGGACTCCCAGTTTTGTCTTTGTAGCTTGAGAACAATTCCATGTAATGTGACCAACTTCATTGCACTTGTAACAGGTTCTAGTCTCTTTTCGATGAAAAACTCCAGTTCCTTTCCTTTCAGGAAGAAACTCCTGGTTTGATTGTCTCTAGAAAGGTTTCTTCTGTTCTTCCTCTGCACTTCCTCATGAAACAAATTTTGTATTTGTTTTAGAAATTTTCTCATTTTTATCATTTCCTGGTGGAATAAAACCTAGACCTTTCTTTTTGAAATTACCGTTATGGTTTGGTTTCTTTTGAAAACCAGAACCAGAACTGTAACCCTTTTTTCTTATTTAACCGTTGTTAAACTCTTGAAGTGTATTTTTTAGGTTTTCCAGTAAGATTTAAATTTTTTATTTCAGAAATATTAATTTCTGTCATTTTGAAAACCTTTTTGATCATTTCAAATCTGACACTTCTTATTGGAAACTCTTTGTCAGAGTATAATTTGTCAGAATCATTCAAAGTATATGCTACTTCGAATGTTTCATCATTCAAACTTGATTTTGATAATAAAAATTCTTTACTGTAAGCCCTTTTAACCGATGTCTTTGGACTGTTGACTGGCGAACTTGAACCTCCAGACTCAGACTTTGACTCAGACTCCTCATCTGTATCCAACACCTGATCAACCACCTTTTTAATTAACTCTGACTCATGATCAGTTTCAGACGATGTGAAAGTGACATCAATGTTTCCTAGCAATTCATCAGTTGTTTCAGATTTTAGCGTTATATTGACTGCTTTTTGGACTCGCTCCTCATTTGGTTTTCTGGGAGAATAACATTCCCAGATCGGAGGCGGACACTTGTTATAGCTAACAGTCGATTTCTTACCAGTATTGTTCTTCTTTGACTTTTCATCCTGAAATGCTTCGAAACCGGCAACAGTTGGATAAATTCGATCAATAAGATAATCAGAACTAGAATAACTTTGTAATAATCATCTGATTCTCTCATTCTCAATTTTCTCGGTTTCCAACTCTTGCTTCCACTTTGCACTTTCTTCGATGTAGAAATTGATTGTTTTTTTGCTTTGTCATCATTGTTGCATTCATCATTGTCAAAGCCTTTTCTTGTTCAAAATTGTCTTTTGAAGACCAGTTACTGTTCTGTTCAAAACATCATAAGACTCCTTTACGTAGTTAAGATTGAACAGTAATTGTTCCTTCATCTTCTCAAGCTCAGCCAACTTCTCGTCTTTTGCTGCACATTCTTTGCAAGATTCTAGACACTTTGAGCAAGACTTGATGACTTCCACAATCTTTTCTACTTCAATAATCTTTTCAGATTCAACAACTTTTTCAGCTTCAGTCACCTTTTCTGTTTCACCAATCTCCTCAGCAACAATTTTAACTTCTTCATTTTGAGCAATACTTTCAGATTTCATCTGCTTTTGTTCTTTTGCTGCTCGTCTCTCCTTCAGCTTCTCCAAGCGATCTGCAAAATAAAATTGAAAACTTTCAGGATAGAGATGAGATTTTGCAACATTAATATGTCTTTCTTCCTCATCATCACTACTGTCATCAGTTGGTGATTGATCAAATTCTATTGATTTATCAGAACTATCATCTGAAAATCCAGAATCAGATGGTGTTTGATCAAAAACAATATCTCTTTCTGAACTTTCATCTGAACTCTGTGAGCTTTCATCTGATGAAACAAACTTTTCTTATTCATTCTTCACACTAACACCAATAGACTGCCTCCACTCGGTAAACATATCCGGTTCTTTCACAATTTTAGCAATGAAAGCTTTAAATTCTCCTTTTTCATCAATAAACATATCCCAGCTAAAGTCCTCTGGTAACCTTTCATCATCCTGATTGATTAAGCATGCTTTGCTGTCGGATGGAATAGTCATCTTTTTCAAATGGATTCTTTGCTTCACTTGCTTCTCTATTCTTGCATTCCCTCTTGAAATGACCTTTCTCCCTGCATCGAAAACAAGTAACTTTAGATTTATCAAAACCTAAAGTAGAAACATGTGCATCAAGAAAATCATTTCTTCCAGTAATCATCTTGAATTTTTCAGCTCTTCTCAGAACACTAGCTAGACACCATTTGATATCCATGAGCTCCTTTTCTTCAGCGTCTATCTGATCGTAATCCTCTTTTGTAAGCATAGGATTCCCGATCCTCCCTGCAACTAAACCTTCATAGGATTGTAGCACCGTTGCAAGTAATGACATGTGATCTTTTGCAATTTCTTCAGAGAAACTTTGTATGGAAGATTCAATGCAATGTTGCACTGTATCACACAACCACTACCTTTTGTACTTTGAGAATGGAAACTCGAAGTTGAGTCTTTTGGATTGACACTTGGGTATGAAGAGAAACCATTGCTAACATTAGTACTTTGATCAACTTTTTCAGATGAGTTTCCAGCACTAAACGCAGTTTGAATCTTCGGACTTCTCTCACCCTCTGGAACACTGCCTTTATAGTACATTTTCACATCTTGTTGACCACTCGGATTATTCATCCTCGCAATCTTTTGCTGTTCCAGATCTTGACCCTCAATCTTCTCAATAAACTGAGAAATTGTCAACCCATCATATTCCCCTGTGTTCTTTAGGATCATCAAATATGTACCCCACTCTTTCTGAGGTAACGCGTCAGCTAACTTGTCGACCCACTCCTCTCGATCTTTGGTTATGCTTAACATAGACATAGTTTGCACTAAGTGGCAATATCTTTCAATTAGTTTCTTTGTATCTTCCCCGGGCAAACTAGTGAATAGATCAAATTCTTTCTTAAGCAATGCCTTTTTACTTTTAATCATCTTCTCACTACCCTCAAATTTGATTCTAAGAGCATCCCAAATTGATTTTGAAGTTTTGTCATGTTGAAGCAACACAAAGATGTCTTCTTTGATGGCTTGCTGAAGTAGACTAATCATCATCTTTTCAGCTTTGTACATGTCTCGTTCTGTATCAGTGAATTCAGAAATTGTTTTCTCAACTTGCAAATCAGTACGTGGTAGAACATACTTCTTCAGAATACATTCCCATGATCTCAGATGGTTAGCTTGAACCCAGTTTTCAAACCTATCTTTCCATCCGTAATACTCCTCAATACTCATTAGCTTCGGTGGTTTTTGTAAAGTTCCAGTTTCGTTTTCCAAGTTCATGTTTTGAGCAATGGAAGCCGGAGTAGTCGGGGATGTGGCAAACGCGTTGTAAAATTCTTCACTCATGATTCAATAACACGTTTTTTAAAAACAGACAATTTCAAGCAAAATCAAGCTTCAAGCGGAATCACCTGAAATAAACACTTCAAGCGCGATTAGAATTTCAAGCGGAATAACAAGTTGAATTTCAAGCGGAATAATGGTTGAAGCGAAATAACAGATTTCGCTTGAAACTTTTTAAGCGAAATAGCTTGTTGAAGCGAAAACACTGATTTCGCTTGAAAATCTCAAGCGGAATAGCGTATTTGAAGCGAAATCAGACTATGTTCGTTCAAGCGTAATCAACTTTTCAGTCCATTTTAGCCACTTTTAAACCGAATTTTGTACTGAAACTTTCCAGGGTTTGTTAAAAAGCAGTTTTACACAATATGTGAGAAAATTAGCCGATTTTAACCGTAAAAACTTGTTCAAATGATAAAAGAAGGTGTAGAAGTAAGAAAACACAAAGAAAACAAGCTGAAATCTGCAGAATTCCTCCTCCTGAGATCTGATACCACTTGTAGGATCGTGTGTGCGACCCGAACGAGTCGTTCAGAGAAGTTTTATCTATTTGAAAGGCGAAAACAGAGAAATAGACTTCGACACAACTTGTAATTCACTTTAAACACCTTTTTGATTGATACAACAACGATTACAATCACAGGATAAACCGGCAGCACCTCGGTATCCGAATCAAGAACCGTTTTAAATGATTTCGCTCGAATGGCATTTATAGAGTCTTGATTCCGCTTGAAACAGCTTCAAGCGGAATAAGAATGTTGTTGATTCCGCTTGAAAGTGACACTTGACATTTCAAGCGGAATTACATGCTTCAAGCGAAATCATATCTAATTTAACTATCTCGAACTACGTGCCCTGACAATACTCGATACAAGACGAAGTCGACAGATGCATGCACTAACAGAGAATACGCAGGTTGCATCCCACCCAAGGGGTATAGTTGTTGTTCCTTAACCCATTCCCAAACCACCGGGAATCCCATGCTTTGTAGAAAAGTGTAAACTCACCTTTGGTTGCTCGATTCGACTCTTAAAAATAGCTAACAGTCAAGGTTGGTGAATCACGTCCTAGTATGATTACCAGTTAGTCCATTAGTGGTTTCAAATAGTGCGCAAAGTTCCTACACGCATCTACCACATAACATGCACTCACTTTGACAGTTCACGCCTATATATACCTTCCACCTATAACTACTCAAGAGCAAGCACACGATACTTCACATAGCACTTTCGTTGACATATAACAAGTTGGATCATTATCAGATAACATAACCAACATTTAGACATGCAAATCACTACTCATATTGTTTCAGCTTTAACATCCAAAACTGGGCTGTTTCGGGTATTTTAATAAAATAGTTAACTTATTCCAAAAATTCCCAAAATTTTATAGAATGTTCTAAACGGTCCACATCACATTGGGTAAAAATCTCAGGACTCAATTCATTAGTAATTATTTTATAAAAATCATTACCAGGTTGTAGTTAGATTCGTCACTTTCTGACTGTAGTCCACGGAAAAATTCATTTAAAATTTATCGTAAGTCCGATTGATGAAATTCTAGTTGGAGAATTACGACGACACCCATGGCCATCTACTGCACAAATTTCACGACTTGAATCAATCCAGATTTTAAGTTATGACAAAAAACATAACACACATTTTCTACGGAGTTTTTCGTCAGTCAGCATGCTGTTTTACATTATAACGACACCAAAAACGCGTGTAAATGATCCTGACTCTTCCTAATAACAACCAACAGCAGGCTAACCATCAATTACCATCTAACCATATCAAAATCACAAAACCCTAGATATAAACATCATGATTTTCATCAAGAAACGCAGCCAATGATCATTTATGCATACATATCATCGATTACTTCAACCAATCGCATACTCAAACGAAATGAATCATGTAACATCAACACCCTAGCATGTCAAATAAAAATCACAGCCATGTTTTCCACAAAATCACACCATGAATCACAATCCAAATCAAGATTACTAACCTTGGTGCAAGAAAAGGGATTACGAGGAAGTGAAAGGCGAATCAAGAAGCTGAACTGGGGTTTGATTTTCACGGGGGGGGGGGGGGGGGTTTCTTCTAGTCGACGATCACAAGGGGAAGTTTATGGTTTTGATTTTGATTTCTTATTCCCAAAGTTAAATGCATAATTAAAACACAAGGAAGTTGGGCTTACTGGGTTGCAAGGAACATGAGGTGTGGTCCTAGGCTCAATATTTCGAACAAGGCATGGGGTGGGGGTTTGGGCCGGTTGGTGGTGCAAGGGGAGAGGGGTTTGGGCTTGGGTTGGATTTACTAAATGACGGTTTCGCAAGTTTCGTGAAATAACTAATTAAACCGTTTCGTATCGCAAAGCAATATATTACAACGCTTCGTTTCACAAAATAACGTATTCCAATATTTCAGTTTCGGGTTTCGGTTTCACATAATTCACATTACACATTACCAAGCACACAATCGTTCAAATAAAATAAATCATCAAATTCAATTCGTTTAACGTACAAGAAATTTCACAGTAAAACGAAACGCTCAGGAATTTACACGAGTTGTCACAGATGTGTCTAATGCTTTTGTTAGCACATCTGCCAGCTGATCCTTAGTTGGAACATGATGCAGAGAAATTAAACATTTTTTCATAGAAATCCCTCACAAAGTGATGTCTGATGTCAATGTGCTTGGTGGTTGAATGAGATACTGGATTTTGATGATATTTTCAGCTGCTTGACTATCCAACATAAGAGGTGTCTTTAAAGCAGTTATACCAAAATCCAGCAGTTGATTTTGAAGCCACAACAGTTGGGGTGTACAGCTTACAGCAGCAATGTATTCTGCTTCAACAGTGGATGTGGAAACAGCTGCTTGCTTTTTGCTTTGCCAAGACACTAAGCAATTGCCTAGGAATTGACACCCACCTGATGTAGACTTCCTCGTTATGTTGCATCCAGCAAAATCACTGTCTAAAAAACCTAAAAGCTTAACATTCCCATTAGCAGGGTACCAGATACCAAGTGTGGGAGCACCTTTTATGTATCTGAATATCCTTTTCACAGCAATGAGGTTAGACTTCCAAGGTGCTGATTGGGATCTTGCATAGACACATGTTGCAAACTTGATGTCTGGCCAGTTAGGTATAATAAAGACCCAATCATGCTTCTATATAATGTTTGATCAACCAAATCATCTGTCTCATCAAACATGACAAGCTTTGTGGTTGCCATGGGTGTACTACATGGTTTACATCATTCATCACAAATTTGTTTAAAAGATCTTTTACATATTTTCTTTGATGAATGAAAGTGCCATTTTGCAATTGCTTAACTTGGAGACCAAGAAAGCATTGTAGTTCACCCATTGCACTCATCTCAAACTCAACTGTCATGAGTTGTCTAAACTCTTCACACATTGCATTGCATGTGCTTCCAAATATGATATCATCCACATAAATTTGGACAATCATCAAGTCTTTTCCTCTCCATTTTAAAAACAAGTTTTTGTCAATTTTACCTCTTGTGAAACCAATAGAGATGAGAAAAGTGGAAAGAGTTTCATACCAGGCTCTAGGTGCTTGTTTCAAGCCATACAAAGCTTTGTTTAGCTTGTAGACATGATCTGGATGAAATGGATCCTCAAAACCAGGAGGTTGACAAACATATACCTCTTTTTGAATCTTACCATAGAGGAATGCATATTTGATATCCATTTGATACACCTTGATATTTTGGTTGACAGCCAAGGCTAAGAACATTCTGATAGCTTCAAGTCTTGCTACAGAGGCAAAAGTTTCATCATAATCTATGGCCTCTTCCTATCTAAAACCTTGAACCACAAGCCTGGCTTTGTTCTTGACAATAATGCCCCTTTCATCTGTTTTGTTCTTGAAGACCCACGTTGTGCTAATAGGACTAACTTCATTTGGCACTGGTACAAGTTCCCATACTTGTTGTCTCTTGACCTGTTGGAGCTCTTCTTGCATAGTTTCTTCCCAACTGTTGTCTTTCAGAGCCTCTTGGTACTTGACTTGTTGATGGAGTGATAGAAAGCCAGTAAAAAGACAAATGTTTTAGGTTGACTTCTTGTGAGTACCCCTTCATTTATGTTGCCAATCACTTGATTTGGTGGATGAGATTTAAGGAATGTTAGATCTCCCTTGTATGGAACAATGGCATTTAAAAGTGAAGGCTGCAGATGTGAATCATCTGAGCTAATATCTGTTGGTGACTTTGATGATCCAACATCTGTTTTAAATGCAGGTGGAATAGGAGGAATGGGTGTGGCACAAAGTTGATTTTTATCCACTGTTGATTGATTTTTATCAACAGTGGTTAGGGATAATAAGGTGGTAGTGCTTGAGCTACTTTGGTTAACAACTATTGATGCTGCAGTAGATGAGCTTTGACAGCTGTTCTGAACGTCTGCTGCTCTGGTGGTGGATGTGATTTTGTATTGTGCAATCACAACATCATATCCATAATCTTGTAGAGGAGGTTGTTGAGTACATGCAGGGTTAATCTTGACAGACACATCTTCAAATGTAAATTTATCAAGATCAAATAATTCAGCAGGGTTTGCAGGGATTTTCAGTGAAGAAAGTTCATTGAACTTTACATTCAAAGTCTCTTCCACACACCTAGACCTTGTGTTAAACACTTTATAGGCCTTGGCAGTGGTTGAGTATCCCAAATGATAACCACAATCTACTTTGGCTGCAAATTTTGAATTTGAATCTTTTAAATTTAAAATAAAGCATGGGCAACCAAAGACTTTAATATATGAGATTTGATTTTGAACAGAGTTTCATAGGCAGTCTTTTGATGCCTGTGGTTGATCAAAACTCTGTTCTGCACATAATAAGCAGTGTTTACAGCCTCTGCCCAAAAAGTTAAGGGTAAACCTGAGTCTGCAACCATTGTTCTGGTAGCTTCAATCAAAGTTCTATTTTTCCTTTCAACCACCCTATTTTGTTCTGGTGTTCTTGGGATGCTGTACTACCTTACAATCCCTTTTGACACACAGAAATCATCCAACTCCTTATTTCTGAACTATGTTCCATTGTCACTTCTAAAGATTTTTATTGGAAGGTTAAATTGTTTTTCAACCTGTTTGACAAAGTCTTGCAAAATGCCTGCAGTCTCATCTTTAGAATGTAAAAAGTAAGTCCATGTAAATCTAGAAAAATCATCTACAATGACCAAATAGTATCTTTTCTTTTTCAAGCTCATGATTTTTACTGGGCCAAACAAGTCCATGTGCAGCATTTGCAAACACTTGGTTGTTTTGGATTCTTCAATGGACTTGTATGAGCTTTTATGTTGTTTACCTTTTAGACAGGAAACACAATGCTCAGAACAAGTAAACAGTTTTTGTGGAAGACCTCTTACAAGGCCTTGTTTTGAGAGTAGTGATAATCTTGAGATTCGTGTGCCCAAGTGTTGTGTGCCATAATTCTGTCTCTTTGGTAGAGGCAGCGGAGAACAGGCAGGCATCAGTCATTGGGTTATCTTTTTACATATCAACTACATACACATTGCCACTCCTTTGAGCAACAAGATGTGTTTTACCCCCGGCTATGACAACTTCAATCTTTTTCACCATTTCTGGCCCAATAATCTTGCAGCTATCCTTAGTGAAGAATGACCCACAACCTTTGTCACTCACTTGTGAGACACTAAGGAGATTAAACTTCAGATTATCAATAAGCTTGACATTTTCAAACTTGAGATTTCCATTCTGAACTATTCCAGACCCCAACACCTTTCCCTTAGAATTGTTACCAAAGGATATATCACCCCATCCATGGTTTTTGAAATCTTTGAGTAGGGCTCTACATCCAGTCATATGCCTGGAGCCTCCACTATGTACATACCAAAGACTATCTAAGCATGCAGAAGCTCCCTACACATCAAGTAAACAATTAGTTCAGGATGGTCTCTAAAGCCAATAAGGCTTTGGATGGGGTAACAACAAGATCAGCCTCAAGTACAAGAATATGGACAATGGTTAGCTCAGGGTTTTGAACAGTTTTGGAACCATTTTTCTCTAACCACTGTTGTGGACCATTTCCTGTCAGGTGTTGAAATCCAAAAGGATGTCTGTTCACTTTTGGTTTAGAAGGCTTTTTGTAAACCTCATAAACATGTGGGACCCTTTGGTATGGAGGTTGATCTTTTCCTCTTTGGAATTGGTTAGGTGGTGGTGCATCTGTCACTTGCACATCTCTGGGAACAGATGTTTTGTTCAACTGTTTTGTAACAGCTGTTTGGACAAACACAAATGGTTGTTGTTTCTTGATGGATGATTTTGATGAACTCTCAAGTGTTTTTGAAGTGTACTCTTTTCTTTTAACCTCAAAAGTTTTGAGGTACACACTCTTGAGTGAGATGATTGGTTTTTCCACAGATGGTGCAACTTGGTGCAGGCTCAATCATGCTTGTTTTGTTAATGTCAAAAGCTTTTAAATGAAAACAATCCTTTGTGGAATGGTTTCTCTTTTCACAAAAGTCACAAAACAGATTTTTAACTTTTTCTCTTTTCTTCCTCTTTTCAACTTCCTTTGCAACAGAGTTTTGAACCTCTGTTGGGATGTCTTTAAGAGGAATGATCTTGGCCTTAGGTACTTTAACACCCTTAGCTGTGGAAAAATCCATTGTTTTGAAATTCTCATGGATGTCATACTCATCTGACCAGGTGGGTGTGAATTGATATTTTTCAATCTCCTCAAAGGTTGATAACCCCTCTGGCTTTTCCAAAATGATTTTATTACCATTTTTATTAGTGATTTTAATTTCTTGACCATCCTTGTTTGTTGGTATTATCTCAACAGAACCAGACTCATTTACAGCAGTGTTTTCAATTTGGTCATTTTTCCTGAAACCTATGCCAAACTTTACATTGCTTTTGATCAGTTTCTCTAACATTAGCTCATAACCTTTGCAGGATTCCACCCACTTTTCATAAGTGATTTGGGTGGATTCCAACTCCTTTTTACAAGCTTGATATTTTTCTATCATGGCTTTGAGTTGATCCTTGGTTATGTTGTGTTCATGTTTTAGACTGTAGATTTCATTATCCTTTTCATACAATTTGTTTTTCAATTCTTTAACAGATTTTTCAAATTGTACCTCATGTTTCAAAATCTTATCCCTAAGGTTTTCATTCACCTCTTTAACATTAGCAAATGTTATGATGCATTTGTTTGAACATAGGGTTGTCAAGACCTGAGGTGATACCTTAGCTACAGCCATCATGGCACAGTCATAAACATTCTCACAAGCTCTTGCATCCTTCTCCACTTCATCAACACACCATGGGTCAGCTAAAGGTTCTAACAGTGGTTCATGTTCTTTCTCTAACAGTTGTTCACCTACAACAGCAGTAACCACTGCTTCAGCAACTTCATCCACTGTTTGAGCACTGGGTTCCATTTCTTCAGTTTCTAGCCCTTCAGGAATTCAATCTAATGCTGCACAAAAAAAAAAAAAAAATCATCACAAGGAATATCATTCTTAGCAAATAAAGCAAAATTATCATCATTCAAATCATCAGGCATGCTACTTCAATCAACAAAGCTAATGTGCTGAATATGGTCTAATAAAAACTAACCTAATCTAGACACCCTAGTTTTGAATTTATAAACTAAGACTCTCTAAATGCTAGACCACTGACAGGCAAGTGTACCTATCGTACGTAGTAAAGCCTAATGAAGTCCGAGTATCGAACGCACGAGACACTAGCGATGCTAAACTAGACTCTGACTCAACTAATTACTTAATTTGGTTTAATTTGTGTTTTGGGGATTTTTCTAATTCTACGAAAGCGAGTAAATAAGATAACAGAGAAAGCAAGCAAGATAGTGAAGTGACGGGAAGCAAACGATGATGAGAAAGAACTACCCAGGCTTCGAATCCCTATGACCAACCCATGACCTGAAGTCCTGACCAATGGCTAAAGCTCCGAATCTACCTAGAAAACCTCCCGCTAAGGATGATTAACAAAAATAGAAAATGGAACAAAGTGATGAAGTGCTAAATTGGAAACGACTCGAGCTATCGATACCGAATCCCACGACTGTCAGATTAAAAACAACTATGGTGCTAAAATCCTCCGGTCATTAAGCTAAACCTGCTAAATAATTGAAAACCTAGGAAAGCCTAAACACGAATAAGTAGCCGTTCCGAGCTATCGGTCACCCAAACTACCAAACAACGCCTAGCTAATAACCTAGCAATCCTGACTCGTCGCTAGAGTTGCCAGAAAAAGGATGCACACTATACTCAGTTGATTTTAATTAATTTAGTTAAACTTGAATTATCTCTAATCTCAAGCTCTAGAGCGAAAACCTAATAGATTAACGAACCTAGAATGATCTAAATAGTTCCAGACCAAACTAACAAGATCACCTAACCAAACAACCAATCACAACCAAGACAAGCACACAAATTCATAAACAATCACAAAGCAGGAATATGTAAATCATCACAATTTAGTCATTAATCAAAACCAAATAATCAAAACATTAAATCATAGGTTATCTAGACCTAGGTAACATGAAAAGAACAAGCCAAGAAAAAGAAGCAAGTTTCATACTATAAACAAATCATATTTAATAGTTTGTAAAACACAGTTTAACAAAACCAAAAAATAATAAATTGCAAACCAAACCCGAATCTTGAATCTTGACCGCGTCTTGAACCCTTGAACCAATTCCTTTTTTTTTCTCTTCCATCTGATCTCCTTCAACCGTCTTCACATCCAGCCGTGATGTATTTTTTCCGTGCGTTGCCTCCTCTCAAATAATGCTCTTTCTTTTGTTTTTATATCCAGCTGTAGGTATCTCTTGCTCTGTTTCCTATGCTTTCTTTTCGTAAAAATATGGCCCAATAATCACAATTCATTCATGGCCCACTATTGTGTGTTGTTTTTGAATGGAATATAGGGATTCAAGATTTCCAATCCTAGCAGGAAAAGGAGGAAAACGGATTTCCAATCTAATTACATATATACCCAACCTAAAACCTAAATTACATATATCCCATTCTTAACCAAGATGACAAAAATACTCTTTTAATTGAATGAAACATGACTCTTCTCCTCCTGGGCAATCCTCCCCTCCATAAAAACCTAACCTTTACCGGCGTCGGAGATTCGAACCAGCAGTGCCGGCGTTTCAGTCACCAGCGATTCCATCCATAAGCGACCATAATTCCAACCAGGTTCATTCGTAAGCGATTCCAACGAGAAGCGTTTCCGACCTGGTTCGTTCACCGGCGGTTTTATTTGGTTTCGATTTGTTGGTTCAGTTAACAAATATTCAGGTTATGGATTATGCATTGATTTTTGTATGTAATTCTCCCCTTATTGGATAGGTTGGTGCAAAGGATTGAATTAACCTGTATGGGTTATCTATGGCTCAAATTGACGCAAATCAGTCTTGGTATTTTCCAAACATTTCTTTTTCTTGAACCCGTTGGCCACAGAACTTGGATTAAACAGATGATGTTTTTTGGATTAAACAGATGATGTTTTTTTAAGGAAGAACAAGGTTACCAATTGATCCTATAAGAAACTGGTTTGCAAACAAGGTTCATGTAGATTGTAGTAGCTCAATGGCAAATGAAAATGAATGCCAAATTTAAATGTCTTTGCTGCTCAACGATGTTGATATTTTAAAAAAGGATTTACTAAAACAAACTTGTTAGAATTTGATAAATTGTAATTTATTAGTTTTAGTAAAAGAGGGGCAAAATAGGTATTCAATAATTAATTTTTAATAAAATATACTAAAATGGGTAAATTTGTTATTTTTAGTTTTAAGGAAGGGGATATATGTAATTTAATTTTTAGATTGGGTATATATGTAATAAATGAAGTTTCTAGGGGGATATATGTAATTGCCCCATAATAATAATTCCGTTTTGCTGATTTCGAAAATAATATGGCTCCACTTGATGTTGTCGAACACAATAGGAACCCCCTTTTTGTGACTTCGTATAAGTACTCCTACAATAACATATATAAATATTGAAGTCCAATAAAAGCACACTAATTAAATATTAACTGTATTCTAAATACTTTCGTGAGATGTGTTCTTTTTTTTTTTTTTTGAAAAAAAAGGCGATTTCATATAAAAAGGAACCCAAGCAAGGCGCTCAGGATTGTAAGGTACAGCAAAAGGAAAAGAAAACAATACAAAGGGAGCCAAGATACAATCTCAGAGTGAACTACAATTTGTAGAAAAATTGTTACCAAGCCACCTTAAACTCGCACCAAGTTTTTCAGTCGATCTTCAAATTCTTTGACCTCGAATTGATCCAAAGGGAAGACAGTGCCTTTATCTCACCAATTATCTTCTGCACTTGTTTAAACTTATTATTAAAAATCTGATCCTTTCGTGTCCGCCATAAAAGCCAGCACACAGTTGCGATGATAGTGTAGACAACCTTCTTTTTATTGACCGAAAATTGTTGTTGTTGTGCAAATTCAAGCAGTTCCACCACACGCAATAAGTACCTCGGCAGGGGTATTTTAATCCATAACGAGATTGCCACCCAAACTTGTTGCGCATATTGACATGTCACTAGTAGATGGTCTGCAGATTCTTCTACCATGTTGCATAGAACACATGACGCTGATGGTAGTGTGATGTTACGTCTAGCAAGCGCCTCCCTTGTTGGTATTCGATTTAGCACAAGCCGCCACATAAAGCAATTGATTTTCTTTGGAAGCAAAGTTAACCATTTTAGCACTTATGTTTCCGGAATGACTTGTATTTTATCCAACTCGTTCCTCAATTCACCCACTTGACACGGTTCAGCTGAATCTCCCGAGAGCCACCACCATTGATCTGATTTTGACCCAATGTTTTGTCCTTCAAGTAGCCGCAAACAATCATTCCATTCCTCAATTACCCCTGTCTCCATTAAGACTTTTGTGCTGCCCCAAAACCGTTCAATTTTCTCATTTGTTATTGTATATCTTTGTTTTACGCTACAGTGTTTGTTTGACCCCATCGCGAAGAGGTTAGGATACCGGGCCCGTAACGTGAAGTTCCCCAACCATTTATCCAGCCAGAAATAGACATTGTCTCCACATCCTAGCTTGAGTTTTAGCCTGTTTTGAACGTCAATGTGGTGATTACTCGATTTCCTCCCCATATTTACTATATTTTTCCATACTCCACCGATTGAACTTTTGAGCGGTATTGAAAACACTCATCTAATTCCTTCATGAATCGACTTAATGACACGTACCCAAAGCTATGATGATTCGTTTTTGAAGCGTACACACCGTTTTACCATAGGTGCCTTGTTTGTAGCCGTTAAACTACCAATTCCCAAGCCACCCTATTCCACCGGAGCAATTACTTTGAACCACGGAACCAAACTTATTTTGTTGTTTTCGAGGCATCCACCCCATAGAAATTTTCTTCTTATTTTCTTCATTCTTTTCAACACCTCTACAGGAGCGTTAAAGAGGGAGAAAAAATAAGTTGGTAGCTTGCCCAGCACCGCCTTTATTAAGGTCATTCTACCTCCAAAAGATAGTGTCCTTGCTTTCCATATTGACAGTTTGTTTTCAAATCTTTCAACTATGGGCTGCCAATTTTTACAAGCCCCATATTTGCCCCCACCGGAAGACCGAGATAGGTAAACAGGAACAAACCTGTCACACCCCTATTTTCCACGTGTCACCGGTGGGCCCGGTGGGGGTATCGTGACGTAGTTGATATCGTCATAGTCAAACAACACAATAATTAAAAGCAGAGCGGAAGCAAAAAGATAGATTTATTACAACCAAATAAAATTGTAATATCCAGTATCACAACAGTTGAAACAGATCCACAGGCGAATCAAAAGAAAAAGGAAACTTGTTCAACAGATTTAATTGCATCCAAGCTTGCGAGACTCTAAATGATGCTAAGGAGAGGCCAACCTATTACGCGTAGTACCTGCACTTAACCTTTTTGGGAAAATACGTCAGTTTACACTGATAAATACAATTTAACTGACTCATTTTGAAAATGTTTAAAATTGATTTAAATGCACATGGCACAAAATATTTTTATAACTTGGGATAATTATTTGAATATAAACTTGTAAAAGATTTACATGTTTCTTATGTGTTCAGTAGCCCGGGTCTACACCGGGTTAAAGATCAATAGACACCCCACATGATATAATCCCACAGCGGTTTAACCCAAAACCGGCGGTTATACCTTAATATTTATTTATGCACAATGGGTGTACGCCTACGCCCGCATGCTTAGGTCGTGGCCATTTTGTAAAATGATGCCAAGGATATCCGGGACATGGTCATTAACCCCCTAAAGGCTTTAAGCAAACAAAACAATTTTTAACGGGTCATTTCAATGATTTAATCTCCATTTGATTAAAGATTCAACGCCCGACCAAGCGGTATTTTATATACCGTACTCCATGCCCGTATAGGAAAAATAAGTTAAAAGTATTTACCTGAGCAAGTATAGTCATCACAAGCAAGTGCAATTAGCTTTTACTGGGTCTCCTATTCTGGAACGAAGGTTTATAATAACCTATTAGAATCCTAACGGGTCTTTAATTTATCCTAAGCTTAGACCGGTTAGTTTTAAAGAAAGAATATGGTTTAAACGCATGATTAAGCGAGGACCGTCTTAGAATGTGGTTTTGACCCGACAACCTCGTATGCTTGTTTAATATGGGTAACTTAAACACATTCTGGATTTTGAGACAAAAATATATGGTTTGACCCCTTTCGGCTAATATGTGTAAACTAGTTACATAAGCCGATCCGAACGCAAAAAGTGCGTAACGAGTAACCATAAGAGTCATATACAAGTTTCCTAAGTTAATATGCCTTAAATATGTTGTGACATCAGTAAAATGTCTTCTATTATGCCCAAAATGATTTTAAACACAAACTATGCCCCGTAAGGGCATTTTGGTCATTTTAAAGGGTGTAAAAGAGTTTAATTAGTAACCTGAGTTACAGGTCTGATTAAATCAGTAAATATACTCACTTTAATAGGTTATAACAGTAGGGTATCATTTATGTGTGAAATTTTTTAATTTTTAACCATTCTATACACCGTAGGGGCATTTTGGTAATTTCACATGAGCCTAAAAGGTCAAAACTGGAAATCTGAGTTTAGAACTTTTGCCTACTGTTAAAATATAAAAATTTACTGAGAAAATCAATAGGCATCAACCCTTATGTCTTTAAACTAGTTTTGATACATACTATCTGTTAAAATCGCTTAAAAAGGCGATTTAGAGCCATTTCCGGGTTTTGTATAGAAAGCTGATATTTTTAATATTCCAAAAGGCTCAAAATAATTTATTTGACATATTGAATCAGTAGAAAAAGGTTTGGGGTCAATAGGATTTATAAAACTCATTTTATAGCCCAAGAGGGCAAAACCGGCAATAACCGAATTAAACTTAGAACTCTAAGTTATGCTCATCCTAAAAATAAATAAAAATCTTCAAAAATCCCAAAATATTATTTTATATCAGTAGGTAAAAAGTTTGATATTAAAATTTGGGTTTAGATAGGCTATATGCTAGTTACGCCATTTAATTACTAAAAAGACTTCTAATTACGCTAATGAGCATAACTCCAAATCTAGACCTCAAACTGATATCAAATTTTGGGTACAAGTTTATAAATCAGTAGCAAATATTCCTATTCTTTTACTTTTTTAAAAATCACATTTTAAGGTGAAAAGGGCATAATAGTCAACATTTAGGCGATTAACGGAAACTTGCATAATAATTGGACAACTAATGAACCAAGCCGTATAATCACAGAGGGTTATACTAACATGTAGTTAGGTCCAAAAGAAGCTCTAAGGCAATCCTAAACTTGGCTTAAACGAGTCAGAACTGAAAGTCAAAGTATAAGTCAAACTATGTGACTTTCGGTCCCAAACCGAGCCTAAACTGAAAATTGTCGGGTGGAACATGTTTAGGCATGTTCTTATATTAATTACCAAGTTATATTAATGATAAAACAGGTTTTATGGATCCTACATTGCTAATTATGTATTTATTTGAAATAAAGCTTTCTGTTGACTTTTTGTAATTAGCTTTGACCCGACAATTGACATAGTTAGAGTGGGAATCAGAAAATACCCTTTTAAGGGTATATTACCCACATAATTACCTACTTAATCTCGAACTCAAACCTTAATTACGATGGCTTGACTTTTAGCTAATTAACTAAGCTAAACTGAATTAAAGAGGATTAAGGACACTTACAAGGGTCCTAAGTATGATTAGGGACTTTTAGGAAAACTTGCTGAAGTCCAGAAAAGCTCCAGAGTAATGCTTCAAGTGAGTTGAATGAGCAAGTGCCAAGTTCACAACTTGTTCTTTTTATATAGTGAACCCCATTGCACAAGATCATGCCAAAATAGTCTATATGTGTTGCAAGATCATCCCAGGTGTCCCTATGATTCCAAAACCAGTTGCAAGAGCCTTAGAATTAAAATACCACCTAAGTAAGGCGGTGGAACTGGCTGAACAGGCAGCTGTCCATTTTCTGCTGCCAGCGACAGGCTTACGGACCGTAAGCAAAATGTCTTGCGGTCCGTATCCACCTCTTACGGACCGTAAGCCTAGGTGGTTGCGGTCCGTAACCGAACCTGGTCTGATGCGCCCAGATATGATTCTTGCGGACCGTAAGCCTAACCGGATGCGGTCTGTAACCGATCCTTGCGGACCGTAAGCTTAAAGCCATACGGTCCGTAACCGATGACCAGAATCCAAAAAATTTGTAAACTTCCAAGCTTTGACCATGCATTTCCTACAAGTCCGAATCTAATGCCTTCTCTGCAGTAGGGGGACCATATGGGCAGGCTTTGCATGCACTTACACATTTTGGATCTTGTGGGAGGTTTTAAATTGTCAGAAATACCAAGAATTCACATTGAATCCATATCTTATGCTATAATCAATTTATTATTTAGGATAACTAGAATTTTTAGCATAATTTAGATGTTGATTAAATATCATGGTTAGGGATTTATTAATAGGTCGCTCAGAGGTATAAATTAACATGTCGACACTTTTAAATCCTACCGTACATCTTTATCTGGATCCGTTTTCATAACACGTTTGTATTACATGACACGTGTCTTTATTTTATTGGGTATGATTTTACGAGGTGTTACATCCTCACCCCCTTAAAAGAAATCTCGACCTCGAGATTTACTGAAACAATTGAGGGCATTTTTCTTTCATTGTGGACTCTAACTCCCACGTATATTCGGGACCTCTACGGGCATCCCATTTCACCTTGACAATAGGCACAAGCTTCCTTTGAAGCTTCTTTACCTGTCGATACTCAATCGACAAAGGTTTTTCCACAAATTTTAAGCTCTCATCTATGTGCACATCTGTGTGTGGTATGACTAGCGATTCATCAGCTAGACATTTCTTCAGATTGCAGACGTGGAATACATTGTGAATACCACTGAGCTCTTCAGGTAAGTTTAACTTATAAGCCACTGTTCCTACACATTCGATGATCTCGAATGGTCCTATATATCTTGGGCTTAACTTACCTTTCTTGCCAAATCGCATCACCCCTTTCCAAGGCGACACTTTAAGCAAAACTTTATCACCAACCTCGACCTTGAGAGGTTTTCGCCTTTTATCAGCATAGCTTTTCTGCCTATCCCTGGCAGCTTTCAGGCGGTCACGAATCTAGACAATCTTGTCTGTCGTCTCAAAGACTATTTCAGGACCTGATAATTGAGTTTCCCCTACTTCTGCCCAACAAATAGGCGTTCTGCATTTCCTACCATATAATGCCTCAAAAGGTGCAGCCTGAATGCTGGTATGGTAGCTATTGTTATAGGAGAACTCGACCAATGGCAGATGCTTATCCCAACTTACAGACCCGCACGGTGACCATCCCTCTCTAGCTGCTTCTTACTATGCTAACCACATTGACGTAACACTCCATATCGGCAAGCGACGTTCTTTATTCTAACCACATGCAACTTGTGTACGACCAGCTACCTCATCAACATCAGATAAATCCTTATTGATCCCAAAGCCTTTATGTTTGCCCCAAATTGAACGCATTGATTGCGACTACCCTTCTTGCATAATTTCTTGCTACCCGCGTGATGCTTCACAAATTCCATGAATTCTTATCCTACCCTATTCTGCACAAACCTCCGTTTGGACGAATTACCTTCTACGAATGTTACTCGTTGGAGCAACGAGCCAAGGATGCCCCAGAGGTAAAGATATATCAAGCACGGTCCTTCGAACTTGATACAATCAACACCCAATCACAACTTCGAATTTGTCCCACTTTGTCAAAATTTGACGCCTGACTCCTTCGACGACATCTGAACCTACTCCGAGGACCAGTAGGGGATCTGAACGACTCTCACGCTTAACCCTAGAATCTCTACGACACAAACCGCTTTACACTAAGTTTTCAATGCTCGACTTTTGGCATCGCAAGGCCCGCTTTTTCTCGATTGCTCGCGTTTCTCGTTAACTCAAAGTTCCCGAAAGGGGGCTACTCTACACACGGTTCAGGATTGGGAGCCGTAGTCCTTGCGCTCAAAATGAGGAGACATTACTCGTACGGTACCAACTGAACGATTTACACCGATCACGAGATTCTCCAGCACAGTCTTTGAACACGCGACAGCACCGACGGGGTCGAACTCCTAAACGATCACGAATGCGCGATCAGGCATCATCCGGACTAGTCCAACAAGAGACTAAACCTAAGCAGGTAGGTGTGTTACAGTTTACCATTCCTTCGAACCTCCTAATTAAACCTGAAACGCTCTAGTAGAAACTCTGCAAGCAGAAAATTCTTTGGTTGAGTCCATGCGGGGCATGGAAAAGCCACTAGAACTCAAAGGCAATTACGCTCACTACTATATGGAATGTATCTGGGTTCCATCTTTCGGGAATCTCCGAGAGCTTGTGATGGGCGAAGCACACAAGTCCACATGATACATCCCGACGCGGACAAGATGCATCATGACTTCAAGGCCCAATTGGGGGATCCTAAATCGTTTGACCAAGATTGCACACTTACTTGTGAACAAGGGGAACACCAGGTTTTTGGAAACTGGCAGTTGTCTACTTGTAAGAAGCAATTGCTAGGCACGGGGTGCCAACCTCTATTATCCTGGATCGAGACCCATGTTTTGCCTCCGCGTTGTGGCAGACTATGCACAAATCCTTTGGCTCACAGTTAGGCATGAGCATCGCTGCTCACCCGAATACGAATGGTCAAACAAACCGTTATTCCCGGGGGGGAATACTTTTAAACTACTGTTCCTGGGAGGAATGCCTCTAAGACTGCTATTCCCGCGAGGAATACCTATCGATATTTTGGTTAATATTCGATGTTAGATAATAGACTCAACTCTACCACCTTATTGAGGAACCGATTGAGATCATGACCCTCGAGCGTAACAAGATGTCAATCGACCGAGTTCGTTGGAACTCGCGCCATGGCCCAGAGTATACCTGGGAACGGGAAAACCAGCTGATGCGCACGTATCCCCGGTTGTCTACAAACATTACTTCTAGCGCGGAAGCTACAACTGAAATTTCGGGAAGAAATTTCAAGCCAACAAGGGGACGATGTGACACCCCACAAAAACATTTAATCACACTAGCTTGTCAGTGGCAGCACGCTAAATTTCGGGACGAAATTTCTTGAACTTGGGGATAATGTGACACTTCGGGTTTTCCTGTACGTTTCCTGGATGTTATGGTTAAGTTTGTGAAAAGTTCATACTATGTGGAATACGTACAAACTCTGTGGATCTTGTGCTACGTGACTATTACGTGCTATTTACGTGCTACGTGACCTTATACACTATGTGCCTTATATGTTCGTTTTGTGGACTTTCGTGAAACTGCTTATATCTACGTATGGTAATGGGGTCTATGCATACCTTTGGAGCGCATCGTATGACCCTTGCTTAAATTTCGAGGACGAAATTCCTGTAACATGGGGAGAATGTGACAACTCGAACCCTTGGTCCTGACCGTCGTGAGACGAGCTTGTTACTCTCATTGTCAAGAGAAGGGTATTTTGGGAATACGTGCATTTATTATTATTATTATTATTATTATTATTATTATTATTATTATTATTATTACTATTATTATTATTAATTATAATATTAACGAGCCATGACAAGAAAAACGATTTGTTTAACGGGTGACCTGAATCGAAAGTAAATCACTTATCGAAAGCTTAAATGATTGTCGACCGCATTTGTTCGTGACTTAAATCGAGCGTTTGGGCTTAGCTAGACACTTAAGGTATGCGGATCCATACACGCGGGCCGAGCCCAACCCAACTCCCTAAACCTACATCCTAGCATATATAAAAAAACACTACTCACACCTCATCCATTCTAAAAACCCTAATCATCAACAACCGCACATCATAACCCCTTTTCCTTCCCCCTCTCTTGTCCGATCAAAATTCCGATGACCACACCGGTGACCGCGCAGCGGCTCCGATCACACACTCACCGGCAAACCCTCTTACAAAAGCAGAAAAGACTCCCGAACCAAACGCCTGACACTCGACGGCGGAGCTGGCGGTGATTCTCTGGCGCCTCTGTTCTTGTAGGAAACACACATATACACCTCTGAACCCCCTCAATAAATGCCAGACTATGGCATACGGTTGACGAAGGTGATGGAGGTGGCGGAGCTGATGACGGCGGAGGCTGCATGAACTCCGGATCGGATGCGGAAGCAGCGGCAGTAGCAGTGCCGTGATGGAAGCAGCTGCAGTTCGGTTCTAGTACTGCGATACACATGTGGTTAGTAAGGCTATGACTACTTGATTTGATTTACCGTATTGTTCTCGACTGCTTTATGCTTTTCTGTGATGATGATGATTAAGATTAATATATGCTGTTGACTCGTTTAGACATTAGGGCTTTGATAAGGAGTATGTCAACTGATTTAGGAATATCATGATAATTGATGTTTGTGAGTAAATATTGCAAATATGATGGTTGTCTTAACAGTTCGATGGTGTAATCACTCTAAATGGACATCCATATGTTATTGTAGGCCTTGTTAGAACCTGCTCATATGTTGGTAATTAGTGTTCATTATGAAGCTTGGCTCTGTACTCGTCATTATTTGGTTGTTTAAGGATATGAGAGTTGGTATGTTAAATTGATTTGAGTCTAGGTAGTAATAGTTGGAGCATTGATAAACTGTTGATAGTATTTGATATATAAAACTTGTTAGTTGTTTTATGCATAAGGTTCAAAGCTCTAAGCTATGCATATATGTGAGTTTGTTGTCTGTTTGTTTTATGTATACATAAGGGTTCGAATGATTGTCAAAGTTGTAAAAGAAATATTGTTGCAAGATTTATACTAGAACGAATATGTTGTTTGTAACAAAAACCCAGAATAATGAACTTGTTGAATATGTTATGAACATTTGAAATATACTGTTTTGATCCAAATTGGTATTGTACGGAAGAATGAAACATGTTAAGGAATTATGATTGGTTCGTACATCGGGATAAGGGTTCTAGAAAGATCCCATCTGTGGTTGCGACTCAGGATCAAGTGGTTTCGACTCGAGACCACTTAGTGACTACTTGAGACCAGGATATACACTTCGGGGGACTCAAGACTGGACAGGTTGCGACTCGAGATGTCCTGATCTTGACTCGATACCAGACTCGAGATCTCAGTGGTTGCGACTCATAACCGCACTACTCGAGACCTCCCGTTTACGACTCAGAATCCAGTGGTTGCGACTCGAGACCTCATAGTCTCGAGTCGAGACTATCCAGTTTCGACTGGGCTTCCTTGCTTATTTACTGGGCCACAATGTGTATTGACGTGCTTGGACTGTGTGCTTAACTTTAATACATACTGCTACTGGTTGACTGTTTATGTGATTAGGACATGGCCAATGAAATTGGTGGGCCTTATGTAGTATGTGTTAACTGATGTAGTGGACTGTGTGCTAGTATTAATGTCTAGCTGTTACTGTTTAACTGTCTACATGCTAGAATAGGCCCAATACCGTGTATGCTTGTATGACATACATGCTGTATGCTATGTGTTAGATACGTGTAGGATTTTACGTGACGTTACTTGCATACGAACCTAACGAATATGAATAACCATAATATGGTATGGTTGGCCAACCAAACACAAGTAAATTGTCTGCCGAGCAAACCAAGGTGAGTTCACACATTAAAAGCATACGTCCCAGGGAGGGACACGGACAAACTGCCATGTTTGGAAAACTACTTTCGAACTATTATTTCCAGGGGAAATATGAATGGGTACTTCTAAATTACTGTCTCCGGGGGAGATACGTTTGGATATTATTTATAAATCACAACTAGCAAAACTAACGAAACTCTATCACATTAAGTCCCTGCTTACAATACCGATTAATCGCCGGGGGCGAACGGGTTATTAGTTGATAGCGCTATTAGGTTTGACAACCTCACACCGTGACCGGGGGATCGGGCGTGAACTAGTAGACCTTGCAACTTGGTCAATGATGATAGACATTGACTCGGGGCACAACAACTTTACGTCAACAGTTTCAGTATCGATAGTTTAGTGAGCTTACAGATGGGGTAGCTCCCCATAACGTGATTATAAATGGTATATCTAAACAACTTACGTTTTCGAAAAACTAAAACTGGACAACTCGTGAACTCGCCAACTTTATGTTGACACGCTACTGCATGCTTTGCAGGTTGCTCGAAACAGTTTTGGACGGACATTGCAATCGGCTAGAGTGCGTGGTTTTTAAGTTGCACAATTAATAAACTTGTGGTTTTAAATTACGATATGCTCTCCTTTCCTTTCCGCTGCAAACTTAAGCTATGTTTTGAAAAATTTAAATTGGTCACTAATTATACCCTTATTTGTGACAATAACTAACCCGTTCAAAATAATTAGTGGCTAAGATCCTGGTCGTCACACGCCTCGCGGTAATACTCCACGGGTGGATTTTGAGGGTGTGACACGTAGGCACTCCATCCTTAAGGGATGATTATTTTAAGTAAGGGAAATATAGAATAACCCTTTTTAAAAGATGGCGTGTGTGACTTTAGCGATTCATAGTTTGCCAAAAATGTTAACATGCTTACAGATGTTAACAAAGATTGGAATCTTTTGGATAGGTTTTACCATCTTGGCCATGTCTGCAATGACATATAGACTAGGTTTTACCTTTAAGATTCTTTTAATAATTGACGCTGAATAGTCCTAAATTGAGATGTTTATGTGGATCTAAATCTAATTATGGAACTACCATCTTGGCATTGTCTTAAGATGACACATGGCTAGGTCTTGTCCTTTTTAGATTTTGCCATTTTAATATAATGGTAGATCTTTTAATAGGAAAAATTATTTTCATTTATTTTATATTTTATGCATATACACATGATAATAACAAACAAAAATGAAAAATTTAAATTAAACCATCTCATTAATAATTTAAACAAGTACATTTTTGCCCTAAACGGGACTTCTACAAATAATATGCCCTCGCAGGGGCGAAATAAATAAACATACCCACGCAGGGGTCAACAGAAAGACATGCCCACGCAGGGGCAGAGTATATAAAGACAAGCCCACGCAGGGGCTGAGTACAGAAATAAAAGTACACGCAGGGACTTGATTACAACTAAATAAAATAAAATAAATAAACAAAGGTCTTTAATGACCCCTTCTTTTGGACTTCCCCTTGAGTAGGTCTGTCAAACCCTTGAAGATGCCTCGGTTGCTTTCACGCTCCCTTTGAATGCCCCGCTCACATTTTCCCAATCTATCAAGGACCTCTTGTTGGCGTTCCGGCCGGATCAACTGCGGCTGCGGCGGCTGCTGATGCAGAGGTTGAGGAGGTGGCGGGTGCTGGTACACATAAGGTGGGTACCCAGTGCTCCAAGGACCACCATAGGGCCATTCAGGGTGAAGAGCATTGTAGTCCCACGCCTCCTGGTATGGGTCCACATTGGCATAGTTGAAGCTGTTGTGGCCCGGTAGCTCAAACGGACTATATGCCGCTGAACCGGCATATGCAGGGATTGGGTTATCAAAACCCAATGGTGGCGCCACAGGCGCAGAGTTTGCCTCTGAGACAGGGTTTGATGGTCTCCCCCCCATCTGCGGGTCTTCTTCTTGGAGTGGCGGATAGTGGCTGCCACTCGAGGGCTGAGGAGTGCTGATGCGGATTCCTCCTCACACGGACATCCGTGCGTTTGATCTTCTTCGCCTCGATGGTTCCAGAGGCGGCTGCTCCACTGGTGGTGGTGGTGGTGGCGGAGTGACTGCCACAAATCAGGAATCCTCAGAAGGATCCTGCTGTTGTTGCTGTTGTTGCTGCTGCTGCTGCTGGTACAGAGACGAGTGTTCAGAAGGTGTAAAATACCAGTCCCACTGGTTGAACCTCGCCTGGTAGCTATCCGGACCGCGGTAAGGAGATCCATGAAACGAGGACCCATCTGAGATCTCGATGGGATGGTTTGGGGTCCCGGTTGCAGGCTCCACGGGATCCGTATCCTCATACATGTCGTTGCCACCCGAAAAGTGATCTTCGGGTCCTAGTGGGTTGAAACCCACAGGTTCTTGAATGTAGTTAGCCGGGTTAAACCGGCTCTGGAAGGCGGGAGTGGGGTCGCCGAAAGAATGGTGCGAGTTTGATCGCTGTAAAGGTATGAAGGATGGTTGGGGGTTGTTGGGCTCGTTTTCAGACTGTGGCCCAAATGAGTGTAGGTAGGATGGTGAGGAGCTTAGGGAGATAGATCGCCTCCCGGATTCAATATACGTCCTCCAAGGCTCCTGAGGACTTGTGCTCATAGTGATTGAGGGTGTACGCTGGTGAGAAGGCCCGGCTTCGTGGTCATGGCTAGTAAATGGAGCCTTACCTCGTACTCGTCTCATCCTAGGCGGCATTTTCAAACCTGTCAACAAAACAAAGATAACAACAAAATATATAATATGAAATAAAAGACAAAATAAAACAAAACAGAATTTATCGTACGTTCTTTGTCTAGACTTGGAACTCGAGGAAGGTGCATTTGTATAACTGAGATTAAACACAAAAGGCTATTGTTTAATTCCCTCAGTGTTGGCTCTGATACCAACCTGTCACACCCCTATTTTCCACGTGTCACCGGTGGATCCGGTGGGAGTATCGTGACGTAGTTGATATCGTCATAGTCAAACAACACAATTATTAAATGCACAACGAAAGCAAAAAGATAGATTTATTTCAACCAACTAAAATTGTAATATCCAGTATCTAAACAGTTGAAACAGATCCACAGGCGGATCAAAAGAAAAAAGGAAACTTGTTCAACAGATTTAATTGCATCCAAGCTTGCGGGACTCTAAATGATGCTAATTAGAGGCCAGCCTATTACGCGTATGTAACCCCCAAGATCCACCATGCGGAGTACCTCCGCTTGGAGGCGTGACATGACCAGGATCGAGCCACCAATCATACTGAACAACGTATTTAAGTAAATAAAGCCAACAACTATACGATTAGTGACCAAAAGCTAGTTAACCAAGTTTTAAATTAAACAGCGGAAGCATAAACGTAAAGTCCATAGTTTATAAGTTAAAGTTCAAAACGCAGGTTTAATAAGTTCATAAGGATTTGAATATTAAGCACGGAACATAACAGTCCGTACACCACAACGACTCCTTCCTCGTGCAAGCTCCAAGCATTTAGCGACCTGTAAGGCATGTAACAACGAGTCAACAACAAAGTTGAGTGAGTTCACGTTTGGTTGTTTAGTTTTAAGTTGTTTCCGAAAACGTGGTTTGTCTTTCGTTGGCGTAATTGCCATGGGGGTTACCCCGTAGTTGAAAGAAAATTTAACCAGTTCATTCTTTATTACCCATACCCTGTCCATGATTAGTGGGGGCTTCCCCATGTGAACTACTAGACCGTATGATATCGACTACTTATCAAGTAAGTTGTGCCCTACATCAGTGCTATCATCACTGATGGTTTGCCATAGTGCATTAGTACACGCCCGTCCGACAGGCACGGTGTGAGGTTTGTTAAACCTAATAGCGCTATTAACTAATGACCCGCTCGCCATTGACCTCGGCGATTAAGTCGATATAAAATGAGGGACTTATGATAGAGTTTTGTCTAGTAAGTTTTAAGGTTGTTGTCCTACCCAAGGAGGACGAACGTACGTAGTTCTCCCAAAGAGAATACGCAGGATTAATACTGGCATCCTACCCGAGGAGGATGGCCGTACATATCCTACCTAAGTAAGATATGTAGATTCCGTTTTAATTCTTTAACCCATTCTCAAACCACCAGGAATCCCATGCCTTAGAATGTGTGTGAACTCACCTCGGTTTGCCCGGTTAGATTCTCAAATATAGCTAATAGTCAAAGTCGGTCAATCACGTCCTAGTAGGATTACCACTTAGTTTATTAGTGACTTCAAATAAACACAAAAATTCTTACACGCATCTAACACATAAAATGCAACACTTTAACTCTTCATGCCCATGTAAACTCCCCATCTATTCCCATTCACAAATAAACATACGACATTGCACATAACACTTTTATTGTCACATAACGAGTAAGATCATTCACAGATAACATATTCGACATTTAGACACGCAAATCACTACCTATGTCGTTTCAGCTTTTTATTCAAAAACTGGGGCTGTTTTCGAGGAATTTAAGGAAATAATTATCTTATTTAAAAAATTCCCAACTTTTTACAGAAGATTCTAAACGATCCAAATATTATTGTGTAAAAATAATCGTGGTCCAGTTCATTGCCAATATTTTATAAAAAATCATTTTCCGGACTACACTCAGATTTATCTTTTTCTGACTGCAGTCCACGGAATAGTTCGTTAAAAACTCATTGTAAGTCGGATTGACAAAATTCCAGTGGGACAATTACTACGACATCAGTGTCCATCTACAGTACCAATTTCATGATCTAACTGTACACAGAACTCAAGTTATGACAGAAAATAGAATGCATATTTTCAGCAGTAAAAACTCAGCTTTAGTTGCTGTTACAAAACGACACTTTAAAAATAGTAAAAGAGGTCCAAAAATTATGATTCCAGTGCCATTAGAACCGTATTTCATAATACATAAATCTAGGCTTCAGAAAATCAGTTTTTCATTAAGTTACAGTGTGGTTACAGCCAACTGAAGTTGGCTGTAAAAACCAAACAGCTTTCTGTTTCAGCTTTTAACTTTCTAACTTGAGTTCGATTGATTCCGTTAACATGTTTAGTGATCACAACAACATCAAACATCAATATTAACCACCAAAATCTTCAGAAAATCAACAAGAATCATAACAACACAAGATCTACAAGATGTACACACATATCTTCTCTTTATCCATCTTTTATTCCATATGTTCAAGACTTTAGTGCAAGTTCTTTAGTGTTCCATAATTTTAACCATTAAATCACCTATTAACCACTAAAATCAAGAACAAGATGGTGATTTAGAACACTTACTACTAGCTCAAGGCTAGGGAAGAAACAAAATGTAAATGTGGTGGATAAAAGAAATCTAGAGAGGTTCTTGCACTTCCGAAAGCACCGAGCTTGGTTGTATGATCTCTTGCACCTTTGAGTATATGTAAAACACTTGTGTGGAGGTTGGATGGTGGTGATATGGTGGAGTGTGGGTGCGGCCGTGAGTGATGGAGAGGAAGAGGAGAGAAATTGTGTTGAGTGTTTGTGATGAGAGATGATGGTAGTCTTCGGAGTAATTTTATAAACCAATTCCACTAAAATCCACCATGTAATCTGCCCTCTTGATAACCAACATAAACAATAAAATAATCAAAAGAAATAAGGGTGTGTCTCACCCTTGGGGACCCATTTTGAGGGGGGGGGGTATAGGGTTGGGTTTCAATAGGGGGCTTCTATTTTAGTTAGATTTCAATTGGTATAGTTAGTGTGTTATGGTGGGTTATAGTATATAGTGTGTTAGGGTGTTCGGGGACCCTAACTAGCTCCGAAAAATAGGAATAATGTGTTTGACAATATTTTTGTGTTCCGGGTAAATTCCGGTTGTTCGGTTCGGTGTTGTTCCGTTAAAGTGCTTAATTAATCCGTAAAGTGTCATACATATATATTTTTGTAACGCTTTTAATTTTCAACACTTAGGAAAACATAACGGACTATTTAATGACTTTGCTATACATTATTAGTATGTTAACAAGCATATGTAAGTATAACACAGAAATCAGAGAGCAGTTAAATGATTCAGCACAGTCATTAAGCACTTTAATTATCATTAACAAATTGTACGGAATACATGGAATTTTGAGGGTTGTCACATTCTCCCCCTGTTAAGAAAATTTCGTCCCGAAATTTAGCTCGTGGTTACTGAGGAAGCTAGTTATGTTGCGTTGGTTTCCCGGTTTTCCTGGGGTGTCACATCAACCCCCTGTTGATTTGGAATTTCGTCCAGAAATTATGCAGTAGCTTCAGTCTCAGTAGTGTTTGCACTTTTCTTAAACAGCTGGGGATACTTGAGTTTCATTTGGTATTCTCGTTCCCAGGTATACTCTGAGCCACGACGGGAATTCCAACGAACTCGGACGAGAGGTATTCTTGTGCGCTTGAGAATTTTAATGTCTCGGTCAGTAATCTCTACTGGTTCCTCGACGAATCGCAGCTGTTCGTCGATAGTGAGCTCCTTGAGAGGAACTATGAGGGTCTCGTCTGACAGACACTTCTTCAGATTTGACACGTGGAAAACATTGTGAACTCCGCTGAGTTCTTCAGGTAGATTCAACCTGTAGGCCACTTTGCCAATCTTCTCAATGACTTCAAAGGGTCCAACGTATCGCGGGTTGAGTTTGCCTCGTTTGCCAAAACGAACTACACCTTTCCAAGGTGAGACTTTGAGTAGCACTCGATCCCCAACCTGGAACTCGAGTGGCTTTCTTCGCTTATCGGCATAGCTTTTCTGACGGTCACGAGCTGCCTCCATGCGTTGTCGTATCTGAGCAATCTTCTCGGTTGTATCTACTACAAGTTCGGGGCCAGTGATTTGACTGTCACCAACTTCTGCCCAACAGAGAGCTGATCGGCACTTTCGTCCATACAATGCCTCAAACGGAGCGGCCTAGATGCTGGTGTGGTAACTGTTATTATATGAAAACTCCACTAGCGGGAGATGCTTTTCCCAACCGTTACCAAAATCGATTACACATGCTCTAAGCATGTCTTCAAGGGTTTGGATGGTGCGTTCAGATTTCCCATCCGTCTGTGGGTGATAAGCGGTGCTCATATCTAAACGTGAGCTAAAAGACTTGTGCATAGCTTGCCACCGTTCAGAGGTAAAACGCGCGTCACAATCAGAAATGATGGAGGTTGGCTCCTTGATACCACTTCCTTTAAGTAGATGTCTGCTAGGGTAGAAAACTTATCTATTTCCTTGATAGCCAGAAAATGTGCAGACTTGGTCAGTCGATCCACGATCACCCAAATGGTATCATTTCCGCGTTGGGATCTAGGTAGGCCAGTAACGAAATCCAAGGAAATTTGCTCCCATTTCCATTTCGGAATCTCTGAATAACGAGACTTATGTGCTTCAACCATCACAAGCTCGCGTAAGTCTCCATACAGTGGAACCCAGATGTGTCCGTTAACATAGTAGGCGCCGTTTTCCTTTTGTTCTCGCCGTTGCCCCGATCCTCGTAAGGACTCAGCCGTGATGTTCTCTGCCTTCAATGCTTCGACCTGAGCATCGCGAATCTGAGTGGGAAGGTTAGATTGGATGGTAAGCTGTAACTCACGTACACGCATAGGTATTGTATCCTTTCGACTGAGGGCGTCGGCCACAACATTGGCTTTGCCCGGATGATACTCGATTGCGCATTCGTAATCATTCAAGAGTTTGACCCATCGGCGTTGTCGCATATTCAATTCCTTTTGCTTAAAGATATGCTCAAGACTCCTGTGAACGGTGTAAATGGTGCACTTGGTATCGTACAGGTAATGTCTCCATATATTAAGTGCGAAAACAACTGCTCCCAATTCCAAGTCATGCGTAGTGTAGTTCCTTTCGTGAACCTTAAGTTGGCGCGATGCGTAGGCAATGACCTTGTCACGTTGCATCAACACGCAACCAAGTCCTTGAATAGAAGCGTCGCAATAACCCACAAAATCATCTGTGCCTTCAGGCAACGAGAGGATAGGCGCGCTACAAAGTCTCTCTTTCAAGTGCTGAAATGCGGACTCCTGTGCATCACCCCAACGATAGGTGACACCCTTCTGAGTCAGTGAAGTGAGAGGTTGCGCGATCTATGAGAAATCTTTGATGAATCTTCGGTAATATCCTGCCAAACCCAAGAATTGGCGGATTTCTGTTGGTGTGCGGGGTGCAGGCCAGCTCTTGATCGATTCAACCTTGGATGGATCCACCTGAATTCCATCCTTGTTTACCACATGGCCTAAAAAGTGGACTTCGCGAAGCCAGAAGTCACATTTCGAAAACTTGGCATACAACTGTTCTTTTCGAAGAAGTTCCAGAATAAGCCTCAGATGTTGCTCGTGTTCTTCCTGACTCTTAGAATAGATCAGGATGTCATCGATGAACACTATGACAAACTTATCCAGGTAAGGCTTGCACACTCGGTTCATGAGGTCCATGAAGACTGCAGGTGCATTCGTTAATCCAAAAGGCATAACCAGAAACTCATAATGGCCGTAACGAGTTCTGAATGCTGTTTTGGAGACGTCTTCCTCTCGGACTCTCAACTGATGGTAGCCCGATCTCAAGTCAATCTTAGAGTAATAACTCGACCCTTGCAACTGGTCGAATAAGTCATCAATGCGTGGAAGAAGATAACGATTCTTCACAGTCACCTTGTTGAGTTCGCGGTAGTCAATACACATTCTGAAGGTACCGTCTTTCTTCTTTACGAATAACACTGGAGCTCCCCATGGCGAAGAGCTAGGACGTATGAAACCCTTTTCCAAGAGTTCTTGTTGTTGGGTGGATAGTTCTTCAAGTTCTGATGGAGCTAGACGATATGTTGCTCGAGCTACTGGTGCTGCTCCAGGAGCAAGCTCGATTTGAAGCTCAACTTGGCGGTGAGGCGGAAGACCAGGTAATTCCTCAGGAAATACCTCTGGAAAGTCGCGTACAATCGGAAGGTCTTCAATCTTCCTTTCTTCCGCGGATGTATCCGAAACGAGGGCTAGAATAGCGGTGTGGCCCTTTTGCAAACACTTCTGGGCCTGAAGGAAAGAGATGATGCCTACAACAGCACCACTTTTGTCGCCACGAATCACGAGGGGTTCTTTACTAGGACGAGGAATACGGACGATTTTCTCCTTGCAAATAATCTCCGCTTGGTGTTGAGATAACCAATCCATTCCAATGACAACGTCAAAACTACCCAGAACGATAGGGATGAGGTCGATAGAAAAGGATTGATCGGCAAGGACAAGCTTGCAACCCTTAACTACATGTGTAGCCTCTAAACTCTACCATTCGCTAATTCTACGGTGTGCTTGGTGTTCAAAAGTGTCGGAGTACGCTTAAGCATCTGACTAACTTTTAAGGACACGTAGCTAGTATCGGCACCCGAATCAAATAAAACAGTAACAAAGAAGTCATCCAGAAGAAACTTACCCATCACAACGTTGGGATCGTTCCTTGCTTCACCCTGACTAATCATGAACATCCGACCCTGGGCGCCATTGCCATTATTGTTACCTCCGTTGTTGCCTCCATTGTTGTTCCCATTGTGGTTCCCGTTTCTTTGATTGTTCTGATTCTAGTTTTGGTTCAGCTGGGTCAGTTACTCTTAAAGTGGCCTTCAGCGCCACACTGAAAGCATCCTTTATTGCCCTGCTGATGCTGCTGCTGTTGGTACTGTGGAGCTTGTTGTTGTTGTTGTTGGCGATTCTGATTTGCAGGACGTGGGCTCCTGCAATCTTTGGACTCATGACCCAGCTTGTGACATCTCTGACAACGGCCCTTGTTGCACTGCCCGCTGTGATGCAGATTACATCGATTGCACTTAGGGTGATTTCCCTTGTACCCACCCTGACCTTGATTCCCAGATGACTGCTGAATGGGGCTCCTGTAGTCGTCTATCTTTCGTTGTTGGGATTGAGCTGAAGCAGAACCCTTGCCCGAATTTCCATCCCACTTGCGCTTATTATCGTTGGGAGCATCAGGTGTAGTAGCGATAATACGCTTGGGCAGCCTGTTCTGCTTAACTGCCTGATCGGTGAGACGATGAGCCAACTTGACGATTTGCTGAATGGTGCCAAGATTAGCTGAGGGTACGTGGCTCTGGATTTCTGGCACCAAGCCCTTAAGGTACAGCTCAATGCGTTTGATGGGAGGGTCCACCATTGTGGGACACAGGATGGCCAGCTCGTTTGACCTCTTCGTGTATGCCTCGATCTCAGACCCCGTCATCTTCAGATTGAAAAATTCCACCTCCAGCTTGTGGATGTCGTCACGACTACAGTACTCTTCTTTAATCAGTTCTTTGAAACTGTTCCATGGGGTGGCATTAGCAACCGCTAACCCAAGCAGTTGAACCTGTGCCTTCCACCAGGTTAACGCAGCACCTTCGAGTGTTCCAGTAGCATACTTCACCCTACGATCTTCAGGGCATTCACACATCTCGAAAACAGACTCGAGCTTCTCGAACCAGTGAAGAAGACCTACAGCTCCTTCTGTACCGCTAAAAGTGCTAGGTCGGCAATCCATGAAGATTTTGAATGTGCACACAGGAGGCTGTGCAGGTTGACCTCCGGCAGGAACAGCTGCGAGTGCCTCAGCAACTCGTTCGTTGATCAAAGCCGTCAGCTGGGCTTGAGTTAGGTTGATACGTCCTCCGCGTTAACTAATGTGGGACGACAGGAGAGAGTAAGCACACAAGGTTCAAACAGCAATTATCACGTTAACTAATGCACAGTGTGAACTATCTAACCGACAATATTACATAAATCAAACCACCTATTGTGTCGAGTCTTGCACGTGGAGCGAAGCGTCGTTGTGGATCGTTGAGCACTGTACCGGTTATAGTCTGGTTTTATCAAAAACTTTTCCCCTTTTTAAAACCAAGTTCACTATAACCAATGGCACAGATACCAATCTGTCACACCCCCAAAATCCACCATGCGGAGTACCACCGCTTGGAGGCGTGACATGACCAGGATCGAGCCACCAATCATACTAAACAACGTATTTAAGTAAATAAAGCCAACCACAATACGATTGGTGACCAAAAGCTAGTTAACCAAGTTTTAAATTAAACAGCGGAAGCATAAACGTAAAGTCCATAGTTTATAAGTTATAGTTCAAAACGCAAGTTTAATAAGTTCATAAGGATTTGAATATTAAGCACGAAACATAACAGTCCGTACACCTCAACGACTCCTTCCTCGTGCAAGCTCCAAGCATTTAGCGACCTGTAAGGCATGTAACAACGAGTCAACAACAAAGTTGAGTGAGTTCACGTTTGGTTGTTTAGTTTTAAGTTGTTTCCGAAAACGTGGTTTGTCTTCCGTTGGCGTAATTGCCGTGGGGGTTACCCCGTAGTTGAAAGAAAATTTAACCAGTTCATTCTTTATTACCCATACCATGTCCATGATTAGTGGGGGCTTCCCCATGTGAACTACTAGACCGTATGATATCGACTACTACGCAAGTAAGTTGTGCCCTACATCAGTGTCTATCATCACTGATGGTTTGCCATAGTCCATTAGTACACGCCCGTTCGAATGGCACGGTGTGAGGTTTGTTAAACCTAATAGCGCTATTAACTAATGACCCGCTTGCCATTGGCCTCGGCGATTAAGTCGATATAAAATGAGGGACTTATGATAGAATTTTCTCTAGTAAGTTTTAAGGTTGTTGTCCTACCCAAGGAGGACGAACGTACGTAGTTCTCCCAAAGAGAATACGCAGGATTAATACTGGCATCCTACTCGAGGAGGATGGCCATACATATCCTACCTAAGTAAGTTATGTAGATTCCGTTTTAATTCTTTAACCCATTCCCAAACCACCGGGAATCCCATGCCTTAGAAAGTGTGTGAACTCACCTCGGTTTGCTCGGTTAGATTCTCAAATATAGCTAATAGTCAAAGTCGGTCAATCACGTCCTAGTAGGATTACCACTTAGTTTATTAGTGACTTCAAATAAACACAAAAATTCTTACACGCATCTAACACATAACATGCATCACTTTAACGCTTCATGCCCATGTAAACTCCCCATCTATTCCCATTCACAAATAAACATACGACATTGCACATAACACTTTTATTGTCACATAACGAGTTAGATCATTCACAGATAACATATTCGACATTTAGACACGCAAATCACTACCTATGTCGTTTCAGCTTTTTATTCAAAAATTGGGGCTGTTTTTGGGGATTTTAATGAAATAGTTATCTTATTTCAAAAATTCCCAACGTTTTACAGAAGATGCTAAACGATCCAAATATTATTGTGTAAAAATATCGGGGTCCAGTTCATTGCCAATATTTTATAAAAAATCATTTTCCGGACTGCACTCAGATTTCTCTTTTTCTGACTGCAGTCCACGGAATAATTCGTTAAAAATTCATTGTAAGTCAGATTGACAAAATTTCAGTGGGACAATTACTACGACATTAGTGTCCATCTACAGTACCAATTTCATGATCAAACTTTACACAGAACTCAAGTTATGACAGAAAACAGAATGCATATTTTCAGCAGTAAAAACTCAGCTTTAGTTGCTGTTACAAAACGACACTTTAAAAATAGTAAAAGAGGTCCAAAAATTATGATTCTAGTGCCATTAGAACCGTATTTCATAATACATAAATCTAGGCTTCAGAAACTCAGCTTTTCGTTAAGTTACAGTCTGGTTACAGCCAACTGAAGTTGGCTGTAAAAACCAAACAGCTTTCTGTTTCAGCTTTTAACTTTCTAACTTGAGTTCGATTGATTCCGTTAACATGTTTAGTAATCACAACAACATCAAACATCAATATTAACCAGCAAAATCATCAGAAAATCAACAAGAATCATAACAACACAAGATCTACATGATTTACACACATATCTTCTCTTTATCCATCTTTTATTCCATATGTTCAAGACTTTAGTGCAAGTTCTTTAGTGTTCCATAATTTTAACCATTAAATCACCTATTAACCACTAAAATCAAGAACAAGATGGTGATTTAGAACAATTACTACTAGCTCAAGGCTAGGGAAGAAACAAGTTGTAAATGTGGTGGATAAAAGAAATCTAGAGAGGTTCTTGCACTTCCGAAAGCACCGAGCTTGGTTGTATGATCTCTTGCACCTTTGAGTATATGTAAAACACTTGTGTGGAGGTTGGATGGTGGTGATATGGTGGAGTGTGGGTGCGGCCGTGAGTGATGGAGAGGAAGAGGAGAGAAATTGTGTTGAGTGTTTGTGATGAGAGATGATGGTAGTCTTGGGTGTAATTTTATAAACCAATTCCACTAAAATCCACCATGTAATATGCCCTCTTGATAACCAACATAAACAATAAAATAACCAAAAGAAATAAGGGTGTGTCTCACCCTTGGGGACAGATTTTGAGGGGGGGGGGTATAGGGTTGGGTTTCAATGGGTGGTTTCTATTTTAGTTAGATTTCAATTGGTATAGTTAGTGTGTTATGGTGGGTTATAGTATATAGTGTGTTAGGGTGTTCGGGGACCCTAACTAGCTCAGAAAAATAGGAATAATGTGTTTGACAATATTTTTGTGTTCCGGGTAAAGTCCGGTTATTCGGTTCGGTGTTGTTCCGTTAAAGTGCTTAATTAATCCGTAAAGTGTCATACATATATATTTTTGTAACGTTTTTAATTTTCAACACCCAGGAAAACAAAACGGACTATTTAATGACTTTTCTGTACATTATTAGTATGTTAACAAGCACATGTAAGTATAACACAGAAATCAGAGAGCAGTTAAATGATTCAGCACAGTCATTAAGTACTTTAATTATCAATAACAAATTGTACGGAATACATGGAATTTTGAGGGTTATCATAGCGTAGTACCTGCACTTAACCTTTTTGGGAAAATACGTCAGTTTACACTGGTAAATACAATTTAACTGACTTATTTTGAAAAGGTTTAAAATTGATTTAAATGCACATGGCACAAAAGATTTTTATAACTTTGGATAATTATTTGAATATAAACTTGTAAAAGATTTACATGTTTCTTATGTGTTCAGTAGAATGGGTCTACACCGAGTTAAAGATAAATAGACATACCACATGATATAATCCCGCAGCGGTTTAACCCAAAACTGGCGGTTATACCTTAATATTTATTTATGCACAACGGGTGTACGCCTACACCCGCATGCTTAGGTCGTGGCCATTTCGTAAAATGATGCCAAGGATATCCGGGACATGGTCATTAACACCCCAAAGGCTTTAAGCAAACAAAACAATTTTAACGGGTCATTTCAATGATTTAATCTCCATTTGATTAAAGATTCCATGCCCGACCAAGCGGTATTTTATACACCGTACCCCAAGCCCGTATAGGGAAAATAAGTTAAAAGTATTTACCTGAGCAAGTACAGTCACAACAAGCAAGTGCAATTAGCTTTTACTGGGTCTCCTATTCTGGAACGAAGGTTTATAATAACCTATTAGAATCCTAACGAGTCTTTAATTTAGCCTAAGCTTAGACCGGTTAGTTTTAAAGAAAGAATACGGTTTAAACGCATGATTAAGCGAGGACCGTCTTAGAATGTGGTTTTGACCCGACAAGCTCGTATGCTTGTTTAATATGGGTAACTTAAACACATTCTGGATTTTGAAACAAAAATGATATGGTTTGACCCGTTTCGGCTAATATGTGTAAACTAGTTACAAAAGCCGATCCGAACGCAAAAAGTGCATAACGAGTAACCATAAGAGTCATATACAAGTTTCCTAAGTTAATATGCCTTAAATATGTTGTAACATCAGTAAGATGTCTTCTATTATGCCCAAAATGATTTTAAACACAAACTATGCCCCGTAAGGGCATTTTGGTCATTTTAAAGGGTGTAAAAGAGTTTAATTAGTAACCTGAGTTATAGGTCTGATTTAATCAGTAAATATACTCATTTTAATAGGTTATAACAGTAGGGTATCATTTATGTGTGAAATTTATTTATTTTTAACCATTCTATGCACCGTAGGGGCATTTTGGTAATTTCACATGAGCCTAAAAGGTCAAAACTGGAAATATGAGTTTAGGACTTTTGCCTACTGTTAAAATATAAAAATTTACTGAGAAAATCAGTAGGCATCAACCCTTATATCTTTAAACTAGTTTTGATACATACTATGTGTTAAAAACGCTTAAAAAGGCGATTTGTAGCCATTTCCGGGTTTTGTATAGAAAGCTGATATTTTTAATATTCTAGAAGGCTCAAAATAATTTATTTGACATATTGAATCAGAAGAAAAAGGTTTGGGGCCAATAGGATTTATAAAACTCATTTTATAGCCCCAGAGGGCAAAATCGGCAATAACCGAATTAAACTTAGAACTCTAAGTTATGCTCAGCCTAAAAATGAATAAAAATCTTCAAAAATCCCAAAACATTTTTATATCAGTAGGTAAAAAGTTTGATGTTAAAATTTGGGTTTAGATAGGCTATATGCTAATTACGCCATTTAATTACTAAAAAGACTTCTAATTACGCTAATGAGCATAACTCCAAATCTAGACCTCAAACTGATATCAAATTTTGGGTACAAGTTTATAAATCAGGAGAAAATGTTCCTACTCTTTTACTTTTTCAAAAATCACATTTTAAGGTGAAAAGGGCATAGTAGTCAACATTTAGGCGATTAACGGAAACTTCATAATAATTGGACAACTAATGAACCAAGCCGTAAAATCACAGAGGGTTATACTAACATGTAATTAGGTCCAAAAGAAGCCCTAAGGCAATCCTAAACTCGGCTTAAACGGGTCAGAACTGAAAGTCAAAGTATAAGTCAAACTATGTGACTTTCGGTCCCAAACCAAGCCTAAACTGAAAATTGTCGGGTTTAACATGTTTAGACATGTTCTTATATTAATTACCAAGTTATATTAATGATAAAACAGGTTGTATGGATCCTACATTGCTAATTATGTATTTATTTGAAATAAAGCTTTTTGTTGACTTTTTGTAATTAGCTTTGACCCGACAATTGACATAGTTAGAGTGGGAATTAGAAAATACCCTTTTAAGTGTTTATTACCGACATAATTACCTACTTATAGGTATTTTTAATTCGAGATTTGACTGGATAATTATTGTTTAATCTCGAAGTCAAACCTTAATTACGATGGTTTGACTTTTAGCTAATTAACTAAGGTTCTGTTTGTTTTTTGGCCAGAAGTACTTCTGGCCACTTATGTCTGCGCGACGCAGACTCGCGCAGACGTTTGATGTCTGCAGCTTGTTTGTTTTCTCACAGACCTTTCATTAAAAAAGGTCTGCGAGACCTCTTCTTGGAGCAGACATGGAACCAAGTCTTCTCCTCGCAGACGTTTACCTCTTCTTGGCACCACCTGCACCTCCGACACCACTGCTCCGCCACCACCTCCACTCCGCCACCACCTCCACCTCCGACACCCCTGCTCCGCCACCACCTCCACCTCCGACACCCCTGCTCCGACACCATCATCGTCATCATCTGTTATCATCATCATCATCATCGATGGCAAACAAAACCCCCAAATCGATCGGAAACAACCCCCCCCCCCCCAAATCGATCACATCTGTTATCATCATCGTCGACACCACCTCCACCTCCGAAACCCCCACCTCCGCCGACACCCATCGACCTCCACCTCCGAAACCCTAAATCGATGGCAAATAAAACACCCCAAATCGATCAGAAACAAAACCCCCAAATCATCATCGATCTGTTACATCATCATCATCATCGATTTGTTACATCATCATCATTATCATCATCGATCTGCATCATCATCATCATCATCGATCTGTGGTGTAGTGGTGACGGTGGTGGCTGTGGTGTAGTGGTGACGGTGGTAGCGTTGGTGAAGTGGTGGCGGTGGTGACGGTGGTGAAGTGGTGGCGGTGGTGAAGTGGTGGTCGCTGGAGAAGTGGAGGTGTGAAGGCGGAGGTGGTGACGGTGGTGGTGATGATGGCGGTGGTGAAGTGGTGGCGGTGTTGAAGTGGTGGCGGTGGTGCAGATTGTAGAGAGAGAGTAGAGAGATATACTGTGTGTTGTGTGTGTGTTTTAAACCTAGAAGAGGTTTTATATAAAAAAATAAACCCTCTTCTCCTTGCAGACTGCAGACATTTGGTCCACCTCTTCTCCTGCAGATGCCTGCAGATGTGGTCCGCAGACTGCAGACCTTTTCCTACAGAAAAAACAAATAGCACCTAAGCTAAACTGAATTAAAGAGAATTAAGGACACTTACAAGGGTCCTAAGTATGATTAGGGAGTTTTAGGAAAACTTGCTGAAGTCCAGAGAAGCTCCAGAGCAATGGTTTAAGTGAGTTGAATGAGCAAGTGCCAAGTTCACAACTTGTTCTTCTTATATAGTGAACCCCATTGCACAAGATCATGCCAAAATAGTCTATATGTGTTGCAAGATCATCCCAGGTGTCCCTATGATGCCAAAACCAGTTGCAGGAGCCTTAGAATTCGAATACCACCTAAGTAAGGCGGTGGAATTGGCTGAACTGGCAGCTGTCCATTTTCTGCTGCCAGCGACAGGCTTACGGACTGTAAGCAAAATGTCTTGCAATCCGTATCCACCTCTTACGGACGGTAAGCCTAGGTGGTTGCGGTCCGTAACCGAACCTGGTCTGATGCGCCCAGATATGATTCTTGCGGACCGTAAGCCTAACCAGATGCGGTCCGTAACCGATGACCAGAATCCAAAAGATTTGTAAACTTCCAAGCTTTGGCCATGCATTTCCTACAAGTCCGAATCTCATGCCTTCTCTGCAGTAGGGGGACCATATGGGCAGGCTTTGCATGCTTTGCATGCACTTACACATTTTGGATCTTGTGGGAGGTTTTAAATTGTCGGAAATACCAAGAATTCACATTGAATCCATATCTTATGCTATAATCAATTTATTATTTAGGATAACCAGAATTTTTAGCATAATTTAGATGTTGATTAAATATCATGGTTAGGGATTTATTAATAGGTCACTCAGAGGTATAAATTAACATGTCGACACTTTTAAATCCTATCGTACATCTTTATCTGGATCCGTTTTCATAACACGTTTGTATTACATGACACGTGTCTTTATTTTATTGGGTATGATTTTACGAGGTGTTACAAAACCCCTCTTACAATCAAGTATGGTTGCCATACGTGCTATATCAACATCATCCACACCCACACCATAGAGTTGACTCTTTGAAAAATTTACCTTAAGACCCGTCGACAAGTGAAAACATCTCAACATCCTCGTAAGGTTATGAAAATTTTCTTCGGTCCATTCGCCCACAAAAAGAGCATCATCCGCATAAAGAAGGTAGGAGATTGTCGGACCCATGTTAGCTACCTTCAAGCCCTTGTAGATCCCCGATTCAAGTGCACTAACCGTAGCCACATGAAGAGCTTTAATAGCTATGATAAAAAGTAATGGAGACAACGGATCGCCTTGCCGCACCCCCCTTTGAATATCGAATTCCAAAGTGGGTGACCCATTGACTAATATGGACGTCCTCGCCGAGGATAATATGCCCGTTACCCATTTCCTCCATAAGGCCGAGAAACCCATTTGGGAAAGCACTGATTCTAAAAACCCCCAATTTAAAGAATCTCACGAAAGAATCAAAAGCTTTTTCGAAGTTAACATTAAATAGCATAGCCTGTCATTTTGTTCTTTTTGCCCACGACAGGATCTCATTTACAATCAATGGACCCTCCAGAATGCTTCGCCCTTCAATATAAGCTGTTTGAACATCACTAACCACAGACCCAATCACCCCTTTTAGTCGAGTGGCCAGTATTTTTGAGACGACCTTTGAAATGCATCCGATTAGACTGATAGGCCGGAATTTGCTGATGAATTGAGGGTCGGATATATTCAGTATGAGAGTAATAAAGCTGGAGTTACAACCCCGATTGATTTTACCATGCACGTAAAAGTAATCGAGTATAGCATAGAAATCGGTTTCAAACAAACCCTAAAAGTGTTTTAAAAATTTGAAACTAAAGCCATCAGGACCCGGTGCTTTTCATTTCCATAATTCCAAACTGCTTCCTTAATTTCCTCCTTTGTGAATCTTTTAATAAGCATGGCTGATTGTGAAGGGGAGATTACCTTGAACCCGTTGTTGATGAAAGGCGGCCTGTCGTGAGAATTTTCCAAGAAAATTGATTGAAACTGATCTTTGATATTCGATTTCAATTCCTCTGGTTTCGAAATCCAAACATCATTGAAGATCAACCCGTTTATGCGATTGTTTTTTTGATGTCCCTTGATTTTGCCGTGAAAGAAGGAAGAGTTCTCATCTCCGCCTACCACCCATTTTAGTTTCGCCCTTTGTTTGAGATCTTCCAACCTGCATTCATGGATTTCATTAATGGTTTTCATCCAAACCTCTCGCTCTTTAACCTCTACATCTGTTAGTGCCATTGTTTCCACCTTTAGATCCAGCTCTTCCACTTTCTTTATTAATTCTTTTAACAAGCCGTTATTTTTCTTAGAAACCTCCGCACACCATGGTTTAATAGCCATTTTAATTGCTTTGAGCCTTGCCGCTAACAATTTGTATGTTGGATAAAAAGGAGGTACTCTAACGTAAGCTTGAGTGAACAACTTTCTCTAGACCATCTTCCTTTAGCCACGAGTTAAAGAATCTAAAAGGTGGTTTGCCAAAAGACACATCTGAGCAGAGAAGCATCAATGGTCTATGATCAGATTGATATCTGGGCAAACTAATGAGTTTAGCAGCAGGCCATTTGGAAAGGAACGAGTGACAAACAAGGACCCTATCAATTTTGCTGAATTTCTGCCCATCATCCTTCATGTAAGTGAAACGACAGCCAATCATAGCATATTCTGATAAGGCGACATTGTTAATAAAGGAATTAAAGTCATTGGCAGACTCGACACAGAATTTGGAGTTCCGTCTTTCACAAGCTACACGAACGCAGTTGAAATTTCCTAACAGAATCCATGACCCTGCACCCGATGCGTAGCTCATAAGAGCCATAAGATCCTCCCACACTTGTTATTTTTGCTTTCTTATCCTGTGGCGTATAGACATTAACTACCGTAATCTCTTCCCCACCCTGTTTTAATTCCCCAAAAGTTGCAAGAAAGAATCTGTTTGAAACTGAGTGCTTCTTTACAAAAACACTCGGATCCCATATGTTCAACATTCCACCTGATCTGCCACTAGCATCAACTGTATCAAAATCAATTAAACTAGTGTCCCAAAAAGCACTGACCTAAACGTTTGATGAGTTAGCCATCTGAGTTTCTTGAATACAGATAAATCCTAACCCGTTCTTTCTTTTCAGCTCCTAGATGTGCTCCGTTTTTTTGGAGTCACCCGCCCCTTGATATTGGCTGACAAGTAATTCATTGATTACCATTTGACTCCCATATTTTTTGTATATGATTTCTCAGGTCCTGTTTATAACCCGTAACCATAAAACCCATTTCATTTCCCACGACAGCTGTTAGCTCCGCCTCCTTATCAATTCCGACTATATTCGTTTCTTTTGGCATACCTGTTGAATCAACTGTCTCTTCGGCCCTAACCTGGTTGCAGTAGCTACTTTGTTTGTTTCTATGTTTCGGAACCCAAAGAGAGTCTTTAAATTTCATAGATGGAAATTTCCCTCTATTCTTCCGAGTCTTCGATCTGACAGAAGCGGTTGGAGAAGCAGGTCTGGAGATATTCATCGTAGGAGAGGGTGAGAGATTTAGATTTAGATCAATGTGTTTTTTTCAGTTAGCCACCTGTTGAATTAGATAACGTAAATTAAAAGGATCTGGGGAGGTGTCTGTTGCCTCGTTTACCATCTGTGGGTTGGGCATAGGTGACGTAGCAGACCCAAGTCCATTGGAATTACAAATCACCTCATCCTCATTAAACAGTCCAACCAGGACCATATTCGAAAAGAGGCCCAGATCGTTGGTGGGCTTCATTTTGGGAGGTGGGGGTGGGGTCACGTATGGGTCCTGATCCTCACTATCCACGTGCACCTCATTTGTTGTGGGCCCCCCATTCATTGTACCAGAATGTGTATAATCCCTAGGGGAAACATCATCATTGCAGCCTTCATATTTATTGTTCGCAAAGTTATCATTTTCCAAAACTGGCGGCATCTTTCATGCTTCTGTACTTCCATTTGTTGTCGATACATCTACCTGAACCACTTTTGATTTAGGTGTAGTAAATTTGTCCCCCAACCGTTGGTTACAACCACTATTTCCAAGGTTCCCACTCTTCAAGTTAGACCGTCCATATTCCTGGGAATTGTTACCCGAGCTTGACTGACCATATTCCACCGTGTTTTACCTGAGGCTTTCCGATCGCAGGACATGACCGGAGAGAAAGGGAAACCAGCACTAATATCTTCCGTAATCAGGATTTCATGTGGTTTCCCATGCCATGCAATCGTTAGCTTGCAATTGACACGAGCAACATTGTTCGTAATGATCCCAACTGTACTTACCGAGAGGTCACTGTCGTCATCATTTGCTGTGGAAGGCAGTATCACCGTACAAATCAGCCCGCCTATCTGATCAAAAATTATAGGACCCCAGAATTGCAATGGAAATCCTCTACTGGATAATTATCCAAACGTTCAAACGGTAGGTGCCGTCCATCCCATACATGCAGGATTTTGAACCAATTTTCCCAGTTTTCCTTTTTGTGTTCCAGGAAATCCAATGCTTCGTTTTGTTTTTCAAATGTCAATAGTAGCCTTAACCCTTCCATGTACCGTGTTGTGAAGCCTCTCAATCCATCTTCTTCAAGTAACTGCTGAAGCTGTTTAAGATCGTAGGGATTCTTGACTTCTGCTACCAGTGAATTAATTCTCCATCTTTTCGATGATTCACTCTCAACCACTGATATGTTTGTTATTTTATCTGGTACGGTAGCGTGTTTGATGCCAGTAATCACCTCTGCATAAGTCCTACCATCATTCGCATGTATCGGTCCCAAGTTAATATTAGTATTACCTGTTTTTCCACCTCCCTGTCTATGCTTGTTCGCCTGCATCGGATTAGCCGGAGGGTGTTTATACTTTTGTTTATCTACTTCCTTAGAAAACTTAGCCGGCCTTACGATTTTTTTTGATCAATTCTTACTGTACATAGATTAGCAGCCATATGCAAAGCGTCTCTTAGACCTTCGAATCTAATGAAACCAAACGTGTTACCATTCTTGTCTCTTTTCCTCGGAACGTAGGCATCAGTCATTGACCCAAAGCCGTTGAAGATTTTCCACAGTAAGTAACTCGAACAGTCATCCGGTAGGTTACTAATGAAAAATGTTGTTTCCTCCACCTTTGATCTACTGTGGTTCTTATGTTCTTTGATAAGTCGTTTCTTTTGTATTTAGCCACCCGCCAGCATTCCTCTTGTCTGTCTTCAAATCTCGGTGGTGGTGCATTCATGTTTCGCTGCCCGTTCTCCATACTGTATCTGTAAGAAATGGCAACTCTACAAGAACAACTATTTGAAACTGTCTGCTGTAATCGCGGCACTTTAAAAGGTTAATAGGATTCGTAACGATCTAACTAAACTATCATGATAGCCGTGACCGATAACAGACCTACTAAGCAATCAAGGACTGGATAGGGTGAGACAGTTGTCGGAAGAGATACTATGAAACTGAAAGTGAGGAAAGAAAGAAACCAGCCCCAGAAGGCGAATGGAGTTGGATTCAAAACATTTACTTCACTTAGTACACCCCACATGATCCATTAAATTGCATTGATTTTAATTAGCCCATCATTTAATCATTTAAAAGATTAATAATAACAATTAATAAGACAAATCACTCTTTACTCTCAATTTTAGTAAGAATACTTCATTTTAGCTTCTTTTCTCTTAAAACCATTCAACTTTAAATACGAATGGATTTTAATAAAAAACAACAACCATAAAGCCACTCAAAAGTGTAGGAATAATTATCTAAAATGTGTATATTAGGGCACATCAAAAGCCTTGGGTAAAGAAGCTTTGCTGACTAGCCTCTAGTGGAGCAGATATTTGTGCAGCATGTTGTGGTGCAGGTTGTTGCACTTGGACCTGAGAGACAGGGGCTTGGACATACTGTATTTGTGGAACAGTTGTTAGAACATATTGCACTGGAACAGTGTTTACAGGGTGTGCAAAATGGGCAGTGTTTTGCATGTGTGGTGTAGGGGTATATTGGGAATAGTGACAGTGTTTTGTGTATTTTAAGGTCTAGGGCTGGGATGAGTAATGATTGGTCCAGAATTTTGACTCCTGCATTCCCTAGCAAAGTGTCCTAGCCTGTTACACTTGTAGCACTTAATTTTGGATTTATCTAACCCCACTTTTAAGTTCCCATGCAACCTTGGAAATTTTCTACCTGTTCTCTTGTAAAATTTGCTAGTTCTTACACTAAGCAAAGCCAATTGGTGCAAAATATCTATTTCCTCCAGATCAGTGGGATCAAAGTGTTGGAGTTCATTGAGCTTAAAGGATAAGTTGTCAGAATTCTGGTTTTCCCCACTTGCTGTAAAAGCATCGTTGGGTGAGTAAGACTCAGAGTTGTTAAAGGCTCCTCCTGCAGTTATGTCAATGTAATGATCATAACTCTGGTCCTTACTACCACCAAATTCTTCTTGACCCAGAAGTGCTGTGTTACCAGAAGTGTAATCATCAGCAACCTTACCAGATTCTTGCATCTTCTTTTTCTGGTTCAACTCTTTCTCATAGGTGAGGAGTAAACCATGAAGTTAGGTCAAACTTAGCTCTTTAAAACCCACCGAATTTCTAGCTACGAAAGCTATAGTATCCCATTTGTCTGGTAATGACCTTAGAAACCTACTATTTAAAATGGACTTAGCAACTTCGACATTAACCGGTTTAAGTTCACTATTGAGACAGCTAAATCTTTCAAACTGTTGGGTTAGAGACTCTCCTTTGACATGACAAAACGTTTCATACTGTTGATTCAAAACCTCCATGTTATTTTCGATAACCTCTTATGTTCCACCGAACTGCTCTTTCAGTGCATCCCACAACTCTTTGGCACTGTTGCAATGCAACAGTCCAGCATATATGTCATTTGGGAGAGCTGAAGCAACAATGCTAAAAGCCTTTGCATCTAATTAAATTTTTTGAAAATCCTGATCTGAGTAATTTTCAAGGCTTTTAGCCACTTGGCCTTTGGGATCTTCTTTGCTAGGCACCATTGGAACATGTGGTCCAAAGATGACTGACTTCTAGCAGCCGGTGTTTTGCTGAGCTAACACATGGCCCATCCTACGTTGCCAGATATTGTACTCGAATTTGACAATCATAGGTGGCTCGAATAGTGTTTCGGTGTTATGAGGGTCCTATGAGTGTGATGTCATATTGGTTGTTTTATAGAAGTTTTGAATAATCAACTTTTATATATGATTACACTTTACTATGTTTTTCAACTGATACGAACAACTTAAATGTCAATGGATTTGAGCTGAACTTTTATGTCAAATTGATTGTTAGGATCTGAGTTTGTATTGATTGTGTTTGTTTAACAAATGAATAATGAAAGAAGTTAAATCAGAGATGAATTGAAGCGGAAATGATAGTAAACTTTATAGCACAATCAAAGAGAGATAGTTTTCAACAAACATGATTTCATTAGTCAAATAATTGTATGAATTACAAATATTCAACTATGCATGCATGTATTACTAAACTACCACTCAGCCTGAGCTCACAGTTAGTTCGTACAAGATGAATGGTGAAACAGAGTTGATAAAACAGTACAGGTACTGTTCTATTTATAGTACAATCTTACCCATTTAGCATCTAATGCTGACGTTACCTAGACAGTGACATCTAACAGACTAACAACCTCTAAACACTGATTTAAAAAACACTATTACGTTAACCAACTATTAAGTAAAAACACTGATACTCCTATCCACTGTTGATGCCCAAGCACTGATGTTGCATATTAGTGCTTTCTTCAATGGTTAACCAGGCCTTTGAATCAGCAGTGCTTTAGTCTTCATCAGTTCTTTAACAATCAGCAGTTGTTAGGTCTTCTAAGTCTTTATACCCAACAGTACTTAGATGAACAGATGTTGAGACGATCAGTCCTTAGAATAATCAGCTGATAGAAGCACTGCCATTGGAGGGAACTTAGAACATGCATTGCTTTATTGTGGATCAACTGTTGAGAACCAGTTTTGGCTTTCAGTATCATCTGTTCTTCTAGGTTTGATTACATGGGCCAACATGGTATCGTCCACAATGGCAAATCATGCGGAATAACCCGAGAAGTTCTCGAGTCTCCACTTCAAAAAGTGGCAACAGAAGATGTTTTTCTACTTGACCACAATGAACCTTGTGAGGTTCCTTACTGAAACCACTCCCCAACCTATGGAAGGGGAGACCGACGCTCAAGCTCAATGTGTGGTAGATGCTTGGAAGCATTCGGATTTCATTTGTCGAGGCTATCGGTCTCTTGGATTCCTTGTATAATGTGTGCTATAATATCAAGACTTCAAAAGAATTATGGGAGTCTTTGGATAAAAAGTACCAAATGGAGGATGCGGGAACAAAGAAATTTGTTGTCGCCCGTTTCTTGGACTACAAAATGGTTGATAACAAGACTGTTATGAACCAAGTCCAAGAGTTACAAATTATACTTCATGACATCCACGCTGAGGGCATGGTACTTAGCGAGACATTTCAAGTGGCAACCATGATCGGGAAATTGCCTCCTTCTATTTTGGTCAAAAATCACACAAGAATAATGTAACCAAATCTGATTTTTGTAAGGTTAGATCCTTGGTTAAATGAACAAAAGTATGAACAATGAATGAACGAAAATGATGATGAACACAACGATTTATACAAGGAAAAAGCCATTGATCAATGAATGATCTCCGGAATAAAGCCCTTGATCAAGGATTTCTAGAGTGTTTGTGTGTGTAATTGCCGGTGAGTTTCTGAGAGAGTTCGAATGTGTGAAAGTGTGTAACTAACTTGCTACTAATAGCTTGTTATTGTGACAACTCGAGTTTTCGACCTTTGTTGGCTTTGACCGCTTAATTGTTTGTTGACTCTTAATTGTTTGACTTGTTGGCTCGTATCAAAACACGTGGTGTTATATTGAAACGTATTATGATTGTTGGATATGTTGTGTGCTATATGGTAAAACGTGTTATGTTAGTGCATGAATGAGATTTATTGTTGTTGTAAATTATAGCATAGCTTATTGCAAAACACTTAGACTGTCCCACCATCAAACAACTCGACGGAACAGAGTTGTGATTCGCCAAACACTCTTCAACGAATCAAGAGGGTGATCCGTCAACCGTAGCTCGACGAAACAGGATATGTTTCGCCGAGCCCAGATTCGCCGAAGCCCATTACGGGCCCAAAACGTGAAATTGTGTATATAATCGTGTAACGACTCCTGTTTCACACTCTTGGCAAAACCGAAACCCTAGAGCTCTCCCTTTGTGTGACGACAACCTTGTGTTCTCTCAGGCTTCCCCTAGCGATCAAACCATCCTTACAAATATCCCTGTTAGTGTGATTATTTACGTGATTGTTTTGTATGCATTGTGTTGATGATGTCGATTACAGATTCTAACAAACAAGTCATATTGATGAGAATACGTGATGGGTAGAACTGGATTTAATGATGTTTATGTCGGGTTAATGATTGTTAATCTTGTTGATTCAATACGGATCGAATAGGTGTTATAGTTATGAATCTATATACGTTTAACTAACCTGCGAATCATGTATCGATTAGATGATGATGGTATAATGAATGATTTCTGTATGATTGCGGTTTGATGATTGACGGCAATTAGGGTTTCCTGTAATATTGCGTAACTGTTGGAATTGTAACTGATCTGATTGACGTAACTGATATCTTCACGAAATAGAATCTTTGGCGAAACAGAAAGGGTGTTTCGCCAAGGGGTAGTTGACGAAACAGAGAGGGTGTTTCGCCAAGGGAAGTCGACGAGACAGAATCTGTTTCGCCAAAGGGTGGTTGACGAAACAGGGTATGTTTCGTCAATCTGTGTTTCGCCGACTTGAATAATTTGCACAGTAATCTGACTTAACTTTGTTAGAAGTTAACTGAGATATTTAACTGCTGTTAAGTGATACACATGACTTATATGAGCTTGAATGTGTACAATGTGCTACTTGGTGATTATCGATGCATCGTCCTTTGTGATTACACATACGTGCCAACTTCATGAATATCAACTGATCAAATACATGTGAATACTTAGGACTTGACTGATTAAGTGTGAGCGAGTAGTTAATCTTACCGAGCAAACCAAGGTGGGTTCACTGCATTTCTCAAGCATGCGTCCCGGTGGTTTGGGACAACTAGTAAACGTTTGGAAAGGGAATCTTGGGTAAACAATGTAATTGGGTCTTGGTTATTGTACATGGGATCGATCATTACCAATGCTTGGTTAGGGGCATTGGGGACTGGACACACTCCAGGTTATTGAGGGACACACTTCCCGGATACATATGGGCACACTCCCTAGGGTATCTCAACAAGTTATAAACCGCATCAAATCATAACGTTGAACTGACTTAACATTTACCCGGTAACAAAACACGTTAACTAAACTTTGAACTCACCAGCGTCGTCTGACACACTTGTCTGCATGCTTGCAGGTCGTTATAATACAAGACATGGACTTGCTATCTGGGAGTGCTGGAGTGGTCATGGATCGAGGCTATTGGATTACTTATATTTGATACATTGGTTTTGAGTATTATTATGAAACAATTGCTAAACGATTTATTACATGCTTCTGCTATACAACTCTTCGGGAATTAAAATGATGTTTTACATTTTCTATTGGTAATTGATGACACGTTTTATTTAAATATTTATCATTGGTTCAATGTGATTGGTGGCTCAGACTCTGACGCGTAACACGCCTCGCGGAGTTCCCGCAGGTGGTATTTTGGGGGTGTTACAGTTTGGTATCAGAGCCAGGTTATAGTGAACTAGGTTTTAAAACTTTTATAAAACCAGACTATAACCGAATGCCTTCGAAGAATCGATCACGACACTCAGCTCCAGATCGCAAGGTTCGTCTTCTGTTTAGTTTATGCATTACATCCTTAGTAGTCACACACACATAACTTGTACGACACGATACACCTGATACTAGGGTGACTTGATAGTGTGACACTACTCTTCGACTCACGTGAATAGTAAACCTATGATACCATTTGTTGCGTTGTATGAACGGGGGAAACTTCGAGCGCAAGCTAAGAGGCACTGAGATAAGCATGCAAAATGCCTTATTATTATGGGTGCACACTTAATAATAACGTGGGGTGCATGCAAGTCCCAGTGAGGCTTATCGAGCGTGAGAAGGGTTCTGTCTTATTATGTGTGAACTTGGTAGTACGTAGATATAAACATGATATTTGACTTCCATTCCATTTCGATTTCTGAATCGGTTCATCTAGCGTCATCTGACCAGCGTCGTCTGACACACTTGTCTGCATGCTTGCAGGTCGTTAGAATACAAGACATGGACTTGCTATCTGGAAGTGCTGGAGTGGTCATGGATCGAGGCTATTGGATTACTTATATTTGATACATTGGTTTTGAGTATTATTATGAAACAATTGCTAAACGATTTATTACATGCTTCCGCTATACAACTCTTCGGGAATTAAAATGATGTTTTACATTTTCTATTGGTAATTGATGACACGTTTTATTTAAATATTTATCATTGGTTCAATGTGATTGGTGGCTCAGACTCTGATGCGTAACACGCCTCGCGGAGTTCCCGCAGGTGGTATTTTGGGGGTGTTACAGTTATCCCATTCAAAAATAGAAAAAATATCTAAATAACTGACTATCCGAATTATGTGCTAGTCTCCCATGATCACCGTAACGGTCATGCACTCCATGCAGTGCCATAACAAAGAGCATATTCTCCTGGAATCTCGGTTGGAATAAGTCTCATTCGTAATGCACCTGCAAAACAAGCTAAAGGATGATGAAAAAAATTGTTAGTTTAAAATAATAAAGAGGATCTTGGATATTTAGCCTTCCTGAACCATCTCCTGAGGATCCTCGATCCAGACTGAACTGAGGATCCATAACCCAGGCTATACTGAGGATCCGTGATCCATATCTAGCAAAATTTTATCCCTAACAATTGCCCCCAAACATGACTAGTTGAAAATCAATCACATAGTCATGTTTCAGCCTAAAGCGGACTAGCCGTTACATACGGATAGAGCCGTTACAGCTTATGTCAGCCTTAGTCATGCCTGCAACAAGCAATCATTATAAATAGGATAAGAATTTGGGTGATCTGTGCATTTAAATTCGAGACACTTCCCCTTTAAATCCATATTTGAAGATCACCACAGGTATCTCCTTCCTTCTTCTCTTTAATTTTCTTCTTTCTGATCCCTTGTTCTTCAAGAATCCATGGCTAAGATGAGCACCCGATCCTCTACTGCTAAGAATCCTGAGCACAACAGCCCATTGAAGAGTCAGGCCCTTACCAAAATCCCCTCCATGGAGCTTTGTCGCTTCACTGATCCTGAAGTTGATCAGTTACGCCATTGCTTCCCAGATGGTACCATTTTCTGGCCATTCGACTCTTCAATGAAGAGTGATTGTATATTAGATGTCTGGGTCACCTTCCCTGTAGCCCTTTTTCAAATAGGCTTCACGTATCCTTTCCCCACTCTCACATAAGGCTTCTTCACACTGACCGGTTTGTGCTACATTCAAGCCATGCCGATGGTGTGGAGAGTCTTGTATACACTTGAGCACATCGTAGAACATGGAGGTATAGATATAGGTTTGTCTGAGTTGAGCCGTTTGTACAATCTAGTCAGCCATGGTTCTCATCGCTACCTCTTCAAATCCAAACCCCACCACCCTCATCCAATCTTTAAGACCACTAAGAATGACACCAACTGGAGAAATCAATTCTTCTTTGTGAGAAGAGATTCCATTCCAAACGGGAGTCATCTTCCCAAGAAGTGGAACACTCAGGGTAGGATATAGGATCCTTAGGCCAGGACAAAAGTAAGACTTTTCTTTTCTGTTGAGGATAACTGATCCTTTCTTCTTTTGTCTTATGCAGCTATCTCCCTTTTCTCATATTCAAGAGTCACCTGTCACCAAGGAGAGGATAGACGCTTTATAGATGCTTGACCCTGCCATAAGAACGTATCAACTCAAAGCAAAGGATTCTCAAGAAATTTCCTCCGATTCCTACACCATGTCGAGTAAGTATCCACATATGTATGTATGTAAATGTTTACTAAAATTATAATATGAATAATTATCTGTGTGTTGTGCTTGTAGGTGCTGCTAAATCTTCAAAATCTGCTTCCAGATTCAGTGTGGGTGATCTGCGGGACATCGTATCCCCACTGTCTATCAAGAAGGAGCTGGCTACAAGCTAAAGCATGTCAGAGGCCAAGGGTATGAGCACCAGGGGTAAAGGAACCAAAAGGAAGAAGCCCACTAAATCCTCCAAAGGTCTCCCTTTGATGGAACGTAAGTTCCATGATTATGTCTCCGAGGTACGGATCTGGTATCCTAAAACTTGCACTCTTTTTAAGGATAAAGGATCCTGAAAACTAATTCTTTCCTTGTAGAAAGTTGCTGAAGTCCAAATCCTCCTAGACCAGCGCTTGGCCGAAGCTAAAGAGAAAATCTTAGACCTCCAAAAGATAGCACTTGCCAAGGACAAGAAGATCTCCTCACTCGAGGAGGACAACAATACCATGCATAAGGATTTGCTTCTTGCTAAGATCACCACCAATAAGGAGAGGATGGAGGTCATGGATGGAGCCAAACTCTCTGCTGCCGTTGCTATGCTGAAGATTAAGATCCAAATGGCTAAGGAAGCAGTTGATCCTTCCTTCGACAGGTCTGAGTGGGAGGTGGAAGCTTGGGCAAAGAGGCTGGCTGAACTTGGAGATGACGAGGAGCCTGAGGAGGTGCCTACCCTTGAAGCTGGTGGAAGCGAAGCTAAGGATCCTAAGGATACATCGGTTGGTGGCAGTGGTAAAGGTGGTAAAGAGAAGGTGGATGAAGCAGCCAAGGTGTGAGCTGCATAAATGGGCGATGATGGAAAATTCTAGACGTGGCCGGAGCCCATTTTTTATGGTTTAATATTTTTTTGGTTGTGATGTTTTGAACAATTATGGTTTGCATGTTGAACAACAGTTTCTAGGTTTAAGGATCACTAATCCTTTGGACAATAGGGGTAGCAAAGGTGGATGGGTCCTTCTATTTGTGGAGGATGAAGCCTTTGATGCCCTCGCCTCTTATTTTCCTACACTAGTTTAAACTTTGTTAATATGGACACCCTTCACCAACCCAAGTGGATGGGCCACGTTTTGCTGATAGAAGCTTGGGTTGGCAATTTTGACAACCTTTAAAAGGGTTAATCTGATAAATAAATAAATAAAACTTCAACTTTTGGCTATCTTCGTGTTGTTGATTTTATCTTAGAATGTTGTTTCATATACATTTATTTGTCAATTTCCATTCTAAAACTTTAGGATTTATAACTGTTAGAATGGATATCAAATGTATATTAAAATCAGTTTAAGTCAAAAGATTATATACTATACGATCAAGGATCATATATCCTGTTGTCAAAGGATAAGGGTGATAATAAAGAATAAAACAAAGGCAAATAAGGTCATACCAGAGAATCCAAGTTAGGATTCTATATCCTTAACACTTACAACTGTGCCAACAAAAGATAAAAACTAGTAGAAAGTTAGGATCCTGGATCCTTAACTGTTTAGCTTTGGAAACTTGTAACAACATATAACTTGGGACTAAGCCAATGGTCAAAGAAAGAAAGTATTAGCAACTGGGGACAAGCCCAATAATCTAGGGACAAGCCCAATAAATAGGGGACAAGCCCAAAAACTGGGGACAAACCCAAAAAATCTTGTGTAAACTGGAGTATGGCCCAAACTGGCGACTATCCAAACTTAGTGACATGAAGATGCCAAAACCTTAGCTAACGTGAAAATGTTAGAAACCTTAGGAACGGATGTATGGTACGTCTACCATTATAGGATCCTAAATATAGCTAGTACAATGAAATTGTCAGCCCCTAAAGCGGGTACTGGTCCTATTGCCTTGAACTATACTAGGATAATCGTGCGCAACTGGCGAAGGTGTAAGAACCTGATTCGTAGAAGGTAATAGATACCTTAAACTGGGGACAAGCCCATAAACTGGGGATAAACCCAAAGACTTTGGAGATTTAACCAAGTACTTGATCCTTTGTCAAAAAATACACCTACTTCTGCAAAACTCAGAACATGATGAAAAAGGATAAAGGATTCTAATACCCTCTCCTAATAATCAAATGAATTCAAGAATTTGAGAGATAATAACCAAATCATTACCAGAGTGAGGATCATATATCCTTTGAGGATCCTTAACATGAACTGAGTATCAGGATATCTAAGGATCCTAGATCCTTCTTACATGAAGTACTTCTTCAAATGGACAACATTCCAAGCCCTTGGTAAAAGATCGCCTTCCATTGTTAGTAAACGATATACCCCCTTTCTTGCCTCAGCTTCAATTAGGTAGGGGCCTTCCCACTTTGGTGCTAGCTTGCCATCAGCAGGATTTGTGGTGTTTTGGAATGCTTTCCTCAACACCATGTCACCAACTTGAAATTTCCTAATCCTGACATTCTTGTTATAAGCTCCAGCCGTTCTTTATTGATAGCTAGCCAATCTTATCCTTGCTAAATCCCTGAGTTCTTCTATGGTATCCAAATCTTGAACCAAGTTTTCAGCATTTCCTTCAGGATCACGGATGCTTGTTCTTGCAGTAAGGATTACCATCTATGTAGGGATCACAGATTCAGCTCCAAACACCAAAGAAAATGGGCTTTGACCAGTAGCATTCTTGGGAGTTGTTCTATCATCCCATAACACATAAGGTAGCTCTTCTGCCCATTTCTCTTTCTTGGATCCAAGCTTCTTCTTCAGGTTGTTGATGATGATCTTGTTGGATAATTCTGCTTGACCATTAGCTTGTGGGTGGACTGGTGTTGATGTTTCATCCTAATCCCCCAGCTGTCACAAAAGTTAGTAGTTCTACTCGCAATGAATTGGGATCCATTAATACAAACAATTTCAGAAGGTATGCCAAATCTAGTAATGATGTTTCTTTTAATAAAGGATATCACTTCTTTTTCTCTGACTTATGCAAAGGCTTCAGTTTCTATCCACTTGGAAAAGTAATCAGTCATAGCAAGCATAAATACTTTTCCTCCTGGTGCCTTGGGATGTTTGCCAACTATGTCCATTCCCCATTAATGAATGGCCAGGAAGAGGATATAGGATGCAGGAAGCTCTGCTGGTTGATGAAGGATATTGCTATGTCTTTGACAAGCATCGCATTTCTTCGCATATTCCACAGCATCCTTCTTCATGGTAGGTCAATAATATCCTGTCCTAAGGATCCTTGAAAATAGTGCTCTGCCCCCAGTGTGGTTCCCACAATCTCCTTCATGAAAGTCCTTCAAAACTTCTTGAATTTCTGGATCCTCTATGCACCTTAAATATGGACCTATAAGAGACTGTTTATATAAGATGTTATTTAATATTGAAAATTGAGATACCTTGATTTTGAAAGCTCTAGGACTTTCTCCAAGAGGAATCTCTCCATGTTGTATATATCTCAGGATTGGAAGGATCCAGGATCCTGAATTCGACTGTGCACCATCACTAGGTATAATTGCAGAATCCCCCACTATCTCCATGGCTGTGTGATCCTCAATAGCATGATCTAAGATGTGGATAATGGGTATCTTAACATCCTCTGGAATCTTCAAAGATGATCCAAGGTTAGCAAAGGCATCAGCTTCTGCATTTTCTTCCCTGGGTACCTGTGTCTAACTAAAAGAAGCAAAAGAGTATGCCAATTTCTTGACAATCTCAAGATACTTGATTAACCTTTCACCTTTGATAGCATAAGAGCCATTATAGTGGTTAGTAATTAATAAAGAATCAACATGTACCTCAAGATACTTAATCCTCATATGCTTGACTAACTGCAAACCTACTATTAAGGCCTCTTACTCAGCCTCATTATTAGTGGTTTGGAACTCACAAGCAATTGATTGGGGTATAATGTCCCCCTATGGCGATTTTAGTAGTATGCCTAGTCCAGTTCCCTTGACATTTGAAGCTCCATCTGTGAAGAGTATCCAAGGATCCTTAGTCTCTTCAAGTTGTTGAACTTCCAATTCAGCTTCCCTTTGTAGATAACTACTGAAATCAGCCACAAAGTCAGCTAAGGCTTGGGATTTAATGGCAATTCTTGGTTCATATTTGATATCATATGCACTAAGCTTGACTGCCCACTTTTCCATCCTTCCTTACATTTCAGGTTTCCTGAGAACATTCTTGATGGGAAAGTTAGTCTTAATAGTAATAGGATGTGTTTCAAAATAATTACGTAATTTAGTAGATGCCATGATTAAAGAAAGAATAAGTTTCTCTAAATGAGAATACCTAGACTTAGCATCAAGTAGACTTTTACTTACATAGTATACTGGATGTTGAGTACCTTCACAATCCTTAACGAGGACCGCACTTACTGCCTTAGTAGAAACAGCTAGGTATAAGAATAATGTTTCTCCATTCTCCGGTTTCACTAGAGCTAGAGCTAAGGATAAGTAATCCTTGAGGGCTTTGAGAGCATTTTCGTGCTTTTCAGTCCATTCAAACTTTTTATTCTTTCGCAGGACGTTATAGATTTCTTTGCATTTCTCTGATGAATTTGAGATGAATCTATTCAAGGCTGCGATCCTTCCTGTCAATCTTTGCACATCCTTAGCATTGGCAGGAGACTTGATATTCACAATGGCCTTGATTTGTTATGGACTTGCCTCTATCCCTCTTTTTGTCACCATGTAACTGTTAGGGCAAGATTTTAATGACCTGTGATCCTTACATGATATCCTAACAAGTGATCCTTGTTTCTTTGGCAGATAGTGATCCTCAGAAGAGCTTCAGGATCAGGATCATGGATCATCCCAAGGATCCTCATACTAATGATTGTTCTCTTTATATTTAATGTTGTTTTGCAGGAATGACGAGTTGGACCTGGTCTTGGCAATGTTATTAAGGAATCTTTCACGTAAATCTCGCACATACATCACCAGAAATAGACGTTGTGGAGAATATGGAAACTTAGCACAAATTACGGGCAATTAGTTAGGCTAAATTTACTTCTATTTCTAAAGGGGTAACGAGCTAGTAGTTAGGTGACTTGCCTAAAATTCAACCACACACGCTTGTATAAATTGCACTCTTGAACATTCGGAAAACACAACACATTTCTCACACACTCTAGCATAGGATACTATAGTGATCCTTGTACCTAGCTCGTTACCATCCGAAGTTGTAAACATTGTTTGTTATATTGAAGTTTGGTGATCGGTAGTTTCCATCACCCGAGGTTTTTTATGCCGGAGATCATTCATTGATCAAGGGCTTTTTCCTCGTATAAATCTTTGTGTCACTTGTGCAGTCTTCATTTAAGTGATCCTTTTCTTTGTTCATCGTACCAAGCATCATTCCCCGTTTACAAAGAGTTTGGTTGCATTATCCTTGTGTGATTTTTGACCAAAACAGTTTGGCGCTCACCGTGGGGCAATTGGTGCTTCATTCATAAGAAAGTTTTTCTGTTGGTAATCATTCCGGAGTGTTGCATGGCTTCATCGTTGAAGAATACCTCCACAGCGATGTCTGCAGTCAATTCATCTAAGGGCGTTCCACCTTTGCCTCCACCACCAGCTGGATCTCAGAAAAATGCTGAGAAGAGACCAACTCCTATTTTCTCTAAACCTTCATCTTCTTCTGCTCTAACTTCTTCTGCTCCCAGTACTAGTGATATATTTACTTTGATTTTGCAGATGAGGGATCGTATGCAGCAGCAGGATGAAACTAATGACAGGATCCTCAAGGAAATCGGAGATCTCAAAAGGCAAAAGAAAATGGCAGAGGATCATTCCCCACTGATGCCCAAATCTTTGAATTTTGATACTCCGATGATTACTTCTCAGCCATCAGAGGTCCCAGACATTCAACATATGGGTGGACCAAAAAGAGTACACTTCGGCTCAGCAATAGTGACTCAGGCATCAGGATCATATTTCCAGCCGGCAGGATTGTATACTCAGCATATGGGATCCTTCATGAAATCAGGAGCCTACTCAGGAGCACAGCAAGTTCTAGGATCCTCCTTTGTTCCAGGATCATCCCAGGTTCAAGGATCCTCTTTCGTTCCAGGATCACCCCAAGTTCAGGGATCCCTCTAGATGCCAGGATCCTTGAAGAGTTTGCAAACAGGAAGTTCAGATGTCCATCAAGGAGATTTTATTCCAATGCAGACCATTGCTTCCACTGGTCCCTCCATCATCCCAGAATCCCAGCAATATGGATTCATATCCAATGTTCCTAACTTGAACCCGATGGGAGGTAACACTTTTAATAATTCTCTTACCACTAACCATGGATTCATGCAGGATACAGGTATTAACCATGCTATGGCCAGAGAACTGCAGAAACTAAAGGATATGATATCAAGTGTTCCAGGGGTAGTCAAACCTATCGTGGAGATTGCAGATGGAAGCCATAAGGTATCTCGTTTTGCACCACCAATTTGTGATGCTGAGATACCCAAAAGATTCCATATTCCAACTATGAAGATGTATGATGGTACAACGGATCCTGAGGAACACATAGCACAATACAGGGAGAGGATGGAGATCAATCCGATTCCAGAAAGGTTAAAGGAAGCATGCCTATGCAAGGGATTTGGATCCACTCTTACTGGATCAGCTCTTAAATGGCTGCTAAGTCTTCCCCCTTACTCTATTACTTCGTTTGCTAATTTAGTTAACTTATTCAATAATCAATTTTCTTGTAGCAGAAAATTTGAACGATTGACTAGTGATTTATATAGGATAACTCAGGGTCATAATGAATCATTAAGGGATTATATAACCAAATTTAGTAAAGAATCCTTGGACATTCCCAACTTGGATGTGGCCACAGCTGTTGAGGCTTTCAAAATGGGATTGCTTAGGGATTCATTGTTCTACGATGATCTTGTTATGACACCATGCAGGAACCTGGACGAAGTAAGGACTCGGGCACTCAGATTCATCCGGCTAGAGGATGACAAGAGGATCCAGGAGAGACAAGTAGGATCCTCAAAACAAGAAAAGCAAGGATCCTCTTTCAAAAGCAACAAATTCAAATCCTACAATAGAACTGACAACCAGAACGTGCATGCTGTTGACCAAGAAGAGGATGATGAGGATTATCCTCCGATTTCTGAATACTGTTTTTCCGTTGATAACCATGAACTAATCCTTGCAATGCGGAATCTAGGAGAAAAAGCCAGATGGCCCAGAAAAAATGACAAACCAGCCGCAGCTAAAGACAAATCAAAATGGTGTGCATACCACGAGGATTTTGGGCATTTAACAGAAGAATGCATCGCATTAAGAAAGGAAATTGGATATCTGCTGAGCAAGGGGCATTTAAAAGAGTTGTTGGGAAGAAAAAAGCAAAGGACTCAGGATCCTGAAAGGATCCCTGAAAAGGCTCTAGCCCCTCCGGCAGATGCACAAGTGATAAACTTTATTTCCGGAGGATCAGACATCTGTGATACATCCTTTTCAGCAGCTAAAAGGCTTGCAAAGGAAGCTAAAATGGATAATGGAGAAAGACCTATTCGAACATCAAGTGTCTCGGAAGGAAAAGTGATAACCTTTGATGAGGATGATCGCGTAGACATCCAGGATCCTCATCATGATAGTTTAGTTATTACTCTCTTTATTTCTAACCATTTTGTCCGCAGGATCCTAATTGACGGAGGAAGCTCAGTAAACATTTTCCAGCTTGATGTTCTGAAGAAAATGGGTATTCCTGAATCAGACATCACACCAAGATCCTTCGTGCTTGTGGGATTTAGTGGCGAAACTAAGAAAACCCTGGGGGACATCAAACTCCCAATTTACGTGGAAGGATTACATAATTATCAAAAATTTTGTGTTATTGACTGTTTGTCTTGTTGTAATGTTATCCTTGGCAGGCCCTGGATACACGATATGAAGGCAGTCCCATCCACCTACCATCAATGTGTGAAGCTCCCTAGCCCTTGGGGAATAATCAAGATCGATAGTGATCAGCAGGAGGCTAAGGATTGTTACACCTCATAAATTAAACCAGCCTCGAAATCAAGGGAGCAATAGCAATTAAAGTATCCTTTAAGGGATGTCTTGGAGGCAAGAGAGCAGGATGTGGACGAAATACTCTTGGATCCTGATGATCCTGAATCCAAAATCTATATCGGATCAGGGATCCTTGGACAAATGAAAGAAGACATTGTATCCTTCCTCAAAAGAAGAAAATCTACCTTTGCATGGAAACATGAGGATATGACAGGTATATCTAAGGATATTATCACTCATAAACTTGGCATTGACAGGTTAGTTAAACCAATCCATCAAAAAAGGAGGAAGTTTGCACCAGAAAGAAATGCCATTATCCAGGAAGAGGTAGAAAGATTACTACGAGCAGGTATGATTAGAGAAGTGAAGTATCCAAACTGGCTGGCCAATGTGGTTGTTGTTCAAAAGAAAAATGGAAAGTGGAGGGTGTGTGTCGATTTCACTGATTTGAATAAGGCATGTCCCAAGGATCCTTTCCCATTACCCCACATTGACTCCATGGTGGATGCAACGGCGGGTCATGAACTGTTAACCTTTATGGATGCATCATCTGGATTCCAACAAATTCAGATGGAACCATCTGACCAAGAGGATACGGCTTTTATGACCCCAATCGGTTTATATTGTTATATTGCTATGCCGTTTGGATTAAGGAATGCAGGTGCAACATATCAAAGGCTGGTGAACATGATGTTCAAAGATCAAATTGGACAAACTATGGAAGTATACATAGACGATATGGTAGTAAAATCCAAAAAAGCTGAGGATCACCTAAGGGACTTGGAGGAAGCATTTGATATCCTTGATAGTTATAACATGAAGCTTAATCCTTCAAAATGTCACTTTGGTGTTAAAGCAGGCAAATTCTTAGGATATATGGTAACCCAGAGGGGCATTGAAGCAAGCCCAGAACAAACCAAAGCATTGGTGAATATCAAATCCCCAGCCAACGCTAAGGATGTGCAAAGGCTAACAGGCAGGATAGCGGCTTTAAACAGATTTATATCCAAATCCTTTGAAAAGTGTAAAGAATTCTATGATATCCTAAGAAAAAACAAGAAATTTGAATGGACCGAAAAGCATGAGAATGCTTTACAAGCCCTCAAAGAATACATGTCCTCAGCTCCAGCATTGATGAAACCAGAAAAAGGAGATGTGTTATCCTTATATCTTGCGGTATCCTCAAAAGCAGTAAGTGCAGTCCTTGTTAAGGATCATGAAGGTACACAATATCCTGTCTATTATGTAAGTAAGAGTTTACTTGATGCTGAATCCAGGTATTCACACCTTGAAAAACTTATTCTTGCACTAATTATGGCATCTACTAAACTAAGACATTATTTTGAAACCCATGTTATTGTTGTTAGAACTAATTTTCCAATTAAGAATGTCCTCAGGAAACCAGAGATGTCCGGAAGGATGGCTAAGTGGGCAGTAAAGCTTAGTGTCCATGATATAAGATATGAGCCTAGAACAGCCATCAAATCTCAAGCATTAGCAGACTTTGTGGCTGATTTTAGTAGTGATTTACAAAAGGAAGCCGAATTGGAAGTCCAACAGCTGGATGAGACCAAGGATCCTTGGATACTGCATACTGATGGATCCTCAAATGTTAAAGGCACGGGGCTTGGTATACTACTAAAATCACCACAGGGGGACATAATACCCCACTCCATAGCTTGTGAGTTCCAAGCCACTAATATCGAGGCTGAATATGAAGCCTTAATCGCTGGTTTGCAAATTGCTAAGCATATGGGGATCATGTATCTTGAGGTATACGTGGATTCGTTGTTAATCACTAATCACTTTAATGGATCCTATGCTGTTAAAGGTGAAAAACTAACCAAATATTTAGAGATAGTCAAAGAATTGGCACTCTCCTTTGTTTTCTTCAGTTTGACACAGGTACCAAGGGAAGAAAATACAGAAGCTGATGCATTGGCCAATCTAGGATCATCTTTGAAGATCCCAGAGGATATAAGTATCCCCATCATCCATATACTGGCTCCTGCTATTGAAAATCAGGTGGCCATGGAAATAGAAGAGGATTCTGCAATGATCCCTAGTGAGGATACTCAATCTTGTTCAGGATCATGGATCTCACCAATCATGAGATACTTACAACACGGAGAGATTCCTATAGGAGAAAACCCTAGGGCTTTCAGAATTAAGGTATCTCAATTCACAATCTTAAATAACATGATGTATAAGCGATCTCTTGCAGGACCATATTTAAGATGTATCGAGGATCCTGAAGTTCAAGAAGTTTTAAAAGACTTCCATGAAGGAGATTGTGGAAACCACACTGGGGGCAGGGCATTGTTCTCAAGGATCTTAAGGACAGGATACTACTGGCCAACTATGAAAAGGGATGCTGTGGAGTATGTTAAGAAGTGTGATCCTTGTCAAAGACACAGCAATATCCTTCATCAGTCGGCTGAATTTCTACATCCTATACCATCCTCTTGGCCATTTATGAGATGGGGGATGGATATAGTTGGCAAGCTCCCTAAGGCACCTGGTGGAAAAGTGTTCATGCTTGCTATGACTGATTACTTCTCCAAGTGGATAGAGGCTGAAGCCTTTGCCCAAGTCAGAGAAAAGGAAGTTATATCCTTTATTAAGAGAAATATTATAACTAGATTTGGCATTCCTTCTAAAATTGTATGTGATAATGGTTCCCAATTTATTGGGAGCAGAACTACTAACTTTTGTGACAGCTGGGGGATTAAGATGATAACATCAACACCAGTCCACCCACAAGCTAATGGTCAAGCAGAATCATCCAACAAGATCATCATCAACAATTTGAAGAAGAAACTTGGGTCCAAGAAGGGGAAATGGGCAGAAGAATTACCTTATGTGCTTTGGGCTGATAGGACAACCCCCAAGAATGCTACTGGTCAAACACCATTCTCTTTGGTATTTGGGGCAGAATCAGTGATCCCAACAGAAATGATGGTTCCAACTGCTAGAACAAGCACCCGTGATCCTGAGGAAAATGATCAGAACTTGGTTCAAGACTTGGATACTATTGAGGAAATTAGGGATTTGGCTAGGATAAGGATGGCTAGCTACCAACAAAGAATGGCTGGTGCTTACAACAAAAATGTCAGGATAAGGAAATTCCAAGTTGGGGATATGGTATTGAGAAAAGCATTCCAAAATACCACTAATCCTGCTGATGGGAAATTGGCACCAAAATGGGAAGGCCCTTATTTGATTGAAGCCAAAGCAGGAAAGGGGGCATATAGATTGTTAACCATGGAAGGTAATTTGTTACCAAGAGCCTGGAATGCCATCCACTTGAAGAAATATTTCATGTAAGCAGGATCCTTCTGGCACATATGATCCTTACGTTTGCAGTATCCTTCAAGGATCCCTGAAGTATCGATGATCCTTACTCTGGTAATGTCCTAAGCTCGAACTCTTATTTACATATTTTCTTATTTAAGGATAAGGATCATGTATCCTTCATCCTTCTCTCACGAGATTTTGAGTTCTGATAGTTGTTTTGGTCAAAAATCACACAAGGATAATGCAACCAAACTCTAAGTAAACGGGGAATGATGCTTAGTTTGTTGAAAAAGTAAAGGATCACTTTGGTAAGAAAAATGCAAGTGACACAAGGATGTATACGAGGAAAAAGCCCTTGATCAATGTATGATCTCCGGCATAAAAAACCTCGGGTGATGGCAACTACCGATCACCAAACTTCAATATAACAAAAAATGGTTACAACTTCGGATGATAATGAGCTGAGTACAAGGATCACTATAGTATCGAGTGTCTAAGCGTGTGAGAAATGTGATGTGTGTCTTCCGAATGGGGAATAGTGTTATATATACAAGTGTGAGTGACCTATTTTAGGTAAATAGACTAACAATCAGCTCATTACCCCTTTAGAAATAAAAGTAAATCTAGCCTATATTATCGCCCTTAAATCATGCCGAGTTTCCATATCCTCTACAACGTTCATCTCTGATTAAGCATATGCCAAAGTTGTGAAGACGCGTCCCTTGTTTGCGATGCTAAGAGCGGATCCTGCTAGACATTCCTGCAAGATAACATTAAATTCAATGAAAACAACTGTTAGCGTGAGGATCCCTATGATGGTCCGTGATCCTGATCCTGGAACTCTGCTGAGGATCACTATCTGCCAAAGAAACAAGGATTACTGGTTAGGATCACATGTAAGGATCATGTGTTATAAAAATCCAGCCCTAACAATTGCCCCCAAAATATAAGGAGTGATATTGTAAATAAATGAGTTATATTTTGCTTGATCTTATCTGCAACGAGCTAATCGGATAACTAGCCGTTGGAGTCGGACTAGCCGTTATGATTCTTACGTCACAGAAGTGACAGCCCTGCAGATCATCATTATAAATAGGAGATAGAGATAGGATCAATTCGCATTTAAAATCAAAGAAACTCCCTTTATAATCTCGTCCGAAGATCAATCAGGTATCTTTCTTCTTCCTTCTTCCTTCTCTTACTCTGTTTTTCTGCTTCTTTGTTTTTCTTCAACATTCTGCAAATATGATGCTACGGAACTCCCCTCATAAGGATCCTGAGAAGAACAGTCTCTTAAAAGGTCAAGGGATCATCAAAGACTCTCCCACCGAGAGGTGCTGTTTCACTGATCCTCAGGTTGATAGGATCCGTCACTGTTTTCCGGCGAATACCATCTTCAAGTCCTTCACTCCCACTGCTTTGAGTGACTTTATCTCTGATACTTGGGTGGCCTTTCCTGTTACTCCGTTCTTGATAGGATATTCATATCCTTTCCCACAGTTCACTCAATCCTTCTTCTCTCTTACCGGCATCTGCTATATCCAGGCTATGCCCATGATCTGGAGGGTATTGTATACCCTTGAGAGGATTATTGAGCAAGAAGGGATTGACCTTGGTATGGCGGAGCTGGCTGAGATGTACGATCTTACCACTTTCGGACCCCATCGTTATCTATTTAAGCGAAAAGCTGGGGAGGATCATCCTGTCTTCAAGGTCACCAAGAACGACACGAATTGGAAGCGACGGTTCTTCTTTGTTAGGAGGGATACCATCCCTGATGGGAAGGATCTGCCCAAAGAGTGGGCTACTCATGGTAGGATAGAGGATCCTGGAAGGATCACCATAAGATTTGTTCCTTAGGATGAGGATCACTAATATTTTCTTTTGTTTTTTGTTATTTGTGCAGCTATTTCCATCTCTCGTCTGAAGTTGACACCTGCTGCAAAAGAGAGACTTTTAGCCTTCAAGAAGCTTGATCCGGAGACAAGAACTTTCCAGGTTGCTACTCAAGATTCCCAAGAAGTATCCTCTGCCTCTGTCACGATGTCAAGTAAGTATCCTGATTAAAAAGTAGTTTCATGTAGGATTTTTTTTAAATTAGTTAGAATACTTATCTGATTTTGGTTGTGTAGGTGCTGGAAAATCTGCTAAATCTGCCTCCAAGTTTGGCATTGATGATCTTGCTAATGTCAAATCTGCGAGGAAGAAGACCCCTGCTGCCAGTCCAACCGCTTCAGCCCCTAAAGCACCTATTAGGGGTAAAGGAAAGAAGAGGAAGGCCTCTGAGGATCTTCAAGGATTTCCCCTGCTCCGCCAACAGTTTCTTGATTATGTTAACGAAGTAAGGATCACTGCTCCTGCTTGTATATCCTGCTTGTTTGAGGATCACCTGGTCCTGAACTTACCCTTTTCCCTTTCTGCAGAAACTCGCTGAAATAGAAACATATATTGGCCACGTTGAGGATCAAGACCGCCAAATTGCCGACCTCTAACAGATGGGTGTGCTGAAGGATCTCAAGATTGCTGATCTTGAGAAGGAGCTCCGGGCCACCAAGGATAAAGCTGCCAGGATGCTGATCAATTTTGATTATGAGAAGCATGACATTACCCAGGATGCCAAGGTCTCTGCTGCGATAACCATGTATAAGATCCAGCTGCAGATGGCTGCGGAGGCTCAGGATCCTTCCTTCGACAAAGGCACATGGGACGTGGAAGGCTGGAAGGCAAGGCTGGCAGAGTTGGAGGATGATGAGGAGGCTGAGGAGATCCCAATGCTTGAAGGCGGTGATGTTGGCAAGGATCAGGGGGAAGCAAGTGGAGCTGGTGGTGATGGTGCAGCGAAGGTTTGAGCTGCAGGATTGGGCAATGATGGAAATTTCTAGACATAGCCGGAGCCCAATTTTTTAAAATTTGGTAGTGGTTTTTTGTGGTTGTGATGTTTTGAAACAATGATGGTTTGTAACTTTGAACAATAGTTTTTAGGGTTAAGGATCCTGGATCCTTTGGACAATAGGTAGGATCGCAAATGGTGGAGGGATCCTCTGTTTGGGGGATGAAGCCTTTGTGATCCTGCCGCTTTTACTTTCCTGCACCTGCTATGACCGCATAAACAATGGACACCCTTTGCCAACCCATGTGGACGGGCCACGTTTTGCTGGTAGAAACGTGGGTTGGCAATTTTGACAACTTTTGAAAGGGTTTAAAATCCTTTGTTAATAAAATAACTCTAATCTTTCTGGCTTATCTCGTGTTGTTATCCTTTGTTTATCCTTTTATTTTCCAATTGTTAAGCAAATCATGTTCAATCATTTTAGGATATGATCCTGGATCAAATATCCTGTAATCGAAAAATTTTCAAAAATAGTTTATGATTGAGGATCATAGGTTTAGTTGTCAAAGTGTAAGGGTTATTCAAAATATCAAGTATAATCAAAATAGTCAAGGATCATACCTGAGAATCCAAGTTAGGATCCTAACCTTTAATCAAGATAACCATAAGTGAAATTTTAACGGATAATAAGGATTAAGGATCCTTATTTGTTTAACTTCGAAAGCCTGAAAAATGGTACATAACTTGGGACTAAGCCAATGTAAAAGATAAATTAATAGCTGGGGACATGCCCAAAGGATAACTGGGGACAAGCCCAAAGGATCACTAGGGACAAGCCCAAAGGATAACTGGGGACAAGCCCAAAGGATCACTGGGGACAAGCCCAAAGGCTAACTGGGGACAAGCCCAAGGATCGTATGTAAACTGGAGTATGGCCCTTACTGGCGACTATCCAAACTTGGTGACATGAAAATGTCAAATCCTTAGCTAACGTGAAAACGTTAGAAACCTTAGGAACGGATGTATGGTACGTCTACCATTATACGTAGGATCCTAGATATAGCCAGTACGATGAGGTTGTCAGCCCCTAAAGTGGGTACTGGTCCCAAAGACGTGAACTATACCACGATCATCGTGCGCTACAGGCGAAAACTGGGGACAAGCCCAAGGATAACTGGGGTTGAACCCAAGGATCTGAGATGCTTTTGAAGACTATCGATAATATGCTGAGGATACCTGGACTATCAGAACTCAAATTCTCGTGAGAGAAGGATGAAGGATACATGATCCTTATCCTTAGGTAAAAATAAGAAAATGGAAAGTTTTGAGATAAGGACTTTACCGGAGTAAGGATCACTGATGTCGCCGGGATCCTTCGAGGATGCTTCCAATGTAAGGATCATATGCTTGAAGGATCCTGTTCACATGAAATATTTCTTTAAGTGAATAGCATTCCAGGTTCTTGGTAACAAATTTCCTTCCATGGTTAGCAATCTGTATGGCCCCTTTCCTGCTTCGGCTTCAATCAAGTAAGGGCCTTCCCATTTTGGTGCCAATTTTCCATCAACAGGATTGATGGTATTTTGGAATGCTTTTCTCAACACCATATCCCCGACTTGGAACTTCCTTATCCTGACATTTTTGTTGTAGGCACCAGCCATTCTTTGTTGGTAGCTTGCCATCCTTATCCTAGCCAGATCCCTGATTTCCTCAATAGTATCCAAGTCTTGAGCTAGGTTTGCAGCATTCTCTTCAGGATCACGAGTACTTGTTCTAGCAGTTGGGATCACCATTTCTGTTGGGATCACTGCTTCTGCCCCAAATACTAAAGAGAAGGGTGTTTGACCGGTGGCATTCTTGGGAGTTGTCCTATCAGCCCACAGCACATAAGGCAATTCCTCTGCCCATTTCCCCTTCTTGGATCCTAATTTCTTCTTCAGGTTGTTGATGATGATCTTGTTCGATGATTCTGCTTGACCATTGGCTTGTGGATGGACTGGTGTTGATGTTATCATCTTAATTCCCCAACTGTCACAAAAGTTAGTGGTTCTGCTCCCAATGAATTGGGAACCATTATCACATACAATTTCAGAGGGAATGCCAAATCTGGTTATAATTGTTGGGGCTGGATTTTACTATAAATGATCCTTATACGTGATCCTGACCAGTGATCCTTGTTTCTTTGGCAGATAGTGATCCTCAGACAGACTTCAGGATCAGGATCATGGGACGATATGGTGATCCTTACACTAACGGTCACTTCCTCTTGTTACAAAATTGTTTTGCAGGAACACCTAGCAGGATATGCCCTACACATCATGATCCAGGGACGCGTTTTCACAAATATGGCAAGAGCTAAATTGGAGATAGACGTTGTACCGGATATGGAAACTTAGCTTGATTAATGGGCAGCAATTTAGGCTAGATTATCTTTATTTCTAAAGGGGTAATGAGCTGATATTTAGTCATTTTACCTAAAATAAGTCACCCACACATGTATAAGTACCCGTCTTCCTCATTCGGAAGAACACACACAACATACGACACAACTCTCAAACACTTAGACACTCAGTGATCCTTGTACTCAGCTCATTACTATCCGAAGTTGTAACTACATTTTTATTATATTGAAGTTGGTGATCGGTAGTTGCCATCACCCGAGGTTTTTTATGCCGGAGATCATACATTGATCAAGGGCTTTTTCCTCGTATAAATCATTGTGTCTTTGTATCTTTATCACAGAAGTGATCCTTTACTTTCATAGCTAACCAAGCATCATACCCCGTTTACATAAAGTTTGGTTACATTATCCTTGTGTGATTTTTGACCAAAACAGTTTGGCGCCCACCGTGGGGCAATTGGTGCTTCATTCATAAGAAAATCTTTTGTTCGAAATCATTTCAAAAAGTTACATGGCTTCATCATTGAAGAACACCTCCACGGCAATGTCTGCAGTCACCTCAGCACAAACCACTCTACCTCCTCCACCGGCAGGATCCCAGAGAAATGCTGAGAAGAGACCAACCCCTTCTTTCTCTAAACCTCCATCTTCTTCTGCTATGAATTCTTCTATTCCCAGTACTAGTGATGTGTTTGCTTTAATTTTGCAGATGAAGGATCGTATGCAGCGGCAGGATGAAACTAATGACAGGATCCTCAGGGAGATTGGAGATCTCAAAAGACAAAAGAAAGCGGCAGAGGATCATTCCCCACTGATGCCAAAATCCTTGAGTTTTGAGACTCCAATGGTCACCTCTCAGCCATCAGGGATCCCAGACGTACAGATCACAGGGGAGACGAGAGGATCACATCTCAAGTCAGCAGCAATGACTCAGACATCGGGCTCGTATTTTCAGCCAGCAGGATCCTATCCTCAGTATATGGGATCCTTCATGAATCCGGGAGCCTATCCGGGGGCACAGCAGTTTCAAGGATCCTACTTTATCCCAGGATCATCCCAGGTTCAAGGATCCTCCTTCGTTCCAGGATCATCCCAGATACCAGGATCCTTACAGATGCCAGGATCCCTAAAAAGTTTGCAAACAGGGAGTTTAGATGTCCATCAAGGGGACTTCATTCCAATGCAGACCATTGCTTCCACTGGTCCCTCCGTTGTTCCAGAATCCCAGCAATATGGATTCCCTAACTTGAACCCAATGGGAGGTAACACTTTAAATAATTATCCTATCACTAACATGCAGGATACAGGTACCAATCACGCTATGGCCAGGGAATTACAGAAACTAAAGGACATGATCTCAAGTGTTCCAGGGGTAGTCAAGCCTATCCCAGAGATTGCAGATGGAAGCCACAAGGTATCACGCTTTGCACCACCAATTTGTGATGCAGAGGTGCCCAAAAGGTTCCATATCCCTACCATGAAGCTGTATGATGGCACAACGGATCCAGAGGAGCATATAGCACAATACAGGGAAAGGATGGAAATCAATCCTATCCCAGAAAAGTTGAAGGAAGCATGCCTATGTAAAGGATTTGGTTCCACTCTAACTGGATCAGCTCTTAAGTGGCTGCTAAGTCTTCCCCCTTACTCTATTACTTCATTTGCTAATTTAGTTAATTTATTCAATAACCAATTCTCTTGTAGTAGAAAATTTGAAAAATTAACTAGTGATTTGTACAGGATAACTCAAAATCATAACGAATCATTAAGAGATTATATAACTAAATTTAGTAAAGAATCCTTGGATATTCCCAACTTGGATATGGCTACGGCTGTTGAAGCCTTCAAAATGGGACTTCTTAAGGATTCATTATTCTATGATGATCTTGTTATGACACCTTGCAGGAACTTAGATGAAGTAAGAACTCGAGCACTCAGGTTTATCCGGCTAGAGGATGACAAGAGGATCCAGGAGAGACAAGCGGGATCCTCAAAACCGGAGAAGCAAGGATCCTCCTTCAAAAGCAACAAGTTCAAATCCTACCAGAGGAATGAGAACAAGAATGTGCATGCTGTTGACCAAGAAGAGGATGATGAAGAATATCCTCCAATCTCAGAATATTGTTTTTCCGTTGATAATCATGAACTAATCCTTGCAATGCAGAATCTAGGTGAAAAAGCTAGGTGGCCCAGGAAGAATGACAAACCATCCGGGACTAAAGACAAGTCCAAATGGTGTGCATACCATGAGGATTTCGGGCATCTAACTGAAGATTGCATAGCCTTAAGAAAAGAAATTGGATACCTGCTAAGCAAGGGGCATCTAAAGGAATTGTTGGGAAGAAAAAAGCAAAGGACCCAGGATCCTGAAAGGATCCCTGAAAAGGCTCCAGCACCTCCGGCAAACGCACAAGTGATTAACTTCATATCCGGAGGATCAGACATTTGTGGAACATCCTTCTCAGCGGCCAAAAGACATGCAAAAGAATCAAAAATGGATAATGGAGAAAGGCCTATTAGAACCTCAAGCGTCTCAGAAGGAAAGATGATAACATTTGATGAGGATGATCGCATTAATGTTCAGGATCCTCATCATGATAGCTTAGTTATCACTCTCTTTATCTCTAACCATTTTGTCCGCAGGATCCTTATTGACGGAGGGAGCTCAGTGAACATTATCCAGCTTGATGTCTTGAAGAAGATGGGAATCCCAGAATCAGACATCACACCAAGATCCTCCGTGCTTGTGGGATTCAGTGGAGAAACGAAGAAAACTCTGGGGGACATCAAACTCCCAATCTACGTGGAAGGATTACATAATTACCAAAAATTTTGTGTTATTGACTGTTTATCTTGTTGCAACGTTATCCTTGGCAGGCCTTGGATACATGACATGAAAGCAGTTCCATCTACCTACCATCAATATGTGAAGCTCCCTAGCCCATGGGGGATAATCAAGATCGACAGTGACCAGCAAGAAGCTAAGGATTGCAATACCTCATCCATGAAGCCAACCTCGAGGCCAAGGGAGCAATAGCAATTACAGTATCCTCCGAGGAACGTCTTGGAGGCAAGGGAACAAGATGTAGATGAAATCCTCTTGGATCCTAGTGATCCTGAATCGAAAATCTATATCGGATCAGGGATCCTTGGCAAGATGAAAGAAGACATGATATCCTTCCTCAAAAGAAGAAAATCTACCTTTGCTTGGAAACATGAAGATATGACAGGTATATCTAAGGATATTATTACTCACAAACTTGGCATTGACAGGTCTATCAAGCCAATCCATCAAAAAAGGAGGAAGTTTGCACCAGAAAGGAATGCCATTATCCAAGAAGAAGTAGAGAGACTACTTCGAGCAGGTATGATCAGAGAGGTAAAGTATCCTAAATGGTTAGCCAATGTGGTTGTTGTCCAAAAGAAAAACGGAAAGTGGAGGGTATGTGTCGATTTCACTGATTTGAATAAGGCATGTCCCAAGGATCCTTTCCCATTACCCCACATTGACTCCATGGTGGATGCAACAGCGGGGCATGAACTGTTAACTTTTATGGATGCATCATCTGGATTCCAACAAATCCAGATGGAACCATCTGACCAAGAGGATACAGCCTTTATGACCCCAACCGGTTTATATTGTTATATTGCCATGCCTTTTGGACTAAGAAATGCAGGTGCAACATATCAAAAGCTGGTAAATATGATGTTCAAAGATCAAATTGGAAAAACTATGGAGGTGTACATAGATGATATGGTGGTCAAGTCAAAGAAAGCTGAGGATCACCTAAGGGACTTGGAAGAAGCATTCGATATCCTTGATAGTTACAACATGAAACTTAATCCTTCAAAATGCCATTTTGGTGTTAAGGCAGGAAAGTTCTTAGGATACATGGTAACCCAGAGGGGCATTGAAGCAAGCCCGGAACAAATCAAAGCATTAATAAATATCAAATCTCCTGCCAATGCCAAGGATGTTCAAAGACTAACAGGCAGGATAGCAGCTTTGAACAGGTTCATATCGAAATCCTCAGAAAAGTGCAAAGAATTCTACGATATCCTAACGAAGAATAAGAAGTTCGAATGGACTGAGAAGCATGAGAATGCTTTACAAGCCCTAAAAGAATATATGTCCTCAGCACCAGCATTAGCAAAACCGGAAAAAGGAGATGTGTTATCCTTATATCTGGCGGTATCCTCAACCGCTGTAAGTGCTGTCCTTGTTAAGGATCACGAAGGTACACAATATCCTATCTAATATGTAAGTAAAAGTCTACTTGATGCCGAATCCAGGTACTCACACCTCGAAAAACTCATCCTTGCATTAATCATGGCATCCACGAAGTTAAGGCATTATTTTGAAACCCATACTATTATTGTCAAAACTAATTCTCCAATTAAGAATGTCCTCAGGAAACCGGATATGTCAGGGAGAATGGCTAAGTGGGCAGTGAAGCTTAGTGCCCATGATATAAGATACGAACCAAGAACAGCCATTAAATCTCAAGCACTAGCTGACTTTGTGGCTGATTTCAGTAGTGATCTACAAAAGGAAGCAGAATTGGAGGTCCAGCAGCTGGATGAGACCAAGGATCCTTGGATCCTACACACTGACGGATCCTCAAACATCAAAGGCACAGGGCTAGGGATCCTCCTAAAATCGCCACAGGGGGACATAATACCCCACTCCATAGCCTGTGAGTTCCAAGCAACTAACAATGAGGCTGAGTATGAAGCCCTAATTGCTGGCTTACAAATCGCTAAGGATATGGGGGTAAAGTATCTTAACGTATATGTAGATTCATTATTGATCACTAATCACTTTAACGGATCCTATGCTGTTAAAGGTGAAAAACTAACCAAATATTTAGAGATAGTCAAAGAATTGGCACTCTCTTTTGTTTCTTTTAGCTTAACACAGGTACCAAGGGAGGATAACACGGAAGCTGATGCATTGGCCAACCTAGGATCATCCTTAAAAATTCCAGAAGATATAAGTATCCCTATCATCCATATCCTGGCTCCTGCTATCGAAAATCAAGTAGCCATGGAAATAGAAGAGGATACTGCAATAATCCCTAGTGAAGAAGCTCGATCTTATTCAGGATCATGGATCTCACCGATCATGAGAAACTTGCAACATGGGGAGATTCCAACGGGAGAAAATCCTAGAGCTTTCAGGATTAAGGTATCTCAATTTGCAATCTTAAATAATGTGCTATATAAACGATCCCTTGCAGGACCATATTTAAGATGTATTGAAGATCCTGAAATAGAAGAAGTATTGAGAGACTTCCACGAAGGAGATTGTGGAAACCACACTGGGGGCAGGGCATTATTCTCAAGGATCCTTAGAACAGGATACTACTGGCCAACCATGAAAAGGGATGCTGTAGAATATGCTAAAAAGTGTGATCCTTGCCAAAGACATAGCAATATCCTTCATCAACCAGCTGAATTCTTACACCCAATACCATCCTCTTGGCCATTCATGAGATGGGGAATGGATATAGTTGGCAAGCTTCCTAAAGCACCTGGTGGAAAAGTATTTATGCTCGCCATGACTGACTATTTCTCCAAGTGGATAGAAGCTGAAGCCTTTGCTCAAGTCAGAGAGAAGGAAGTTATATCCTTTATCAAAAGAAACATTATAACTAGATTTGGCATTCCCTCTGAAATTGTATGTGATAATGGTTCTCAATTCATTGGAAGGAGAACCACTAACTTTTGTGACAGTTGGGGAATCAAGATGATCACATCAACACCAGTTCACCCACAAGCCAATGGTCAAGCAGAATCATCCAACAAGATCATCGTCAACAATCTGAAGAAGAAGCTAGGATCCAAGAAAGGGAAATGGGCAGAAGAATTACCTTATGTGCTATGGGCTGATAGGACAACTCCCAAAAATGCCACCGGTCAGACACCCTTCTCTTTAGTATTTGGGGCAGAAGCAGTGATCCCAACAGAGATGGTGATCCCAACTGCTAGAACAAGTGCTCGTGATCCTGAAGAAAATGCTACGATCCTAGCTCAGGATTTGGATACTATTGAGGAAAACAGGGATCTAGCTAGGATAAGGATGGCAAGCTACCAACAAAGGATGGCTGGTGCCTACAACAAGAATGTCAGGATAAGGAAGTTCCAAGTCGGAGATATGGTGTTGAGAAAAGCATTTCAAAATACCATCAATCCTGCTGACGGGAAGCTAGCACCAAAATGGGAAGGTCCCTACTTGATTGAAGCTGAAGCAGGAAAGGGGGCATACAGGTTGCTAACCATGGAAGGAAACTTGTTACCAAGAGCCTGGAATGCTGTTCACTTAAAGAAATATTTCATGTGAACATGATCCTTCCTGCATGTGATCCTTACATTGAAGTATCCTTGAAGGATCCTGGAGATATCGGTGATCCTTACTCAGGTAATATGCTTATCCTAAAACTATTGCATTTTCTTATTTTTTTAAGGATAAGGATCATGTATCCTTCATCCCCTACTCACAAACCATTTGAGTTATGATAAGTTCAGGTATCTTCAGCATATCATCAAAGATCTTCAAAAGCACCACAGATCCTTGGGTCCAACCCCAGTTATCCTTGGGATTATCCCCAGTTTCCGCCATCAGCGCACGATGATCCTAATATAGTTCACGTCCTTGGGATCAGTACCCACTTTCGGGGCTGGCGACCTCATCGTACTGGCTATACCCAGGATCCTACGTATAATGGTGGACGCACCATACATCCGTTCCTAAGGTTTCTAACGTTTTCACGTTAGCTAAGGTTTTGACATTTTCATGTCACTAAGTTTGGATAGTTGCCAGAAAGGGCCATACTCCAGTTTGCATACGATCCTTTGGGCTTGTCCCCAGTTATCCTATGGGCTTGTCCCCAGTGATCCTCCGGGATCATCCTCAGTTGTCCTATGGGCTTGTCCCCAGTGATCCTCCGGGATCATCCCCAGTTATCCTTTGGGCTCGTCCCCAGTGATCCTCTGGGATCATTCTCAGTTATCCTTTGGGCTTGTCCCCAGTTACTAACTTATCCTTTATATTGGCTTAGTCCCAAGTTGTATTCCATTTTTTCAGGTTTTCGAAGTTAAACAATTAAGGATCCTTAATCCTTATTATCCATTAAAGTTTTACCTATGGTAATTCCGATTAAAGGTTAGGATCCTAACTTGGATCCTCAGGTATGATCCTTAACTACTTTTAATTTCATTATTCATTTGAATAACCTTTAGACCTTGGCAACTGAACCTATGATCCTTAAAATAAACTATCTTGAAAACTTTCGATTTATAGGATATTTGATCCAGGATCATATCCTAAATTTCTTAAACATAATTTGCTCAACTTTTCAAACAAACATGTGTCAAAACAATTGAAAATCAAAAAGGATAATAACACAAGATAAGCGACAAAAGTTTAAGATTTTATTTATTAAACAAAAGGATCTTTAACCCTTTCAAAAAGTTGTCAAAATTACCTACCCAAAGCTTCTACCAGCAATACGTGGCCCGTCCGCTGGGGTAGGTAAAGGGTGTCCATGATAATAGGTTCAAAAGTATTGCAGGGAAATTAAAAGGCGGCAGGATCACAACGGCTTCATCCCCCAAACAGAGGATCCCTCCACCATGTGTAATCCTACCTATTGTTCAAAGGATCCAGGATCCTTAACCCTAAGAAACTATTGTTTAAGTTACGGACCATAAATTGTTCCAAACACCACTACCACAAAAAACCACTACCAATCCTAAAAAATTGGGCTCCGGCCTAGTCTCGAAATATCCATCATCGCCCAATCATGCAGCTTACTTCTTCGCTGCTCCATCACCAGCTCCTCCACCCTGATCCTTATCAACATCACCTCCCTCCAGCATTGGGATATCCTCAGCATCATCGTCATCTTCCAACTCTGCTAGCCTTGCCTTCCAGCCTTCAACATCCCATGTGCTCCTGTCAAAGGAAGGATCTTGAGCCTCCGCAGCCATCTGCAGTTGTATCTTGTACATGGTTACCGCGGCAGAGACCTTAGCGTCTTGGGTAATGCCATGCTTCTCATAATCAAACTTGATCAACGCCTTGACAGCCTCATCTTTGACTGCCCGGATCTCCTTCTCAAGATCGGCAATCTTAAGATCCTTCAGCCCACACGTCTGTTGAAGGTCAGCAATTTGACGATCCTGATCCTCAACCTGATTGACGTAAGTCTCCATTTCGGAGAATTTCTAAAGAAGACAACAGGAAAGCAACATCAGACACATGTGATCCTCGGACTTGTCGAAGACAATTAACAGGGGCAGTGATCCTAACCTCATCAAAATAGTCAAGGAATTGCTGACGGAGAAGAGGAAATCCTTGAAGATCATCTGAAGCCTTCCTCTTTTTTCCCTTGCCCCGAATGGACGCTTTAGGGGCTGAGACTGAAGGGCTGGCAGCAGGAGCCTTCTTCTTCGAGGACGTGACATTGGCAAGATCACTGATCCCAAACTTGGAGGCAGATTTAACAGACCTGGCAGACTTTCCGGCACCTACACAATTCAAAAACAAGATAAGTTCCCTTGTTAAATTAAATACTTTCACATAAAACTTATTTTCTATGAGGATACTTACTTGACATTGTGGCAGATGCAGAGGATATCTCTTGAGAATCTTGGATAATGATTTGGAAGCTTCTGACTTCAGGATTAAGCTTCTTGAAGGCTAACACTCTTTCTTTGGCAGCAGGGGTCAACTTTAAATGAGCAACAGAGATAGCTGCAAAAAAGAAAAAACATCAGTGATCCTCATCATATGAGACAGAACTGATAGTGATCCTTCGAGGATCCTCTATCCTACCATGAGTGGCCCATTCCTTGGGCAGATCCTTCCCATCCGGGATGGAATCCCTCTTAACAAAGAAAAATCGACGTTTCCAGTTGGTATCATTCTTGGTCACTTTGAGAATAGGGTGATCCTCCCCAGCTTTCCGTTTCAGCAGATACCGATGGGAACCAAACGTAGTAAGATCATAGAGCTCGGCCAGCTCTGCCAACCCCAGATCAATCCCTTCTTGCTCGATGATCCTCTCGAAGGTATATAGAACCCTCCAGATCATCGGCATAGCTTGGATATATGAGATGCCGGTAAGAGAAAAGAAAGATTGGGTGAACATCGGAAAAGGATATGAATACCCAATGAGGAAGGGAGTAGCAGGAAAAGCCACCCAGACATCTGAGACAAGATCGCTTAAAGCAGTAGGATCAAAAGGTTTGAAAACAGCATTCGCTGGGAAACAATGGCGAATCTTGTCTATGTGGACATCAGTAAAGCAACATCTCTCCACGGGAGAATCCTTGATAATTCCCTGGCTCTTTAAGGGACTCTCCTTCTTGGGACTCTTGTGCGGAGAATTACGGAGCAGCATATTTGAACAAAAACAGAGTAAAAGCACGAAAGAACAGAGCAAAGAAGAGAAAGAAGAAGATGATACCTGATCAAGAGTCTTCAATGATGGTTATAAAGGGAGATACTTCGAATTTAAATACAAAATGATCCTAACCCTATCTCCTATTTATAATGATGATTTGCAGGGATCGTCACATCAATGACGTAAATATCATAACGGCTAGTCCATATACAACGGCTAGTAAATCGGAATCGTCCGTTAGAGATAAGCTCAAAACAAAATATAACTCATCTATTTACAATTAACTCCTTATATTTTGGGGGCAATTGTTGGGGCTGGATTTTACTATAAATGATCCTTATACGTGATCCTGACCAGTGATCCTTGTTTCTTTGGCAGATAGTGATCCTCAGACAGACTTCAGGATCAGGATCATGGGACGATATGGTGATCCTTACACTAACGGTCACTTCCTCTTGTTACAAAATTGTTTTGCAGGAACACCTAGCAGGATATGCCCTACACATCATGATCCAGGGACGCGTTTTCACAAATATGGCAAGAGCTAAATTGGAGATAGACGTTGTACCGGATATGGAAACTTAGCTTGATTAATGGGCAGCAATTTAGGCTAGATTATCTTTATTTCTAAAGGGGTAATGAGCTGATATTTAGTCATTTTACCTAAAATAAGTCACCCACACATGTATAAGTACCCGTCTTCCTCATTCGGAAGAACACACACAACATACGACACAACTCTCAAACACTTAGACACTCAGTGATCCTTGTACTCAGCTCATTACTATCCGAAGTTGTAACTACATTTTTATTATATTGAAGTTGGTGATCGGTAGTTGCCATCACCCGAGGTTTTTTATGCCGGAGATCATACATTGATCAAGGGCTTTTTCCTCGTATAAATCATTGTGTCTTTGTATCTTTATCACAGAAGTGATCCTTTACTTTCATAGCTAACCAAGCATCATACCCCGTTTACATAAAGTTTGGTTACATTATCCTTGTGTGATTTTTGACCAAAACAATAATGTTTCTTTTAATAAAGGATATAACTTCCTTTTCTCTGACTTGAGCAAAAGCTTCAGCTTCTATCCACTTGGAGAAGTAGTCGGTCATGGCAAGCATAAATACTTTTCCACCAGGTGCTTTAGGGAGCTTGCCAACTATATCCATCCCCCATCTCATGAATGGCCAAGAGGATGGTATTGGATGCAAAAATTCAGCTGGCTGATGAAGGATATTGTTGTGTCTTTGACAAGGATCACACTTCTTAGCATATTCTACAGCATCCCTTTTCATAGTTGGCCAGTAGTATCCTGTTCTAAGGATCCTTGAGAACAATGCCCTGCCCCCAGTGTGGTTTCCACAATCTCCGTCATGGAAGTCTCTCAACACTTCTTGAATTTCAGGATCCTCGATACATCTTAAATATGGTCCTGCAAGAGATCGCTTATATAATACATTATTTAAGATTGGGAATTGAGATACCTTAATCCTGAAAGCTCTAGGATTTTCTCCCATAGGAATCTCCCCGTGTTGTAAGTATCTCATGATTGGTGAGATCCATAATCCTGAATAAGATTGAGTTTCTTCACTAGGGATCATTGCAGTATCCTCTTCTATTTCCATGGCCACCTGATTTTCAATAGCAGGAGCCAGGATATGGATGATGGGGATACTTATATCCTCTGGGATCTTCAAGGATGATCCTAGATTGGCCAATGCATCTGCTTCTGTATTTTCCTCCCTTGGTACCTGTGTTAAACTAAAAGAAACAAAAGAGAGTGCCAATTCTTTGACTATCTCTAAATATTTGGTTAGTTTTTCTCCTTTAACAGCATAGGATCCATTAAAGTGATTAGTGATTAGTAATGAGTCTACGTATACTTTAAGGTATCTGACCCCCATATCCTTAGCAATTTGTAAACCAGCAATTAAGGCTTCATATTCAGCCTCATTGTTGGTTGCTTGGAACTCACAGGCTATGGAGTGGGGTATTATATCCCCCTGTGGCGATTTTAGTAGTATGCCGAGTCCTGTGCCTTTGATATTTGAGGATCCATCAGTGTGTAGTATCCAAGGATCCTTGGTTTCATCTAGCCGCTGGACCTCCAATTATGCTTCCTTTTGTAGATCACTACTGAAATCAGCCACAAAGTCTGCTAGTGCTTGGGATTTAATGGTTGTTCTAGGCTCATATCTTATATCATGGGCACTAAGCTTTACTGCCCACTTAGCCATCCTTCCGGACATCTCTGGTTTCCTGAGGACATTCTTGATTGGAAAATTAGTTCTAACAACAATGGTATGGGTTTCAAAATAATGTCTTAACTTAGTTGATGCCATAATTAATGCAAGAATAAGTTTTTCAAGGTGTGAGTACCTGGATTCGGCATCAAGTAAGCTCTTACTTACATAGTAGATAGGATGTTGTGTACCTTCGTGATCCTTAACAAGGACTACACTTACAGCGGTTGAGGATACCGCCAGGTATAAGGATAACACATCTCCTTTTCCGGGTTTCATTAATGCTGGTGCTGAGGACATATATTCTTTAAGGGCTTGTAAAGCATTCTCATGCTTTTCAGTCCATTCAAATTTCTTGTTTTTCCTTAGGATATCATAAAATTCTTTACATCTTTCTGAGGATTTTGATATGAACCTGTTTAGGGCTGCTATCCTGCCTGTCAGCCTTTGCACATCCTTAGCATTGGCAGGGGACTTGATATTTATCAGTGCTTTAATTTGTTCCGGGCTTGCTTCAATGCCCCTCTGAGTTACCATATATCCTAGAAATTTACCTGCTTTAACACCAAAGTGACATTTCGAAGGATTAAGCTTCATGTTATAATTATCAAGGATATCAAATGCTTCCTCCAAGTCCCTTAGGTGATCCTCAGCTTTCTTTGACTTTACTACCATATCATAATGTATACTTCCATAGTCTGTCCAATTTGGTCTTTGAACATCATATTCACCAGCCTTTGATATGTTGCACCTGTATTTCTTAGTCCAAAAGGCATGGCAATATAGCAATATAAACCGGTTGGGGTCATAAAGGTCGTATCCTCTTGGTCAGATGGCTCCATCTGAATTTGTTGGAATCCAGATGATGCATCCATAAAGGTTAACAGTTCATGCCCCGCCGTTGCATCCACCATGGAGTCAATGTGGGGTAATGGGAAAGGATCCTTGGGACATGCCTTATTCAGATCAGTGAAATCGACACATACCCTCCACTTTCCGTTTTTCTTTTGGACAACAACCACATTGGCTAACCATTTTGGATATTTTACCTCCCTGATCATACCTGCTCGAAGTAGTCTTTCTACTTCTTCCTGGATAATGGCATTCCTTTCTGGTGCAAACTTCCTCCTTTTTTGATGGATTGGTTTGATCGCCCTGTCAATGCCAAGTTTATGAGTGATAATATCCTTAGATATACCTGTCATATCTTCATGTTTCCATGCAAAGGTGGATTTTCTTCTTTTGAGGAAGGATATTATGTCTTCTTTCAACTTGCCAAGGATCCCTGATCCGATATAGATTTTTGATTCAGGATCATTAGGATCCAGAATGATTTCGTCCACATCCTGTTCCCTTGCCTCCAAGACATTCCTTGGAGGATACTGTAATTGCTATTTCTCCCTTGGCTTCGAGGTTGGTTTCATGGATGAGGTATAACAATCCTTAGCCTCCTGCTGATCACTGTCGATCTTGATTATCCCCCATGGGCTAGGGAGTTTCACACATTGATGGTAGGTGGATGGGACTACTTTCATATCATGTATCCAGGGCCTGCCAAGGATAACATTACAACAAGATAAACAGTCAATAACACAAAATTTTTGATAATTATGTAATCCTTCCACGTAGATTGGGAGTTTAATGTCCCCCAGGGTTTTCTTAGTTTCTCCACTGAATCCCACAAGCACGGAGGATCTTGGTGTGATGTCTGATTCCGGGATACCCATTTTCTTTAGAACATCAAGCTGGATAATGTTTACTGAGCTTCCTCCGTCGATAAGGATCCTGCGGACAAAATGGTTAGAAATAAAGAGAGTAATAACTAAACTATCATGATGAGGATCCTGGATGTTAATGCGATCATCCTCATCAAACATTATCGTTTTTCCTTCTGAGACACTTGATGTTCGAATAGGTCTTTCTCCATTATCCATTTTAGCTTCCTTTGCATGCCTTTTAGCCGCTGAGAAGGATGTACCACAGATGTCTGATCCTCCGGAAATAAAGTTGATCACTTGTGCGTTTGCCGGAGGGGCTGGAGCTTTTTCAGGGATCCTTTCAGGATCCTGAATCTTTTGCTTTTTCCTTCCCAACAATTCTTTCAAATGTCCCTTGCTTAGCAGATATCCAATTTCCTTTCTTAATGCGATGCACTCTCCAGTTAGATGCCCGAAATCCTCGTGGTATGCACACCACTTTGACTTGTCTTTAGTCCCGGATGGTTTATCATTCTTTCGGGGCCACCTGGCTTTTTCTCCTAGATTCTGCATTGCAAGGATTAGTTCATGATTGTCAACAGAAAAACAATATTCAGAAATCGGAGGATAATCCTCATCATCCTCTTCCTGGTCAACAACATGCACGTTCTGGTTGTCATTTCTATGGTAGGATTTGAATTTATTGCTCTTGAAAGAGGATCCTTGCTTTTCCTGTTTTGAGGATCCTACTTGTCTTTCATGGATCCTCTTGTCATCTTCTAGCCAGATGAACCTGAGTGCCCGAGTTCTTACTTCATCTAGGTTCCTGCACGGTGTCATAACAAGATCATCATAGAACAATGAATCCTTAAGCAGTCCCATTTTGAAGGCCTCAACAGCCGTGGCCATATCCAAGTTGGGAATGTCCAAGGATTCTTTACTGAATTTAGTTATATAATCCCTTAATGATTCATTATGACTTTGAGTTACCCTATATAAATCACTAGTTAATCTTTCAAATTTTCTACTACAAGAGAATTGATTATTGAATAAATTAACTAAATTAGCAAATGAAGTGATAGAGTAAGGGGGAAGACTTAGCAGCCATTTAAGAGCTGATCCAGTAAGAGTGGATCCAAATCCTTTACATAGGCATGCTTCCTTTAACTTTTCTGGGATTGGATTGATCTCCATCCTCTCCCTGTATTGTGCTATGTGCTCCTCAGGATCCGTTGTACCATCATACAGCTTCATAGTAGGGATATGGAACCTTTTGGGTACCTCTGCATCATAAATTGGTGGTGCAAAACGAGATACCTTATGGCTTCCATCTGCAATCTCCGAGATAGGTTTGACTACCCCTGGAACACTTGATATCATATCCTTCAGTTTTTGTAGTTCTCTGGCCATAGCATGATTGATACCTGTATCCTGCATGAATCCATGGTTAGTGGTAAGAGAATTATTAAAAGTGTTACCTCCCATCAGGTTCAAGTTAGGAACATTGGGTGTGAATCCATATTGCTGGGATTCTGGGATAATGGATGGACCAGTGGAAGCAATGGTCTGCATTGGAATAAAATCTCCTTGATGGACATCTGGACTTCCTGTTTGTAAACTCTTCAAGGATCCTGGTATCTGAAGGGATCCTTGAACCTGGGATGATCCTGGAGCAAAGGAGGATCCTTGAATCTGGGATGATCCTGGCACAAAGGAGGATCCTAAGCTCATGAAGGATCCCATATGTTGAGTATAGGATCCTGCCGGTTAGAAATATGATCCTGATGCCTGAGTCATTGTTGCTGGGCCGAAATGCACTCCTCTTGATCCACCCACATATTGAATGTCTGGGACCTCTGATGGCTGAGAAGTAATCATTGGAGTATCAAAATTCAAAGATTTGGGCATTAGTGGGGAATGATCCTCTGCCATTTTCTTTTGCCTTTTGAGATCTCTGATTTCTCTGAGGATCCTGTCATTAGTTTCATCCTGCTGCTGCATACGATCCCTCATCTGCAAAATCAAAGTAAATATATCACTAGTACTGGGAACAGAAGAAGTTAGAGCAGAAGATGATGGTTTAGAGGAGATAGAAGTTGGTCTCTTCTCAGCATTTTTCTGAGATCCAGCTGGTGGTGGAGGCAAAGGTGGAATGCCAGTAGATGAATTGACTGCCGACATCGCTGTGGATGTATTCTTCAATGATGAAGCCATGTAACTCTTTGAAATGATTTCGAACAGAAAGTTTTCTTATGAATGAAGCACCAATTGCCCCACGGTGGGCGCCAAACTGTTTTGGTCAAAAATCACACAAGGATAATGCAACCAAACTCTAAGTAAACGGGGAATGATGCTTAGTTTGTTGAAAAAGTAAAGGATCACTTTGGTAAGAAATATGCAAGTGACACAAGGATGTATACGAGGAAAAAGCCCTTGATCAATGTATGATCTCCGGCATAAAAAACCTCGGGTGATGGCAACTACCGATCACCAAACTTCAATATAACAAAAAATGGTTACAACTTCGGATGATAATGAGCTGAGTACAAGGATCACTATAGTATCGAGTGTCTAAGCGTGTGAGAAATGTGTTGTGTGTCTTCCGAATGGGGAAGAGTGTTATATATACAAGTGTGAGTGACCTATTTTAGGTAAATAGACTAACAATCAGCTCATTACCCCTTTAGAAATAAAAGTAAATCTAGCCTATATTATCGCCCTTAAATCATGCCGAGTTTCCATATCCTCTACAACGTTCATCTCTGATTAAGCATATGCCAAAGTTGTGAAGACGCGTCCCTTGTTTGCGATGCTAAGAGCGGATCCTGCTAGACATTCCTGCAAGATAACATTAAATTCAATGAAAACAACTGTTAGCGTGAGGATCCCTATGATGGTCCGTGATCCTGATCCTGGAACTCTGCTGAGGATCACTATCTGCCAAAGAAACAAGGATTACTGGTTAGGATCACATGTAAGGATCATGTGTTATAAAAATCCAGCCCTAACAATAGTCCAGGTATCCTTAGCATATTGTCGACAATCTTCAGAAGCAACTCAGATCCTTGGGTTCAACCCCAGTTGTTTGGGCTTGTCCCCAGTTATCCTTGGGCTTGTCCCCAGTTTCGCCTGTAGCGCACGATGATCCTGGTATAGTTCAAGTCTTTGGGACCAGTACTCGCTTTAGGGGCTGATAATTCCATCGTACTGGCTATACCTAGGATCCTACGTATAATGGTAGACGTACCATACATCCGTTCCTAAGGTTTCTAACGTTTTCACGTTAGCTAAGGTTTTGGCATTATCATGTCACTACGTTTGGATAGTCGCCAGTAAGGGCCATACTCCAGTTCACCTATGATCCTTGGGCTTGTCCCCAGTTATCCTTTGGGCTTGTCCCCAGTTATCCTTTGGGCTTGTCCCCGGTGATCCTTTGGGCTTGTCCCCAGTTATCCTTTGGGCTTGTCCCCAGTTACTAACTTGTCTTTTATATTGGCTTAGTCCCAAGTTATATTCTATTTTCAGGTTTTCGAAGTTAAACAATTAAGGATCCTCAATCCTTATTATCCATTAAAGTTTTTCTTATGGTTATCCTGATTAAAGGTTAGGATCCTAACTTGGATTCTCAGGTATGATCCTTAACTGTTTTGATTTCATTCATTATTTTGAGCAACCCTTACACTTTGACAACTGAACCTATGATCCTTAAAATGGACTACTTTTTGGAAGTTTTCGACTATAGGATATTTGATCCTGGATCATATCCTAAATTTCTTAAACATAATTTGCTTAACTTTTCTTACTCAGACAAGTATAAATCAAAACTATTGAGAATTTAAAGGATATACAAGGATAACATCACAAGATAAGTCAAAAGTTAAAGTTTTATTCATTCACAAAATATTTAACCCTTTAAAGTTGTCAAAATTGCCAACCCACGTTTCTACCAGCAAAACGTGGCCCGTCCACATGGGTTGGCAAAGGGTGTCCATTGTTCATGCGGTCATAGCAGTGCAGGAAATAAAGGTCGGCAGGATAACAAGTGGCTTCATCCCCCAAACAGAGGATCCCTCCACCACCTATTATCCTACCTATTGTTCAAAAGGATCATGGATCCTTACCCTAAAAACTATTGTTCAAAGTACAAACCATCAAACTATCCAAACAAACAACCACCAAACAAAAAAAAAACTGGGCTCCGGCTAAGTCCCGAAATTTCCATCATCGCCCAATCTTGCAGCTCAATCCTTCGCTGCACCATCACCACCGGCTCCACTTGCCTCTCCACCCTGATCCTTGCCAGTGTCTCCACCCTCAAGCATCGGGATCTCCTGAGCCTCCTCATCATCCTCCAGTTCAGCCAGCCTAGCCTTCCAGCCTTCGACATCCCAGGTGCTCTTGTCAAAAGCAGGATCCTGAGCCTCCGTAGCCATTTGCAGCTGGATCTTGTACATAGCTATTGCGGCAGAGACCTTGGCATCCTGGGTGATCTCGTGCCTCTCATAGTCGAAGTTGATCAGCATCTTGGCGGCTTCCCCCTTGGTGGCCTGGAGCTCCTTCTGAAGATCGGCTATCTTGAGATCCTTCAACACCCCAACCTGTTGAAGGTCAGCAATCTGGCGATCCTGATCCTCAACATGGCCAACATATGTCTCTACCTCAGCAAATTTCTGCAATGAAGACAAGGAATGACCTCAGAAATCAAGTGATCCTTAGACTAGCAGGATACACAAGCAGGACAGTGATCCTTACCTCGTTGATGTAATCTAGACACTGTTGGCGGAGCAGGGGCAGACCTTGCAAATCCTCAGAGGCCTTTCTCTTCTTGCTTCCTTTTCCCCTGATAGGTGCTTTAGGGGCCGAAGCAGTTGGGCTAGCAGCAGGAGTCTTTCTCCTTGAAGATTTGACATTAGTAAGATCGGTGATGCTGAACTTCGAGGCTGACTTGGTGGATTTCCCAGCACCTACACAACCAAAATAAGATAAGTATTTTAACTTAATTCAAATTCCCGCATAGAATTACTTCTTAATAAGGATACTTACTTGACATTGTGGCAGAGGCAGAGGATACTTCCTGAGAATCCTGGGTGGTAACCTGGAAAGTTCTTATCTCAGGATCAAGCTTCTTAAAGGCCAGGAGTCTCTCTTTTGCAGCAGGAGTCAACCTAAGATGAGAAACGGATATAGCTGCACAATAAGGAAACAAAAAAAAGTCAGTGATCCTTATGCTAAGGAATAAGTTCTATGGTGATCCTTCCAGGATCCTCTATCCTACCATGGGTAGCCCACTTCTTGGGCAGATCCCTCCCATCAGGGATGGTATCTCTCCTCACAAAAAAGAACCGCCGCTTCCAGTTCATGTCATTTTTGGTAACTTAGAGAACATGGTGCTCTTCTCCAGCCTTTCGTTTGAACAAGTATCGGTAGGATCCAAAAGTTGTGAGATCATACATCTCAGCCAGCTCTGCCATACCCAGATCAATTCCTTCTTGTTCGATGATCCTTTCAAGGGTGTATAAAACCCTCCAGATCATCGGCATAGCCTGGATATAGCAGATGCCGGTAAGAGAGAAAAAGGACTCGGTGAACTGAGGGAAAGGATACAAGTATCCTATCATGAAAGGAGTAACCGGGAAAGCTACCCAAGTCTCAGAGATGTAATCGCTCAGAGCGGTAGGGCTAAAAGATTTGAAGAGGGTGTTCGCCGGAAAACAATGACGGATTTTGTCAATTTGAGGATCAGTAAAACAACACCTCTCTGTGGGGGAATCCTTGATGATCCCTTGACCCTTCAAGGGGCTGTTCTTCTTAGGATCCTTGCTGGGAGAATTCCGGAGCAACATATTGAACGAAATAAGAAAAACAGAGCAAGCAAGAGAGAAGATGAAGGGGAATACCTGTTCAATCCTCTGGCCACGGTTATAAAGGGAAGAGCCCTTGAATTTAAATGCAAACGATCCTATCCCTATCTCTATTTATAATCATGATTTGTGCAGGGTTGTCACCTCCGTGACGTCAGGATTGCAACGGATAGTTCGTTCACAACGGCTATATATCCGTTGAGTCAGTTACAGATAAGATCAGCAAAATATAACTCGTTAATATTACATAATTACTCCTTATATTTTGGGGGCAATTGTTAGGGCAAGATTTTAATGACCTGTGATCCTTACTGTTAGGGCTGGATTTTTATCATACGTGATCCTTATACGTGATCCTAACCAGTGATCCTTGTTTCTTTGGCAGACAGTGATCCTCAGCAGGACTTCAGGATCAGGATCATGGACCATTGAAAGGATCCTCATGCTAATAGTTACCTTCGTGTAATACAACATTATTTTGCAGGAACATCTGGCAGGATACGCTCTTAGCATCATAATCAAGGGACGCGTCTTCACAATTATAGCACGAGCTTAATCAAAGATAGACGTTGCAAAGGATATGGAAACTTAGCTTGATTTAAGGGCGGCAATTTAGGCTAGATTGTCTTTTATTTCTAAAGGGGTAATGAGCTGATTATTAGTCTTTTTACCTAAAATAGGTCACCTACACTTGTATATATAACACTCTTCCTCATTCGGAAGAACACACAACACAACTCTCACACGCTTAGACACTCGAAACTATAGTGATCCTTGTACTCAGCTCATTATCATCCGAAGTTGTAACTATATTTTTCTTATATTGAAGTTGGTGATCGGTAGTTGCCATCACCCGAGGTTTTTTATGCCGGAGATCATACATTGATCAAGGGCTTTTTCCTCGTATAAATCATTGTGTCTTTGCATATTTCTCGTAGAAGTGATCCTTTACTTTTATAATTAACCAAGCATCATACCCCGTTTACATAAAGTTTGGTTACATTATCCTTGTGTGATTTTTGACCAAAACAGTTTGGCGCCCACCGTGGGGCAATTGGTGCTTCATTCATAAGAAAACCTTTTGTTCGAAATCATTTCATAAGAATTACATGGCTTCATCATTGAAAAACATGTCCACGGCAATGTCTGCAGTCACCTCGTCCTAGAACATTCTGCCTCCACCACCGGCAGGATCCCAGAAGAATGCTGAGAAGAGACAAACTCCTACTAATTCTAAAACTCCATCTCCTTCTGCTATGAATTCTTATATTCCCAGTACTAGTGATGTATTTACTTTGATTTTGCAGATGAAGGATCGTATGCAGCGGCAGGATGAAACTAATGAAAGGATCCTCAGGGAAATTGGAGATCTCAAAAGACAGAAGAGAACGGCAGAGGATCATTCCCCACTGATGCCCAAGTCTTTGAGCTTTGATACTCCAATGATTACTTCTCAGCCATCAGGAATTCCAGACGTGCAAATTATGGGAGAATCAAGAGGATTGCACCTCGGATCGACAACAATGACTCAGGCATCTGGCTCACACTTTCAGCCGGCAGGATCCTATCCCCAGCATATGGGATCCCTCATGAATTCGGGAGCCTATCCGGGAGCACAGCAGTTTCAAGGATCCTACCTTGTTCCAGGATCATCCCAGGGTCAAGGATCCTACTTTGTTCCAGGATCATCCCAGGGTCAAGGATCCTCCTTCGTTTCAGGATCATCCCAGATACCAGGATCCTTCCAGATACCAGGATCCTTCCAGGTGCCAGGATCCCTAAAAAGTTTGCAAACAGGAAGTCTAGATGTCCATCAAGGGGACTTCATTCCAATGCAGACCATTGCTTCCACTGGTCCCTCCGTTGTTCCAGAATCCCAGCAATATGGATTCCCTAACTTGAACCCAATGGGAGGTAACACTTTAAATAATTACCCTACCACTAACCATGGATTCATGCAGGATACAGGTGTCAATCATGCTATGGCCAGGGAATTGCAGAAACTAAAAGATATGATCTCAAGCGTTCCAGGGGTAGTCAAGCCTATCCCAGAGATTGCAGATGGAAGCCATAAGGTATCTCGCTTTGCACCACCAATTTGTGATGCAGAGGTACCCAAAAGGTTCCATATCCCTACTATGAAGCTGTATGATGGTACAACGGATCTAGAAGAGCACATAGCACAATACAGGGAGAGGATGGAGATCAATCCTATCCCAAAAAAAACTGAAAGAAGCATGCATATGTAAAGGATTTGGATCCACTCTTACTGGATCAGCTCTTAAGTGGCTGCTAAGTCTTCCCCCCTACTCTATTACTTCATTTGCTAATTTAGTTAATTTATTCAATAACCAATTCTCTTGTAGTAGAAAATTTGAAAGATTAACTAGTGATTTGTACAGGATAACTCAAAATCATAATGAATCATTAAGGGATTATATAACTAAATTTAGTAAAGAATCCTTGGACATTCCCAACTTGGGTATGGCTACGGCTGTTGAAGCCTTCAAAATGGGACTGCTTAAGGATTCATTATTCTATGATGATCTTGTTATGACACCATGCAGGAATCTAGATGAAGTAAGAACTCGAGCACTCAGGTTCATCCGGCTAGAGGATGACAAGAGGATCCAGGAGAGACAAGTAGGATCCTCAAAACAGGAGAAGCAAGGATCCTCCTTCAAGAACAACAAATTCAAATCCTACCATAGAAATGAGAACCAGAATGTGCATGCTGTTGACCAAGAAGAGGATGATGAAGATTATCCTCCAATCTCAGAATATTGTTTTTCCGTTGATAATCATGAACTGATCCTTGCAATGCAGAATCTAGGTGAAAAAGCTAGGTGGCCCAGGAAGAATGATAAACCATCCAGGACTAAAGACAAGTCAAAATGGTGTGCATACCATGAGGATTTCGGGCATCTGACTGAAGAATGCATAGCTTTAAGAAAAGAGATTGGATATCTATTAAGCAAGGGGCACCTGAAAGAATTGTTGGGAAGAAAAAAGCAAAGGACTCAGGATCCTGAAAGGATCCCTGAAAAGGCTCCAGCACCTCCGGCAAATGCACAAGTGATCAACTTTATTTCCGGGGGATCAGACATCTGTGGTACATCCTTCTCGGCGGCCAAAAGACATGCAAAGGAGTCAAAAATGGATAATGGAGAAAGGCCTATTAGAACATCAAGTGTCTCAGAAGGGAAGATGATAACGTTTGATGAGGATGATCGCATTAACATTCAGGATCCTCATCATGATAGTTTAGTTATCACTCTCTTTATCTCTAACCATTTTGTCCGCAGGATCCTGTAGGATCGGAATCTGACCCGAACGAGTCAATCAGAGGAATTCGATCAGATACAGGTGCGGAAAACAAGTACCTGATGTAGAAACAACTAGAAATCTCTTTAAAATGCTTTTCTGATTGATTTGACACTAATTACACGTGAATCTCACACCGGCAGCACCTCGGTATGGAATTTCTCAAGTTACATTTGGGGGCCTCTCATACGGTATTTATAGGATTCTTGGACCTCTTTTACGGACGTGACGAATAAGCGGTCCAAGAATGTCCGTAAAAGGGGTTCCAGAGTTTAGGTTGTGGACCTCTTATTCGGCATGTCCGAATAAGCGGTCCAAGACTTTAAACTGTCTAAACTCTCCAGTTTTCTTGTAAAACACGCCCTAATCTATACAATACAATGTAAGACCTGATCCTAGACATCTAGACGTAATCAACAGATGTAGTGCACCAACAGACTCCCCCTCAGATGTTGATGGAGTCGCTAACACACCTTGACTTCAAAGTTATATCTTCACATCTTTAATCTGGATCAGTCTCTGGGCTTTCTCTTTCTCTCTATCTTCGGACTCCCCCTCTCGATTTACTGGCATTCTTTTGTTCTTCAGTAACATCTTCAGGATCTTTGTCTGCTCTTCACAGGTTTTCAGAATTGATTTCCAGGATCGAAACTTGGCTTTCTTCTATCAGTATCGAAACCTGGTTACCTGCAAAATCTTAACCCAGAAATAAATTCTCTAATTTTATTACATATCACACATCTCTGCACTAACATATTACTCCCCCTCAAAACAAACTATGATAAACCACTTGAAGAAGGCTAGATTTAACGAAAACAGTTAGATTTACACAAACACTCCCCCTCAAATACTGCTCATCATGTTTAGCACACGGAATTTTGAAAATCAGTTTTCCAATATCGGTTGTCGAAAATCTTTTTGACTTTTTCAAAAATTATGCTAAAACACACACAAAATCTTTTTGGATTTTGAAATAAAGAAACTAAAATGCAGAAATAAACTATTTACAAACAATATTTTTGTGAATTCGTGCAAGAGGATCATATCAGTTTTGAGACAAATCACCAACACCGTTAAGCTTTAAACATTCTCAGTTTTAAACAATTTACCTAGATTGTCAGTATGTTTGTCCACTTAAATTTTCACACAAATTTCAATTGATTCGAGATACGAAATTAATGTTTTAGAGACTTAAACTTAATTGTGTATCACTCCACTTGAATATACTCCCGTATCCAGATCCCAAATATTCAGTCTTACAGGTGAGTATACCACAGATGATATCTGTAAAGGGGTTAAATGCGAAACCGTGAGAGCTCAGGTCAGAACTTCCGTTCAGCAGAGAGATGACGGCTCGACTTTTGGTGGGTCCCCTTTAGAGGATCTTTTTGCATTTCAACAGCAGCGACTATCAATTTTATTGTTTCATCAGCATGCTGAGGGCGAAGCTTATGTTTCAAAGCTTTAGCAGAAAGTATTATCCGGGGACTAGGTCAGTACTTCCATACAGCAGAAGTCCCGGGATAATACCCCAGATATCACTGAGTATAAAGACCTAGTATCTCAGAATACGGGACCTTTCAAACAAGATTTCGGGGGTTACCCATATATTCAAGAATAGTTACCCACGAATTAAGCAAGTTTGATTTAGGTTTACATCTCGTTTCAATTTACTAAATGTGCGAAAATCTACTGACACATCCGCAGTAAGATTGTTTAACACTTTTTAACTTTTCATTTCTTTAGCGTGCCGTGATAGTCCACTGATGTACTATCATTTCCTCTTTTTCGCAACAAAACTCATTTTTGAATTTTATCATGTTTTTTTCAAATGTTTTTGGATTTTCTGAAATTTCCAAAAATTTAAGCGGTCCAAGAATGTCCGTAAAAGGGGTTCCAGAGTTTAGGTTGTGGACCTCTTATTCGGCATGTCCGAATAAGCGGTCCAAGACTTTAAACTGTCTAAACTCTCCAGTTTTCTTGTAAAACACGCCCTAATCTATACAATACAATGTAAGACCTGATCCTAGACATCTAGACGTAATCAACAGATGTAGTGCACCAACAGACTCCCCCTCAGATGTTGATGGAGTCGCTAACACACCTTGACTTCAAAGTTATATCTTCACATCTTTAATCTAGATCAGTCTCTGGGCTTTCTCTTTCTCTCTATCTTCGGACTCCCCCTCTCGATTTACTGGCATTCTTTTGTTCTTCAGTAACATCTTCAGGATCTTTGTCTGCTCTTCACAGGTTTTCAGAATTGATTTCCAGGATCGAAACTTGGCTTTCTTCTATCAGTATCGAAACCTGGTTACCTGCAAAATCTTAACCCAGAAATAAATTCTCTAATTTTATTACATATCACACATCTCTGCACTAACATATTACTCCCCCTCAAAACAAACTATGATAAACCACTTGAAGAAGGCTAGATTTAACGAAAACAGTTAGATTTACACAAACACTCCCCCTCAAATACTGCTCATCATGTTTAGCACACGGAATTTTGAAAATCAGTTTTCCAATATCGGTTGTCGAAAATCTTTTTTACTTTTTCAAAAATTATGCTAAAACACACACAAAATCTTTTTGGATTTTGAAATAAAGAAACTAAAATGCAGAAATAAACTATTTACAAACAATATTTTTGTGAATTCGTGCAAGAGGATCATATCAGTTTTGAGACAAATCACCAACACCGTTAAGCTTTAAACATTCTCAGTTTTAAACAATTTACCTAGATTGTCAGTATGTTTGTCCACTTAAATTTTCACACAAATTTCAATTGATTCGAGATACGAAATTAATGTTTTAGAGACTTAAACTTAATTGTGTATCACTCCACTTGAATATACTCCCGTATCCAGATCCCAAATATTCAGTCTTACAGGTGAGTATACCACAGATGATATCTGTAAAGGGGTTAAATGCGAAACCGTGAGAGCTCAGGTCAGAACTTCCGTTCAGCAGAGAGATGACGGCTCGACTTTTGGTGGGTCCCCTTTAGAGGATCTTTTTGCATTTCAACAGCAGCGACTATCAATTTTATTGTTTCATCAGCATGCTGAGGGCGAAGCTTATGTTTCAAAGCTTTAGCAGAAAGTATTATCCGGGGACTAGGTCAGTACTTCCATACAGCAGAAGTCCCGGGATAATACCCCAGATATCACTGAGTATAAAGACCTAGTATCTCAGAATACGGGACCTTTCAAACAAGATTTCGGGGGTTACCCATATATTCAAGAATAGTTACCCACGAATTAAGCAAGTTTGATTTAGGTTTATATCTCGTTTCAATTTACTAAATGTGCGAAAATCTACTGACACATCCGCAGTAAGATTGTTTAACACTTTTTAACTTTTCATTTCTTTAGCGTGCCGTGATAGTCCACTGATGTACTATCATTTCCTCTTTTTCGCAACAAAACTCATTTTTGAATTTTATCATGTTTTTTTCAAATGTTTTTGGATTTTCTGAAATTTCCCTACCCCCCCTAAAATGCAAACACATTTTAAAGAAAATTTGAAAACTTCTAAATTTTTACCTACTAGAAACATAAAAAGTAAAACAAACTATACAGAAACTTGACAACTGACACTGAATCACATCAAATCGCCATTCACTAGGCATAAACAATCTGAACTCCCCCTATCACAAATCATTTTCTCATTTAGATTTCAAAACACTTAAGTTTGTTTTAATCAAAATGATTTTTCCGGAAAATGAATATGTGTTGATAACAACCACTTGTAGGTTTATCAATCTTAAAAACGGGGATGTGGTTCATCATCTTGTCTATCTTTTGTCATGAATAGTAAATCAAGTACAAATTAATGTCCCTGATTTACCATTTGCCTCTAAGAACCTTCTGTACCACTTGTAAATGTACTAAAAAAAATACACTCAAAAATTTATCCACAAATACCACTTGTGGAAACAAGATTACCACTTGTAGATACCCAACAACTACCACGTGTAGGAATATTACGTCTACATCACCATTTTTCAACCAGAATGCCGATTCCTGCTTCACACTAACCATCTTGGAAGCTCCGGCATAGTCCTCTCACCTGTAAAATCATTCAAACATTAATCACAAACATTCAAACAAAAATTTTAAACACTAGAAAGATGCCGATTCATGATCCACGATAAAAACTTGGGATCTCCGGCGTAGTCCTTAGACTATCATGGAAAACAAACATCCATCCAAGTCTTTTCAGACTTGATGGATTTCAACTCCTGAGCAGTCGGGTTGTATGTAGCCTTTTTCGTAGCGTAAAAATCTTTGACCCCCTTTGCTCTTCCACTCAACATTTTTCCAAATATCTTTTTAACATTCCCATTGAATGTTTTTTCGACATCAAAATCATTCTTTTCTTTGTAGAACTGATTCGAAATCTCAGTTTTTCCCACTTTCCTTTTTACTTCCTCAAACTTCAATGATGGAAACTCCTCATCATTCACTAAAATCTTTTTCTCAAACTGTGGCTCTTCTGGCTTTGTGGAACCAGATTCATCGCCAACATTTACTTCATGTTTCTTTGCAACCCAGACCTGGTTGTCCTTTCCTTTCTTCTCATACTTGTTCTTTTGTGAACATTCACCAACCTCGAATTTTGAATTCTTAAACATTCTAAGTTTTTCAGTTGGTGGTTCAACATCAACAACTTTCTCTTTCAGCTTCTGAGAAACTCCCTGTTTTGCTTTGGTATTCTGTGTACAGTTCCATGCAATGTGACCAACTTCATTGCATCTGTAACAGGTACGAGTCTCTCTTTGATAAAACATTTCAGCTCCATTCCTCTTTCTTTCAGCAAGAAACTCCTGGTTTGACTGTTTCCAGAACGGTTTCTGCTGTTCCTCGTCTGAGCTTCCTCCTGACACAAATTCAGATTTCGTTTTAGAATTTTTCATATTTTTTATCATTTTCTGGTGGAATAAAACCTAAACCTTTCTTTTTATAGCTACACTTTTGGTTAGGTTTCTTGTGAAAACCAGATCCAGAATTGTAACCTTTTTTCTTATTTAAACGTTGTTGAACTCTAGAAGTATATTTTTTAGGTTTTTCAAAACTTTTCAAAACTTTCAATTCTGGAATATTAATTTCAATTAGTTTGAAAGTTTTGTTTATTAGTTCCGTTTTAATACTCATTATTGGGAACTCTTTATTGTAATATAATTTGTCCGAACCTTTCAAAGTATAAACAACTTCGAATGATTCATCATTCAAATTTGACTGTGAAAGCAAAAATTCTAAACTATAAGACCGTTTAACCGACGAATTTTGACTGTTGACTGACGACTTTGACCCTCCAGACTCAGACTTTGACTCTGTCTCCTCATCAGTGTCCAGCACCTGATCGACCACCTTTTTGATTAATTCAGACTCATGATCAGTATCGGACGAGGTAAACGTCACATCAATGTTTTCTGGTAAAACGTCAGTTGTGTTGGTTTTAAGCTGTATATTGACTGCTTTTGCAAGTTGTTCCTCATTTGGTTTCCTAGGTGAATACCCATCCCAAATTGGAGGTGGACACTTGTTATAGCTAACAGTCGGTTTCTTACCACAGTCTTTCTTTTTCTTTTGCTTCTCATCTTGAAAAGCTTCTAAACCTGCAACAGTTGGATAAACACGATCAATGAGATAATCAGAAGTAGTATAGCTTAACAATAATCGCCTAATTCTCTCATTTTCGATCTTTTCAGTTTCCAACTCTTGCTTCCATTTGGCACTCTCTTCAATGTAGAAATTGATCGCTTTTTGTTTTGACATCAAAGTTGCATTCATCATTGTCAGTGCCTGTTCTCTTTCTGTGTTTGTCTTTTGGAGACCAGTTACTGTTTTGTTCAATACGTCGTACGATTCCTTCACATAATTGAGGTTGAACAATAACTGCTCTTTCTTTTTCTCGTACTCAGCTATGATGTCGTCTTTTGCTGCACACTCTTTGCAAGCTTCTAGACACTTCTCACAGGGCTTGATGACTTCAACATTTTTTTCAACTTCAACTGTTTTCATAACTTCAATGACTTTTTCTACTTCAATCACCTTTTCTACTTCTTTCACAACCTCACCAATCTTCTCAGCCACATTTTCAGCAATTTGAAAATCATCTTCAGATTCAGTTTGTTGTTCTTGAGCAGCTCGTTTTTCCTTCAGTTTCTCCATCCTTTCTGCAAAATATAAATGAAAATTATCAGGAGAAAGATGAGACTTATCAACATTCATATGTTTTTTCTCGTCATCACTACTGCTGTGATCAGGTGACTGATCAAACTGAACAGATTTTTCAGAATCACCATCAGAAACACCAGAATCAGATGGTGTTTTATCAAATACAACTAGTTTTTCTGAAACAATTTCATTCTGTACACTCTCATCAGAACTTGATAAACTCTCATCTGAACCGTCTGAAATTTCTCCAGATCTTTCTGAAAGTTCATCAGTACTTTCTGAATTTTCAGCAGATGTAATAGACTTATCATCCTGTTGACCACTCGGACTGTTCATCCTAGCGATCTCCTGCTGTTCCAAATCCTGACTCTTGATCTTTTCGATAAACTGTCCAATTGTTAATCCTTCATAAACACCCGTGTTTTTCAAGATCATTAAATACGTTCCCCACTCTTTCTGAGGTAACGCGTCAGCCAATTTATCCACATACTCTTCACGTTGTTTATCAACACCAATCATTGTTAATGATCTCACTAAGTGACAATATCGTTCAATTAGCGCCTTAGTATCCTCTCCTGGTAAACTGCTAAAAAGATCGAACTCTTTCTTGAGTAATGCCTTTTTGCTCTTTATCATATTTTCGCTTCCCTCAAATTTAACTTTAAGAGCATCCCATATCGATTTAGCAGTTTTGTCGTGTTCTAGCAAAATGAATATATCTTCTTTAATTGCCTGCTGTAACAAACTGATCATCATTTTCTCTGCTCTGTACATTGCACGTTCTTGATCTGAGAATTCAGATATTTCTTTTACAACATTCATCTCTGTTCTCGGTAACGAATACTTCTTCAAAATCCATTCCCACGATCTGAGATGATTTGCCTGAACCCAGTTTTCGAAACGATCTTTCCACCCGTAGTATTCTTCAATACTCATGAGTTTCGGGGGTTTCTGGGTGGTTCCCGTCTCGTTTTCAAGATTCATGGCTGGTCAAATGAGAATAGTGGGTCGGTGCCTGATGTAATTATTGTGCCAACTAAAAGGTAGTGGATCTATTTAAATGGGCGGCAATTTTTAAAATTTTGTTACAATCAATGAGAGAGTGACATTAACGGGGCATTAAAACTATTGGGCAGTTTGGGTCTTATAAGAACGGTGTCAACAGCACTCATGATTGGGTTCACATGCAAGTGGGCGGTGGGATGTTGGGATTTATAAAGCAAATTTGTTTTTAGCATGTAACAATTCACGTGCAAATGGGCAATGGAACAAAGAATAGGATTTGGGCCGTTTTGTGGGCCAATGATCTTACAGTGGGCGGCAACCTTTTAAAAAAACGATCTACCAATTAACATCAAATGGCGGTGCACATGTAATATTAAGACTGTTTTTTTTAATATTTTCGTTGCAGTTAGTGGGGCGGTTGGACGGTGCTATTTTTTAAGGTGGGTTGGTAATAAGGGTTGTGAGTCACATGGGCAAGTGGGTTATGGGTCAGATGGGCGGTCATTTAAGGTAGTGGGGCGGTGCACATGATTTTATATGTTTGCTGTTATTGGTCCTTATAGGCGGTTCACACTGGTCTCTATGAGCGATTCATAATGTTCAGAAAAGCGATTCATATAAGTGGTTCATAGGTTGACTTTTGAGCGGTCCTAAATTCAACCAATGAGCGATCCACCTTGTGACATACAAGCGATCTAAACAACAGCTTTTGAGCGATCCAGAAATTTTAACCAAAAAGCGAACCAGACAATAAGTTTGGAGCGGTTCACAACAGATTTTTCGAGCGGTTCACGACATATTTTCGAGCGGACCAAGAGATTTTCGAGCGGTTCAGAAAAGCGGTTCACAATCGGACATCTTTTTCACCCACTTTTTCTTTGAATTTCAACCCCAAACTTTCAAGGGTTTATCTATACACTATCGCACACAATCCCTGAGATTTTGAACGAATTTTGACCGTGAAAAATGTCTGAATCTGAAAAAGAATGAGTAGAAGACAGAATTTTTGACGAATTTCAGCTATTTCCTGTGGAACTCCTCCTCCTGAAGCTCTGATACCACTTGTAGGATCGGAATCTGACCCGAACGAGTCAATCAGAGGAATTCGATCAGATACAGGTGCGGAAAATAAGTACCTGATGTAGAAACAACTAGAAATCTCTTTAAAATGCTTTTCTGATTGATTTGACACTAATTACACGTGAATCTCACACCGGCAGCACCTCGGTATGGAATTTCTCAAGTTACATTTGGGGGCCTCTCATACGGTATTTATAGGATTCTTGGACCTCTTTTACGGACGTGACGAATAAGCGGTCCAAGAATGTCCGTAAAAGGGGTTCCAGAGTTTAGGTTGTGGACCTCTTATTCGGCATGTCCGAATAAGCGGTCCAAGACTTTAAACTGTCTAAACTCTCCAGTTTTCTTGTAAAACACGCCCTAATCTATATAATACAATGTAAGACCTGATCCTAGACATCTAGACGTAATCAACAGATGTAGTGCACCAACAGATCCTTATCGATGGAGGAAGCTCAGTGAACATTATCCAGCTTGATGTTCTGAAGAAGATGGGAATCCCAGAATCAGACATCACACCAAGATCCTCCGTGCTTGTAGGATTCAGTGGAGAAACGAAGAAAACTCTGGGGGACATCAAACTCCCAATCTACGTGGAAGGATTACATAATTACCAGAAATTTTGCGTTATTGACTGTTTGTCTTGTTGCAATGTTATCCTTGGCAGGCCTTGGATACATGATATGAAAGCAGTCCCATCCACCTACCATCAATGTGTGAAGCTCCCTAGCCCATGGGGAATAATCAAGATCGACAGTGATCAGCAGGAGGCTAAGGATTGTTATACCTCATCCATGAAGCCAACCTCGAAGCCAAGGGAGCAATAGCAATTACAGTATCCTCCGAGGAATGTCTTGGAGGCAAGGGAACAAGATGTGGACGAAATCCTCTTGGATCCTAGTGATCCTGAATCAAAAATCTATATCGGATCAGGGATCCTTGGCAAGATGAAAGAAGACATGATATCCTTCCTCAAGAGAAGAAAGTCTACCTTTGCATGGAAGCACGAAGATATGACACGTATATCTAAGGATATCATAACTCATAAACTCGGCATTGACAGGTCTATCAAACCAATCCATCAAAAAAGGAGGAAGTTTGCACCAGAAAGGAATGCCATTATCCAAGAAGAAGTAGAGAGACTACTTCGAGCAGGTATGATCAGAGAGGTAAAATATCCAAAATGGTTAGCCAATGTGGTCGTTGTCCAAAAGAAAAATGGAAAGTGGAGGGTATGTGTCGATTTCACTGATCTGAATAAGGCATGTCCCAAGGATCCTTACCCATTACCCCACATTGACTCCATGGTGGATGCAACAGCGGGGCATGAACTGTTGACCTTTATGGATGCATCATCTGGATTCCAACAAATTCAGATGGAACCATCTGACCAAGAGGATACAGCCTTTATGACCCCAACAGGTTTGTATTGTTATATTGCCATGCCTTTTGGATTAAGAAATGCAGGTGCAACATATCAAAGGCTGGTGAATATGATGTTCAAAGATCAAATTGGACAAACTATGGAAGTATACATAGATGATATGGTAGTCAAATCAAAGAGAGCTGAGGATCACCTAAGGGATTTGGAAGAAGCATTTGATATCCTTGATAAACATAACATGAAGCTTAATCCTTCAAAGTGCCACTTTGGTGTTAAGGCAGGTAAATTCCTAGGATATATGGTAACCCAGAGAGGCATTGAAGCAAGTCCGGAGCAAATTAAAGCACTAGTAAACATCAAGTCCCCTGCCAATGCTAAGGATGTGCAAAGGCTAACAGGCAGGATAGCAGCTCTGAACAGGTTCATATCAAAATCCTCAGAAAAATGTAAAGAATTTTACGATATCCTAAGGAAGAACAAGAAGTTTGAATGGACTGAGAAACATGAGAATGCTTTACAAGCCCTTAAAGAATATATGTCCTCAGCACCAGCATTATCAAAACCCGAAAAAGGAGATGTGTTATCCTTATATTTGGCGGTATCCTCAACCGCTGTAAGTGCTGTCCTTGTGAAGGATCACGAAGGTACACAATATCCTATCTACTATGTAAGTAAGAGTTTACTTGATGCCGAATCCAGGTACTCACACCTCGAAAAACTTATTCTTGCATTAATCATGGCATCAACTAAGTTAAGGCATTATTTTGAAACCCATACTATTGTTGTTAGAACTAACTTTCCAATTAAGAATGTCCTCAGGAAACCAGAGATGTCAGGAAGAATGGCTAAGTGGGCAGTAAAGCTTAGTGCCCATGATATAAGATATGAGCCAAGAACAGCCATTAAATCCCAAGCACTAGCTGACTTTGTGGCTGATTTCAGTAGTGATCTACAAAAAGAAGCAGAATTGGAAGTCCAACAGCTGGATGAGACCAAGGATCCTTGGATACTACACACTGATGGATCCTCAAATGTCAAGGGCACAGGGCTCGGGATACTACTAAAATCGCCACAGGGGGACATAATACCCCACTCCATAGCCTGTGAGTTCCAAGCAACTAACAATGAGGCTGAATATGAAGCCTTAATTGCTGGCTTGCAAATTGCTAAGGATATGGGGGTAAAATATCTTAAAGTATATGTAGACTCATTATTGATCACCAATCACTTTAATGGATCCTATGCTGTTAAAGGTGAAAAACTAACCAAATATTTAGAGATAGTCAAAGAATTGGCACTCTCTTTTGTTTCTTTCAGCTTAACACAGGTACCAAGGGAGGATAACACGGAAGCTGATGCATTGGCCAACTTAGGATCATCCTTAAAAATTCCAGAAGACATAAGTATCCCTATCATCCATATCCTGGCTCCTGCTATCGAAAATCAAGTGGCCATGAAAATAGAAGAGGATACTGCAGTAATCCCTAGTGAAGAAGCTCAATCTTATGCAGGATCATGGGTCTCACCAATCATGAAATACTTGCAACACGGAGAGATTCCGATGGGAGAAAATCCTAGAGCCTTCAGGATTAAGGTATCTCAATTTACAATCTTAAATAATGTGCTATATAAACGATCCCTTGCAGGACCATATCTAAGATGTATTGAGGATCCTGAAATTGAAGAAGTGTTGAGAGACTTCCATGAAGGAGATTGTGGAAACCACACTGGGGGCAGGGCATTATTCTCAAGGATCCTTAGAACAGGATACTACTGGCCAACCATGAAAAGGGATGCTGTAGAATATGCTAGGAAATGTGATCCTTGTCAAAGACACAGCAATGTCCTTCATCAACCAGCTGAATTGCTACACCCCATACCATCCTCTTGGCCATTCATGAGATGGGGAATGGATATAGTTGGCAAGCTCCCTAAAGCACCTGGTGGAAAAGTATTTATGCTTGCCATGACTGACTACTTCTCTAAATGGATAGAAGCTAAAGCTTTTGCTCAAGTCAGAGAAAAAGAAGTTATATCCTTTATCAAAAGAAACATTATAACTAGATTTGGCATTCCCTCTGAAATTGTATGTGATAATGGTTCCCAATTCATTGGAAGCAGAACTACTAACTTTTGTGACAGTTGGGGAATCAAGATGATAACATCAACACCAGTTCATCCACAAGCCAATGGCCAAGCAGAATCATCCAACAAGATCATCATCAACAATCTGAAGAAGAAGCTGGGATCCAAGAAAGGAAAATGGGCAGAGGAATTACCTTATGTGCTATGGGCTGATAGAACAACTCCCAAGAATGCCACTGGTCAAACACCCTTTTCTTTAGTATTTGGGGCAGAAGCAGTGATCCCAACAGAAATGGTGATCCCAACTGCTAGAACAAGTGCACGTGATCCTGAAGAAAATACTACAATCCTGGCTCAGGATTTGGATACTATTGAGGAAATCAGGGATCTGGCTAGGATAAGGATGGCAAGCTACCAACAAAGAATGGCTGGTGCTTACAACAAAAATGTCAGGATAAGGAAGTTCCAAGTCGGAGATATGGTGTTGAGAAAAACATTCCAAAACACTATTAATCCTGCTGACGGGAAGTTAGCACCAAAATGGGAAGGCCCTTACTTAATTGAAGCTGAAGCAGGAAAGGGGGCATACAGGTTGCTAACCATAGAAGGAAATTTGTTACCAAGAGCCTGGAATGCTGTTCACTTGAAGAAATATTTCATGTGAACATGATCCTTCAAGCATGTGATCCTTATATTGAAGTATCCTTGAAGGATCCCGATGATATCAGTGATCCTTACTCTGGTAATGTGCTTATCCTAAAACTATTACATTTCCTTACTTTTTACCAAAGGATAAGGATCCTGTATCCTTCATCCTCTTCTCACGAACCATTTGAGTTATGATAGTTCAGGTATCTACGGCATATCGTCAAGAATCTTCAAAAGCAACGCAGATCCTTGGGCTTGTCCCCAGTTATCCTTGGGATTATCCCCAGTTTCCGCCAGCAGCGCACGATGATCCTGATATAGTTCACGTCTTTGGGACCAGTACCCACTTCCGGGGCTGACAACCTCATCGTACTGGCTATACCCAGGATCCTCCGTATAATGGTAGATGTACCATACATCCGTTCCTAAGGTTTCTAACGTTTTCACGTTAGCTAAGGTTTTGACATTTTCATGTCACTAAGTTTGGATAGTCGTCAGTAAGGGCCATACTCCAGTTTACATACGATCCTTTGGGCTTGTCCCCAGTTATCCTTTGGGCTTGTCCCCAGTTATCCTTTGGGCTTGTCCCCAGTGATCCTCCGGGATCATCCTCAGTTATCCTTTGGGCATGTCCCCAGCTACTAATTTATCTTTTACAATGGCTTAGTCCCAAGATATGTTCCATTTTTCAGGTTTTCGAAGATTAAACAATTAAGGATCCTTAATCCTTATTATCCATTAAAGTCTTACTTATGATTATCCCGAGTAAAGGTTAGGATCCTAACTTGGATCCTCAGGTATGATCCTTAACTATTTTTTAATTTCATTATTCATTTGAATAACCTTTAGACCTTGACAACTGAACCTATGATCCTTAAAATAAACTACCTTGAAAATTTTCGATTATAGGATATTTGATCCAGGATCATATCCTAAATTTCTTGAACATGGTTTGCTCAACTATCGTTACTCTAACAAATATGTTTCTAAAACAAACTAGAAAATAAAAAGATAAATAAAGGATACAAGATAAGCGACAAAAGTTTAAGATTTTATTTATTAACGAAAGGATTAACCCTTCAAAAGTTGTCAAAATTGCCAACCCACGTTTCTACCAGCAAAACGTGGCCCGTCCACATGGGTTGGCAAAGGGTGTCCATTGTCTATGCGGTCTTAGCATGTGCAGGAAATTAAAAGCGGCAGGATCACAAAGGCTTCATCCCCCAAACAGAGGATCCCTCCACCTTTTGTAAACCTACCTATTGTTCGAAGGATCCAGGATCCTTTACCCTAAAAACTATTGTTCAAAGATTACAGACCATAAATTGTTCACAAACCATCAACAACCACAAAAAACCACTACCAATCCTAAAAAATTGGGCTCCGGCCTAGTCTCGAAATATCCATCATCGCCCAATCCAGCAGCTCACACCTTTGCTGCTCCATCACCACCAGCTTCTCCACCCTGATCCTTCTCAGCATCACCACCTTCCAGCATGGGGATCTCCTCTGCTTCGTCCTCATCCTCCAGCTCTGGCAATCTTGCCTTCCAACCCTCCACGTCCCATGAGCTCTTGTCAAAGGCAGGATCCTGAGCCTCCGCAGCCATTTGTAATTGTATCTTGTACATAGCAGTTGCGGCAGAGACCTTGGCATCCTGGATGATCTCCTGCTTCTCGCCATCCATGTCATTTAGCCTTTGAGCAGCCTCATCCTTTGTAGCCCGGAGTTCCTTCTCAAGATCGGCTATCTTGAGATCCTTTAACACGCCCATTTGTTGGAGGTCGGCGATTTGGCTCTCCTGATCCTCGACATGGCCAAGGTAGGTCTCAATCTCGGCAAGTTTCTGCAAAAGAGAAAAAAGGTAAGTTCAGGATCAGGTGATCCTCAAAAAAGCAGGATATACAAGAAGGATATACAGGCAGGATATACAAGCAGGACATTAGAGAAGGATAACCAACAGGGGCAATGATCCTTACCTCATTGACATAGTCAAGGAACTGTTGACGGATCAGGGGAAATCCTTGGAGATCCTCAGAAGTCTTCCTCTTCTTCCCCTTACCTCTAACAGGTGCTTTAGGAGCCGAAGCAGAGGGACTGGCAACAGAAGCCTTCTTTCGTGAAGACTTGACGTTGGCAAGTTCATCTATCCCAAACTTGGAGGCAGACTTGGCAGATTTGGCAGACTTCCCAACACCTACACAATCAAAACAAGATAAGTCCCCTTACTAATTAAACAATCTTACATATAACCTACTTTTTTATAAGGATACTTACTTGACATAGTGGCAGATGCGGAGGATACTTCTTGTGAATCTTGGACGATGACTTGGAAACTTCTGACCTCAGGATTGAGCTTCTTAAAAGCTAAGACTCTTTCTCTTGCAGCAGGGGTTAACTTAAGATAAGCAATGGATATAGCTGCCCAAAAAATAAAAAAGACGTTAGTGATCCTCATCGTATGAGACAAGTCTGATAGTGATCCTTCCAGGATCCTCTACCCTACCATGAGTGGCCCATTCCTTGGGCAGATCCTTTCCATCTGGGATGGTATCCCTTCTAACAAAGAAAAAGCGACGCTTCCAGTTTGTGTCATTCTTAGTAACCTTGAAGACAGGGTGATCCTCCCCAGCTTTCCGTTTTAGCAGATATCGACAGGATCCAAACGTGGTAAGATCATAAAGTGCGGCCAACTCTGCCATCCCCAAATCAATTCCCTTCTGCTCGATGATCCTCTCGAAGGTATACAGGACCCTCCAGATCATCGGCATAGCTTGGATATAAGATATGCCGGTTAAAGAAAAGAAGGATTGGGTGAAGGCTGGAAAAGGATACGAATACCCTATGGTGAACGAAGTAGCAGGAAAGGCCACCCAGACGTCTGAAACAAAGTCGCTCAAAGCAGCAGGTGTGAAGGATTTGAAAACAGCATTCGCCGGAAAGCAATGACGAATCCTGTCTACATGAGCATCAGTAAAGCAACATCTCTCCGTAGGAGAGTCCTTGATGATCCCTTGGCTTTTTAGGGGACTGCTCTTCTTGGAATCCTTATGTGGAGAATTTCGAAGCAACATACTCGTGGTGGAACAGAAACAGAGTAAAAGCAGAAAAAACAGAGCAAGAGAAGGAAGAAAGGAAAGAGAGAAGAAGAGAATACCTGGTCAATCTTCGGTAGCGATTATAAAGGGAAGATATCTCGAATTTAAATGCAGAGTGATCCTAACCCTATCTCCTATTTATAATCATGATTTGCAGGGATTGTCACATCTATGACGTAAGGGTTGCAACGGCTAGTTCGATATTAACGGCTAGTTATCCAAGTCATTCGTTGCAGATAAGATCAAAGCAAAATATAACTCATTTATTTACAATAAACTCCTTATATTTTGGGGGCAATTGTTAGGGCTGGATTTTTATCATACGTGATCCTTATACGTGATCCTAACCAGTGATCCTTGTTTCTTTGGCAGACAGTGATCCTCAGCAGGACTTCAGGATCAGGATCATGGACCATTGAAAGGATCCTCATGCTAATAGTTACCTTCGTGTAATACAACATTATTTTGCAGGAACATCTGGCAGGATACGCTCTTAGCATCATAATCAAGGGACGCGTCTTCACAATTATAGCACGAGCTTAATCAAAGATAGACGTTGCAAAGGATATGGAAACTTAGCTTGATTTAAGGGCGGCAATTTAGGCTAGATTGTCTTTTATTTCTAAAGGGGTAATGAGCTGATTATTAGTCTTTTTACCTAAAATAGGTCACCTACACTTGTATATATAACACTCTTCCTCATTCGGAAGAACACCCAACACAACTCTCACACGCTTAGACACTCGAAACTATAGTGATCCTTGTACTCAGCTCATTATCATCCGAAGTTGTAACTATATTTTTCTTATATTGAAGTTGGTGATCGGTAGTTGCCATCACCCGAGGTTTTTTATGCCGGAGATCATACATTGATCAAGGGCTTTTTCCTCGTATAAATCATTGTGTCTTTGCATATTTCTCGTAGAAGTGATCCTTTACTTTTATAATTAACCAAGCATCATACCCCGTTTACATAAAGTTTGGTTACATTATCCTTGTGTGATTTTTGACCAAAACACTTACATGATATCCTAACAGGTGATCCTTGTTTCTTTGGCAGATAGTGATCCTCAGAAGAGCTTCAGGATCAGGATCATGGATCATCCTAAGGATCCTCATACTAACGATTGTTCTCTTTATATTTAATGTTGTTTTGCAGGAATGACGAGTTGGACCTGGTCTTGGCAATGTTATTAAGGAATCTTTCACGTAAATCTCGCACATACATCACCGGAAATAGACGTTGTGGAGAATATGGAAACTTAGCACAAATTACGGGCAATTAGTTAGGCTAAATTTACTTCTATTTCTAAAGGGGTAACGAGCTAGTAGTTAGGTGACTTGCCTAAAATTCAACCACACACGCTTGTATAAATTGCACTCTTGAACATTCGGAAAACACAACACATTTCTCACACACTCTAGCATAGGATACTATAGTGATCCTTGTACCTAGCTCGTTACCATCCGAAGTTGTAAACATTGTTTGTTATATTGAAGTTTGGTGATCGGTAGTTTCCATCACCCGAGGTTTTTTATGCCGGAGATCATTCATTGATCAAGGGCTTTTTCCTCGTATAAATCTTTGTATCACTTGTGCAGTCTTCATTTAAGTGATCCTTATCTTTGTTCATCGTACCAAGCATCATTCCCCGTTTACAAAGAGTTTGGTTGCATTATCCTTGTGTGATTTTTGACCAAAACAGTAACCTAAGAATTTACCAGCTTTCACTCCAAAGTGGCATTTGGAAGGATTCAGTTTCATGTTGTATCTATCAAGGATATCAAATGCTTCTTCCAAATCCTTAAGGTGATCCCCAGCTCTTTTGGACTTAACCACCATGTCATCAATATAGACTTCCATTGTGTGTCCAATCTGTTCTTTAAACATCATATTTACTAGCCTTTGGTATGTAGCACCTGCATTTCATAGTCCAAGGGGCATAGCAATATAACAATAGATACCCGTAGGGGTCATAAAGGTAGTATCCCCTCTTGATCAGATGGTTCCATCTGAATTTGTTGGAATCCAGATGAAGCATCCATAAAAGTCAACAACTCATGACCCGCTGTAGCATCCACTATGGAGTCAATGTGGGGTAAAGGGAAAGGATCCTTGGGACATGCCTTGTTTAAATCAGTAAAGTCAACACATACCCTCCACTTTCCGTTCTTTTTTTAAACAACTACCACATTAGCTAACCATCTTGGATACTTTACCTCTCTAACCATACCTGCCTTGAACAGTTTATCTACCTCCTCTTGGATAATGACATTTCTTTCAGGTGCAAACTTTCTCCTTTTCTGATGCATGGGTTTGAAGGACCCGTTAATGCCAAGTTTATGAGTAATAATATCTTTAGAAATACCTGTCATGTCTTCATATTTCCAAGCAAAGGTAGCTTTTCTCCTTTTTAAGAAGGATACTAAATCCTTTTCAATGGTGTCAAGGATCCCGTATCCTATAATAACCTTAGATTCAAGATCCTTAGGGCTCATCAGAATGTCTTTGACATCTTGCTCTCTTGCCTCCAAGACATCCCTTGGAGGATACTTTAATTGCTATGCCTCCCTAGGTCTTGAGGCTGGTTTCATTGATGAAGTGTAACAATTCTTGGCCTCCTGCTGATTATTTTCTATCTTCACCACACCCTATGGAGTAGGGAGTTTCACACACTGATGATACGTTGAGGGGACTGCTTTCATATAATGTATCCATAGCCTGCCAAGGATAACATCACAGCAAGATAAGCAATCTATGACACGAATTTTTTTAATAGAATTTACTCCCTCTATGTAAATAGGAAGTTTGATGTCCCCTAGTGTATTCTTGGTTTCTCCACTGAATCCCACAAGAACAGATGATCTTGGGATAGTTTCGAATTCAGGAATGTTCATTCTCTTCAGGAAATCTAGTTGGATAATGTTCAGTGAGCTTCCCCCATCAATGATAATCCTGCGAACAAAATGGTTAGAAATAAATAATGTAATAACAAGACCATCATGATGAGGATCCTGAATATCTGTACACTCATCCTCATCAAAGGATATGACTTTTTCCTGTGTAAGGATGGAAGTTCGAATAGGTCTATCCTCGTTCTCCATCTTTGTCTCTTTCGCATGCCTCTTAGCTTCTAAAAATGAAGTGCCACATATGTCAGATCCACCAGAGATAAAAGGAATAATCTGGGCATCAGCTGGTGGAGAAGGAGCCCTTTCAGGAATTTTCTCAGGATCCTGGATCCTTAATTTCTTTCTTCCGAATAGCTCCTTCAAGTATCCTTTGCTTAAAAGGTAACCAATCTCTTTCTTCAGTGCTATGCAGTCATCCGTGAGATGACCAAAATCTTCATGATAAGCACACCACCTCAATTTTTCTTTGGTAGCAGCTGGCTTGTAACTCTTTCTCAGCCATCTAGCTTTATCACATAAATTCTGCATAGCAAGGATTAATTCACTATTATCAATAGCAAAGTAATATTCAGAAATAGGAGGATAATCTTCATCATCTTCCTCTTGCTCCACAGCATGCACATTCTGATTGTCAGACTTGTTGTATGACTTAGACTTGTTGTTCCTGAAATAGGATCCTTGCTTTTCTTGCTTTGAGGATCCTGACAGTCTCTCCTGGATCCTTTTGTCATCCTCTAAACGGATGAACCTAACGCCCTGTTTCATATTTCATCAAGGTTCCTGCAAGGTGTCATAACAAGATCATCATAGAATTGTGAATCCTTAAGTAGACCCATTTTAAAAGCCTCTACAGCCGTAGCAATATCCAAATTAGGAATCTCTAAGGATTCTCTACTGAATTTAGTTATGTAATCCCTAAGTGATTCGTTATGACCTTGGGTTACCCTATATAAATCACTAGTTAATCGTTCAAATCTCTTACTACATGAAAATTGGCTATTGAACAAGTTAACCAGATTAGAAAATGAGGTAACAGAGTAAGGGGGAGACTTAGCAGCCATTTTAGAGCCGATCCTGTCAGTGTGGATCTGAAACCCTTGCAAAGACATGTTTCCTTTAACCTCTCTGGAATGGGATTGATTTCCATTCTCTCCCTGTACTGAGCTACATGCTCTTCTGGATCAGTTGTGCCATCATAGACCTTCATATTTGGTGTTTTAAACCTTTTTGGTATCACTGCATCACATATAGGTGGCGCAAAGCGAGACACCCTGTGACTCCCATCCGGAATCTCAGGAATGGGTTTAACCACTCCCGGGACACTGGATATCATATCCTTGAGTTTTTACAACTCCCTTTCCATAGCTTGGTTGATCCCTGGTTCCTGCACAAGACCATGGTTAGTATTATAAGATGTATTGAAGGTGTTACCTCCTGACTGATTCGAGGATGGGATCCTAGATGTGAGTCCAAATTGAAGTGATTCTGGTATAATCGTGGGACCATATGAAGCAATAGTCTGTATGGGAATGAAGTCTCCCACATGAGTCTCTAAACTTCTGGGTTGTTGGCTCTCTAAGGATCCTTGATTCTGAGAGATATTGGATCCAGTATACATTGGAGCTAAAGGTCTTGATGGATATCCTGTGGATCCTTGAACCTGCGATGAGGATCCTTGAACCTGTGATGAGGATCCTAGATACTGAGGGTAGGATCCTTGAATCGAAAACGTCCCCATGTATCCTCTCGAACTAGAGAATGATCCTTGATGCTGGAAGGAGGATCCTTGAGGCTGAAGAGAGGATCCTGAAGGCTGGAAGTAGGATCCTTGAGCCTCTGTCATTGTCGATGATCCGTAGTGCATACTTGATGATCCTCCATGGTACTGGACACCTGATGCCATAGAATGCTGAACAGTTGTTTCTAGAGTAGTGAAATCCAATGATCTAGGCACCAATGGAGAGTGATCCTCCGTTTATCTCTTCAATTTCTTGATTTCATCAATCTCACAAAGGATCCTGTCATTAGTTTTATCTTGTTGTTGCATGTAATCCTTTATCTGCAAAATCAAAGAGTAAAAATCACTGTTAGTAGGAGCAGAAGAAACAACAGTAGTTGCTTTTGTGAAAACGGAAGTTCGTTTCTTCGCAGCATTCTCAGCATTCTTCTGGGATACAGAAGGAACAGGAGGCAAAGGTGGAATGCCCTGTGATGAGGTGATCGCCGGCATGGAGCTTGAAGTGTTCTTCCCTTGAGAAGCCATGTGGTCGAAGGTAATGAACAGAAATGAATGAAATGAACAAGCTTTTCAAAGATGAAGCACCAATTGCCCCATGGTGGGCGCCAAACTGTTTTGGTCAAAAATCACACAAGGTAATGTAACCAAATCTGATTTTTGTGAGGTTAGATGCTTGGTTAAATGAACAGAAGTATGAACAATAAATGAACGAAAATGACGATGAACACAAGGATTTATACGAGGAAAAAGCCCTTGATCAATGAATGATCTCCGGCATAAAAAACCTCGGATAGTGAAAACTATCACTATCAACTATGTTAAACAATAAAAGTTACAACTTTGGATGATAACAAGATACAATGATTTCTAGAGTGTTTGTGTGTGTAATCGCCGGTGAGTTTCTGAGAGAGTTCGAATGTGTGAGAATGTGTAACTAACTTGCTACTAATAGCTTGTTTTCCCATTCAAAAATAGAAAAAAATATCTAAATAACTAACTATTCGAATTATGTGCTAGTCTCCCACGATCACCATAACGGTCATGTACTCCATGCACGTGCCATAACAAAGAGCATATTCTCCTGGAATCTTGGTTGGAATAAGTCTCATTCGAAATGCACCTACAAAACAAGCTAAAGGATGATGAAAACAATTGTTAGCTTAGAATAATAAAGAGGATCTTGGATCCTTAGCCTTCCTGAACCATCTCCTGAGGATCCTCGATCCAGACTGAACTTAGGATCCTTAACCCAGGCTATACTGGGGATCCGTGATCCATAACTAGTAAAATTCTATCCCTAACACCTTCGTGGATAGAATTTAAAAACTACCTAAAGCACAAGCGAAAAGAAATGTCCGTGGAGGAACTCTTCGTTCGTCTTCGTATCGAAGAGGACAATAAGGTAGTCCAAAAAGGCACCATTTTGCAAGCTTCGGCGAAAGCAAACATGGTGGAAATTGGGGAATCCTCAAAAGGCAATAAGGGCAAAGGGTTGTTGTAATCTAGCATTCCATCTATTAAGTTTGGCAAACGGGTAACAACGACCACATAGATTTATGTTAAGTGTGACTACGTTTATTATATTGTCACATGAATGCACTGTTAGTGTGAGAAAATAATTGTTTCTAGACACACAAGAGAATTTTTTTATCAATAAGTGTGACTATTGTCTATCCTTTTGTCACACAGACACATATCTATATATATTCCAATGACATTTTCTATCATTCGGTCAATCAATATAAAACAAAGTAACGATAGTGTGTCTATTGTGTAACTTTTTGTCACACTTATTTTATTTTACCCATGGCGTTTGTTATCATTCCGTGACACAAACAAAAACAAAGTGAGATTGGTGTGGCTAATGGCAAAGTAAAGCCACATGAAAAATTGTAGTTTTAAGTGTGGCTATTGTTTTATGTTTGATCACACATATTTTTTACGCATGATCTTTGCTATCATTCTGTCATACAAATAAAAAACAATGTAACATAGCGTGCTTAATGGTTATCATGTTTTCTTCACATTCATTCTCTATTTATGAATCTTTGACATAATCAATTTCTACAACAAAATTCATACATATGTTATCTAACATTGGTAGTTTCTAAAACATAATTAGTTAATACACAACAATCTAATTCTATGACATATATACACATAAATACAAATATATACATATTCCATACACATTCACACAAATCACATACATGTACATACTATTGACTTTCATAAATCCGTTTAAAAGTTATTTTAAAGGTGACTATAAAGATGCAAGACGTTCTTTGTTTACACCAAGAACGCCCAATAGGAGCTTAGTTGCAAGAAATTAAAATCAAATTCATAACCAACCATTGTATATTATAATATTTTAACTTGATTACTTGTAGTAATGTTTCAACTACTAATTATACAAGTATCAATGGCCTTAGGATGCTAGTCCTTCCACATGAATCACGGGAACTCTTGACCCTTTTGGTTTGAGTTGATTGATCACCACCAAACCGAAATTGTGGCCTTTATTTCTTCTCTTTTGCTTGATGTGTGACAAAAGACAAAATAATAGATATACCTGTACAACTTAATCTGTGTTAATTATACAATTACATGAACTTTGACTTAATTATATATTAATTGAGTTCACTAAGTCTAGCAATGTCCAGGAAATGCATTAACGTTTGCATATAGCATGATCATATTCGCCATGTCGCGATACAGTGAAAACAATTTTAAACGAACGTTGGTGGGTTATCCGGTTCACGATGTTTATGTTAGAATGGTTCTGGTATGCCTGAAACATTATACAAATGGCATTATTATTGTATGATCGATGAAAACGAGGGATAAGAAATTATATAGAATATACACATATATTCTAAATTTCCAAAAAAAAAAAAACATACAAGTATTATTGTTGTCCGATTCTAGCAATGAGACTTACAACTTTCCACCAAACACAAATGCATAATCAATAGATAGCATTGACTTATACCAAAGTGATATTAATGATTATGAGATATCCAAATGGTGTCTAAAATAATAATTACCGGCTACTATTACCTAATTGATCATTAATTGATTTGTTAGCATAATTAAGTGACGATTAGCATCAAATCATCATGAAAGCATTGTCTAGATAACTAATTAGTCCTAGTTAGTGATATAATACTAGATTAGTACCCTAAACCCCTAATTAACCACTAATGACCAAAATATCTAATATCTACATCAAACAGGATCTCTTTGGTAACATGAAATCAACAACCCAAACCACCACATCCCTCCCACTCCACACGGCTCAAGGGGGCCTCACTAAGCCCCCCCCCCCCATAAATTAGTTACTTGCAAAGTGTTGTATAGTATTGCCTTGTTTGACTTAGGAGATTATGGTGAGGATTTGTACATATGGTAAATACTAGTATACACTCATTCACTCTATCATTCAACATTTATCAAAACAAACAACAACCACTTCCCTCAACTCTCTAAAACCTACAACCCTCTCTCCCTCTCTCCTTTCCTTTACTTTTCAAAACCTATACCACAATTTCAAGAGTTCTAAGGTAGAGGTCAAGGTGTTACAAGGAGCTACCAAGTGATACAAGACATAGGAAACCAACAAGGAGCTTATTCTTGCACCTTTGTGAAGTTTTTAGTCACATCTTCTTCAAGGTTGTACATCCCTAGCCTTGTGCTAGAAGTAAGGTCCTTTACTTTTGTTTTAAGTTGATTTAGATCATGGAAGTACAAGTATTCACCAAGATAAAACACTTGAAAGATTTAAAAGAAACAAATATGTTCTAAGTAACGTGGGTAATTTTGTGATGCACTTGATGTTGATTTTATTAAAATACTAGTTAGAACTCAAGTATTCGTGACAAAAAGTGGTTTAACATAATATTAAGTATAATGGAATGGATGAAACTTAGGTTAGAAAGTTGGATGATCACAGAAAGTATTCTTGAAAGTTTTAGGGTGTAAATATATATATATATATATATATATATATATATATATATTAGAACTCAAGTATTAGTGAAAAAAGTGGTTTAACATAATATTAAGTATAATGGAATGGATGAAACTTAGGTTAGAAAGTTGGATGATCACAGAAAGTATTCTTGAAAGTTTTAGGGTGTATATATATATATATATATATATATATATATATATATATATATATATATATATATAGGGGACCGCTAAAATGAAAACCACCTCCAATTGTAAAATCAATGAGAACTTTTTGATTCGGGGAGAGTTGGACCAAAAATTTTTTCATAAACATAGATGCGTGTATTATAAACACATTTGTAAAAAAAACTCCAAAAAAAAAATGTCGTGTGTGTAGTTTTGAGCACCACAAGTTTGTGTTTACGGGTACCGTAAATTTTAAATAAAATTTACGGTACCACGGTACCCGTAAACACAAACTTGTGGTGCTCAAAACTACACACACGACATTTTTTTTTTTGATTTTTTTTTTTTTACAAATGTGTTTATACTACATGCATCTACGTTTATGAAAAAAAATTTTGGTCCAACTCACCCCGTACGGTGTAGTTCTCATGGTTCTTACAACTGGAGGTGATTTTCATTTTAGCGGTATATATATATATATATAACCTCCAATATATAGACAACTTTTTAAAGAACAAATTAATTGTGACGTATCCCTCCTGTCAATACCAAGAAGAGCATAAAAGAGCTAACTGCATATTAAGGTAAAAAAGTATTTTGAGTTACAAAAGACCATCAAAGCTCATAAATTCAGATTATCAAATAGAATAAATTCAAACTCAAAATAACCTTTAATAATTAGCATGAAGATCTAAAGTATTGCACACTTTAGAGTATAGTAGCACATGAAACAGAAACATATTAGCGCACGCATAGTGTAACCAAACTTCTATAGGCTATAGAAAACCATCATAGAAACCATCCACCAGAAAGGAAAACACGCTATAAACAACAATCTGTACGTCTGATTGTAATTGAATATTGCTAATCCAACATGGCCTAGTGGTGGAGTGACTTGGGTTCTCCAATGGAGACCCAAGTTCAATTCCCATTAGTGCCACTTTGGTGGCCACCGACACCAGCTTTAAAGCCGGACCGAGGACACTCGAGGTCTCGGGTTCGAAACATGTTTCTTACCCCTCTTTGATGGCTATGGGTATTTACCGCCAGGGATCCTTGTCGGGTGGTGAACTGGGAAGGGAGATCCCTTCCGCGGTTAGGGGTACCGTGCAATTACCCTTTTTTTTAATTCTCCCTTTTGAAACAGTAAAACACACAAATTTTCAATTAAAAGAATGAAATTAAGAGCGATCCTATTTGGAAACTTCATAGTTTCTAACTGAAATCATGAAATTAGAAAATCAATTAACCCAGATCTCCAATTCTGTCTTTTAACATGACAATTAACAATATCTCATCTTGAAAATTCGAAAAGACACCAACTCCGACAAGTCAGAGAATCTGCAACAACAAAGAAGAAAATGAAAAAAATGTATTGCAATAATTGACTACAAAATAAACATTAGAACTAAAAAATGACGAAAAAAATCAAACCCGAGGAAGTGGATTTAAGGACAAAATCAAGCATCAACCGATATGAAGAAATTCTAACAAGAAAATCAGTGGATGAGGAACCGATTCAAGGCTTGAGAGCTCAACCGATTTCAATTAAATGATTTTTATTGCTCCTCTCTCCCTTTATATTACTTTTGTTTGGGAATATAATGGGAAGATGAATGAAGTGAAGATAACGATCAAGTTTCATTCGTCAAACCTAATTAATATCAATCATCTAACCTAATTGATTTCATTAATAATTGCATCCACCGTTTCATTGTCCTCTTCAATTTACATTTGTTTTTGTGGATGGAATCATGGAGATATTGAATGGGGGCAAATTTGGGAGATGTGATGAAAAATTAGGAAAACAAACCATGGGTGTTGATTGGCATCTTAATATGACATATGGAAATTACATTTGTGTACATCTCAAAATGCTTTATATAGTTGTATAGATATAACTTAGTACAAAATTATGACAATATACATACTCGACATAAAATACGTGGACAAGTTGAACATTGGAAAATATGAATAAAATAGAATTGAAAAATGAGTTCCAAAAATCTAACGATATACTTGACAAGAATACATCACGGTGATAAAATCAGAGACTTCGATAGATAAGATGATGACAATACCGAACATTCAGACAAATTACAAATACACACACATATATTGATTGATTGATTGAGAAAAATATATTAACAACCTATTGTGAAGGTATATATGTATAATCTCGGACAAATCATGGAAATATATGTATTTCGATGTCTTTATAGAGATATATATTTTAGAACCAATTACAAAAATATATTATCCGGAAAAATTGAGAAGATGTTAAGAGTGGAATAATAAAAAGAGAAATATATGTATATATCTACATCTACATGCCTACATATATCACACTTAATAAAAATGAGAGTATATGTAGTATACATGTTTATGTATATGTACACATACATAACACATGAATCATTTGGAAAAGTATATATATAAGTAAATATACGTGTAGGTATACAAAGAAGTTAAACGAAGCATCAGTGACAACAAACGGGTTAAGACGAACAAACAAGGATAACGTTAAAAATAGTATTTTAACAATGTATCGGAATTGGAAAATATTTTTGTGTTTAAGGATGAATATATTTTGATTGAACTATCGATGGAATAAACAATATGCCACAAGGGAAAAATTTATATTTTAGACACAAAAATATATTATTTTTAACAAACGAAACAATCATCTTGGACACGAGTTTATACAAGGGGCTAGGCCCCGAACATTATACAAACAAGCATATATGTATAAGTATATACGTATATATGTGATAATATACATATATAGTCATTCGGATTATCACCCACCAACGTGTCTAAACAAATAAGAGTTTTCAAAATGAAAGAAACGATATTAAATCTTAACAAGAAATGGTGAAAGACTAGTACACGAAACAAACGATTAGACCTAATTATCTTAACGAGGTAGGACACATGTAGGACAGAGATGATTCATTGATATCGAGCATTGCTAGCAGTTGCATAGAACACAAGTAGTGAGTTTCAGGGCCCCTCTTTTAATTTTTTTTTTCAAAAATTAGGGGGAGATACATGTTTATACAATGGTATGGTATTTAGGGAATGAAATCAACTAGATCATTATATGTGAATAAGTGGTAGTGCATTTAGTAACCATTAATCACTGAATGAACCGAGGAGCAATTGGATAGATTTACCGAGTCTGGGCAAGCTCCACTCCTGGTCCTCGAGACCCTGTGGGAGTGCTTTTGTGTCCCACTAGTCACGCATCACTAGGATTTAGTGATTCGGTACGACGGAACGAACATTGTCAGGGTTTGATTACTAGCTTATGTCGACACATACGTTAATGTCCTAGCTAAACATTGATTAATCAACGAATTTCATTGACACTATGCATACAGGTTTTAGTCAAAAGTTTATCAAATGTTTTAGAGATTCATTTGTGTCAAGCAAAACTTATGAACTCACCGACATTATGTTGGCGGTTTACTTAACATTTATTTAAGGGAAATGAACGACGTTGCATGGTTTTGGAAGTCAAGGGCTAAGTTTCACACCCTAACCGATGGCGGAAACATCGGGGTGGGAGCACTAAGCGTTCAGATTGCTCACGAGATTCCATAACACTAATAATTTCATTATAGATTAAATAACTTTCATGCGAAGTTTGTCTAAAACATCAACACAACCATAACTATCAAATACAACCACAAAACCATTGTTTCAAATTCTAGATTTAGACTAGGCGAGTTTCTAAGCATCAACCCTAGCTTGTTTTCCATAGTTCTTCCAGCATCTATCAGCCTGCAACATGTATTAAAATAGAGTCAGCACAAAAATGTACCGGCGAGTATACAAGTTTGAATATATAGCATAATAGATTTAAAAGACTCATATCCACAATGTAAATGACAACAAAATAGTTTCAGTCGTGCTAGTGTTCGCAGTCCAAGTGATAGCCCAAGTGTCCCGATGCTTTAGTGTTTTCCCAAGAATTAAGGAAAACTAGAATCCTCCTAACAATACCCCCGAGAATAATGGGGAGGTGCATCTCCTATAGCGCTACTATTGTTAAGGCGGAACTACACACTCTGGATTAAACGTTCACATAGCACAAAGAATCAAGAATCAAGAATCACAAGTTTCACATACACATGGGATAGAGTTTAGATTCAAAAAGTTTCAAGTATCATAGTTTAATAGAATACATGGTGCATCCCAAAGTTTAAAACAAAAAGAGATCGAGTATACTCACAGTGGTTTCTTAACAGATTAACTGTTATTGGATCAAAGGAAGCTCTTTAGGTTTAGCCTGATTAGATTACAACAGATAAGTGTCAGACAGAATAACGAGATTGTGCAAAGTGTCGGATCAGTCACTGGATCGGATGGCTATCTGATCGGATTGCCATTCGATTGATGTGACTGTTATGAGTGAGGGACGAATCGCCATCCGATCGGATGGTCATCCGTTCGGATGGCCACTCGATCGAATGGTCATTCGATCCAAGTGTCAAGATTCCAGGTGTTCAAGTTTCTGAAAAAGTTCTAAGTGTTGAAAGATTCCAAGACACCTTGTCATCTCGATCGGATGAGAGTTCGCTCGGATGGCTATCCAATCGGATTGCCATTCGACAATCAAGAATTCAAAGTTTCAAAGTTTTGAAGCTTAAGAGGCAATGTCACCTGATCGGATGGCTATCCGATCGGATTGCCATTTGATCAAGTTGTCCTTGTTCCGTTCACAACCTTGTAAAGTTTTCTAAGTTTCTGGTTTTGACGGTGATGACACGGTATGTCTTAAGACAACGGTAAAAACATCAATGTTCAACTGGTCTGATCGGATGGGAATCACCCTAGTCCGATCAGTTGCCTGTTCATGACGGTGCTTATGTCGGAATTCGTACTCTGGTCATCTCCACCGGCAACAATCCATTTCCAAGCCGACTCAAGACTAATCATAAAGTCTTCAGTCCGTTCAGATCCGGATTCCACCGTTTTAAGAATCAAAGATGAAGGAGATAAACATAAGTTTTTAGCTGAAAAAGTCTAGATATAGTGAAGATTCGGTGTAAAATGCATGAAATTCCTTAGATCTGAGCTAGATCTTGAACGGAATGACATCACTCAATAGTTTGTACAAATTGCCATGATGACGTCACCCTCAAGAGTTCAAATCTTAGAGATTTCACGGTGAAAAATGAGATTTCAAGGGAGAATCTCGTAAAGAATAGTGTATAGATCAAAGATATACAAGAATCTAGTGTAAAACGTACCAAAATCACCGAGAAATGGAAGGAAGTGGGAGTGCGTGCGTCTGGTTTGAAGGAGGCTGTCACATCAGTGAGAAATGATGTGACAGCTCCTATTTATAGTGTGTGAGAGGAGTGTGAGGCGGTGTGTAGCGGATCGGATGGCAGGTCGGTCGAATGGCCATCCGATCAGTTGGTTATCTGATCAGATGGTCATCCGATCGGATTGTCATTCGGTCAATCCCATCCTTTCCGTTTCACCATCTTTGATTCGTTTTGCGAGCTAGATTAAGCGTTGTGTTGCGTATTATTGGACAATAGAATCACATAACTACATTATCACATTAGGTTCAAAGTTTCATAGTCTCTGCCAGTCACAAAATTCCAGTCTCTCGTTCAACGAAGTCTTAAGTTTCACGAGTCGCAAAGTCAAGCACCAAAGTATCAAGAGTCGAGAATCTATATTCCAAGTATCAAGAATCATAGTTTCCAAGTATCAAGAATCATAGAATCATAGCATTAAGTCTCAAGAATCGTAGTATTATGAATCAAGAGTCTAGATTCAAGCATCACTAGCATCAAAAGTGTCAAGTATTACATAGTTTAGGGGCTAAAATTGACAAAAGCCAAAAGTCTAGGGACGCAGGCGTTACAGTCTCCCCTCCTTTAGGAGATTTCATCCCCAATATCTAGGAAGAAGACTGCTCGAAGAGCTGCGGATACTTGGTCTTCATCTCACCTTTAATTCCCAAGTGAATTCGGCGCCACGCTTTCCTTCCCATCGAACCTTGACTATGGGAATTTTGTTGTGCCTCAGTCGCTTGACACCTTGATCCATGATTTCGACTGGTTTCTCCACAAAGTGTACGGCTTCATCTATTCGCAACTCTTCAAGGGGAACATGTAGTTCCTCGTCGGCTAGGCATTTACGTAAGTTAGACATGTAGAACACTGGATGCACATTGTTTAGTTCTTGTGGCAAGTCGAGTCTGTACGCCATCTTGCCAATCCTTTCGAGTATCGTGAAAGGACCCACATAGCGAGGAGCGAGCTTTCCCTTCATACCAAAACAAACTACTCCCTTCCAGGGAGATACCTTGAGGAGAACTCAGTCACCAACATCAAATTCCAGAGGCTTGCACCTCTTATCAGCATAGCTCTTTTGTCTGCTCCTAGCCTTGATCAAGTTATCACGGATCTGAAGAATCTTATGCGTCGTTTCTTGAATGATTTTAGGGCCAGTAAACTGCTTGTCACCAATCTCATGCCAGCTGAGATGAGATCGATACTTGCGGCCATACAAAGCTTCGAAAGGAGCCATCTGAATACTGGAATGATAGCTATTGTTGTACGAGAACTCAATCAATGGTAAATGTACATCCCAGTTACCACCAAAGTCGATGACACAAGAACGGAGCATATCCTCTAGGGTTTGAATAGTACGCTCAGTCTGTCCATCCGTTTGAGGATGAAAGGCCGTGCTAAGATTCAAATGAGAACCCATAGCGGATTGAAAGGTTTGCCAAAGACGTGAAGTAAAACGACCATCACGGTCCGAGATTATGTCAAGAGGTATGCCATAACGACATATAATCTCATCAATATAGATTCGAGTAAGTTTCTCCACTTTATAATCTTCACGAATAGGAAGAAAGTGGGCTAATTTGGTCAAACGATCCATGATCACCCAGATACTATCATGACCAGCAGACGTACGGGGTAGTTTAGTAATAAAGTCCATAGCGATGCTATCCCATTTCCAAACAGGGATTTCGGTTGTTCTAAGAGTCCAGAAGGACGCTGATGTTCAGCCTTTACCTTCGTGCAAGTAAGGCATTTCGAGACATAGGCAGCAATGTCCTTCTTCATCCCAGGCCACCAATAAGTCATATGCAGGTCATGGTACATCTTATCGGCACCTGGATGAATAGAGTAACGAGACTTATGAACCTCATTCATAATGAGTTCACGGAGGTTACTGCGGTCTGGCACCCAGATGCGATTGAGATAGTATTGAAGTCCATCAGATTTAGTTTCGAGTTGATCCACATTAGCACCTTGAATTTCCACAAATAGATTACCCTCATTAGCTGACGAATACTGAGCTTCCCGAATACACACATGGAGATCACTAGAGATACGAATAGCATTGATATGAGTTTTACGACAAAGGGCGTCGGCCACTACATTCGCCTTGCCAGGATGATAGCGAATTTCGCAGTCGTAGTCGTTAAGCAATTCCACCCAACGTCTCTGTCGCATGTTCAGTTCCTTTTGGTCAAAGATATGTTGAAGGCTCTTATGGTCGGTGAAGACCACACACCTAGTACCATACAGGTAGTGTCGCCAGATCTTTAACGCAAATACAACTGCACCAAGCTCCAGATCGTGAGTAGTATAGTTCTTCTCATGCACTTTGAGTTGACGGGAGGCATAAGCAATAACCTTGTCCCACTGCATGAGCACACAGCCCAAGCCACGGTTCGAGGCATCACAATATACCATGAAGTCGTCATTCCCATCGAGTAGAGTAAGTACAGGAGCGTTACACAAAAGGGACTTAAGAGTCTGTTGAGATCTAGGGGCCATCATGATTGTGTTTGTTTGCATAAAACGAATAAGAGCAGCGGAAATGAGTAGCAAACTTTGTAAACATAATCAAAGGAAAATACAGATTGATAAACAATTGCTATTTCATTGAGTTAAAAGATTTACAATAGAAGGCAAATGATTACAGCAAGCTTACAATCTAAACTCCCCCTCAGCCTGATACACCATAGTTGGTTGCACAAGATGAAAGGATGAATTGAGGAGAAGAACTCACTCAAAACGATCAAGTATAACAGTACAGAATACTGTCATATTTATAGGCAAACCAAACTACTGATCTACCTCAACTGACGTCACCATGATAGTGACATCTAACGACCTAACGAACTACAAATACTGTTCTATACAAACTACTGACATGTACCATCTGATAAGTAATAAAATGTAAAGCTAATGAAACTACTGCTTCACGTTCCACTGTTGTAGCCTTAGCACAGATGTTGAGTCTTCAGTGCTTTCCTCAAAGGTGATCAGTCTTTGGGAGGGCAGTGCTTGAGTCTTCAGCAGTACTTAAGAAACAGCAGTAGATAGAGCAGCAGAGTTTGTCTTCAGCAGTTGTTAAGTAATCATCAGAGTTTGGTTTGTCAGTTGTTGTAGTTGAGCAGCACTTTAAGATCCATCAGCTGTTAGATAACCACTGTCAAGGTGAGAGCATAGGATAAACTGCTGCTTATTGATGGTCCACTGATGAGATCCGTTTTTGGCTTTTCATTATCTATTCCTCTAGGGTTCAATCCCAACAATCTCCCCCTGGAGCAGATAATGCCAAAACCCTTCCTTATTCAGGACCTTTATTACTCATCAAGAGTGCCTTAGCTTGTTCTTTGAATTCAGCTTCAAAATTCTTTGCACTCTGGTCATCCTCATCCCTGCACAGTGAAAGTTCAAGGAGATCCTGCAAATCTTCCACACTTAGGCCAAGTGCTTCTTTCCTTGATATATACTTCACCTCACCATTGGCTCTGACCAAGGTCAATACGTGGGTCTTTTGATCAGACATCCACTTTAGTATTTTAAAGCCTAATGGGTTTCTTGGGAGAGATTTATCTTCTGATGAGTTGAGGGATAATGGCCTTGAAAACACATGCAAACTTTCAGACATTCTTTTGAAAGCTTCTTCAATGACTTTGTTTGCTGCAGCTATGTCTTCTGCAGTTTCTTGTCCAGTAAGCTCTTGTTTCTCCTTTTCTATCATGTTTGTTGCAATGTTTGAGGATGCAGGACTGTTTAATACCTTCTTAAAAAGGTTTTGAATTCTTGCTGAGCTATCCTCTTTTAGACCCATTTTCATGATGGTGTCTTTGAGATACTCTGCTTCTTTTTCTTTGACCTCCTTGTCAGACAGCTGTTTACCTTCTTCTTGGTTTGTCACAAGAGTAAGGTTGTCTGCTGATTTTAGCATTGTTTTAAGGCTTTCAATTTGTTGTTCCAACTTCACCATTTGTTCTCTCTTCTTCCTTTTCTTCAGCCTCTCATAGGCTTCATCAGTTTGCTGCCTAGACCATTTTGATATGGCTTCAGCAGTATCCACCTTAGCATCCACTAGTTCCTTTTTCTTTCCTTTATATTCAGCAGTGAGATCAGCAATAAGCCTTTTGTATTTACTCCGGTTTGGAGCATTTTTCTTCTTTGAAGGATCATTCTTGATTTTTTGGATCCTTTCAGCCTCATGCTTTAAAGCTACTAAAGGCCATTCTTTAAACTGGGATTCTTCAGCAGGGTAGAACTTTTCTTTCATGATGAAGACTAGAAGTTGTTCACTCAATTTCTTCTTTTGATCAGCCTTTTCTTTGTCTAGCTCTTGTGCATATTCTTCCATCTGCTTAACCTTTGCAAGGTAGAACTCCAATCTATTAGCAATGCCTTCTTCGCTTAGCCTTTCTTTTTCACTGTCAACCTTAGCTTTAACTTTAGCTTGCCTAGCCTTTATCTTGAGATAATCAGTTATATCTTCTGGAGCGATATAGCCTATTAGTGAGGAGAATTTTCTTTTTGATGGATCTGTTTCTGTATAAAACTGCCTCATTTCATTTTTAATGGCTTCAAGCTCCAGTGGATACTTTTCAGCATTCGGATCATGTATCCCTTCATCGGCAGTGATTGGCTTTCTTTTTCTGCTAAAGAGCTTTCGTTGAGATATAGGAAAGGATAGAGCAGTGGTGGATGGTTGACTCACAACTGTTGAAACATCTGGTGTCTCAACTACTGTTGTCATTACAACTGCTGATGTGTCAGCAGATGTCTTCTGCTTTTGAGCAGGGGATGGAAGATGTGATGGTGGTGGTGACTCATCATCAGGAATGAAAACCCTTCTCCTTTTTAATGGAGGGGAGGCTGGTGATCTATTGGGTGGATCATTGGTTTCAGACTGTGACTGACTGACAGTGGTTGAAACAACTGGTGTTTCAACCACTGTTGTCATTACAACAGATGTTGTAACATCTGCTGTCTTCTACTTTATGGCAGGAGGCAGTGGTGGTGATGAAGATGATGATAGTGGTGGTTTTTGTGTTATAGACACAGATGATGATGGTGGTGGAGCAGTAGTTGTGATGGTGTGTGTTGAAACAGTAGTTGTGTGTGTTGGAGGTGTGTGTGTTGATGTAATGGCAGCTGTTTGGCTACTGACAGCAGTTTTTGTAACTGCTGTTGTATCAGCTGTTGAAGTTTTTGAGGTTTTGGGTTTTTCTGGTTCACTATATATCCCATCTTCTATACCTTTCTTTTTCAGCTTGGTTTATCCCCCTTTTTGGCATTATCTGCCAGGGGTGTATCCATGAAGAAAATGGTAGATGGACCTTTCTCACTCTGAGCAGTCTTTTGTATGCTAGCTTTTATAGCCTTGATGTCTGCTTGAGTGTCTTTGAACCGAGATTCCACCATGTTGGTCAGCATTTGTACTTGATTAGCATGCTTTTTAGCAGCCATTTGTTGTTGTCGTTCAAGCATGGGCTAGAAGATATTCCAAAGCTCATTTGCAGCAAATGCTTGTGGTGCTGGTGCTTGAGCAGGAGGAACAGTTGATTGGGCTTTTTGAGCTTCTAACAGCTGCTGCACCATATCTTTTATTTTGGCAACAGAAGATTCTAGATTTTCAACTCTGGCCGTCAATTCATTGTATTTTGAATCATCACCTGAATTAACAGGATCATCTGAATCCCCACCAGCAGTGGTTGTATCAATGTGTGACTTAGGAGCTGTAGCCCAAAAGTCATCCATTGATGCCCCTTTTTCTTGGTACTGGGGACTTCTTTCTTCAGCACTCGATAATCCTTTGATGTTACCAGTGGTTAAAGATAACTCACTGGTGGTTACCGATGTTGCCATGGAAGAAATTGCCTTCAAGGGAGTCTTAGTTATGTAACGACTGTCCAACTGAAGATCTGTTGATCCATCAGTTGTAGTTGCTGCTCCACTTGAACTACCACCGAGAGTTACTTGTAACTCAGGGGGTGTAACCTCCTCAGCTGTTGCTGGGTTAGCAGAGGCATGAGCATCAGACCCAGTCACTTGTGGAGGTATGCTCTCAGTAATAGGTGACAGAGAGGAACTGGTTTGTGTCTGTGCCATATCAACTGCATGCAACAGGGGTATTATTGATTGTGGTAATATGATTGGTGAGGGTATGGGTGTTGAAAGAGACATGTCCTTGGGATCAGGACTGTGGAAGATGGATCCGAGTGGATACAGAGCTTCATAATTTGGTGTCCCTGTGCTTACAACCTGATCCTTTTGTGAGGATGCAGGAGGAGTTTTAGGCTGGGGTTGAGATCTTTCTTCCATCTGCTGTGAGGAAGTAGCAGCAGTGGTTTCTTGTGACTTTTGAGTTGTCACTGGCATTGACTCTGGGATCTCATCTTCCAGAGTTGCCTTTGGTGTGGGTTTGGTGGGTTTTCTGGATGTTTTTCTTTTGGTCTTTTTGGTGGCAGGTGTTGGTTTCAAAGCAGTGGGTGTGCTACTTTGATCACCTGGAGCAGTGGGCTCAGCAGTGGTTGCTTGAGGATCAGTAGCAGTTTCTAAAACCTGCTCAGCCTCCTTTGTTTTTAATTTTATGGGTGCCATCATTCTCGAAAAGGTTTCTATTGTTAAACAGTTTATTTTGAATGAGACACCTTGTTTGGGCAATTCTGTATCTTTCTCAACAAATTTTTGTTCAAAATAGTAGCTTAGAAATCTTGGAAAGAGCAGAAATGCTTTATTATCAACGTTCTTTACCAAGTCATCAAATATTACTTGGGAGTAGTTATAGTTTTTATCATTTAAAATTGCATACCCCAAGCATTGGATTTTTGTTGGTATCTCATTAAAAGACGTTGTTTTATTAGAAACACACATGAGCAGTGTGTGGAATAAAAATCTGGGTGCAGAAGGGAAGTAACCCTTTTGTAGGGTATCACTATTTGGTTGTTCTGCATAGCCCCTGTTCATGAAATCCTTTACCAACTCGTCTTTTGTAAATGAGGTTTTTCCATTTAAATCATCGAGTTTAAAGGTTTCAGAGATGGATTTTGGTGAGATGTTTACCTTCTTACCCTGTATCGAGAAGTTGATGGCGGCGATGATGTCTCCTTGTTTTTCAAGGGTGGCATTTTTCCAGAACTTTCTCTGGGTATCAAGGTAAATAGGAGCGTCTGCTATTATCAAATTTTTGTACTTTGATGCAGAAAGGATGTCAAGGATGGAGTCGAAAGTGTGGTTATCGGTAGGTTTTGTGAGTATACGTACATAGTTGTGTGGAGCTTTGTAGCGAATCTCCGGTGTTTCAGCGGCCATTTGAGTGGCATCTGCTGTTGTGGAGGAAGATGATGGTTTTGATTTTGGTTTCGATTTTGGTTTCGTGATTTTGGATGAAGAAGATCGAAGAGGTTTTTGGAGTTATGAGAGGGAAACTGCTATGAGAAGAGAACTTTTGGAATTCAATTCGACAGTAAAACCCTGTTTGGATTTAATCAGGGTTTTATTTAGGGAAAAAATGATTGCTGATGTGGCAGCGGTTATTTTTGATCTGAAGGCTAAAAACAGACCACGTGTCAAACATCTGATGGAATGGTAAATAATGGAGGACAGTTGTTTTGATAACTACTGATGGATCAAGTATCAGTAGTTACAAAGGTAATAAAATGAAACAGTGGATGTAACAAAGATTTTAAACATCAGTGTTTTGGAGAACAGAGGTTGACACTTTAGCAGTGGACAGACTTTAGTGAGCAGATGTTAAGGCATAACAGCACTTTAGAAACAACAGTGGTAGAAGATAAATTGGTTCAAACAACTGATAGTGCACCAGTATCTCAACTTTTGACAAACAATGTTAGCATCTGCTTGTTCAGATGTAGAAAATGATTTGTTCTTGTAAAAGCACAATCTCTTGTCTATCATCTGTTGAGTACCAGAGATGCTATTCTTAACAAAATACATTTTAGATGTATAATATCAAGATTAAATTGTCAGCAGTTATCTTCAGAAATTTTGTTCAAGGTTTTGCTACCTGTCTATTTTCTAGACAGTGGTTTAGCATTCCAGATGATGAAGACATTTCTACATGAGCTGCTCATTTTGTGTCTAATTACATGAACTAGATCATGAGTATCTCAGTAGTCTAAATCAATTTGCAATCAATTTATGATCTGTGAAAATTAAACTTGATCTTAACATGACCTTGATATGTGTGTCATTTCCTTTTGACCAGATTTAAGAATAGTAATTTCACACAAAAATAAGGAAATTACATCCTGACCAGAGATGAACTTTTACTATCAAAAAATGAGTAAAAGTACACAATATATCATATAAAAATGAATTATATCTGGCTTTATTTAGAGAAAACACCTTAAGAAAAATTAAAGAAAGTTTTGAAAATAATCAAAAGGATCTGACGATTTTCCAGTAAATTCATGATCATATTATTCTCAAGTTATTTTGACCATTGTTTTGGGGTCATTTACTTGTCAATTGATTGAAAATTTCTTTTAAGCATAATCACTGGAGATGCCATTGTTACCAGAACAATTTCTGCATTGATGAATGCACACAGTTGCGTGATGATGACCACTGATGATCTAACTTTTAAATCTCAAAAGTGTTTTATGATTATACTCTTTTGCTTTTGATTTCAAAAGTTTTTGAGATAGCTACACTTTGAGATTTGTTCATTTTTCTTTTCCCTTTTTACCTTTTTTATTCATATGTTCAGAAATGCTCATTAGGAGATCATATTTTGAACATACTTTGTCCATAATCACTTTGAAGCAATGTTTTGAGAGATCTGACCATTATTTGATCATGCTTAGATCTCACATTTACCTATGATTAGGACAGTTTTGACACCTTATTTTCTCAATGTGTTTTGGACAAAGTTGATTTGGTCCTTTTGAAGGATACTCAACTTGCCTTTGAGCACATGAGAGATTTTGCCTAAAGTTTTATTTCCCCCTTTTCTATGTCAGCAGTATTCTAGTGTTTCGGATGAACACAAGTTTTGCTAAACAAAGGTACATACTTTAGTGTTTATTGAAAACATCACAAATATCGAAACAACAATTGAAATCAATTTTGAAAACATCGAACAATCCCACAATTTATCAGATATTTTACGGATCTGAAAACTATGAGTGACATATGCATGAAAACACTTGTTGTGTGAGATTTGTGTGTCATATGACATCTTGGTTGATTTACAGAGTTTCTAAATAACCACTTTGACCGTGATTTACTCTTACTCTGTTTTTTTTTTTTAACTGAATGCAACCAACCTTTAGTATCAATAACTTTTGAGCTGAACTGTTATGTCAAATTGATTGTTAGATCGAATTTGATTGTCCAAGCTCTGATACCAATTGTTGGGATCTAGGGGCCATCATGATTGTGTTTGTTTGCATAAAACGAATAAGAGCAGCGGAAATGAGTAGCAAACTTTGTAAACATAATCAAAGGAAAATATAGATTGATAAACAATTGCTATTTCATTGAGTCAAAAGATTTACAATATAAGGCAAATGATTACAGCAAGCTTACAATCTAAACTCCCCCTCAGCCTGATACACCAGAGTTGGTTGCACAAGATGAAAGGATGAATTGAGGAGAAGAACTCACTCAAAACGATCAAGTATAACAGTGCAGAATACTGTCATATTTATAGGCAAACCAAACTACTGATCTACCTCAGCTGACGTCACCATGATAGTGACATCTAACGACCTAACAAACTACAAATACTGTTCTATACAAACTACTGACATGTACCATCTGATAAGTAATAAAATGTAAAGCTAAGGAAACTACTGCTTCACGTTCCACTGTTGTAGCCTTAGCACAGATGTTGAGTCTTCAGTGCTTTCCTCAAAGGTGATCAGTCTTTGGGAGGGCAGTGCTTGAGTCTTCAGCAGTACTTAAGAAACAGCAGTAGATAGAGCAGCAGAGTTTGTCTTCAGCAGTTGTTAAGTAATCATCAGAGTTTGGTTTGTCAGTTGTTGTAGTTGAGCAGCACTTTAAGATCCATCAGCTGTTAGATAACCACTGTCAAGGGGAGAGCATAGGATAAACTGCTGCTTATTGATGGTCCACTGATGAGATCCGGTTTTGGCTTTTCATTATCTGTTCCTCTGTTAGGGTTCAATCCCAACAGAGTCTGAAAAGATTCCTCTTGCTTGGGACCCCAAGCAAAAGGTTTCTCTTTTTGCGTCAACGAAGTGAGAGGAACGATGATCTTAGAAATGTCCGAGACGAATCGACGGTAGTAACCCACCAATCCTAGAAAAGAACGAATCTCAGATGTGGACTTAGGCATACTCCAATTCTTCACAGCTTCGATTTTAGAAGGGCTGACATGAATACCTTGCTTACTAATGACATGACCAAGAAATTTCACTTCATCAATCCAAAATTCACACATAGAAAATTTAGCATACAAGCGTTCACCACGTAAAAGTTCAAGCATCAAGCGTACATGACGAGCATGATCATCTTTTGATTTCGAGTAAATGAGAATATCATCAATAAAGACTATCACAAAACGATCCAAATAGGGTTTACAAACACGATTCATGAGGTCCATGAACACAGTGGGTGTGTTGGTCAATCCAAAAGGCATGACCACGAACTCGTAGTGCCCATAACGAGTATGACAAGCAGTTTTGGGTACATCATCCTCGAGTACACGAAGCTGATGATAGCCAGAACGAAGGTCAATCTTCGAGAAACAGGACGCACCTTATAGTTGGTCGAATAAATCGTCAATACGAGGTAGAGGACAATGATTCTTAACTGTAAGCTTATTAAGTTCACGGTAGTCGATACACATACGAAACGAATCATCCCTCTTCTTGACAAATAGCACGGGAGCACCCCATGGAGAGGTACTTGGACGAATGAATCCCTTGTCGAGTAGTTCTTGAAGCTGACTAGATAACTCTTACATTTCGGAAAGTGCAAGTCGATAAGGAGCCCTGGTGACAGGAGTTGCACCAGGTATGAGATCGATACGAAAATCAATGGATCTAGGAGGAGGAAGACCAGGAAGATCTCCAGGAAAGACATCAGGGAAATCACACACTACTGGAACGTCGCTTATGTCATTCCTCTTGCCCTTTTGTTCCACCACGTGGGCCAAGAAAGCAAAGTTATATTTACGTAAGCATTTGTTCGCCTGAGTGCATGACATCAACTTCAGTCCTTTTAAAGGTCGGTCTCCATAGACATGCAAAATATCACCGAACAGAAGAGGTAGACGAACAAACTTCTCGTGACAAGCAATCTCGGCATGATTCTTACACAACCAATCCATTCCGATAATGACATCAAAACTACCCAATTGCATGGGTATTAGATCAATAGTAAACACGTGGTCGTTAAGAGTCAAGGAACAACCATAGAGAATAGAATCAACTAGAATAGACTTCCCATTGGAAATCTCCACCGAAAACGACTTAGGTAACATAGAGCGTGCACAATTTAACAAAGATTCAAATTCAACGGACACAAAGCTTCTGTCAGCACCAGTATCAAATAGAATCGAAGCATAAAGGTTATTCACAAGAAACGTACCATTTACGACATCATTGTCGTTATGAGTCTGATTAACGTTAAGATTGAACGCTCGTCCACGAGCGGCTGGCTGTTGGTCCTGGTTCAGCTGAGGACACTGATTACGGAGGTGAGTAGTATCTCCACACTTGTAGCATGCACGAACAGCATTGACTAGCCTAGGATTCTGTTGAGGAGCTGGGAGAGCTAGTAGGGCTGTTTGAGCTGGGGTGTAACATTTGTGCTCGAAATCATTACGAACAGTTCAATCAACAATAAAACAATGTTATTTGATCCCAATGTTTGTTTGATTGTGTTTTACATTTTTCATGTTTTGACTTTTGTTCGATTTTAAACTCTACATCGCTTTCTGGAGAATTATACGCAAAATGGTGCGTAAACGTACTTAGTTTAAAGCGACAAATACTCCGGGACATCAACATATACTCAACATACCTTAAATAACATTTACATAACTTAGAAATAAGTTTTGAAGGCTTTGGTATGGCAAAAACAAGTTAATTCGCTTACATGGACTAAACTTGACAAGCTGCGAAAGTATGCCAATTTGAACTGTAACAAACATTCCGGAACATGTCCATAAGTTAAACATACCATAAATATCCTTTACATAGCTTAGAAATAGGCTTTGAGGGGTTTGGTATGCTAAAACAAACTTTTGGATCATTTAGGGGCTAAAAGTGTCAAAAAGTGCACAAGTTTGCACTTTCACGCATAACTTACGTTCTGAATACATCCGGACATCCAAAAATTTATGTAAGCATCCTTATATTATGCCTTAGTGTTTGGCATGAGAAAAATCCATTCGTCACGTCATTTGGATCGTCTTTCGCGCTTATGCGCATTCCGTCATAAATAACCGAACATCGCGCTCGTACGGCCAAACGAACCAACATCCACATATTTTTGGGCATGTTTCATGTCCACAATGTTTAGGCATCATTTTAGGGCCCTAAAGTTGGCTTTACGGGACTTAGAAGTGTCGGAAATGGCTTAAATACGCAACAGGGACTAAAACTGTAATTACTGAAAGTTTGTGCGGATCAGACAGGGCCAGGCGGCCCGCCTGGGTTTTGTGTGCTTTCTAACGTGGGTCGCATCAGAAAACAGACCAGATTCAATGATTCTGATCCACTTGCATTGGCCTTTCGATCACCCAAAGGGCAACGACACGTGTCAAATTCCTATGGTGGGGGCAAAATAAGGCACCACAACTTTGCGACAAGTGTACGGCTTTGATCGTGGCACGATATTCAAGAAACGATCATAACGGTCTTGCTTTTACTATAAATACCCCCCCCCCCCATTGGTTAAAAACCCACAAAATCTGATCTAAAGCTCTAAGTTGAGGCCTTTGCTTCATACCTGAGCTCCTGGATCGAGATTAGCTTTCGGGGACCCTTTGTAAGTGTTTTTTCGTTCTTTTATTCGCTTTTCGAGTCCGAAAGTCAGCGTTTTGTTTGACTTTCTTCGTTAACCAGCCTATGGTCAACGCGAAGTTCGTTGGAACTTCATAACGTGAGCGTGATCACGATAGTTATAGTCCATGGCGACTATACCTACTGATTACCACGTTATCTAGGCTGAGTGACGAGTCGTAGTTTCGGCCAAAATGCGCATTCTTGCGTATTTTGTAACCAAACTACTCGTGAGCATCAAAGCCGTTTGTTTTGATGCCAAACCTGTTTTCTAAGCTTAGTTAAGCATGTTCTAACATGCTTAGCTCGTCACTTTTAGTATAGTGCTTATATAGGGTCGTTAGGTAAGCGATCTAAACCATCGCTTATACTTTCAAACCCGACCCATTTGGTCGATCGTTAGGATCCAACCAAACACATTAGGTGACCATAGCTATAACCTTCCGAGGTTATACCTTATGGCCACGATGTTAGGCGTTCCAAACGCGTTCTACGCGAACGACGCGTTAAGGTAGCATAAGCTACCTAAACGCGTCGTAATGGGTCGTAAGCACTTAGGTTTGGTTTCATTTTAGTATGTAGGCTTTGTTAAACCATATTACACGAGTCTCCATACTCGTTTGGTTTACGAACCCGCATACTATCCGATCCTTCCGACTTTGGTCCGGTATATTAATATAGCTACCTATTAGGTGCCGTTTGATATTCCGTGATCTCTAGCATTATTTGGTTATACAAGAACTGCAAAGCAACCTCAGGTGAGTACATAGAACCCCATCTTTTACTGTTTTCCAAACTGTTTCAGGGTGAAACACATGTGCCTACTTGTTACTTTCATGCTTTCCATGTTTTCACATCATATACCGGCTATGTTCGTTAGTACATTATAGTACATGATTTCATTACATTTCATGCTATGTATGCCCATTGTGTGCGTACTTAGTACATTGTTTTACATTACATTTCTGCTATGTATGTTGACTGAGCATGCTAGTACATTGATTTACATGACTTTTATGCTATGTATGCCCATTGTGTGCGTACTTAGTACATCATTTTACACTACATTTTATGCTATGTATGCCCATTGTGTGCGTACGTAGTATAATTATTCATCACATGCCTACATTTTGGTATGACATTTGGTTTGTTTAACATGGAACAATACATTCATTAACATTAGCTACGCCATTCATTAGTAGGTAGTGGTACCATAGGAATTGACAACTCCCGTTCCTGAAATCCTGGGTTTGATTGGATTGGAAGGAATGACCGAATTCGATATACATAACCTAGATAAACCTTTAATTTGTTTAAGGGTTCATCGCCACAGTCTCAAGGCTTGGATATATGCATTTTCTCAATACCGCATAAATGTTTGTATCAGTATGGCATGCATTGTTCCACAAAACATAACGTTGATTTAAACCATGTTTTACTTCAATACCTTGTTTTGTGCATTTTACATATGGTTTAGTTGATACATCTCACTTACCATACAAGATATAATTTGGGTACACATTACATGATCTACATTGAACATAAACATTTTGACATTGATATACATACTTGGTGGTTTACATTGAACATAGACATTTTGACATGGTTTACACAATAACACTTGACAATTGGTTTATACATGAACAATTTACATGGTGGTTGGTTTGGGTAAATGGTTTGAGTAACGTGGCGTATGTAATATGGTACAAACATGGTGGATATGCCGCTGGTACTTCCTATATATAAATGCTTGTATAATATTACATATCCTAGCGTTATCTAAATCATTTCAGTTTAGACATATTACGTTTTACACAAATAACATATTCTTCACAAGACATTATTTTTACAAACAACTTATCTTATACAAATTCATTTTACTAGGTTATACATTTAACCTTACACTTTATTTATACGTATCATCTGAACTTATCGTTCTTCAAACGATTTACAAAACAAAACAATTTACAAGGTTCATGACTGACTGTTATTAAACGTTTTCTTTAAACTCAAGTCATGAATCCCATTTTCACAAAACCTATGTATCTCACAGGCATATTTATGCTGACGTACCTACTTTCACATGTGTTTTCAGGAGCTATCGTGTAGGATGACAATGGTGACACTAGGGCGGACCTGTGCCTTAGAGACTAAAAATGAAGATAGACTAGTTTAATTATGTCACGAACTCTTTGTTTTCCTGTTTAAGACAATGTATTACGCTTGTTTAATAAATAAAATGTAGCTTTGATTTCCATGGTTATGAAACAATTAATTCTGTCCCAGCACTCCCCGGCGTTTCCGCCGCGGTTGCATGTTGTACGCGGCCGGGGTGTGACAGAAGAGTTGGTATCAGAGCCAATGGTTATAGGGAATTAGGTTATTAGTAGTGCTTTGACCTAGACTATAAATTTCTAGGACCCTAACACAAGTTATCTTGTGTTTAGCTTTTAAAACATGCACTTCACCTATCCTTAGGTGATAACCACAACGGGAACTTCGATTCCGAATCCGCTTTGAAAATTAATCATCTGTTCTAGGATGATTGATTACTAGGTTTTGAACCCTCTGTTATAAGGTTTTGAACCCCTTTGAATTTTCAAAAGTCTCGTCAAAGTTTTGGGTTTTAATAGTGTGAACACGTGCGAACTGGAAGAGTGAATGCCTGTACCCTGAATTTTCTGTCTAAGGCTAGAGTGTTCGTACAAATCCACATAATCGGACCAGTCACTCTTACCTGGGAACTCTTGGGGTGAGTGTTCACATATAGGCGAACATGTCTTCGCGATACATTATTTTTGACCCGTTTACTTTGATTAGACATTGTGTGTCGCTTGTTTGCTTAGCGATGCATAACCACCATCTTTGCTTTTTGTTGATTTTGTTTCATCTTGTTCTCTTCATCCAATCGTCTCACTCGTTTCCTTTCATGTTTTCCTCTTTTAGAATGCCTCCTCGACGCGAAAGCAAGATAGCGACTGCCGAGCTGGCAGAAATAATTGCACAGCAAATGGCTGCTCAATTCCCAAATCTCTTTGCTCAATGGAATCAAGCCAACAACAACAACAATGCTCCATGCAATTTCAAGAATTTTAACTCGGCTAAACCACTCAAGTTTAGTGGTTCTGAGGGAGCAACCGGGCTTCTTCAATGGTTCGAGAGCATTGAGAATACTTTTCGCCACGTTCAGTGTCCGGATAATCGCAAGGTCGAGTTTTCTTCGAGCGTGTTTCAAAAGAGGGCTCTTACATGGTGGAATGGGGTAATGAGAGACCGTGGTGCAGAATTTGCTCTAGCACAGACGTGGGCTGAACTAAGAGCTCTTATGATGAGGGAGTTTTGTCCTCGTCATGAACAACGAGCGTTGGAGAAAGAGTTTGATGATTTGAAACAAGATAGTGGCGAGCACAGGGCATATACTGATAGGTTTGAGGAGTTGAGTCTGCTTTGCCCGACTATGGTCGCCCCACTCGACAAGGCTATCGAAAGGTACATCGACGGCCTGCCTGACTCGGTATAAGACATTATTACTGGTAGCAACCCTACCACACTCCGTCAGGCAATCGAGTTATCAGCGACACTGACTGAGTCGCAGATTCGAAAGAATAAATTACACAGGAAGGGTGACAAGGGCAAGAAACAGTCATCTGACAAGGAAGATAGCAAGAAAGGTCAAAACAAGAATGGAAAGGATTCTGGTTCATCAAAAAGGGCAAAGAAGCGTAAGGCTTCCCAAAACTATGTTGTCACTGCCCAAGCTAACCAGGCAGCTCCCAACCAAACCGCACAGCCTCCAGCAAAGAAGCCCTATTCAGGAAGTGCACCTTTGTGCAATCGATGCAACAGTCACCATCAGCTGCAATATCAGTGTCGTTTCTGTACTAACTGTGGGAAGTCAGGTCATCTTGCCGATGTTTGTCGGTTTGCTCAAAATCGCGCAGTTCAGAACCCTGCTCAACAAGTTGCTCAGCCTCCTGCTCAGCAACAGGGTCAAGCTGCACGACCACAATACCAACCAGGTGCTTGTTATAACTGTGGGGATCTGACCCATTACAGAAACCGGTGCCCAAGACTAGCCAACCAGAACCAGAATGCAAACCAGAATCAGGCTCAGGCTCGAGGGCGAGTCTTCAACATGAATGCTCAAGAGGCACAAGCAGACAATGAAGTGGTGAACGGTACGTTCTTTATTAATAATCAGCCTGCATCTCTTCTTTTTGATTCGGGTGCCGACAAGAGTTTTGTGTCATTGTCTTTTGAGCCAATGCTTCGCGTGTCTAGAACGAAACTAGGTAAACCATTGACAGTAGAGGTTGCCAATGGTGAACCCATTGTTCTTAATTCTGTTCTACGCAACTGCCAGTTGAACCTTAACGACCATATTTTCCTATTGACCTCACGCCAATGCAACTTGGAAGCTTCGACGTTATAGTGAGTATGGATTGGTTATCTAAGCATCGCGCAGAGATAGTTTGTTCTGAGAAGATTGGTCGTGTGCCGCTGTCGACAGGCGAGATCCTACAGGTTCGTGGTGAGAAGCCTGCCGGTGGTCTCAAACTCATGTCTTGTTTTAAAGCACGGAAGTATCTACGGAAGAACTATGTGGCTTTCTTATCACATGTTACAGCAGATAAAGGCAAGGGTAAGTCTATTTCAGATATTCCTGTCGTTCGGGATTATTCTGAAGTTTTCCCTGAAGAGTTACCTGGTCTACCCCCAGCACGCCAAGTCGAGTTCCGTATTGATCTCGTACCTGGTGCAAATCCCATTGCCAGAGCTCCATACCGTCTTGCACCGTCTGAGATGCAAGAATTATCTAAGCAGCTTCAGGAACTTTCTGACAAAGTTTTTATCCGTCCTAGCTTTTCACCTTGGGGTGCTCCCGTTCTTTTTGTCAAGAAGAAGGATGGATCTTTTAGGATGTGTATCGATTATCGTGAGCTTAACAAGCTCACCATCAAGAATCGATATCCCCTACCTCGCATTGATGATCTCTTTGATCAATTGCAAGGCGCTTCTTATTTTTCAAAGATTGATCTGCGATCTGGATATCATCAACTCCGTGTGCATGAAGAAGATATTCCCAAGACAGCGTTCCGCACTCGCTATGGGCATTATGAGTTCACAGTCATGCCATTCGGTTTGACTAATGCTCCTGCTGTTTTCATGGACTCGATGAATAAGGTCTGCAAGCCTTATTTTGATAAGTTCATCATCGTTTTCATTGATGACATCTTGATATATTCTAAGACGCGAGCTGATCATGAGCAACATCTTCGTCTTACTTTGGAACTCCTAAAGAAAGAGCAACTTTTCGCCAAATTCTCCAAATGTGAATTCTGGCTTAAAGAAGTTCAATTCTTAGGACATATTGTCAACAAACAAGGTATTCATGTAGATCCCTCCAAGATCAGTGCGATTAAGGATTGGGATATGCCCACTACTCCTACTGAAGTTCGTTCTTTTCTTGGTCTAGCGGGTTATAACCGCCGCTTCATTGAGAACTTCTCAAAGATTGCAGTTCCTCTAACTGCTCTAAATCAGAAGAACAAGCCATTTGATTGGGGATTCAAGCAAGAGGAAGCGTTTCTGACTTTGAAACAAAAACTTTGCGACGCGCCTGTTCTAACTTTGCCTGAGGGCAATGATGATTTCGTCGTTTATTGCGACGCATCTAAATTAGGTCTTGGTTGTGTCCTGATGCAAGGAAACAAAGTCATAGCATACGCATCGAGACAGTTGAAGATACATGAGAAGAACTACACCACTCATGATCTTGAGTTGGGTGCAGTTGTCTTCGCTCTTAAGATTTGGAGACACTATTTGTACGGTACAAAATGTGTGGTTTTCACAGACCACAAAAGTCTTCAACATATCTTCAATCAGAAGGAACTCAACATGAGGCAACGACATTGGGTGGAGCTTCTAAACGACTATGACTGCGAAATTCGCTACCATCCTGGTAAGGCGAATGTCGTGGCCGATGCATTGAGTCGCAAGGAACGTACTAAGCTTCATTGTGTTCGTGTCCAATCTGTTATTCAAGCTCAATCGGATTGTCACACCCCGACCACGTAGAACATAAAAACGTGGCGGAAACGTCGGGGAGTGTTGTAACAGAATCAATTGTTTCAAATCCATGGCAATTGAAGTTTCGTTTATTGATCAAACATGAAAGTATACATCGTTTAAACAAGAACCAAAGAGTACATAACATGAATTAACTAAATCTTGTCTCGTTTTAAGTCACTAAGGCACAGGTCCGTCTAAGTATGTCTTGATAAGTCCTATGCATCGTCTCCTGAAAACACATGTGAAAATAGGTACGTCAGCATAAAAATGCCTGTGAGATACATTGGTTTTGTGAAAACGGAATTCATGACTTATGTTTGAGAAAATGTTTAGTCATGAACCTTGTAATTTGCTTTGTCTTGTAAATCATTTGAAAAATGATAAGATCAGATGATATCTATAAATAAGAGAACACTGTATGGTTAAACGGATAACCATGTAGAATGTGTTTGTAAAACAATGTCTCATGAAAAGTGTGTTATTTGTATAAAATGTCATATGTCTGAAATTGAAATGATTCAAATAACGCTACGATATGTAATACCATACAAACACTTATAGATAGGAAGTACCAGCGGCGTATCCACCATGCTTGTATCATATTACACACGCCTCGTTACTTAATCACTCACTCAAACCAAACCATCAAGATGAAATGTTTAACAACGGTAGAAATGTTTATGTATAGTCAAATGTCTATTGTCAAATGTAAATCATGTCAACGGATACAACTGGTTCACACGGTTCAATGGTTACAAACGGTTCATATAATCAAACGGGTTTAGACGGTTCACATAGTCAAATGGTCACAACGGTTCAAAATGTAGTATAATGTATTCATATGTTGGATGAGCATATGCAACAGAAATGCAATGTGAAACAATGTACTACATATGCACACAATGGGCGTACGTAGCATGAAATGTATTGTAGAGTACAACGGTTCAAAATGTAGTATAATGTGTTCATATGCCGGATGAGCATATGCAACAGAAACGCAATGTGAAACAATGTACTACGTATGCACACAATGGGTGTACGTAGCATGAAATGTATTGTAAAGTGATGTACTAAGTATGCACACAATGGGCGTACGTAGCATGAAATGTAGTGAAATCATGTACTAATATGTACTAACGAACATAGCAAGTATATGATGTGAAAACCGGAAAGCATGAAAGTAACAGATAGGCACATGTGTTTCACCCCAAAACAGTTTGGAAAACAGTAAAAGAGGGGTTCAATGTACTCACCTGAGATTGCTTTGAGTTCTTGTATAATAATCAAACAATGCTAGATCACGGAATATCAAACGGCACCTAATAGGTAGCTATGTTAATATACAGGACCTAAATTGGAAGGATCGAATAGTATGCGGGTTCGTAAACCAAACGAGTATGGAGACTCGTGTAATATGGTTTAACAAAGCCTACATACTAAAATGAAACTTAACCTAAGTGCTTACGGCCCATCACGACCCGTTTAGGTAGCTTATGCTACCCCAACGCGTCGTTCGCGTAGAACGCGTTTGGAACGCCTAACATCGTGACCACAAGGCATAACCTCGGAAGGTTATTGCTATGGTCACCTAATGTGTTTGGTCGGATCCTAATGATCGACCAAATGGGTCGGGTTCGAAAGTATAAGCGATGGTTTAGATCGCTTACCTTACGACCCTATATAAGCACTAAACTAAAAGTGACGAGCTAAGCATGTTAGAACATGCTTAACTAAGTTTAGAAAACAGGTTTGGCAACAAAGCAAACGGCTTTGATGCTCACGAGTAGTTTGGTTACAAAATATGCAAGAATGCACATTTTGGCCGAAACTACGACTCGTCACTGAGCCTAGATAACGTGGTAATCAGTAGGTATAGTCACTACGGACTATAACCATCGTGATCACGCTCACGTAATGAAGTTCCATGAACTTCGTGTTGACCATAGGCTGGTCAATGCAGAAAGTCAACAAAACATTGACTTTTGGACTCGAAAAGCGAATAAAAGAGCGAAAGAATACTTACGGAGGGTCCCCGAATGCTAATCTAGAGCAAAATGGCTCAGGTATGAAACAAAGGTTCCAACTTAGAGCTCTTGATCAGATTATGTGGGTTTTTGGCAACAAGGGGGGGGGGTATTTATAGGAATAGCATAACCGTTAGGATCGTTTATCGAATATCGTGCCACGATCTTGTGCGTACACTTGTCAAAATATTGTGGTAAGTCAAAACTTGGCCCTTGGCTCTTGATTGGGTGAAAGGGCATTGCCCCTTGAACGAACGAAAGGCCAACTGCAAGTGGATTCAATGAATCTGCTGTACTGGGGACTCCTTACGGACCGTATGGGTTTTGGCTTACGGTCCGTAAGCCCTTAGTTTGGCAGATTTACAGTTTTGGTCCCTGCAGCTCCAAAACTTGGTATTTGATGCATTTTTGACCCGTTTAAGCCCCGTTAACCCCATTTCAAAGCTCTAAAATGATGTTAAAGTATAGGGAACTTAAAATGTGCTCAAAAATATCCCGGATGTCGGTTCGTTTGGCCGTACGGTCTCGATGTTCGGTTAATTACGACGGAATGCGCATAAGCGCGAAAGACGATCCAAATTGCGCGACGAATGGATTTTTCTCATGCCATACACTAAGGCATAATATAAGGATGCTTTCATAAATTTTTGGATGTCCGGATGTATTCAGAACGTAAGTTATGCGCAAAAGTGCAAACTTGTGCACTTTTTGACACTTTTAGTCCCTGAATGACCCAAAAGTTTATTTTAGCACACCGAACACCTCAAAGCCTATTTCTAAGCTTTGTAAAGGATATTTATGGTATGTTTAACTTATGGACACGTTCCGAAATGTTCGTTATAGTCCAAATTGGCATACTTTCGCAGTTTGTCAAGTTTAGTCCCTGTAAGCGAATTAACTTGTTTTCGCCATACCAAAGCCTTCAAAACTTATTTCTAAGTTATGTAAAGGTTATTTAAGGTATGTTAAGTATATGTTGGTGTTCCGGAGTATTTGTCGCAATTAAACTGAGTACGTTTACGCACCAGTTCGCGTATAATTCTCCAGAAAGCGTTGTAGAGTTTGAAATTGAACAAGAATTGATATGTGAAAAAGATACACATATTTGTACAAGATCCCAAGTATGAAATAAAATATTTCATTGGCTTGGTATTTTTTTGATGGTCGCGGTGACACAGGTGTCACAGTCTCCCCTACTTTAGAAAATTTCGTCCTGAAATTTATTCGTAGGAGTCTATTTGTGACTTTGCCAAATACCCACCAACGATATGCAAGGCAATATCCTGTCATTTCCTTAACGGTCATTCTTCAGAAACGAAAATGAACAGACGGACTCATTTTCCTCAATGAGTATTCTTTAGAAATGGAAATGACGGATTAAGCAAACGGATGTTCATTTCCTCAACGGACAAATCTTCAGAAACGAAAAATGAACAGACGGAGTCATTTTTAACGGTTGCTTCATCAGAGTTGGAAATGAAGGATTTCACAACGGATATTCATTTCCCCAACGGATAAATCTTCAGAAACGAAAATGAACAAACGGAGTCATTTTCAACGGTTGCTTCATCAGAGTTGGAAATGAAGGATTTCACAACGGATGTTCATTTCCCCAACGGATAAATCTTCAGAAACGAAAATGAATTAACGGAGTCATTTTCAACGGTTGCTTCATCAGAGTTGGAAATGAAGGATTTCACAACGGATGTTCATTTCCCCAACGGATAAATCTTCATAAACGAAAATGAATTAACGGAGTCGCTTTCAACGGTTGCTTCATCAGAGTTGGAAATGATGGATTTCACAACGGATATTCATTTCCCCAACGGATAAATCTTCAGAAACGAAAATGAATTAACGGAGTCATTTTCAACGGTTGCTTCATCAGAGTTGGAAATGAAGGATTTCACAACGGATATTCATTTCCCCAACGGATAAATCTTCAGAAACGAAATGAATTAACGGAGTCATTTTCAACGGTTGCTTCATCAGAGTTGGAAATGAATAGGGTTAACTCTAGACACATGACAGAACTTGCTGTGATTTCTGTGCACTAAATTCCATAATTATGTATGCATCCATAATTACGTAATCCCTTGCACAGTCCGCACAGTTTGTTTTGTAATGTTTTGGGGAAGGATATCAAACTTGTGATGAGGGTGACTAGACTTCCATCGGGTCCTTTTTATCAGATCGACAGGGGATCTTCTTAGTTAGGCCACCAAGGAGTCCTTTCAACTATATCATCACATGATATCCCTAGCCAGATTTTTGGATAAATCTGTTTAACTAGACCACTCAAGGGTCAAATTATGAAGTAGTACGTTATAATCCGAGGGACTTAACTATAGCATAGAAGTCCATTGAGGATTTTAAGTAATACCTTTGGGTATCCTACTATGAATCTCTTGTACAAGGATATGTAAGATCCTACGAGGATTTGGATAACATAACAACACATAAGGGAACACATAAGCACAAAGTCACATAATTGTTTAACTTGATTATAATTTGTTATTAACTTGTTATTAATTGAATACGGATATGGAAACCAATCGACGGGTCTCAATGTTCACTGGAATCTATCTGAGAAGATAGAAAGATCTCCCAAAATTCGATTTTTGATTTCAAGGAATCACCACATTCGAATTAAGGCATACACAATTAAGGACTTACGGGAAAACCTTAGGTACCCTATTAAGGATTTATAGTGGTACTTTGGGTATTCGTCATGTGTTGTAACTTGCGCCTTGTATTTCGTTTTCCTTAGAAGAAACGGGTTCTTAGGAATTTTGTGGAAAACGCAAGAGGTCATAGAATGGGAGAATTTTGGGGGTAGTTTGTTCTTCAAGGAATACGGTTCTTTGATTGTCGGTATTGTAAGGGATATGTCGTTTATACATGCAACCATAGAAATACATTGCAATACAAATAAAAGATTTATTTATAAACAACGATAACAACTGTTTCTTGGATCCTGACCATAAAAGAAAATAATACATAAGGCGCGATTATTTCTAAACGATGTTGTCTTCTAGTCAGTCAGATGCTCATCCATGTGCTAGATTTGCATTAGCAAGCTTTGGGCAATTTCTTCAGAAATGACCCATCTCGCCACAGTTGAAACAAGAGCCTGGTAGAAAACGACCTTGAGTAGGATTGTTGCCAGCTTGGTTTGGCGCAGCTGCGGCTGGACAGACTCTTGTTGTGTGGCCTATAAGTCCACAAGTTTGGCATTTGCGGCACTGTACATTGGCGTGATGATGGAGGCTACATTGGTTGCACAAGGGTGCAGTTCCATTGTATGGTTTTCTAGTAGGGGGTTGAGCTGGTTGGTTGGGGACGACTTGACCATTGTGAGCGACCACGGCGAAGTTCTGAGAAGCCTTTCGCTTCTTTGACTTCTTAGGAGATTCAGTCTGTTCATCCATGGTCTTTGATTCCTCGATTGGGTTCGATTCCCCGACCGGTTTCTTGTCACCTTTTCGGAAAAGTTTACCTTTCCTGATCTTTGATTCAGTCAAGGTTGCAGATAGCTCAATGGCCTGTCTAACTGTAGTAGGGTTGCAACCAGTCACAATGTCTTGTATTGAGTCAGGGAGGCCATCAATGTACTTTTCGATTGCCTTATCCAAAGGTGTAACCGTATCCGGGCATAACAAACTTAACTCCTCATAACGGTCCGTGTAGGCTCGATGCTCACCGCTAACTTGCTTAAGATCGTCGAACTCCGTTTCCAAAGCCCTGATCTCGTGACGAGGACAGAATTCCTTCATCATCAGAGCTCGAAGCTCTTTCCATGTTTGAGCCAGTGCCACATCGGCACCCCTATCTCTCATCACACCATTCCACCATGTCAAGGCTCGTTTCTCAAAGACGCTAGATGCGAATTCTACCTTTCGCTCGTTTGTACATTGAACATGTCTGAAGGTGTTCTCTAAACTCTCGAACCATTGCAGAAGTGCAGTCGCTCCTTGAGACCCAGAAAACTTTGATGGCTTAGCTGAGTTGAACGTCTTGAAGTTGCAGGGGGCATTATGGTTGTTGTTGGCTTGGTTCCATTGAGCAAAGAGGTTTGGGAATTGAGCAGCCATCTGCTGCGCAATGATCTCTGCCAGTTCTGCAGTCGCTATCTGGTTTTCGCGCCGAGGAGGCATTCTGAGTGTGAGACAAGAAAGAAAACAAATGAAATGGCACTGGGTAAGAATAGGATGTTACAATTACCGGCCATAATCATGGTTGAGGGTCATTTGTTTGAACCCACGAAGCAAACAAACAACACCAAGGCTGAGTCAAAGCAAATAGATCCTCATAGTGCATCGCGAAGACATGCTCTCCTATAAGTGGACACTCACCCCAAGAGTTCCCAGGTAAGAGTGACTGGTCCGATTATGTGGATTTGTACGAACACTCTAACCTTAGACAGAAAACCCAGGGTACAGGCATTCACTCTTCCAGTTTGCACGTGTTCACACTATTTAGGACCCAAAACTTTGACGAGAGTTTTGAAAACTCAAAGGGGTTCAAAACCTTATAACAGAGGGTTCAAAACCTAGTAATCAATCATCCTAGAACAGATGATTAGTTTTCAAAGCGGTTTTAAAATTTATGTTCTTGTTGTGGTCGTCGCCTAAGGATAGGTGACGGTATTGTTTTATGACTAAACGCAAGTAAACTCGCGTTAGGTTCCTAGGAAGGTTATAGACTAGGTCAAAGCATTACTAATAACCTAATTCCCTATAACCATTGGCTCTGATACCATCTTTTTTGTCACACCCCGACCACGTAGAACATACAAACGTGGCGGAAATGTCGGTGAGTGTTGTAACAGAATCAATTGTTTCAAATCCATGGCAATTGAAGTTTCGTTTATTAATCAAACATGAAAGTATACATCGTTTAAACAAGAACCAAAGAGTACATAACATGAATTAACTAGTTCTTGTCTCGTTTTAAGTCACTAAGGCACAGGTCCGCCTAAGTATGTCTTGATAAGTCCTATGCATCGTCTCCTGAAAACACATGTGAAAATAGGTACGTCAGCATAAAAATGCCTGTGAGATACATTGGTTTTGTGAAAACGGAATTCATGACTTATGTTTGAGAAAATGTTTAGTCATGAACCTTGTAATTTGCTTTGTCTTATAAATCATTTGAAAAATGATAAGATCAGATGATATCTATAAATAAGAGAACACTGTATGGTTAAACGGATAACCATGTAGAATGTGTTTGTAAAACAATGTCTCATGAAAAGTGTGTTATTTGTATAAAATGTCATATGTCTGAAATTGAAATGATTCAAATAACGCTACGATATGTAATACCATACAAACACTTATATATAGGAAGTACCAGCGGCATATCCACCATGCTTGTATCATATTACACACGCCTCGTTACTTAATCACTCACTCAAACCAAACCATCAAGATGAAATGTTTAACAACGGTAGAAATGTTTATGTATAGTCAAATGTCTATTGTCAAATGTAAATCATGTCAACGGATACAACTGGTTCACACGGTTCAATGGTTACAAACGGTTCATATAATCAAACGGGTTTAGACGGTTCACATAGTCAAATGGTCACAACGGTTCAAAATGTAGTATAATGTATTCATATGTTGGATGAGCATATGCAACAGAAATGCAATGTGAAACAATGTACTACGTATGCACACAATGGGCGTACGTAGCATGAAATGTATTGTAGAGTACAACGGTTCAAAATGTAGTATAATGTGTTCATATGCCGGATGAGCATATGCAACAGAAACGCAATGTGAAACAATGTACTACGTATGCACACAATGGGTGTACGTAGCATGAAATGTATTGTAAAGTGATGTACTAAGTATGCACACAATGGGCGTACGTAGCATGAAATGTAGTGAAATCATGTACTAATATGTACTAACGAACATAGCAAGTATATGATGTGAAAACCGGAAAGCATGAAAGTAACAGATAGGCACATGTGTTTCACCCCAAAACAGTTTGGAAAACAGTAAAAGAGGGGTTCAATGTACTCACCTGAGATTGCTTTGAGTTCTTGTATAATAATCAAACAATGCTAGATCACGGAATATCAAACGGCACCTAATAGGTAGCTATGTTAATATACAGGACCTAAATCGGAAGGATCGAATAGTATGCGGGTTCGTAAACCAAACGAGTATGGAGACTCGTGTAATATGGTTTAACAAAGCCTACATACTAAAATGAAACTTAACCTAAGTGCTTACGGCCCATCACGACCCGTTTAGGTAGCTTATGCTACCCCAACGCGTCGTTCGCGTAGAACGCGTTTGGAACGCCTAACATCGTGACCACAAGGCATAACCTCGGAAGGTTATTGCTATGGTCACCTAATGTGTTTGGTCGGATCCTAATGATCGACCAAATGGGTCGGGTTCGAAAGTATAAGCGATGGTTTAGATCGCTTACCTTACGACCCTATATAAGCACTAAACTAAAAGTGACGAGCTAAGCATGTTAGAACATGCTTAACTAAGTTTAGAAAACAGGTTTGGCAACAAAGCAAACGGCTTTGATGCTCACGAGTAGTTTGGTTACAAAATATGCAAGAATGCACATTTTGGCCGAAACTACGACTCGTCACTGAGCCTAGATAACGTGGTAATCAGTAGGTATAGTCACTACGGACTATAACCATCGTGATCACGCTCACGTAATGAAGTTCCATGAACTTCGTGTTGACCATAGGCTGGTCAATGCAGAAAGTCAACAAAACATTGACTTTTGGACTCGAAAAGCGAATAAAAGAGCGAAAGAATACTTACGGAGGGTCCCCGAATGCTAATCTAGAGCAAAATGGCTCAGGTGTGAAACAAAGGTTCCAACTTAGAGCTCTTGATCAGATTATGTGGGTTTTTGGCAACAAGGGGGGGGGGTATTTATAGGAATAGCATAACCGTTAGGATCGTTTATCGAATATCGTGCCACGATCTTGTGCGTACACTTGTCAAAATATTGTGGTAAGTCAAAACTTGGCCCTTGGCTCTTGATTGGGTGAAAGGGCATTGCCCCTTGAACGAACGAAAGGCCAACTGCAAGTGGATTCAATGAATCTGCTGTACTGGGGACTCCTTACGGACCGTATGGGTTTTGGCTTACGGTCCGTAAGCCCTTAGTTTGGCAGATTTACAGTTTTGGTCCCTGCAGCTCCAAAACTTGGTATTTGATGCATTTTTGACACGTTTAAGCCCCGTTAACCCCATTTCAAAGCTCTAAAATGATGTTAAAGTATAGGGAACTTAAAATGTGCTCAAAAATATCCCGGATGTCGGTTCGTTTGGCCGTACGGTCTCGATGTTCGGTTAATTACGACGGAATGCGCATAAGCGCGAAAGACGATCCAAATTGCGCGACGAATGGATTTTTCTCATGCCATACACTAAGGCATAATATAAGGATGCTTACATAAATTTTTGGATGTCCGGATGTATTCAGAACGTAAGTTATGCGCAAAAGTGCAAACTTGTGCACTTTTTGACACTTTTAGTCCCTGAATGACCCAAAAGTTTATTTTAGCACACCGAACACCTCAAAGCCTATTTCTAAGCTTTGTAAAGGATATTTATGGTATGTTTAACTTATGGACGCGTTCCGGAATGTTCTTTATAGTCCAAATTGGCATACTTTCGCAGTTTGTCAAGTTTAGTCCCTGTAAGCGAATTAACTTGTTTTCGCCATACCAAAGCCTTCAAAACTTATTTCTAAGTTATGTAAAGGTTATTTAAGGTATGTTAAGTATATGTTGGTGTTCCGGAGTATTTGTCGCAATTAAACTGAGTACGTTTACGCACCAGTTCGCGTATAATTCTCCAGAAAGCGTTGTAGAGTTTGAAATTGAACATGAATTGATATGTGAAAAAGATACACATATTTGTACAAGATCCCAAGTATGAAATAAAATATTTCATTGGCTTGGTATTTTTTTGATGGTCGCGGTGACACATGTGTCACACGGATATCCAAGCCCGTATTTCTCAGGCACAACAATCTTGTGTCTCACAAGGTTTGATGGATAAGGAATTTCCTTATCACATAACTCCTGCTCTAGAACTAAAGGACAATGGATCGTATTACTTCATGGACCGTTTGTGGGTCCCAAGCCAAGATAATCTTCGTACCCTGCTTATGGATGAAGCCCATAAGTCTTGTTATTCTATTCGTCCTGGCTCAGATAAGATGTATAAGGATCTTCGTATTCAGTATTGGTGGCCTGGTATGAAGAAAGACATTGCCTTATACGTATCAAAATGCCTTACTTGTCTTAAGGTTAAGGCTGAACACCAGCGTCCTTCTGGATTATTGGAGCAACCAGAGATCCCAGTTTGGAAATGGGAAAACATTACTATGGATCTCATTACTAAACTCCCGCGCACAAAGAAAGGTCATGATGCCATCTGGGTAGTTGTTGATCGTCTTACTAAATCAGCGCATTTCTTGCCAATCCGTGAGGATTTTTCGGCTGACAAACTTGCTCAAATCTACGTGGATGAAATTGTAGCTCGACATGGTGTTCCTTTGAACATCATTTCTGACAGAGATGCTCGTTTCACTTCTCATTTTTGGAGAACCATGCAATCTGCTATGGGGTCCCAACTTAATCTGAGCACAGCTTATCATCCACAAACGGATGGCCAATCTGAAATAACAATCCAGACACTTGAGGATACGCTTAGAGCTTGTGTGATCGATTTTGGTGGTAGTTGGGATTCACATCTTCTATTGATTGAATTCTCCTACAACAACAGTTATCACTCTAGCATCAACATGGCTCCTTTCGAGGCTCTCTATGGTCGAAAATGTCGTTCACCAGTATGCTGTAATAAGATCGGCGAGGCTCAACTTACTGGACCTGCCCTCATTTTAGAGACAACTGATAAGGTAAAGAAAGTTCATGATAACCTTCAGACAGCTAGGAGCCATCAAAAGAGTTACGCGGACCTAAAACGCAAGCCCTTGGATTTTCAAGTCGGTGATCGTGTATTACTTAAGGTCTCACCTTGGAAAGGTGTGATCAGATTCGGAAAGAAAGGAAAACTTGCACCTAGATACGTTGGACCATTCAAGATCGTCGAAAGAATCGGTAAGGTAGCCTACAGACTTGAGTTACCTCCTGAAGTTGGAAATGTTCATCCAACCTTTCACGTGTCCACTCTCAAGAGGTGTTTAGCTGATGAGAACCTCCACATACCGCTTGACGAAGTTCGTGTTGATAAAACACTGAAATTTGTTGAGAAACCGGTGGAAATCATGGAACGTGAAGTCAAGTGGCTTAAACGCAAGCGCATTCCTTTGGTCAAGGTTCGCTGGGAATCTAAACGTGGACCCGAGTTTACTTGGGAACGTGAAGATCAAATGAAGGCGAAATATCCGCATTTTTTCCACGAGTTTCCTCTAAATAAATTTCGGGACGAAATTTCCACAAGTAGGGGAGACTGTAACATTTGTGCTCGAAATCATTATGAACAGTTCAATCATCAATAAAACAATGTTATTTGATCCCAATGTTTGTTTGATTGTGTTTTACATTTTTCATGTTTTGACTTTTGTTCGATTTTAAACTCTACATCGCTTTCTGGAGAATTATACGCAAATTGGTGCGTAAACGTACTCAGTTTAAAGCGACAAATACTCCGGGACATCAACATATACTCAACATACCATAAATAACCTTTACATAACTTAGAAATAAGTTTTGAAGGCTTTGGTATGGCAAAAACAAGTTAATTCGCTTACAGGGACTAAACTTGACAAACTGCGAAAGTATGCCAATTTGAACTGTAACAAACATTCCGGAACATGTCCATAAGTTAAACATACTATAAATATCCTTTACATAGCTTAGAAATAGGCTTTGAGGGGTTTGGTATGCTAAAACAAACTTTTGGATCATTCAGGGGCTAAAAGTGTCAAAAAGTGCACAAGTTTGCACTTTCACGCATAACTTACGTTCTGAATACATCCGGACATCCAAAAATTTATGTAAGCATCCTTATACTATGCCTTAGTGTTTGGCATGAGAAAAATCCATTCGTCACGTCATTTGGATCGTCTTTCGCGCTTATGCGCATTCCGTCGTAATTAACCGAACATCACGATCGTACGCCCAAACGAACCAACATCCGACATATTTTTGGGCATGTTTCATGTCCACAATGTTTAGGAATCATTTTAGGGCCCTAAAGTTGGCTTTACGGGCCTTAGAAGTGTCGGAAATGGCTTAAATACGCAACAGGGACTAAAACTGTAATTACTGAAAGTTTGTGCGGATCAGACAGGGCCAGGCAGCCCGCCTGGGTTTTGTGTGCTTTCTAACGCGGGCCGCATCAGACAGACAGACCAGATTCAATGATTCTGATCCACTTGCATTGGCCTTTCGATCACCCAAAGGGCAACGACACGTGTCAAATTCCTCTGGTGGGGGTAAAATAAGGCACCACAACTTTGCGACAAGTGTACGGCTTGGATCGTGGCACGATATTCAAGAAACGATCCTAATGGTCTTGCTTTTTCTATAAATACCCCCCCCCCTTTTGGTTAAAAACCCACAAAATCTGATCTAAAGCTCTAAGTTGAGGCCTTTGCTTCATACTTGAGCTCCTGGATCGAGATTAGCTTTCGGGGACCCTTCGTAAGTGTTCTTTCGTTCTTTTATTCGATTTTTGAGTCCGAAAGTCAGCGTTTTGTTTGACTTTCTTCGTTGACCAGCCTATGGTCAACGCGAAGTTCGTTGGAACTTCATAACGTGAGCGTGATCACGATGGTTATAGTCCATGGCGACTATACATACTGATTACCACGTTATCTAGGCTCAGTGACGAGTCGTAGTTTCGGCCAAAATGCGTATTCTTGCGTATTTTGTAACCAAACTACTCGTGAGCATCAAAGCCGTTTGTTTTGATGCCAAACCTGTTTTCTAAACTTAGTTAAGCATGTTCTAACATGCTTAGCTCGTCACTTTTAGTATAGTGATTATATAGGGTCGTAAGGTAAGCGATCTAAACCATCGCTTATACTTTCGAACCCGACCCATTTGGTCGATCATTAGGATCCAACCAAACACATTAGGTGACCATAGCTATAACCTTCCGAGGTTATACCTTATGGCCACGATGTTAGGCGTTCCAAACGCGTTCTACGCGAACGACGCGTTAAGGTAGCATAAGCTACCTAAACGGGTCGTAATGGGTCGTAAGCACTTAGGTTAGGTTTCATTTTAGTATGTAGGCTTTGTTAAACCATATTACACGAGTCTCCATACTCGTTTGGTTTACGAACCCGCATACTATCTGATCCTTCCGACTTTGGTCCGGTATATTTATATAGCTACCTATTAGGTGCCGTTTGATATTCCGTGATCTCTAGCGTTATTTGGTTGTTATACAAGAACTGGAAAGCAACCTCAGGTGAGTACATAGAACCCCATCTTTTACTGTTTTCCAAACTGTTTCGGGGTGAAACACATGTGCCTACTTGTTACTTTCATGCTTTCCATGTTTTCACATCATATACCGGCTATGTTCGTTAGTACATTATAGTACATGATTTCATTACATTTCATGCTATGTATGCCCATTGTGTGCGTACTTAGTACATTATTTTACATTACATTTCTGCTATGTATGTTGACTGAGCATGTTAGTACATTGATTTACATGACTTTTATGCTATGTATGCCCATTGTGTGCGTACTTAGTACATCATTTTACACTACATTTTATGCTATGTATGCCCATTGTGTGCGTACGTAGTACAATTATTCATCACATGCCTACATTTCGGTATGACATTTGGTTTGTTTAACATGGAACAATACATTCATTAACATTAGCTACGCCATTCGTTAGTAGGTAGTGGTACCATAGGAATTGACAACTCCCGTTCCTGAAATCCTGGGTTTGATTGGATTGGAAGGAATGACCGAATTCGATATACATAACCTAGATAAACCTTTAATTTGTTTAAGGGTTCATCGCCACAGTCTCAAGGCTTGGATGTATGCATTTTCTCAATACCGCATAAATGTTTGTATCAGTATGGCATGCATTGTTCCACAAAACATAACGTTGATTTAAACCATGTTTTACTTCAATACCTTGTTTTGTGCATTTTACATATGGTTTAGTTGATACATCTCACTTACCATACAAGATATATTTTGGGTACACATTACATGATCTACATTGAACATAAACATTTTGACATTGATATACATACTTGGTGGTTTACATTGAACATAGACATTTCGACATGGTTTACACAATAACACTTGACAATTGGTTTATACATGAAAAATTTACATGGTGGTTGGTTTGGGTAAATGGTTTGAGTAACGTGGCGTATGTAATATGGTACAAACATGGTGGATACGCCGCTGGTACTTCCTATATATAAATGCTTGTATAATTTACATATCCTAGCGTTATCTAAATCATTTCAGTTTAGACATATTACGTTTTACACAAATAACATATTCTTCACAAGACATTATTTTTACAAACAACTTATCTTATACAAATTCATTTTACTAGGTTATACATTTAACCTTAAACTTTATTTATACGTATCATCTGAACTTATCGTTCTTCAAACGATTTACAAAACAAAACAATTTACAAGGTTCATGACTGACTGTTATTAAACGTTTTCTTTAAACTCAAGTCATGAATCCCATTTTCACAAAACCTATGTATCTCACAGGCATTTTTATGCTGACGTACCTACTTTCACATGTGTTTTCAGGAGCTATCGTGCAGGATGACAATGGTGACACTAGGGCGGACCTGTGCCTTAGAGACTAAAAATGAAGATAGACTAGTTTAATTATGTCACGAACTCTTTGTTTTCCTGTTTAAGACAATGTATTACGCTTGTTTAATAAATAAAATGTAGCTTTGATTTCCATGGTTATGAAACAATTAATTCTGTCCCAGCACTCCCCGGCGTTTCCGCCGTGGTTGCATGTTGTACGCGGCCGGGGTGTGACATGGGGCTTGCTGAGCTGGTTGAGCAGGGTTAGCTTCACGGCAATAGGGAGTCATGTGACCATAGCGATTGCAGTTGGTACACAAATAACATGCAGAATTAGTAGGATGATGAAAGTCGCAGTTGGCACACTTGGGGTGAGGCCCAGTGTACTGCCTCTTGATTTCCGGAGCAGCAGGGTTTTGAACAGCAGCGGCACGAGCAGGTTTAGACGCAGGGTTTGCAGCAGGCACAATAGCATTGCATCTTGAACCCTGAGACTTCCTCTTCTTATTCTTGCTGCCACTTGGCTACGGGGTAACTTGATGAGCAAATTTAGAAGGAGCATAAGTAGCAAACTGCTTATCACGAACGCGGTTGTTGTTGAGACTAGCTGCAAGTCAATAGACTTCCTCAATAGTGTCGAGCTGAGCTGCTTCAATAGAATCACGCATAGCGGGAGGTAGACCATTGATACACTTGGTTATCATATGTTAGGAGTAGAAACCAAGTGAGGAACGATCAAACTGAGCTGCTTGAAACGGGTAGTATAAGCCAGATTATCATCACCAATCTGCTTCAAGTGCCAGAACTCTTCTTCAAGCTTCAATTGTTCATGGGGAGGGCAGAACTCAAGCATCATTAGCACATGCACCTCAGCCCATGGAAGAGCATAGGCTTCTTCAATTGAATGGATGTTTCTCTCATTAGACCACCACTCCAACGCTCTGCCTTGAAACATTCCCGTTGCACTCCTAGTCTTTAAATGATCTAGGCACTCGCTGTTAATGAAGGTAACCTTGATGCTGTCAAACCACTCGAGCATAGCAGTCACCCCATCACTGCCCGTGAAAGGCTTAGGGTTGCAAGAGATGAAATGTTTCTAGTTGAACTTTGTAGGCTTTATCTTCTCGGCCTTCGAGTCCACAGAGGATAGAGGAGTGTTTGATCCTTGGATCTCAGAGACGATCTTTGGCACGACTCGAGCAATCTAGTCGGCCATGAAGGACATCATCTTTTTCTGAGACTTTTCCCTGGATCTCTTGAGAGTGTCGGATAGCTTACGAGAAGACATCTAAAGATTCAATCAAGAGGATCATATTAGTCTAGATTCACAAAGTCTCACAGTATGGATTCACACACGATAGATTAACACTCAAGATTCAACTAGTTTCACGTAGATTCCAATAGATTCAACACCGCAAACCCACGGCCTTTGCATGGAACGTTGTACGAAGTTTGGCAGCATGTCAGAAGCGCTTATATATAGGAAGTACCAGCGGCTTATCCACCACGCTTCGGACACATCGCTTCTGCCTCGTACTCGGTGTCATGCTACGTGTCGCAATTGCCAAACACGTCAACACACTCATCATCATCATCATGATACACACGTAGATTAACCCGATAGATTCACATAGATTCCAATAGATTCCAATATATTCCAATAGATTCACATAGGTTAGAGTTAACAACCACATCACAAAACAACGAAATCCCGCATGGCACGTGCTACGAAAGTTCGGCAACATGACGGAAGCACTTATATATAGGAAGTACCAGCGGCATATCCACCATGCTTCAACCATGCCACGTCCGTCTCGTCATCGGTGTCATGCTTCGTTAACCATAACATTAGACTCCACCACATCCCACATAGATTTCACATAGATTAACCATGTAGATTCGATATCATAGATTAACCCAGTAGATTCAACAACTTCAACCCGAGTCCACAAAACTACGAACTTCACTTAGCGCGTGGTATGAAGGTTCGGTAACATGCCAGAAACACTTATATATAGGAAGTACCAGCGGCGTATCCACCATGTTTCGGACATGCCACTTCCGCCTCGTCTTCGGCGCTAGGCTACTTTAGTATCTTGTTCCTCAAAACAACACATATATAGATTACACATAGATTATAATAGAATGCACATAGATTACACATAGATTTCACATAGGTTACACAAGTAGTTTCCCGTAGCTTAGATTTCAACAATCTTATCACCGGTCTGCAAAACACTAAGTTTCGCATGGCACGTGGTATGAAAGTTGGTAACACACCTGAAACGCTTATATATAGGAAGTACCAGTGGCGTATCCACCATGTTTCAGACACGTCACTTCTGTCTCGTATTTCTATGCCATGTTCCGTTTAGTGTTTCACAACCACAACAACGCATAGATTCATCAAATAGTTTCACTTAGTATCATAGTTGATCAAGATTCCCACATAGATTCACATTATCACAAAGCTTCATAGATTTAGTTTGATTCTGATATTAAAATTAGTGTTTTAGATTGCGGACATGCGTGCGATTTGTGTAAAAAGCCTCAAAATAAACGAAGAATCGAGTTTAAAATCACATAAATCGAGATAACACAAAAGACAGGCACATAAAACATATGATTTTTCCGGGTAGAGGAACGGTGACTAACCAAAGTGATTCGAACCCCTTTCAAATTGAGGCAATGTGTCTTGACTTACTTAGACAAATACGTCATCGATGTTAGGCCTATGATATCCGTCCTTTTGGTTATTCATGTACCTAATTGATTGGAAGTTTCGAGACTTTGGCGAGACATAAAAATCAAAGAGTGGGACTAGTTATCAAGGTCTGAGTTTCACCTCTATCTTGACAACATTGTACCTTAATAGTGTCGGTACTTATCAACAGATAAGACCTACTAAATTATAATAAGGAAATTTCCCATTAAAGTTCGGATGTCACTCCTGACTTGAGAACAAATTTCATGCAAAATACAAACACTGATTAGCAGTGTTTCAAAGTATCAAGTGTATATTGTGTTAGCCTTAGGAAAGGCATGTGAGTTTAGCAGGAAAAATGTGTTGCTAGGAAGCAAATACGGTAGATTGCATAAGTCTTAAACAACAGATAAGAATCAAGATTCCTAGAACTATAGACTAGGGCAAGTATTCCTACTTATCCTAATTCCCTATAGTTATGGCTCTAATACCAATCTGTCACACCCCAACCGATAGTGGAAACATCGGGGTGCGAGCACTAAGCGTTCAGATTGCTCACGAGATTCCATAACACTAATAATTTCATTATAGATTAGATAAGTTTCATGCGAAGTTTGTCTAAAACATCAACATAACCATAAGTATCAAATACAACCACAAAACCATTATTTCAAATTCTAGATTTAGACTAGGCGAGTTTCTAAGCATCAACCCTAGCTTGTTTTCCATAGTTCCAGCATCTATCAGCCTGCAACATGTATTAAAATAGAGTCAGCACAAAAATGTACCGGTGAGTATATAAGTTTGAATATATAGCATAATAGATTCAAAAGACTCATATCCACAATGTAAATGATAACAAAATAGTTTCATCCGTGCTAGTATTCGCAGTCCAAGTGATAGCCCAAGTGTCCCGATGCTTTAGTGTTTTCCCAAGAATCAAGGAAAACTAGAATCCTCCTAACAATACCCCTGAGAATAATGGGGAGGTGCATCTCCTATAGCGCTACTATTGTTAAGGCGGAACTACACACTCTGGATTAAACGTTCACATAGCACAAAGAAACAAGAATCAAGAATCACAAGTTTCACATACACATGGGATAGAGTTTAGATTCCAAAAGTTTCAAGTATCATAAGTTTAATAGAATACATGTTGCATCCCAAAGTTTAAAACAAAAAGGGATCTAGTATTCTCACAGTGAGTGCTTAACAGATTAACTGTTAATGGATCAAAGGGAGCTTTTTAGGTTTAGCCTGATTAGATTACAACAGATAAGTGTCGGACAGAATAACGAGATTGCGCAAAGTGTCGTATCAGTCACTGGATCGGATGGCAGTTCGATCAGATGGCTATCCGATCGGATTGCCATTCGGTTGATGTGACTGTTGTGAGTGAGGGACGGATCGCAATCCGATCGGATGGTCATCCATTCGGATGGCCACTCGATCGAATGGTCATTCGATCCAAGTGTCAAGATTCTAGGTCTTCAAGTTTCTGAGAAAGTTCTAAGTGTTGAGAGATTCCAAGACACCTTGTCATCTCGATCAGATGACAGTTCGATCGGATGGTGATCGGATTGCCATTCGACGATCAAAAATTCAAAGTTTCAAAGTATTTAAGGTTAAGAGGTAATGTCACCTGATCGGATGGCAATTCGATCGGATGGTTATCCGATTGGATTGCCATTTGATCAAGTTGTCCTTGTTCCATTCACAACCTTGTAAAGTTTTCTAAGTTTCTGGTTTGACGGTGACGACACGGTACGTCTTGAGACAACGGTAAACACATCAATGTTCAACCGGTCTGATCGGATGGGAATCACCCTAGTCCGATCAGTCGCCTGTTCGTGATGGTGTTTATGTCGGAATTCGTACTCTGGTCATCTCCTCCGGCAACAATCCATTTCCAAGCCGACTCAAGACTAATCATCAAGTCTTCAGTCCGTTCCGATCCGGATTCCACCGTTTAAAAAATCAAAGATGAAGGCGCTAAACATAAGTTTTTAGCTGAAAAGTCTAGATTTAGTTAAGATTCAGTGTAAAATGCGTGAAATTCCTTAGATTTGAGCTAGATCTTGAACGGAATGACATCACTCAACAGTTTGTACAAACTGCCATGATGACGTCACCCTCAAGAGCACAAATCTCAGAGATTTCAGGGTGAAAAGTGAGATTTCAAGGGAGAATCTCGTAGAGAATAGTGTATAGATCAAAGATGTACAAGAATCTAGTGTAAAACGTACCAAAATCATCGAGAAATGGAAGGAAATAGGAGTGCGTGCGTTTGGTTCGAAGGAGGCTGACACATCAGTGAGAAATGATGTGACAGCTCCTATTTATAGTGTGTGAGAGAAGTGTGAGGCGGTGTACAGCGGATCGGATGGCAGGTCAGTCGAATGGCCATCCGATCGGTTGGTCATCCAATCGGATGGTCATCCGATCAGATTGCCATTCGGTCAATCCCATCCTTTCCGTTTCACAGTCTTTGATTCATTTTGCGAGCTAGATTAAGCATTGCGTTGCGTATTATTGGACAATAGAATCACATAACTTGATTATCACATTAGTTTCAAAGTTTCATAGTCTCCGCCAATGACAAGATTTCAGTCTCTCGTTCAACCAAGTCTCAAGTTTCACGAGTCTCAAGAGTCAAGCACCAAAGTATCAAGAGTCGAGAATCTAGATTCCAAGTATCAAGAATCATAGTTTCCAAGTATTAAGTATCAAGAATTATAGAATCATAGCATTAAGTCTCAAGAATTGTAGTATTAAGAATCAAGAATCTAGATTCAAGCATCACCAGCATCAAAAGTGTCAGGTATTACATAGTTTAGGGGCTAAAATTGAAAAAGCTAAAAGTCTAGGGACGCAGGCGTTACACTAAGATTACAAGAATGATGCCATTTTGAGGGTTTCCCTCGTATCTTTCGCCTTAGTGCGGAATATACGGGCCAAAACCTAGTTTATTAAAACTATCTTTTGTTTAAAATTCTTTTGTGAAACTTGAAGTACTTGGTTAATATTTGTAAACAAAAATACTTTGGCTTATATATTTGGCATCACTGGTTATTTTAGATCATGTAGATGTTTACACATTGAATGTGATGGAAACCGTTCGTGGTCACATCTCGCGCTTCCGCTACAAGCAGCTTGTGACATGATGACAGGGGGGAAGTGGAACTGGGGTAGAAGGTAAATTCAGAGGTCCCGTGTTGTAGCTAATGATGTTAATTTTGTTAAACATAAGTCTAACTCCAGGGCCTTTATTTATAAATAACTAGGTTAGAACCATGTGTATTACACGGGTTGAATAAATGTAATTTTATATTTTAAATAATAAAAAGTTATATCTTTATGAACCTCGTATATTGTACTGGTTAAATAAATGTAATTTTATATATCAAATAATAAGAAAAGTTATATCTTTAAAAACCATGTGTATTACACAGATTAAATAAATGTAATTTTGTATACTAAATACTAAAAATGCCGTATCTTTAAAAAAATCCGTGTATAATCGGGTTGAATAAATCTACCAAATAATAAAAAAAAAACTTACATTCTTAAAAACCCCGTATATTACACGTGTTGAATAGATCTAAAACAGAGTTATATCTTTAAAAACCATGTGTATTACACAAATTAAATAAATGTAATTTTGTATATTAAATACTAAAAACGTCGTATGTTTAAAAAACTTGTGTATAGTCGGGTTGAAAAATCTAACAAATAATAAAAAAAATATGTCCTTAAAAAACAATGTGTATTGCACGTGTTGAATAAATATAATTTTACATAGCAAATTATAAAAAGTTAAATATTTAAAAACTTCGTGTAATACACGGGTTATATAAATGTAAATTTAAATAGTAAATAATTAAAAAAAATTTTAAAAACCCCACGTTTTACACGAGTTGAATAAATATAATTTTGTATACCAAATAATAAAGAAGTTATATTTTTAATAAATTAGGATAACATTTAATATTAATTTGTTATTTATATATTTAATATAAGATAAGTAGAAATGAGAAGTATTTGTTTTAAATATATATTAAATTAACAAATTAGATTTGAGGATAATATTTTATTAAAGTATGATAAGATTTAATATAAATTTATAATTTATTTAGTTAATATAAGATAAGTATAGATTTAAGGATACCTTCAATGAATGAAAAGTGTCTAAAAGTTGGTTTCTTTTATTATAGTAGATACATGTAACACAAACAACATCCCTATCTAACAGGCTTTGAACATTTATATTTATATTTATATTTAGTCTAATTTGCAACATATCTTGGCAATATGATGTCGTACTACTAGCTTAACTTGTGTTCTCAGCAACAAAGTGTTGTACTATAGGCTTTGTTTGTTTAATGTGATATTGGTTGTTTCTTTTCTTTGAAGGTTTGTACATTCATGTTCACTTCTTCACCTTAAGTCTGCACTCTCCACCCTCAAACAAGCCCTGATTTCCGAAAGAAAGATTTCATTCTTGAGACGCACCTTTGCAAACTTTTAGCCACGTAGTCTGATCCATCTGTTTTGTATAAGCAAGAGAGATAGAGAGGCTAAGAGAGAGAAAGTGTATTCGGGGTAGATAGAGAGAGAGAGAGGCATGGGGCGGAGGTACGCGGCGGTGTTTAGGGTTCCGCCAACGACCGGCCTTCTTCAAAATTTTGAGACAGGTTGAACAGATTCTGAGATAGAGAGAGTGAGTGGCGTCGGGATATAAAGAGAAGGATCATGATGAGAGAGAGAGATCGGGATCTTTTCCTCCCACCGATTCACCATAAAATCCGGCCACCTACTGGGCTTATTACGGTATGTCTCCATTAGTTTTTTCTAGCTGTCTCTTTTTTTCCCAATTGTCGTTTATATGGTTCCCTCTTTTTTACCTAGGTTCTCAGGCGCATGGATCAATCATCTGTTATCCAAGTTAACCTTCAACTGTCTTGGGCTTCTTCTGGTAAACAAGATGTTGAAGATTACAACGGTTGGGTCTTTGGGGAAGAAAGTGTTGGCTCCAAAAGGCAGACAAAAGGTAGAAAGTTCAAGATTTTTAAGTTTGTTTATTTGTTGTTAATTAGTTGATTTTGGATTTTGGGATGATATTGGATCTAAAGGTTGTTTTTTCTTTTTTTTTTTTTTTTTGGTTAATTAGGGTTGCCAACATTTGTTTTGTTTGATATTGGGAGTTCAGTTGTGGCTTTACTTATGTGTTTGCTCATTTAGCATTGTCAAAAAAGGGTAAATTATTTTTATTTATGGTATTTTGTTAATTCTCTAACTGTTGGAACTGGAGGGTTGTGTTGTGTAGTTATGAAAATGGGATTTGTATAGAATTTTGTTTCAGGTTTTGTTTTTCAGTTTCATGTTTTGATTGATAAGAAATCGTTGGGTTCGGAATGGATTAAAAGTGGACGAATGTTTTGATGAGCTAATGATGGAAAATGTTGATGAGAAAGTTGATGTGATTGCAAAAGAAGGTATTAATTGTGTTTGTTATTCTGAATGTGTTATTGTTGTGGATTTTATGTTTGCGTATTTTTTTAATTGGTGATTGTTTTACAGTGAACGGTCGTGCTAATTGGAAATTTAATTTAGTTGCATATCACACATGATGGTTTTCGTTGACATGAAGAAATGGTCTCGACCATGTAGATCTGGGGTATTGTATTGCGGCTGTGATAGATCTAGGATGACAAGATGACGCGTCGAGGTGTCTAGGGTTCTGATCAGCCTCGACTATTGGTCAGATGAGCATTTGACGTCCCACTGATGAAGGTGATATTTTAATGTTTTAAACTTGTACAATGATTTATCTACATAAATTAGATTAGATATAAAATAGTTTTTTTTAATAAATATTTTGTGCCCTGGCTTCGGTAGACGTGGATCACATATTACTGGGTTGTTCCATACCATCAGCGATATGGAGTATGCTGGTATTCCGTCTGCTTCAATCAGTAGTGTTGGACAGATTTTTGTTATGTTTCTGTTAATGAGATTATCCTTGACAAAAGCAAAGTTTTTGATGATGATATGATTATCTTGACACTAAATCGTTGATTTTACACTTTGTTGTCGACAAAACTATATCAATTTTTTAGTAATAAGCAGGTTGGAAAAAAATGATTTGACTGAAACTCGGTTTTAAACTGAATTCATATTCGGTTATTCAGTTCGGTTAGGCAATATTCCAATTTGGTCCATTTTGGTGTTCGGTTACGAGAAGAAAAAAATAAAAACCGAATTAACTGAACTGAATTATTCGAATTAACCGTAAACCAATCCGTAGGACACCCCTATTATCGGTGCCACAGAAAAAGAATGTTTCAGAATTGTGATGAGGAATGTATTTCAAAAGTAGAGTTTACAGGAGATATACACTGTCATATTTACATAATCTATCCTGATGTGATCAAATAGGTAGCTGTTTCATTGGCGCCACAGAAGCGGTCGCTATGAACACGCCACGTGTTGCCGGTGCCGCCACCAGAAGGAAGACCATGGAACTCAATCATTGCTGGTGCCGCCACCGGCGGGTTTTGATGTGGTTCCAACCAGTAATCGATTGGCCAAAGAAAATAGACGGAAACCAGATTAGAATTATAGAAAGATAATCAGACTAATTTCATAATTTCATTCATACCCCAAAATGAAAACGTACAGAAATATAAATAGATAAGTTGCATGCTACAATTCCTAAAAAGATGGGCCCACTACTAACAAACTCTTAACTAATTTTGGTCAGTAACAATTACTACTTTTTCAACGGAAATGTGATGATAATGGTTGCTTCACACGTAGGAATGGTTCACCCCATGCACAAAGCAAGAACATGGACCACGTGCTTTGACCACTTCAAGATGATTCAAAAACCAACTAAATTGATCGGCAAGTGGACACGTAACAATCCACCCCACTCGAACTCGCCTTGTCCTCAAGGCGAAACTTCGGATAGACCACGGTGGCCGCCATTCGAGTCGGACAATCACATATAAAGCGGTCTCACCATGACTCCATAATGGTCGCCACTCACGCTTTGCGATGGAAGTCGGTTGTACCAGGGAGATCAAATTGTGGCCCGCAAATGATGTTGGTGTTGCAGCAATTTTTGATGCACCCGGTTCCGGTAACGACAAGGTTTTTGGTGCAACAGATTGTGGTAACGTGGCTCGTTTTGGTGCTGATATAGAAGGTGAAGAGGCCCTGTATGGTGGTGGTGTTTGCAGTTTTAGGGCGGTTTTTGGTGCCGGTGTGGCTGAAGAAACTTGTCTTGGTGGTTGTGCGACAGCAGAAGTGGGTGATGGTGAAGTGTTTAGAGCTGGTTTTGGGGCTGCAAGTTGGTCGAAGGTGGTGAATTTTGTGGCTGGTATTATGGCTGTTGTCGTCGGCAATGGTTCGGGAGCGGGTGATGGTGGTACAGGAGCGGAAATTGGTGGTGGTTTAGAAAAAATGGGTGAGGATGCCCATCTTCTAGACTCGTTTTTGAGAAGACCAATCATCTCAAAAAGCATCGACTCGATTCGATCCATCGACGCATTCCATTCACGAGCGTCCATGATTCACGGGTGGATCACGGTGGCTCTGATACCACTGATGTGGTTCCAACCAGTAATCGATTGGCCAAAGAAAATAGACGGAAACCAGATTAGAATTATAGAAAGATAATCAGACTAATTTCATAATTTCATTCATACCCCAAAATGAAAACGTACAGAAATATAAATAGATAAGTTGCATGCTACAATTCCTAAAAAGATGGGCCCACTACTAACAAACTCTTAACTAATTTTGGTCAGTAACAATTACTACTTTTTCAACGGAAATGTGATGATAATGGTTGCTTCACACGTAGGAATGGTTCACCCCATGCACAAAGCAAGAACATGGACCACGTGCTTTGACCACTTCAAGATGATTCAAAAACCAACCTGGCTCTGATACCACTGATGTGGTTCCAACCAGTAATCGATTGGCCAAAGAAAATAGACGGAAACCAGATTAGAATTATAGAAAGATAATCAGACTAATTTCATAATTTCATTCATACCCCAAAATGAAAACGTACAGAAATATAAATAGATAAGTTGCATGCTACAATTCCTAAAAAGATGGGCCCACTACTAACAAACTCTTAACTAATTTTGGTCAGTAACAATTACTACTTTTTCAACGGAAATGTGATGATAATGGTTGCTTCACACGTAGGAATGGTTCACCCCATGCACAAAGCAAGAACATGGACCACGTGCTTTGACCACTTCAAGATGATTCAAAAACCAACTAAATTGATCGGCAAGTGGACACGTAACAGGTTTCTTCAGATGCGCCAGGGATTATGGCCGGCGGATCGCTCGGCTCTTTTCGGTGGCGTTTTGTTGGCCCTGATTCAAGGGTCGAGAATTACTTCAATACAGTTATTAGTGCGCAACAACCGCAGCCGGTGGTTATTGAAGAGGCGCCGCAGGTGGAGTTGGAGCGTTCTTCGGCGTCATCTCCGTCGTGGTTTGGTGGCAGGGGAGAGGAGGAGAAGCCGAAGTTGAAAGTTCAAGTGTGGGAGAGTTTTGATTCGCCAATGCCGCCTACTTTTTGAGTTTCAGTGACTTTGTTTTGATGTTATTTTGCACAACTGGTTGAAGATCTTTATGTTCTTGGGTATGTTTAGAGTTGCCACAAGTTCGCAGACTTCCACAATTACTTTTCTCATCTTTAGAGAAGTGTTGGATATCTACAATTGTGCAATCCTACATGTCATCAACATAAATATGTATGGGTGAACAAATTAAAACAACCTTAAGGTCCAAACAGGTGATGATGACTACCAAAAGATTTTCTGCAGTTGAATACATCCACTAGACCTGTTTTTAATCAAAACATTCACAGTTGTTTTAAATTCAACAGACGAACAAGAACTGTTTTTTATACAGGTCAACTCAAAATTAACCCGTTTAAAACAAAACTGACCTGACCCGACCGGACCCGAAACCCGTTCCGACCCGGATCCGTTTTCCAAGCCCCCGCAACATCGCGGCGGGGTACTTTTCTAGTTTAAATTAATTATCAAAAATATAATTATCTCAAATAATTTAGTAAATATTTGAATTCAAATTAGGTTTAACAAACTAGATCATATCTTATCTGATTTTTAAATATATTTATTATGATAATAATAACAATAAAAATAAAAAAAACGACAAATAAGAAAATACAAAAAATGTATTGATTGTTATGTGACAATTTAGGGGTAGAAGTTGTAAAACTAAAAAGATGATACGTTTAGCGGAACCAGTTTTTATCTTTCTTTTTTTTTAACTTATCTTTTTTTTTCTTATTCTAGCATCAGGGGTTAGTTTAGGGGTTAGTTACGATATAAACCATATTTATTCTATAAACAATGAGAACAGATCCAATCATATAAAAATTAAATTAGCACATGAAAATTAATCAAGATAATTGATTTTAGCACATATGTGAATGATATTAACACTTTTCTTTATGAATAATTATATTAGTATACATTAAAAACAAAAGAAAGATCAAAATAAAGAATTAATTGTTTGTTAGTATAATTATATGAAATTCAATATAATTGATATTATTTAGGTTATTATTTTATCATTTCTCTATAATTTGTTGTATGATACATCATACTTTTTAAATGTGTTTTACAGTTTGTATACGAAATATGATTTGTAGTTGATGCTATACTACTCTAGTATCAAGCATGTATATTTGGTTTCATTTCACAAACGTGTGATATATACCATGTTAGACACTTGTTTGATATTTTGGTTTGGTTTTTTCAACTTTAAATCTCTTCATAGGTAAGAGACATGCAACATAATGTGTACGTTTGAGGTTATTATTTTGCTTTGTAAACACAAAAAATAATGAATTTTTTTTCTTTTTTGTAAAACAATAAATGTTCAAAATTGTTGAGATCGTCATCAACAAATAAAGATATGCAATCATTCATGACATCATGTCTCATGTGGTCCTTCCTATTGCCCCAAAAGTCTATACGAGTCACGCTATGAAACTTCCAAACATTAAATACGTACTCTATATATGAACCCTCACATAACATAAGCACCTCATCAACACAACACCACACCTCAAAATCTAGTAACCCGACATGTCAATTAAGGAAGACCTAAGGTCGCCTTTGCAACCACCAACATATGGGAATCTAATCACGATCCTGAGCATTGATGGAGGTGGTGTACGAGGAATCATCCCAGGTGTGATCCTTGAATTTCTAGAAGCTGAATTACAGGTACGTACAGTTTACAAGTAGCGTAACATAAATACAAATTCTTTCGTTCTTTTTCTTTCTTAAACTATAGTAAGAAAAACCAATTTTAAAGACTTGTTTAAAACTCGCAGGAATTAGATGGTAAGGATGCAAGACTTGCAGACTATTTTGATGTAATTGCCGGGACAAGCACCGGTGGTATTGTGACGGCTATGTTAACCACACCTAATGAAGAGGGCCGCCCAGTTTTTGCTGCTAAGAATGTTAAAGATTTTTATCGTCAGCATTGTCCTAAAATCTTCTCACATGATAGGTATTCATCATTAGTCAATTTAATTGTGACAACTTTTGTTCTAAATATTGGTTGATAACCTTTTTCATGCACGGTGATAATTAGCATACCCTTGTTTGAGTTTCCGGCATTTATCTTTCAATATTTTTTTAAAATAGTTATGAGTGAAGATAACGTTAAATGCTGAGAACGGTTAATCATGTATCATGTGGTGGCGTTGATAGCTGACAAACAAAAGGGTACATGCACATGCACTAATCGGTCTTTGTCCCGATTGCTGAGTGTTATTTGCCTTATGTCCAAGGCTTGATGCAAAACTAGTATCGAGCCGGGGTCTCATTGGAAGCAACCTCTCTATTCCTACGGGGTAGAGATAAGGCTGTCTACATCTTAGTCTCCTCAGACCCAACCTTTGTTTTGCTATGGGTGGAACTTACTGAGTATGATGATGATGATGACGATGAGTTATGAGTGAAGAAGAGAGAAAAATATAAAAAAAAGAGTATTTTTTTTACTTTTTAGTGTAAAATGTGGATGGAAATAACAAAACTGATGTGAATACTTTAAAAAATATAATATTAAATTAACATAAAAACATTTTTAAAATACCACTAGTCATAAAGACATTACTATTCAGTTGATTTTGTATTATATATTTTTCAAATCATTAAACTTGTATAATAGATGATATCTTGTATAAATGGAAAAGTATTTTCCTTTCACCCTAAATTGAGTAAGAACATTCACAATAACTCTATCATATATCCTATATCTACACCCTGTTTTTATAATTTAAAAAAATATTACAATAGCTTTCTATATATAAAAATCTTGTCTTTATCTTCTATCAAATTATTATGAATGTATAAAAAATAAGGAATATAAAAAATAAGTGTTTATTCTTAAGACATAGATACTGAGATACAAATGATGGATGAGATGTGAAACCTTTTCTAGGATAAGAGATAAATTTTGAAAAGTGTGATTTTTAGTTAAACAATAGGATAAAATATGGTGTAGCTTCATAACCCATCCATCAACCCCTCTCATATCTTTAGAATTTAAAAAAAAAAAAAATCTACTAAAAACTCACTACATCCCATCAACCATTGCTCTATCTCATCCTTATATTTAAAAAAAATGTTACACTAGCTTTCATATATACAAAGCTATTACTCATTTCCCATCAAAATATTTTGAGTGTATATGATAAAACACTTTTTTTTCACTAAGCAAAGGGCTCAATTATATTATATTATTCCATATATAACTTTGCAACAATTTTGTGCATCATCACTTGCACATTGTGCATTGGGTGACTTTCAAAAAAAAAAGTTTATTTTTTACTTTTAACCCTAAGGTTTTTATCTTTTACAATTTTAACCCTACATAATTTGTTTTTTTAACTTTAACCCAAAACTTTTCATTATTTGCAATTTAACTTCAAAAACTTTTCATTATTTGCAATTTAACTTCACAACTTTTGTCACTTATACTTTTCATCTTTCAAATTTTCGTTTTACGTATAGTTCTAAATTTTTCGAGTTAATACGACGCAGTGTGCATGTGTGGTTCAACGTTTTTACCTCTATTTTTCCATGTTTGACAAGTTCGTCACAACATGCATATCCTAGGTCGAGTCGGTATTGGTGGTCGATGACGGTTGTGTGACATTAGTACTATTTGACACCGTTTTACGCCCCGCCGCAACGCGGGTGTGCTTTGGGGGGTTTTCAAAGAAAAAATGGTTATGCATATGGTTGTCGTAACGTTGGCTTTGTGGGTTTTCCAAAAAAAAAAAAGTTTTTTTTACTTTTCACGCAAAAGTATTTCATAAATTACTTTTAACTCAAAACTATTTGTTTTTTTTTTTTTACTTTCCCAAAACTTTTTATTTTTTGCAATCTATTCTCATAACTTTTTTTTTACTTTCAACTTTGATCCTTTATAGTTTTCATTTTTCACAAATTTTTCGCTTTATGCTTGGTTCTAAATTTTGTGACTTAACACATCGCAACGTGCGTCTTTAGTTTAACGTTTTTATGTTTCGTTCTAAATTTTGCGAGTTAACACGACGCAACGTGCGTGTGTGGGTGAACGTTTTTACATCGTCTATTTTTTCCCCGTTTGACAGGTTTAACATAACGTGCGGGTCCTAGATTGACTTAGTTATAACTAAAAAATCCCCGCCGCATTGCGGCGGGTCGCAATCCTAGTTTTATATAAATGGGAACAAAAGTAAAATTATGATAACTAGAATTACGACCCGCCGCAATTGCGGCGGGGATTCTTTAGTTATAACTAAGTCGATTTAGGACCTACACGTTATGTTGAACCTGTGAAACGGGAAAAACAACAGACGATGTAAAAACGTTCACTCACACACGCACGTTGCGTGGTGTTAACTCACAAAGTTTAGAACGCGTAAAAACGGTACACCACGCACGCACATTGCGATGTGTTAACCCACAACATTTAGAACGAAGCATAAAGCGAAAAATTGCGAAAAATGAAAACTATAAAAGACTAAATTTGAAAGTAAAAAAAAATTGTGAGGATAGATAGTAAAAGATAAAAAGTTTTGGGTTAAAAGTAAAGAAAACAAATAGTTTTGGGTTAAAAGTAATTTAGAAAATACCTTTAGGTGAAAAGTGAAAATATCAATTTTTTTTTTGAAAAACACCCAAAGCATTGGGTACAAGACATAGATGCACAAAAAGGTTGCTAATTTATGGTTTTTTTAATAACTTCTTAAAGTATAGTAAACTACGGTTTTATTAAGAGCATAATTCTATTACATGTTAAAGTTGTAAGGAAAAGTCAAAAGGAAAATGAAAAAAAAAAAAAAAAAGCATTTACAACAACTCTATATCTCTCACTCCTCATCCCTTGTATTTTTTAGAGAAATCAAATAAATCCCTTAAAATTGTTTCTCGTTATTTATCTCTATAGTTTTTTTAAAAAAATTTTTGGGTTGATGTAAATGAAAAGAAAAAGAAAAATAACAAAATAAGAATAAAGAAGTATTATTTAATTTAATAAAAATAAATATAGAAAATAGAATATAAGAGTACTAGGTTAGAACCCCGTGTAATACACGGGTTAAATAAATGTAATTTTATATATCAAATAATAAAAAAATATTTTTAAAACCTCATTTATTACACGGGTTGAATAAATGTATTTTTATATAACAAATAATAAAAAATATATCTTTAAAAATCTCATTTATTACATGGGTTGAAAAAATGTAATTTTACATATTAAATAATAAAACGTTATATCTTTAAGAACCATGCGTATTGTACGGGTTGAGTAAATTTAATTTTATATATTAAATAATGAAAAAAGTTACATTTTTAAGAATCTTATGTATTGTACGGGTTGAGCACATGTAATTTTATATACCAATCAATAAAAAGTTTTATCTTATTATATCTTTATAAACCCTGTGTATAATAAATATTTCAAAAGATTATATTATCTCCTATACGAATTATTTAAATTTAATTTTATAATTATCTTTTAATTAATATTAATTATCTATAATTAAGTAGGAGATAGAGATGAGAAAACTAAAAAATAGATGGCTCCAATGAATGACATGTGTCCTAAAATTGGTTTCTTTTATTATATAGTATACGGAGTTGTAGGTAAACTCATGCGGTAAACCACTTTACCGAATAGGTAAACCCTGCCATCAACCAGTTTACCGAACAAGATCATGCAATGCGGTGAACCTTCACCGATTCGGTGAGAGTGTGGGGGGGGGGGGGATGGGCGTGTGGTGGGGTCCATTCCTGCTCAACCAATCACATATTTTTTTCTTTTTTTAAAAAAAAGTTTACCTAAATCTCATTAGGTAAATCACCGCCAACATTTTTGATTATTAGGTAACTTATTTAGGTGAATTGACATGGCAATGTGTGATTGAATGAATTAGGAGTTTACCTGTTTAGAATAGGTAACCACTCCCTTCACCCTAAAATGTTTTTAAAAGCTGATAAAACAAAATTTAGAAAAGTTATATTACATAGTTATTACATGGTTGGAGGTAGAAATGGGATGTGAATCCTCTAACCAAGTTCTATTACCTCAAAATGACACACATCCAAAATTTCAAAAGCTTAAGTGTCAGCTTTTAATATAGCTCCTTTTAAGTTAACTATAAGGGGATATATTAGTGTTGCCTTGAGTGAAATTTCAAAGTTTAGGTTGTATGGTGGAGGATAAAGTTTTTAGAAGTTTTATCACGTTATATTAGTGTCATGTAAGCGTCATGTAGGTTTTAGAACAATAATGACGCCCTCTTAAAAAATGATGCTGTGAAATAAACCTCTTAACTATTAACAAAAAAAAAAAGAAGGAAAAAAAGAAAATTTTATTGGTTGTAGCAAATGGAGCTCACTAGATCAATCCCTTAACGCTCCTTATTAAATTGGCGAACTATAAAATGGTGTCTTTTTTAACGAGGGAGGAGTGATGCGGAAGTGCACCCAACTAAAGATGATTGAGAGCATAGCCCCACACCTAGTGATCTTATAGTTACTTTCCATTGATTCTCTAAGACTAAACGGTATGGGGCTGGCTGAGGCCCGGCTTGGCCCGGCGCCGGTCCCCCACACCGCCCCCCACAGGCCCGGCTCGTCCTTTCCGTCACCCAGCAGCCGAACTCGACGGGGCTCTTCTCCTCTCTCCTAACACACACACACATCTATACATACATATATATATATACATATAAAAGGGTTCATCCCCCATCCCCCTAGGTCCATCCCCTCCAAGCCGAGCCTACGTGGCGCTGACGTGGCGGCCATCCCCTTGGGGATGGGGCTCTCCATACCCACTAGTCTAAGGGGTTGTTTGTTTACCTCTTAACGAGGCTTTTAATGGTTCAGAGCGGCTTTTACTGGGTTAACACTTAATGGTCCAGACTGTTTGTTTCGTGAGTAGATGTCTGAATGGTTCAGACATTTGCTTCTGAATGATTAAGTATTATACAGAGTCTGAATGGTTATGACCTCTAATCTGAATTGGTCAGACATTTGTCTTTGAGGAGTTAAACATTATACTAGCTCTTAATGATTTATACATCTTACTGGTTTAGCACTTAATAGTTCAGACCTCTTACTGGTTCAGCATTTAACCATTCAAAAGTTGCCAAACATCCCCTAATATTTTGACTTTTTTATGTGATACATGCTTTAATTGCTTTTAAACATTAGTATGTTAGTTACAATTAGTATATTATCATCCATTATTAATGCATATTATATGAAAATCTACAGTTCTTCAAATGTTCATAAGGAAGAACATCATCGTCGTCATTATCATCATCGTCTAATCGAAAAAGGTTCGTTTCTTGGAACTTTATATATATATAAACTGAAAATTTTTCATATTTTGTTTTGAATCCTAGTGTCAGAAACAATAAATCTTATATGTAAGATTTTCATTTACTTTTAAGTTTTTATGATTGAAAAAATGTGTGATTCATGTTATTAGGCAAATGACGAGGGTATTTTTGTAATAATAACCTCAACAGTCATAAGGAGTTTCAAAAACTCAGGAATCCCCGACACCTCAAAATGACTTATTCCGCTTGTATTAAAAAGTCCTTTACAAAAGTCATTTACAAAAGTCCTTTTAAGTTATCCAAACATCATTTCTCCTTATTAACTTTTTCAAACATCATTTCTCCTTATTAACTTTTAAGAAAAAGTGAATAAGTTAATAAGGAGATTCTAAATGGAATCCCAAACATGGCCTTAGTGTTCTACATAGAACATTCCTATATATATATATATACACACACATATGTATATATGTATTATGTTCATTTGTGAACCTCCCTCTATTTGTGAACTAAATAAACCAATCTAGACCACTCATCTTCTTGAGCTTTTCTTTTTATTATTTAAAAAGGTATTATAGGAGGCAAAAATATTGTTTTTTTAATTGTTTTTTGACTTTTAAATAAATTACCCTCTAATTTTTAAATGACCAAAACCTTTTCATACGTTTATATACACATGTCTATAATTATTTTTAGCTAAGAAATTGGTTTTTATACACATGTGTATAATTGTTGTTCCCTGATCAATTTTGGTTTTATACACATGTGCATAGTGACTGTTTGTTGTTCGCTAAACGATTTGGGTTTTATGCACATGTGTATAATTATTATTAGCTAAGAAATTGGTATTTATACACATGTGTGTAGTGACTGTTTGTTTTTTATACGCAACAACTAGACACACTGTCATTGTACATATATTTTTCACACACATGTGTATGATTGGAGACAAAAATCATTTAATTCTTATTGGAGAGAGAAAATATTTAAACTTTACGATTATACCCTCTCTTTATTTTTTAATCTATAAAAACAAAAAAACAAAAAAGAAAGAATGGTCCAGATTAGTTCATTTTGTTTACAAAACCATTAGGTTCACTCTTCAACCCTATATATATATATATATATATAGAGAGAGAGAGAGAGAGAGAGTGCGTAAAATACAATATGTTGGAAATATTATAAATAATATTAAAGAGGAACATACAAGTTGGTATGTTTCCTCCATCCCACATTGGTGGAGTGATTGAAGTTTGAGTGGTTTATAAGGGATTATCCCTTATGGGCCTCCAAAGTGTTAAATGGGTTGAGAAGTGGGTGAAGCCCACACGCGCGCCGAGCCGAGCCGAGCCGCGAGCTCGCGAATGGTCGCGTTTGAGTCGCGAATGGGCGCGTTTGAGGCGCACTTTGCACTTCGATCGTCGCGAGGAGCTTTTATTTTTAGCTAAGGTCTGGTCAGGTGGGTCAGATCTGGGGTTCAAATGAGATAAGGAGATAGAGATTAATTCGAAACAGTGGGGGTTATCCCATACTGATTCGAATTCGTATTGGATAGCTGTTCTGTAACCGAATTCGTATGGATATGCATCCAGAAAAACGAATTCGTATGGGATTAGGTATATCTCTCCACGTTTTTCTCATTCTTTGGTGAATCCTAAACCTATAAATTGAAGGCTCCTGCTACCCATTTATACACACACAATTTCGCAGCTCTCTCTCTCCCTACTGTGTGTTCGTGTTTTCGTTCCAGCTTCTGCGTTTTCTGGTTTCCATTGCTGTTGGAATACCAGATCAGTTCTGCATTAAATCCTGGGAGTTTACGCTGCAGCTCACAGCAATACGAGCGCGTAAAATCCTTTAAGGACAGGAGTTTTTCCGTGCAGTTCAAGGCTTTCGTTCAAGGATCTTCGTTCTCACTCGCCAGGTTGGTTTTAATTTACTTGTTCTTTAAATTCGTCCGACAACGGGACAGTCTCCTTCTACCTTTCTTTAATCAGTTTGCTCAAGTTGGAACAAACTGGTTTGGCTGATAACTCGGTAATTAATAAATTAATTGTTGATTAAATTATTTTTCAACAATCTTAAAGGATTTTATTTTGTGTTTTAATCAACAGAATTAATGGACTCTGAACTACCAACAGCCAATCTGAGATTCATGAATCAAGAGTTTGTCAAGTTGGACAGATTCGATGGTCAGAACTATACCCGCTGGGCGGACAAGGTTAAGTTCATGCTAGTTGTGCTGAAACTTTACTATATCCTTGATCCTGACTTGCCTGCAATCCCTGATGACCCTCCTGGTGAAGCAGGAGAGCTCCCAAATGAAGATTTGGCAAGGCAAAGACTTATCCGTAAGGAAGCTGAAGATCTTTGCCTGGGTCACATCAAAAATTCCCTTTCGGATCGTCTCTATGACTTGTACGCGCCAATAAAAAGTGCTAGAGAATTGTGGAAAGCTTTGGAAGATAAGTACAAGGCTCATGAAGAAGGTACTAACAAATACCTTATTGCCAAGTACCTAGACTTCCAAATGGTCGATGACAAGTCAATCTTGGAGCAGGTGCATGAACTCCAAGTTCTTGTTAACAAATTGACTGCACTTTCTATTCCGCTGCCAGAAATATTTCAAGTAGGGGTTATTATTGCAAAATTGCCTCCTGGTTGGAAGGATTTCTCAAAGAGAATGATGCACAAGTCTGAGGACTACTCTTTGGATGAACTGTTGAAGCACCTTCGAATTGAGGAGGAAACGCGCAACAGGGACAAAAGAGGTAAAGTCGGATCGAGTGTGAATCATGTTGCTGGTGGATCTGGTCAAAAGGGAAAAGGGGCATCATCAAGGAATAAGAAGTTTACAGCACCAAAGAAGAAAGAATTCAAGAAGTCACAACACACTAACAACCATCAACCAAAGAGGTCTGGTAAATGTCATGTTTGTGGAGAAACAGGGCATTATGCACGAGAGTGCTCTCAGAGGAAATCTGGATCCACGGTTGGTTCTACGAGTGCTATTGATGTTGAGAAAGTCACCAATCTAGTGGCCAATGTGGGTCTTGGTGAAGTCAACATGCTTTCTCAATATACACGCATTGTGGCATGTAGAGGATGGTTTTTGGATTCTGGAGCCACTGTTCATGTTTGTGGGAATCGTGGCTCGTTTCTTACTTATGCTCCTGTTCCTCAAGGAACAGTGGTGGTATGTGCTGATGGACATCGTGTAGAGGTTCGAGGTAAAGGCACGGTGCGTCTAAACTTCAGAGATGGTCAAGTGGTTACTCTTCAGGACGTGTTGCATGTTCCTGGTATCACCAAGGGTCTTGTTTCTGCTGATAAGTTTGATCGGAATGGTTACAAGCTGGTTATCAAGAATCTCCGTGTGAAGTTTTCTCTAAATGACATCTATGTGGGTCAAGCAAAGAACACGGGTGGAATGTATCGTCTTGACTTAGCTGAAGATGGGATTGGTGAAGAAGAAGATTCGGATCAAGGGGGCGTTTCAGTGATTGACGGGTTTGGGAATGAAAGTGATAGTGATAGTGGTGGTAGTGTTAGTTCTAGTATTGGTGAATGTAATGCAATTGGTTTTGATTTGAATGAAATTATGTCTTCTGATTATATCGCTTGTTCAATTTCTTTATGGCATAAACGTTTAGCTCATACAAATATTAAAAACATTGAAAAAATGCAAACTAAAGGTTTATTAAAATTAAATGATAAAGACTTTGAAAAATGCGAAACTTGTGTTAAATCAAAATTCACAAAGAAACCTTTTCCAAGTGTTCCTAAACGCAATACATCACTACTAGAACTAATTCATTCAGATATTTGTGAACTGAATGGAGTTCTTACTCGTGGGGGTAAGAGATACTTTATCACTTTCTGTGATGACTCGAGCCGATACTTATATGTTTATTTGTTGCATTCAAAAGACGAAGCTTTTGAGGCATTCAAAATATATAAGGCTGAGGTTGAAAAACAAAAGGAGAAACGCATTAAAATTCTTCGCTCGGACAGAGGCGGAGAATACTTTAACCGAAAGTTTGATGCATTCTGCGAAGAAGAAGGCATCATACATGAGAGAACTGCACCATATACTCCCCAACAAAATGGTTTGGCTGAGAGAAAGAACCGAACCTTGGTAGAGATGGCTAACTGTATGTTAAACCAATCAGGTCTACCTCGTAATATGTGGGGGGAAGCTGTGTTAACCGCATGTTATGTTCATAATAGGATCACTAGTCGTGTGATACCTACGAGTCCATATGAGTTATGGAAAGGAAGAAAACCAAACCTAGAGCATTTGAGGGTTTGGGGTTGTCTTGCTTACTATCGCGTACCTGATCCAAAGACACTCAAACTGGGAGAACGAGCTTTCAAGAGTGTATTCATTGGATATGCTTCGCATAGTAAATCTTACCGATTGTTGGATGACGAATCAGGTATAGTTGTAGAATCCAGAGATGTGGAATTCTTTGAGAACAAGTTTTCTAGAGATGATGAAAACTCAAATGGCACCACAACTTCTAGTACTTCTGAGAAAAGGGTTCAACCCTCACCAATAGTTGAAGAACCAAGGAAAAGTACTAGAGTTAGAAAAGAGAAAAGTTATGGAGATGATTTCTTTTCTTACCTGGTTGAAGGAACTCAAAAGAAAGTGACGAGAGAGGTCATTTTTGCTGTAAATTTGGATGATGATCCTAAAACGTTCAACGAGGCAATGTCATCAAGAGATGCTCCTTTGTGGAAGGAGGCAGTCAATGATGAAATGGATTCCATTATGGGAAATGGAACTTGGGAGTTAGCTGATCTACCCAAGGGAAAGAAACCTATTGGATCCAAATGGATCTTCAAAAGAAAGTATCATCCAGATGGATCCATCTCTGCCTATAAAGCGAGATTAGTGGCTAAAGGGTATAGGCAGAGAGAAGGGGTCGACTATTTTGATACCTATGCACCTGTGGCTAGAATAGGTTCTATTAGAACTCTAATAGCGGTGTCTGCTTTGAAAGGGCTGTACATCCATCAAATGGATGTAAAGACAGCATTTCTAAATGGGTATCTAAATGAGGAGATTTATTTGGAGCAACCAGAAGGGTTTGTGATGCCTGGACAAGAGAACAAAGTGTGTAGACTTATTAAATCTCTGTATGGTTTGAAGCAAGCTCCTAAACAGTGGCATGAGAGATTTGACACCACTGTGACTGCTTTCGGGTTTCGACACAACAGTGCTGACAGATGTATTTATACTAAATGCGAACCCGGTTATACAGTCGTGATTTGTCTCTATGTTGATGATATGTTGATCATTAGCACTCACCTTGAAGGTATTTCTGAAACAAAGAAATATTTGTCCTTGAACTTTAAGATGAAAGATCTAGGAGAAGTTGATACTATTCTTGGGATCAAGGTGAAGAGAACTGGAAGTCAGATTTCTCTTAGTCAATCTCATTACATAGAGAAAATTCTGACTAAGTTTCAACACTTAAATATTAAAGAGTTTAATACTCCATTTGATCCAAGTGTGAAACTTAATGTGAACTCTGGAAGAGCAGTGGCTCAACTGGAGTATGCGAGTGCTATTGGAAGTATGATGTATGCAACGCATTGCACTCGTCCTGATATTGCTTTTGCTGTAAGCAAACTGAGTCAGTACACTGTTAACCCAGGGACAGAACACTGGAAGGCAGTGGGTAGAGTACTTGGATACCTGAAAAGGACCAGTAACTTAGAACTGACATACACGTCTTCTTCCAGAATACTTGAAGGTTATTCTGATGCAAGCTGGATTGATCGCACCAATGATTCAAAATCTACAAGTGGGTGGATTTTCACTCTAGCAGGAGGAGCAGTTTCTTGGGCGAGCAAGAAACAGACGTGTATTGCCCACTCAACTATGGAAGCTGAGCTCATAGCGCTAGCTGCGGCTGGTAAGGAAGCAGAGTGGATTAGAGATCTACTTACTGACATCCGTCTGTGGGATGTTCCAATGCCGTCTATTCCCATGTATTGTGATAGTGAGGCCACACTATCTAAAGTATACAACGCAGTGTATAATGGGGGATCAAGACACATAGGTCTTCGGCACAATTATGTGAGACAACTGCTTGAAAGTGGTACCATCAAGGTTGTCTATGTCAAGACAAGTAAGAACTTGGCAGATCCATTTACTAAACCTCTGACGAGAGATTTGGTTGTGAATACCGCGAGAGACATGGGTCTAAAACCACAATAGAATCGTTAGTGATGGAAACCCAACTTGAACTTAGTGCTCCTATTTCTCAAGTTTAATGGGTAACAACGAAGTCACTTAACGATAGAAGGTACTATCAAATTTGATAGATCCATGTGAGGTATGATAGTACGTCGTTGCCGAGAACAAGGGTGAGCTTATGCTCTTAACAAAGTTTTGGAGGCATCCAAGCAACGTGGATGATGTAAAACTTTGCCTATATGATCTAGGGGTGGTGCCGCCTCGAGTGAAGATTAGTGGTTTATCTTCTAAAGGGTCATGAAAAGGATTTATAGCGCACGGCCATATTCGCGCTCAGTGAGAACGCAAAGTCAGCTGGTGGTGTGTGGGGGTAAACCGAAGGGGGCTATCAGGTTAATGGTTTAATTCCATAGGACACTATCTAATCTGTCTCTTCTTGTTTATCAACATAAACTTGGTTTAATCTTCGTGACACCTAGTGACATCATTAGTCTAAGTGAAAGGAAACATTCCAACTTGGTGGGGGATTGTTGGAAATATTATAAATAATATTAAAGAGGAACATACAAGTTGGTATGTTTCCTCCATCCCACATTGGTGGAGTGATTGAAGTTTGAGTGGTTTATAAGGGATTACCCCTTATGGGCCTCCAAAGTGTTAAATGGGTTGAGAAGTGGGTGAAGCCCACACGCGCGCCGAGCCGAGCCGAGCCGCGAGCTCGCGAATGGTCGCGTTTGAGTCGCGAATGGGCGCGTTTGAGGCGCACTTTGCACTTCGCACGTACGCATCGTCGCGAGGAGCTTTTATTTTTAGCTAAGGTCTGGTCAGGTGGGTCAGATCTGGGGTTCAAATGAGATAAGGAGATAGAGATTAATTCGAAACAGTGGGGATTATCCCATACTGATTCGAATTCGTATTGGATAGCTGTTCTGTAACCGAATTCGTATGGATATGCATCCAGAAAAACGAATTCGTATGGGATTAGGTATATCTCTCCACGTTTTTCTCATTCTTTGGTGAATCCTAAACCTATAAATTGAAGGCTCCTGCTACCCATTTATACACACACAATTTCGCAGCTCTCTCTCTCCCTACTGTGTGTTCGTGTTTTCGTTCCAGCTTCTGCGTTTTCTGGTTTCCATTGCTGTTGGAATACCAGATCAGTTCTGCATTAAATCCTGGGAGTTTACGCTGCAGCTCACAGCAATACGAGCGCGTAAAATCCTTTAAGGACAGGAGTTTTTCCGTGCAGTTCAAGGCTTTCGTTCAAGGATCTTCGTTCTCACTCGCCAGGTTGGTTTTAATTTACTTGTTCTTTAAATTCGTCCGACAACGGGACAGTCTCCTTCTACCTTTCTTTAATCAGTTTGCTCAAGTTGGAACAAACTGGTTTGGCTGATAACTCGGTAATTAATAAATTAATTGTTGATTAAATTATTTTTCAACACAATATTCATTAACGTACGAACATACACGATGAAATTACACACGTTGTAAAACTCAAAACCTAATTACGCATGTTGAAAAATCATAACCATGCGTGATTAAGTTTTTTCTACATGCGTGATTATGGTTTTAAGTTTTATAATGTGTATAATTTCATCGTGAACGACCGTACGTTAACATTCCCATATATATATATAATATGATAGTTTATAAGGTTGTATACTTGTATATCCATGTAATTATTGTTATTTTTAATTAATTAATTACTTTATTTTAGTTTTTCAAATTCGCGCCTATAAAAAACATATTCCTCTTAGGTTAATTTTTTTTTCTTAAAAAGGGTTATTTGATATTGATTTCCAATTGTTTGCTTGAAACCGAGTTCTATGATATGTAAAACCGGATATATGATATATACAGGGGTGCAAACGAGTCGAGCTGAGTTCGACTAGCCTTGAGCTTGTTTAATTTATGAAAGCTCGAGGTCGAGGTCGAGCTCAACTCGATTCAAGCTTTGTTTCTAAAGCCCGAGCTCGGCTCGGATATAGTTTTTCAAGAAATCGACTAGCTTATCATTTATTAATTAATTTATATTAATCATAACTATTATTTCATATATAATTTTGTTATATTCTCAAAATTCTATAAACAGCAATTATTATTATTATTATTATTATTATTATTATTATTATTATTATTATTATTATTATTATTATTATTATTATTATTATTATTATAGGGTGAGACTCAAATAGAAAGTTTATTTTGGCTAGGAAGGATAGGAAGCAATAGAATTATGACATGTAGCATAATTTAAAATAAAGAGGAAGGGTATTTTAGTCAATCGGATCCAATCTTTTTCCTTCTTCTCCCCCAGTAACTTCAAAACCCACCATTTTCAAAACCTACCATTTTCAAAACCCACCATCTTCAACATTTTCTTCACTTTCTATCTCAATAATCACTACATTATAGTGCGATTTTCATCACCAATCAATAATTCAAACACCCAATCAACGTGTTCTTTAACTTTTTTTGAAGAAACCCAGTTTAACTTCATACAATATCTCATTTTTTCCCGTGATTTTGAAGCGAATCACTTGATCCGTTCGATTCGATCGCTGATAATTGTTTCTATCATTCAAATTTCGTCAATCGTTGAAGAAATCGGCTTCGATTCATGTAAGAAATTCTTGAATTGCATTTTTACGATCTAGGTTTTTGAATTTAGTCATTACGTTTTACGATGTTGACGGGGGTCTGGGGGCAGCACCCCTGGGAGCAGGGTCCAAGGGGCAAAGCCCCCTGGCTGGGTCAGCTTGGAAAAACTTTTTTTTTATTAAATTGCTTTAATAAAACTGCATCAGAAAATTTAATTTTTTGTAAATTTCGTAGACAATTTTTGATTTCCTATTTCTTGGTTCAGACAATTCACGGACAAAACATACCTTGGATCAATGTATTTTAGAGAAAACACTTTCTTTTGTGTTTTTAAGCCATTGCGTTTTAGAAATAAGACATTTTTATGTGTTTTCTGGCCATTGCGTTTTAGAAAAACACATTTTTAAGTGTTTTTAGTCATTGCGTTTTAGGTAAAACATATTTTTATGAGTTTTTAGTCCATTGCGTTTTAGAGAGAACACTTTCTTTTGTGTTTTTAGGCCATTGCATTTTAGAATATAAAACATTTTTATGTGTTTTCTGGGCAATTGCGTTTTAGAAAAACATATATTTGAAGTGTTTTTAGTCCATTTTGTTTTAGGTAAAACACATTTTTTATGTGTTTTCAGTCCATTATATTTTAGAAAAAAGACATTTTTATGTGTTTTCTGGCCATGACGTTTTAGAAATAAGACATTTCTTTGTGTTTTTGGTGCATTGCGTATTAGGTAAAACACATTTTTGAAGTGTTTTTTTTAATCCATTGCGTTTTAGAAAGTAAACTTTCTTTTGTTTTTTTAGACTATGGTGTTTTAGAAATAAGACATTTTTATGTGTTTTCTATCCATTGTGTTTTACAAATAAGACATTTCTTTGTGTTTTTGGTTCATTGCGTTTTAGAAAAAAGTCATTTTTTTACGTTTTTTTTATTGCATTTTACGCAACTGAGTTTTTTTTCATTGCGTTTTACGCAACTGGGTTTTCGAAAAATCTTTTCGAAAATATAGCAATAGTATACTCGTTTTAAAGATAAAAAAAAATGCTCTTTTGTGCAATTTTTATAAAAAAAAATAAAGACGTATGAAAAAGTTATTAACGTTTAAAAATGAGTGGGAATTGGAGGAGAGAGAAACTATTGTCCTGGATTGATTAGAATCCCCTTACACAAACCCACACGACTCTTTTCTTCTCTTCAATTTCAATCATTTAATCTTAGCCCTTGATTAAATTAATTGATGGTCAAAATTACTTTCTAGCCTTTCTAGACAAAAAAAAAACTTGCTATTATATCCTACCCCTATAGATATATGCTTAGTATATTAATTAGAAATTATATAAAGAGTGGGCTCTTTTAGGCTCGCAAGTCTGCTCGAGCTCGATAAGCAAAACTCGGGCTTGGGCTCGTTTATTAAACGAGTTTGGTTTTTAGGCTCGGGCTCGAGGCCGTTTAAGCTTGACTCGTTTTGAGCTTTTTCCGAGCCGAGCTTGAGTAACACAACTCGTTTGCAACCCTATTGATATCATATAATGGTTGGTTGTGGGGTTCAATTAGTAATTTTAATCGAATTATATTAATGTGTGTGTAGTGGTGACTCCTGCGGTTACTGCGGTTACGGTGACTAAAAACGCTATTAATTATATAGCGGGCCCAAAACACACCGGAAAACACCTACACCGGATTATTAAAGATAAAGTAAAAGAAAGAAGACTTCATGAAGCATTAACAAATGTTGTGATTACGGCATTTGACGTTAAATCTATGCAACCTGTGATCTTCTCGAGCTATGAGGTATTCGTTGCACATAATACCGTCCGACCAGTTTTCATCATAAGACATATTGATGGTTATATTTGTTTGACCAGGTGAAGAAAAATCCCGATCTTGATGCCAAGGTTTCTGATATATGCATTGGAACTTCAGCGGCCCCGGTTTATCTCCCTGCCCACAAATTCCAAACTAAAGATTCTGAAGGAAATTTACTTAGGGAATTCAATCTTATCGATGGTGGAGTGATAGCTAATAACCCGGTTGGCAAAATACTTTAATAATAGCTTATGTGATCATTAATACAAAATTCATGTAATGAACAAACAAATCCATGTTATAAAGTATAAAAGTTAGCCTTAATACCTATATTTTTGCAGGTTTTGGTTGCGATAAGTGAAGTTACTAAGGAAATAACGTCAGGAAGTACCGATTTTTTCCCAATAAAACCAATGGAATATGGTCGGCTTCTTGTTTTGTCATTAGGCACAGGGACTTCGAAATGTCAAGAACATGATGCTACAGTGTGTTCTCAATGGGGCGTTATACAGTGGCTAACTGCTGGTGGCTCGCATCCGTTGCTGGATATTTTTACTCAGGCTAGTGGAGACATAGTTGACTACCATCTCTCTACCGTCTTTCAAGCCCTTCACTCAGAAGAAAATTATCTTCGAATTCAGGTATTTTGTGAATATTTTTCAAAGAAAAAAATGATTTTAATAATCTAAATTGTATTTATTAAAGTATGTTACATCACACAGGATGACACTTTAAGAGGTAAGTTAGCTACGTTGGATTGTGCAACCGAAGATAACTTAGAGAATCTTGAGAAGGTGGGACGGAAGTTGTTGAAGAAACAAGTGAGCAGGGTTAATCTAAGCACTGGCATATACGAGCCCTATCATCATACTACCAACGAGAAGGCTTTAAAAAAGTACTTTTACCTTCAAATTATTTCATTATTATGTTTTTTCTTCTTTTTAGTACTTGTGCATTTTCTTATTGCCATCTTGCATTTTATAAAAAAATGGTAGGTTTGCAGCAATACTCCATGAGGAGAAGAATGTTCGAAATTTGAGATCGCCACATACTAATAAAGGAGGTGATAATCAAGTAGTGTCGATGGAAGACGAAACTGCACGTTTGCGAAGAATGTCAATACTCTCGCATCATACTCTTCCAAATTTACACAACCTCAACACGAACTAAAATTCCTTTCAAATATAACATAAAAAAATAAATCCCTTGTTATTATTATATTTTCTTTCTAAATATATCCTTTAAGACTTTAAGAGGCATATGCCTCAATCAAGTATATTTAAGGTAAATCAATTATGTTCTAGATTTTTTTTCAAACGCCAACTCACACACCCACTAGATCTAATCTTAAATCTACATCAAAGTCCACTACGAAACTAGAACCCTACTTAACAGAGACTCCTTACTGCTACACTAGAAGCTCTTTAGTTCTTATATATTCCAATTGAAAGGTATATCAGTCACTTGTATGCTTATCTTTACTCGACCAATCATGATGCTTCTAATTTTTGCTCATAACAACATAAAGCTAGGTATAATATGCATAACAATACATGTAAAATAAGTGTACATAAATGATATGGTTGGCTATGTTCATTAATTAGCCTTTTAAGTCCAACTGGACCCATATAGAGCACTAGACGTTAGAGATACTAATATGAACGAGTCATGGTCGGAATCATGGGCCCAAAAGGGGCTGCATCCCAATCACCAAACATAAGATTTTTTATATATAAATCTTATTTCCTTTAACTAAAACATAAGTTAAACCCTCTATTGCGGTAGAGAATAGAACCTTATGATCGCTTCAACTTAAAGTTTTGCCTTCACCATTAACATGTTACATAAAAAGTTAAAACATAGTTGAAAGAGTGAATTTTTTTGGGTATTGTCGGTTACTTGATTGTTTACTTTTCTTAAAATCCAAATAGGTTACCCACATAACAATTTAGCGAACCAATTACCCACATAACAACTTAGGGTATATGGTTCCGGTTTGGATGCAACTAAATTTAGAACATTAGCTTTTCAAGGTAAAAAGAATGTAGGCATGTTGCTCACCTTGTATAAAGGGATAAATGGCATAACATGTTTTAAAGCTATTTGGTAACGATTATGTAAGGCACATCCATAAATTGATATACATTCTTAATTAATACAAACAAGTCCACTATCTTCCATAACAGAGTTATTTTACTATATAAATAATTTACTTTACTTTAGCTTTTGTTTCCATTGATATTTTATTGCATACGTTATTTGATGTGGTTTAAAATCCTAGAACGATTGCGTTGTTAACATATTCAATCAATACTCATTTATAAATGAGAATTATTAGTAACTATTTTTATTTATTAGGGAATATATGTACTAACTAGTGACAATACTATAACATTATAATTGTTTTACAAACAATATTTACATGTAATTTATTTAACAAAAGTTTGTACACCTTAACTTTGCACAACACTACTTTTATGAGAGCCAAACAGTATTCTATTAGACCAATAGGTCATAATTTACTAGATACATAATTTACCTTATTAGGCTAGAAGTTGACTATAAAGTTCAAATTTCCTAAAAAGTGTAAAAAGTTATAAAACATCAAAATGTTAACAATGAAACACACAAAAACCCACAAATAACAAAATAAAGATTACCAAAACATCATATATGTGGATTGTGTTTTGTGGTTATTATCGAATGACAAACACTATTGTGTTTTATGTTGACTAGCATGTTGTGTTTATTATTCATAATTCTACGATTGTGTGTTTGAAGTTTTTCTGGACCATAATGGTTTGAATATGGTGTTTTAGTAGTTTTCACTCTGTTATTTGTGAGTTTTAGATGTGTTTTACGGGTGAAATTATAATGTTTTATGACTTTTTACACTTTTTAGGAAATTTGGATTTTGTAGCCGAACCTCACCCTACCTTATTATATATACATACAAAAAGTAACTTAAGAAACAATGATTCGAATAAAAATACAATGTTTGGATGAAGGTTTTTAAATATATCACACCCCTTTAAAAAGTCACCACCCTTCAAACTATTTTTTGATATATAACACCCTTTACAAAGTCAGAACTTTTAAATATATCATACACCTTCAAAAAGTCACTTCCCTTTAAACTACTTTAAATATATCACATCCATTATAAAAGGTCACAACCCTTCGTATAAATTCACAATCCTTTAAACTAATTTTGTATATATAATTAGCAACCAAGCTTTACTACTTGAATACTATCATGTCCGGGAGACTTGAGAAGTGCAAATCTCACTCTTATGTTAAAGTGGTGGTGGAAATATAAAACGAAACCGGAGGAGTTATGAACAAAAGTGATAAAGTCAATACATGATAGTAATAGATGTTATAAAACTATCCCGATTAATGATAAATATGCAGGTATTTGGAAAGATATTGTTGCTGCAGGTAAAGAACTTGGAGGCATAGGAATTTCGATATTAGAAGAGATCGTAGCAGAGGTGGGAACAGGGAATACAGTGAAGTTTTTGCTGGATAATTGATGTGGCGGCAAGATACTTAAAGAGAGCTATCCAGCGCTTTTCAAGATTGCTACAAATAGACAAGTGAAAGTGGCAGATTGTGTTATCAGGCTTAAGAATGAAAACTAGTGGAACTTAGGATGGGCACGACCGCCAAATACCGAAGAGGAATTGGCTCAATGGACCAGAATGCTATAACAACTAAACAACATTAAACTTAAACCTAGAGAGGATCGATGGAAGTGGAAGTCAGACGACAAAGGTGAATTCTCGGTTGCGGCTATCAAGAACCAGATAATCAAACAAGACGGAGCCGGAGATGAGGAAGAATGGAAGTACTGGAACAAGTGGGTACCAACGAAAGTTAACTATTTTACGTAGAGAGCGACAATCGAGAGAATCCCGGTTAAAAAGGAACTAATTAGGCGAAGGATTCCGATAAACAATCATTTATGCTCAAGATGCGAGGCACAAGAGGAAACGGTAGACCACGTAATATGCGGTTGTACATCATAAAAATCAGTTTGGAAAAACATTTTCATTTGGCTAAAACTACCAACGTCCACTGAATTCCGAGGGTGTAGAGAAGTTCTAGAGCACGTTAAAGGCTTAACAGGATCGAACGAGTGGAAGAAAATCATTAGAGCAGTGTTCCAAACAACCATGTGGAATATTTGGAAGGCTCGAAATGAAAAGGAGTTTGAAGACAATCTGCGAACCAGTAATGATAAAGTAGAAATGATAATGGCGAACAGCTTCATTTGGTTAAAAAACAGATCAAAATTCCATGATACTGTATCGGAGCGATGGGCGCACTTCAATATTCAAGATATAGTGAGATAGTGGAATAATTGGTGGATGTAGTACGTTTTTGTTTTCGGTTGTTTTGTTTTTGTTTTGTACTTTGGGTTTTTATAGCATATGCTGGCCCAGTTCGATTAATCATAGAATCTTACCGTTCAAAAAAAAACTTGAATACATTACCTAACACAAAATACAATCCGGTTGGGTTTCTAGCCACACATGCTCGAGGCACAGATGATGCCAGTTTGACTTTCATAAAGACCGATTACATCTTCATCTTTTACCTTTCTTTTTTGGTTCTAAATCCTGTTATTATTTTTTAGAGCCATTTTCCATTTTTCAATTTGTTCCTTGTGCAACTTTTGACACATTTTCCATTTTTCATAGCCATTTTCCATTTTTCAATTTGTTTTCAACGGAATCAACCAATTAATTTTTTTACCAGCTTTATTTTGTTACCCGTTATTATGCAATTTATTTAATAGCCTTTTAAGTTAGAATGTCACTTTTATTGTAAAGAAAAGGAGCCAGCAAAACACCGGAATATTACATAGGGTTATTGGATTTTATCACCCTCAACTATCGGCCTTTGGCCGTTGCCACCCGCAACTAACACTTTGACACCCGGCACCCCCAACTTGACTTTTTGTTTGCACTGGCACCACTCAGTTAAATCTGTTCTAACTTGGTTAGTCTTTTGTCCGACGTGGCACCATTTCACTAATGTGTACATGATGATGTGGCTGATGATGTGTTTTGTCTCACTTCCCTTCTCTCGTTTATAACACAGACACCCCAAAAAACCCTAATCTCCTCCATTTCTTCTATCCATCCCACAAAATCACAGTAATCACTTCGATTCATCCCACAAAACCCTAATCGTCTCATGTCCAAACGAAGCATAAGTTCTAATTGAGATGAGTTCCTCTTCCAATTCTTCGTGGAGTGTGAACCGAAGAACCCCTAAATTGTTCAAGGTTGATTTGGATGGAAACTTGTATTGTCATCATGAAATTGTTGTTGTTCTTCGCATTGCTGGTCCTAAAAGTGTTCGACATGGTGATCAATTTTATGGTTGCCCTCAATGGCCTGTAAGTTGTTTAATTATGGCTTGAACTTAAATAATTGTTGAAATAGAAGTGGGAATATTGTTTTGTAGTTATCTGATTGAAAGTTCTTTATGTGGAAACAAGATTTCGACAAATTTTTCAAAACTCATTCAAACTGTAGTTCAAGTTGTAGGATCGTGTTATGACCCGAACGAGTCGTTCAGAGGTTTTCTCCTTGGTTTCAGGTGCGGAATAACAAGAAACTAAGGTAGAAACAGCAAGCAAATCACTTTTAACTACTTGTTTATTGAATTCAAACGTTTACAGCTCAAATCTCGCACCGGCAGAACCTCGGTACGATTTCTACACTTCGTTACAATTGAGATCGCCTATAGGGTATTTATAGAGATCTGGACCCGCTTATTGGACAGGCCCAATAAGCGATCCACCCATGATGACACAAAAGCGGTCCAACCATGTGTCATATTAGCGGCCCAGATTGAATGTCACATGAGCGGTCCAGCTTGTTTGTCGTTCGAGCGGACCAGCATGTCCGTTCGAGCGGCCCAAGCTCTAAATGACCTAAAAGACGATCCAACAACCTAATTTGACTCTAAGAGCGATCCAACCATCTATCACCTATACAATCTCACTATTTCTCGTATTTCAAGCCCAGATCTAACGTTCTAAGACAATGACTCGATACAAGACGTAATCAGCAGATGTAGTGCACCAACAGACTCCCCCTCAGATGTTGATGGAGTCGACTATCGAGTCACAAAAATACTATCTTCAGTTCTTCAGTCTTGATCAGTCTTCGGGCTTCTCTTTCTTTGTCATTCTATCAATCTTCAGGAACTCAGCCTGGAATAATATCTTCTTCTGGAATTCCTTCCTGGAATCATATGCCTGGATCATTCTCTGGCTCTAACTTTCATCAGACTCCCCCTATCATCATGCTAGGATCTCTGTCTGGAAATCGTTATTACCATTGAAATCAACTCCTGGCTTTCTCTGTTTAAGCTCTCCTCTGGTTCTGATGTGTCTCCTGGCTATTCGTAGCAACAGGATCAGAAACCTGCAAAAACTCAACCATACTATTACAAACTAATACAATTTGCAATTCAACTTAATGAATCAGCAAATCATATAAGAAAAATTATGAAGATCAAACTGTAGGTTACCATTCAACTTATTCATCAAGTTAATGAACCAAATTTGCATTTCAAATCTTCACAATTTAACACTCTCTCTCAAATCACAAGTTCAACATGTTTAGCACTTGAAATGACAAAAATCAGTTCTTCACACTCTGTTGTCGAAAATCTTTTTGTAGTTTTCAAATATCAAACAAAAATACAATATTTTTGGATTTTTGAATTTAATGAAATACAAAAATGAACACTATTTTTGAGAGATTGTGCAAGAGGATCATATCGGTTTTTTGAGACATATCACCAACACCGTTGATCTTGATTAATCAGCAAATGTTAAAAACAAATTTACTTCTGATTGTCAGTATTGTTGTCCACTTAAACCTCTACACAAATTTTCAATTGATTCAAGATACGTATTTAATGTATTAGCACTTAAACTTATTTGAGTGTCCCACCTCTTGAATATACTCCCGTATCCAGATCCCAATATTCTGATCTACAGGTAAGTATAACTACAAATGATATCTGTATATAAATTAGGGGAAAAATGCGAGAACTGAGGGATCTCAGGTCAGAACTTCCGTTCAGCAGAGAGATATCAGCTTCGACTTAGCAGTGGGTCCCCTTTAGAGGATCTTTTCAGCTACAACAACTGATCATCAATTTTATTGTCTAATCAGCTGAGGGCTTTATGCTATGTTTCAAGCATATGAAGAAAGTATTAGCCAGGGACTAGGTCAGAACTACCGTTCAGCAGAAGTCCCGGAATAATACCCCAGACATCAATTGAGTACAAGAACCTAGTATTCCAGAATAAGAAACCTTTCAAACGAGATTTCAGGGGTTACCTATATATCCAAGTAGTGTTCCCCACAAAATAAGTAAGTTTTGATTTTATGTTTATATCTCGAATACAATTTACTAACTGTGTGAAGCCTACTGACACATCATTAGTAAGACTTGTTTAAAAACAATGTTGTCTTTACAAATCTCTAGCATGCTATGATAGTCCACCGATGTACTATCATCTCCTCTTTTTGCAACAAAACTCATTTTCATTTTTCATTTTTTTTAAATTTTTCAAAATTTTAATACTCCCCCTAAAATCAAAATATGTTTCAATTTTGATTTTCTGAAGAAAAATTGAAAACAAACTATACAAGAAACTTGACAACACAATGTGAATTACCTCAATTCACCATTCTCGTGCAAAAACAATCAGAACTCCCCCTCACAACAAACTATTTTCCCATAATGATTTCAAAACACTTAAGTTTGTTTCAATCAAAATGGTTTTTCCGGAAAAATTAGTTTGTGTTCCAACCATTTGTAGATTCGGGGTTATCTCATCATCTTGTTTTCTTCAAACATTTTAAAGATTTATCATTTCCAGTTTGATCATAAACCATCAGTAGAAAATCAAGTACAAATTAATGTCCCTGATTTACCACGTACGAGGCGAAAAATCACCAAAGTGAAATTTCTCAAGAAATGTGCCGATTCATGATCCACGATACCATCTTGGGATCTCCGGCAAGTCAGGTTTTTCTATTTAAACAATTTCACCCAAGCCTGACTGACCTTGGGTGATTTTGAATTCTTGCTCAACAATGGTGGAAAATTTGCATCATCCATTGCTAAACTAGAATTCTCAACTTTTACCTCAACCAATGGCTCCTCTGGTTTTACCATACCAGAATCATTGCCTGCAGGTGGCTTGTCCGACTTTGATCTGTCAGATTCATCGCCGACCTTTTCCTTTTTCTTCTTTTCCTCTTTAGTCCTCAGATTTGTATCTGATGAATCTGTCTTGCTAGACTTTGCAATCGAGGAAATTGATTCATCAGAACTTTTACTCTTTCTATTTGGTGAATCCGAGGACAATATCTTCTCGAGATATTCTCTCGCTTTCTTCCTCTTCTTCCTCAGTCGGTCTTTCTGCCCCTGTGAAAGTTTAACTTTCGTCTCTAGAACTTTCGGTTGTTGAACTTTTGGTTCTCGAACTTTTAGTTCTTCGGGCTTGACCTTGACTGGAATTCTTTCCACTTTCTGAGACATAACCCTTGATCTTCCCATTGATCTCCTCGGGCAATCTCGGGCAATGTGACCTTTGATATTGCAGTTATAGCACCTCCTGGTCTCATATCTCCAATATCGGCAGTTAACAGCAATGTGTCCGTGATATCCACAACTATAACACATTCTGTTATCGTACCTATCACCATTTTTAGTCCAAATGCTCAGATCAAAGCATTGTTTGGCTTGGTGATATTCCTTCCTCACCTTTGCTGTATTTGACTTTGAAGCACTATGATCTGTCCTGCACCCAGCAATTTTTGAATTTTTAAGTTTTAAATCTTTTGATTTTTTATTGTGATTGGATGATTGAACTGATGAGATTTTTTCTCCATTTTTAATCTTTTGTTTCTGTTTTACAATCTTCTTCACAGGTTTCTGCTTAGAGCATTCTCCCTTTTCAGTCGAGTGTAAAACAGTTTTCTGAAATTTTTCTTTTAACTTCAAAAATTTCTCCTTTTTCTTAATTTCAGCATCAGATTTTGTCTCAGATTCATCTGCTGAATAAAATTCCTCATTTTCATCATCAGTTTTCTCATCACAATCTTCAATCTTTTCACTTATCGGCATAGAATTGAGTGGTTTTGGACAGGGAAAACTCAAACTGTCAGATTTAGTCACAAAACCTTTCAATTTCTTCTCAAGTTCATCAATTTTGTTCCTCGAATTCTCAGCTTCACTTTCAAGCTGAGATATTCTCCCAAAATGAGACTTGATAGTTTTCTCATTCTCAATCTTCAAATTTTCAAGAACAGATTTTTCATTCATCAAAACTTTTATCTGTTCCTGAAATTTTGATTCATTCGCTTTTAGGTTTTTGTTTTCCAATTTTATCCAGAAATCTTCATTTTCAGATGATTTCTGTTTGTTTTCAAAAACCTTTTCATTTTCTTTCAAACCTTTGTTCTCTAATGTCAAACTGTTCACACTATCCAACAGTTTAACATTTTCAGCTTTCAGCTTCTCACAAATACTCTGAACTATAAGAATCTGTTTTTCAGCAGTATGCTTCTCGTGTTTCAACTTTTTGACTTCAGATGTCAAACTTTCTGCATCCTTCACAAGTTTGTCATTGACTGTCTTGAAGTTATGACACTTTGAACATACTGAAGCAGACCTTGACGATTCATTCTTCCCAGATTCTTTGACTTTTACTGCTTTTTCTTTCTTTTTCTTATCTTTGATCTCCATCTGTTCTTCAATCCTTTTAATGAGTGGAGTAATTGTCAGTTGAGAAAATTCTCTAGAACTTTTCAAGTTCAAGACATAATCTTCCCATTCTTCTTTCGGTAACGCACTGATAAATTTTTCAATCCACTCTTTTGGTTCTTTTGTAATATTTAAATCAGACATTGAACGAACAAGATGTTTGTATCTCTCAATGACACTTCTTGTACTCTCTCCTGGAAAACCTGAAAATGAATCAAAATCATTCTTTAATATTATTATTCTATCAAGTGTTTCTTGAGTCCTGTTAACGAGATTGAAATCCATGATTCAATAACACGTTTTTCAAACACTGTGACGAATAAGCGAACCAAGTTTGTCTAGATGAGCGATCCAAATAAGCGATCCACCAAATGTCCGAATAAGCGATTCAGTATCGGTCCAGATAAGCGGTTCGAGAAGTTGTCCGGATAAGCGGGCCTGATCCAGTCGGATAAGCGGTTCAGACGTCCGAATAAGCGAGCCTGAATCGGTCGAATGAGCGGTTCAACCGTCCGGATGAGCGATCCAAATACGTCAAATAAGCGGTCCGACCAGAAGAGCGATCCTTGATTTGGTCCGGATAAGCGATTTCAAGAGTAGTCCGGATAAGCGGTCCAGAACTGTTTGGTTGAGCGGTTCAGGCTATGTTCGAACGAGCGGTCCTCATTCAAATCCAATTTTGACCCACTAAAACTTTGAGTTTTGATCCGAAACTTTCCAGGGTTTGTCACGGTACTATTTTGCACAATCCCTTAGATTTTGAACGAATTTCGACCGTGAAATCTTTCCGAATCAGAAAAAGAAGGTGTAGAAGTAAGAAAAAGTGACAAAAACCAGCTGATTTCTGCAGAGAACCTCCTCCTGAGCTCTGATACCAATTGTAGGATCGTGTTATGACCCGAACGAGTCGTTCAGAGGTTTTCTCCTTGGTTTCAGGTGCGGAATAACAAGAAACTAAGGTAGAAACAGCAAGCAAATCACTTTTAACTACTTGTTTATTGAATTCAAACGTTTACAGCTCAAATCTCGCACCGGCAGAACCTCGGTACAATTTCTACACTTCGTTACAATTGAGATCGCCTATAGGGTATTTATAGAGATCTGGACCCGCTTATTGGACAGGCCCAATAAGCGATCCACCCATGATGACACAAAAGCGGTCCAACCATGTGTCATATTAGCGGCCCAGATTGAATGTCACATGAGCGGTCCAGCTTGTTTGTCGTTCGAGCGGACCAGCATGTCCGTTCGAGCGGCCCAAGCTCTAAATGACCTAAAAGACGATCCAACAACCTAATTTGACTCTAAGAGCGATCCAACCATCTATCACCTATACAATCTCACTATTTCTCGTATTTCGAGCCCAGATCTAACGTTCTAAGACAATGACTCGATACAAGACGTAATCAGCAGATGTAGTGCACCAACACAAGTCCAGTAAGTAAGTTATGAAGAATTGAAGAATGAGAACTTGCAATTGCAGAACAAGTTGCTACTCGAAGAGAACACGATGCTGAAAAGACAAATTCGTGGGAAAAAGTCCATGTGGAAGCAACCATTTGTGTTTACTATGTGTTTTGTCATTGCCATATGGATGTACATTTTGAACAAGTGATTGAATTAGGTTGTACAATATTGAACTTATTAATGAAAACCAGTTGACAGTTGTTTAGTATGTTTATTTGCCAACTAACAGTTGTTTAGTATGTTTATTTGCCAATTAACAGTTATTTTTGCATTATACAGTCTTGACTTTTGCATCATTTGGTCTGTTTTGACCCATTTGGATGATTTGGTAATGACCAAACATAATTCATAAGTCAATGACCAATAGTGGTCTGTTTTGACCCATTTGGATGATTTGGTAATGACCAAACATAATTCATAAGTCAATGACCAATAGTGGTCTGTTTTGACCCATTTGGATGATTTGGTAATGACCAAACATAAGTCAATGACCAATAGTGGTATGTTTTGACCCATTTGGATCATTTGTTAATGACCAAACATAAGTCATAAGTCAATGAGTAATAGTGGTCTGTTTTGACCCATTTGGATCATTTGTTAATGACCAAACATAATTTAATGACCAAAACCTTGTGCAACACCTTGTGATCATTTGTTATGACAGCACACTGGTGTATAATGAGCCATTTGCATCTGGTCTGTTTTGACCCTTGTGTAGCAAACTTGCATCTATAATGAGCAATTTGCATAAACAACTTACCCCTGCAGCAACAACTAACTTACATAAACAACTAATATATATATATATATATATATATATATATATATATATATATATATATATATATATATATATATGTATGTATGTATATATACCACAGCTGTAAAATGACCAAAATACCCCTGCAGTATTTAAAAGTTATATAACCCACTGCTATATATATACCACAGCTGTAAAATGACCAAATTACCCTTGTAAGATTAAAAAGTTATATAACCCACTGCTGTATATATACCATAGCTGTAAAATGACCAAATTACCCCTACAAGATTTAAAAGTTATATAACCCACCGTTGTATACACACCACAGTTGTACAATGACCAAATTACCTCTGAAGTATTTAAAGGTTCAACTGTAAGCAATAAAAACACACTAGTTAGCATAATTTGACATCTACAACAAATGAAATAAAACACTAAATGTCCACCTGTATTCATGTTCCCCTTTTCAGTACGTTTTCTCTTGTTATGACCTCTTGCTCCACAAATACCACATGTCATTATAACCCCATGCTTAGTTAGTTTTCCTGGCCTTTTTGGATCCTCATGAGGGTCTCTCTTTCGGTTCTTCTTAGGCCTACCAGGAGAAACTTTTATTGGAGGTGGATCCATTGGTTAATCAACCTTTGGCCAATACTTTTCACTAGGCAATTGAGGGATTGTGAAGTCGTAAATCTTCATGTATGTATCTTTGTGGTAACACTGGTCCACATAATTTTTTGAATTATTATGTAAAAACCCAGCCACAGCACACACATGCTTACATGGATATCCCCTAAGTTCCCACTTTCTACATGTGTAGGTTCTCTTATCCAAGTCAACAGATACATCATCAAAGTCTCTTACTTGGAAAACCTGATAAGACGAGGGGTACACTTCACACCTATAAGCTGCACCTTTTAAAAACTCTAGTTTTTCCTGTATATTAGGGCAGATGACAACATCTTTGGCAGCCATTTCTGTTTTTTTTTTCTGTCACTAACCTAATCATGATCTGAATTATGATATCCTTCAACATGTGAATAATATGCTTTGACCTTGCATTGATGATGTAACCATTGAATGTTTCTGCCATGTTGTTCACTATTACATCACATTTAGTGTGAGTTTTCAAGTAGCATCTGTTGAAATAAGTTTTATCCAGTTTCAATAATGCCTCTACCGCATCAGGGTTGATTGATCTCGTCTCATCAAGGGCTTGAATGTACTCAGGTTCACAATAAGCCCTTGTAGCTTTCCAATACAGTTCCTTCAACTCCTCATCCTTAAATATCTTGTGCCAGTTAGCATAGAAGTGCCTTGCACAGTTTCTATGCTCTGCTCTTGGCCATATTAGTGCAACAACATTCAATTAACCCTGCATGATCATAAGTATTAATACTATGCAGAATATAACACAGGTATTTCTACTAAACATCATGAAAAAATAGTACCTTCTACTGATCTGATATGAATGTCCATGCTTCCCCACCATCATTTATTCCTAAACACAGGTATTTCTTAACTCTTTTTACCATATAACACTCTTTTCCTTTATGTAGTGAGCACAATATGAAAAAAGGACACCCTTCTATACATTTGTCACACCCCGACCACGTAAAACAACAAAACGTGGCGGAAACGTCGGGGAGTGTTGTAACAGAATCATTGTTTCACAACCATGGATTTAAACAATTTCGTTTTATTGAATTAAATGTATTACAATGTCTTAACAACAAAGAAAATATAACACAGTTAACTAGTCTTGCATCTTTTAATGTCACTAAGGCACTCGTCAAATCCTATGTGAGCATGCATCAATATCATCATCAAATATCATCAACTAATGTACCTGAAACACATGTGAAAATACGTCAGCATAAAAATGCCGGCGAGTACATAGGTTTTATTGATTTAGGATTCATGACTTATAAGTTTAGAAAAAGTTGTTTAACAAAAGTCAGTCATGATCCTTGTAAAATGTTTTGTTTTATAAATCGTTTGAAAATCGATGATAGATATGTATAGTAAAAAAAGAATGATGTAAGTTTAAATGAATAACCAAGTAAAATTAATTTGTATAAAACTAACTGTTTTTGTAAAACAATGTCTTGTGAAAAATATGTTATTTGTGTAAAAATGTATAAATCCAAATTGAATGATTTTAAATAACGCTACGACATGTAATATAATACAAGCACTTATATATATGAAGTACCAGCGGCGTATCCACCATGCTTGTATCACATTACACACGTCTCGTTACTTAAATCACTTACCCAAACAAACCACCAATGTAAATTGCGCATGTCTAAACCAAATTTTCAAATGTCTTTGCGAAAACCATGTCAAAATGTTTATGTTAAAAATATAGTTCATGAAATGTGTATATCGATATCAAAATTGTCACACCCCCAAAATCCACCTGCGGATAGCACCCGCTTCGAGGGCGTGACCGACCAGGATCCAGCCACCAATTATACCGAATACTTGAGTTGATATTAAAAGTAATACTTACTATTCATAAGCATAGCAAATATCAAGTTCAGAGTTTAAGGTTTTAAGTTCAAACAGTTAATAAGTAGCGGAAGCATAAGTAAAACAAAGTTCATATTTCAAATTAAGGTAACACCCAACACAAGGGTGAACAAACACTACACGTTCCCAAGCAGCAAGCTCCATCGTCACGGGTTACCTGCAAAGCATGCAGTAAGGGGTCAACAATAATGCTGAGTGAGTCCACTAGTTGTCCAGTTTTAATTACCAAAAACATTGTTTCACCGGTTAATTTATCCGTTTATACATGCCCTGGGGAGCTACCCCAAAAGTTAGCGACTAAACTGATTTTCCAATACCGAACACTAGGTAACCGTTGCGTATCCGCAGGATGCCCCGATGTCAATGTTCTATCATCATTGACGAATTTCTGAGTACATTAGTTCACGCCCGTCCCAAACCAGGGCACGGTGTGAGGCTGGTAAACACCTAAATAGCGCTATCAACTAATAACCCGTTCGCCTAACCCGGCGACTAATCGGTATTTGTAGTAGGGACTTGAGTGATAGAGTTTCGTTTAGTGCCGTTAGTTGCAATCCGTATAAACAGTAATTAACCAAAAGGTTTCCCAATACCCGGGAAGGAAAAGTAAGTTTTGTTCCCAATAACTAGGGAAGGTATGTAAATGGTATCCCCTTTTACCAGGGGATAGGGTTGTTAGTCTCGTGTCCCAAACCACCGGGACGCATGCTTTTAAGTTGTGAACTCACCTTGGGTTGCTCGGTAGGTTTAGGTTACTTGTCAATCACGTTGGTCACCACGTCCTAACATGGTTACCGGTATAGGTCAGGTTCGGTGTACAAGCATTTACGAAAAACACATACAAGGCACGTAACATACATACAGGTAAACAGTCATTGGGTTATTGGGCCGGCCTAAACCATTAAACAGTCAACAGCAACACAGCAACACTTAGTTCACTTAACAGATAGCCCAAGTTAACACAGAATGGCCCAATAACCAAAATGGACAGCCCACTCGCAACCAGCTGGTCTCGAGTCGCAACCAGGTGGTTTCGGCCTGCCACGCTGTGGTTGCGAGTCGTAACCGTGGTCTCGAGTCATCATGCTGTGGTTGCGAGTCGCAACCGACGTAGTCTCGAGTCGCAATCACGTGGTTTCGACTTGTCATGCTTTGGTTGCGAGTCGCAACGGTGCGGTTTCGAGTCGGAAGGCTGTCGTTGCGAGTCGTAACCTGTCACTTTCATGTACACGTGATGATGCAGATGCATCAGTCCCTTTTGTACCAAGAATTCAGGCCCATTTTAGGAAACTACCAATAAGGTTTCACTAACACTTTGCCAAAGCTGAATACTAGTAAAGATAGATCAAACTTTGCCATTTTACATCTTCAAGTCATATTCAAACAAGTTCATCCTATCTTCATATTTTTCTAGGGTTTTCACCATAACAAATCACACATTTATGAACCAAAAATCACATATTTCTAGCAAGATTATGATGCAAGAACAAGTAAAACATACACTTAGTGGCATTAACATAACTCGGTTGGCCCTAAACATCCTTAAACCATTATTCCATAACCATTTAAGCATGTTAGTAAGTATCATTCATAAGGTTTAACACACATAGTCAAAACTTCACAAACTTCCTAAAAATCATGCATAGTATTTCTAGCAAGCAAAATATTTCTAACCAAACATGCATAAAAATCTAGTTCATTTAACCCACATAAATCTTATACACAAAAGATAACACAAAAGATAGCACTAACCGGTTATGAAAAGAGGAGCCGAAAACAAAGAAAAGAGAACCGAGAAGATGGTATGTCCGAGTGATAGTCTTGACCGAGTTTCTTGTCCGGGATCTTTGCTTGAACCGAGAAGAGAAGGAGAGAATGGTTTGTTGTTTGAGGGTTTTCTTAGTTGAGAGAGAATAAGAAGTGTATGTGTTTGTGTGTAGTGCCAAATGAAAGGAATGAGGGAAAGGTTGGATATATACAAGGGGTGGTTTTCGGGTTGGGCTTGGGGTTTCGGCCCAAACCGGTTACGGTCCAAAGGCCCACTCGAGACCGAGTGGCCCACTCGCAACCGCCCGGTTGCGAGTCATGGTCTCGGGTCGTGGTTTCGGCTCTCATATAAATATATATAATACATACACAACACATATCAAGTAAAAATCACGTTTCCATTTAATAATATTTATATACACACAAAATATTACAAGGTGATCGTTCGGAAAAACCTCGAGTGTCACAAAAATGTCTATGTCTATGTCAAATGTCAATCAAGTAATGCGTAAACAAAATGTCATGTATGGCAAGCGAAATATGTATCAACTAAACCATAGGTAAGAATGCACAAACAATGTACTAAGTATGCGACAAATGGGCATACATAGCATGTGATGTAAAATGTACTAAGTCTGATGAACATACATAGCATGAAATGTCATGTAAAACGATGTACTAAGTATGCACACAATGGGCATACATAGCAAAAACATAATGAAATCATGTACTAATAGTGTACTAATGAAAATAGCAAGTATATGATATAAAACATGGAAAACACGAAAGTAACAAGTAGGCACATGTGTTTCACCCTAAAATGTTTGAAAAACAGTAAAAGAGGGGACTATGTACTCACTTGAGGGTGCTTAGAAGTCTTGACTAACAACCAAGCAAAGCTAGAGGGATCACGGAAATCAAACGGCACCTAATATAGGTAACTACATTAATAATCGGACCTAACTCGGAAGATCGGATAGTATGAGGTTTCGTAAACCAAATGAGTATTAGAACTCATATGATATGGTCTAACAAAGCCTACATACTAAAATGAAACCTAACCTAAGTGCTTACGACCCACTACGACCCGTTTAGGTAGCTTATGCTACTTTAACGCGTCGTTCGCGTAAAACGCGTTCGGACCGCCTAACTACTCCTATGACAAGTAGAATATGCCTTAATCATGTCTAATATAGTTGCCTAATCAGTTTAGATGTCAAAATTTAGGTTACATATGTTTAAAATGAAGTTATGCGTAAAAAGGGTATTTTGGTAATTTTCCTAAGGCATATAAACTACCTATCATACAACTACTTAAACGACGTGACCATAAGGTATAACCTCGGAAGGTTATTCCCTATACAACTAAGGTCACCTAATGTGTTTGGTCGGATCCTAATGATCGACCAAATGGGTCGGGTTCGAAAGTATAAGCGATTGATTAGATCGCTTACCTTTACGACCCTAAACAAGCACAAATCTAAAAGCGACGAGCTAAACATGCTAGAACATGTTTAGTAAAGTTAGAAAACAGGTTTGGTATCAAAACAAACGGTTTTGATACCCTAGAGTAGTTTGGTTACAAAATACGCGAGGAAATGCATTTTGGCCGAAACTACAACTCGTCACTGAGCCTAGATAACGTGGAAATCAGTAGGTATAGTCACTAGGGACTATAACCATCGTGATTACGCTCACGTTATGAAGTTCAAACGAACTTTGCATTGACCATAAACTGGTTAATGCAGAAAGTCAAACACAGTTTGACTTTAACGCTAAAACGAACGAAAAACGCGAAAGAATACTTACAGAAGGTCCCCGCAAGATTTGACCCGATTCGCTCTCAGGTAGGAAGCATAAACTTCCACTTAGAAAGCTTTGAATCAGATCAAATGTGAGGGATGAATGAAATGAAGATGGGTATTTATAGGAATGGCACAACCGTTAAGATCGTTCATCGCGAAACCTGCTTCGATCTCGGCCGTCCAAGTGGGCACATGGTATTTGGATACCATGGGCTCTTAAAAACCATCAAATTTGGCCCCTAGAATGCTTAAAAACCAGGTTCAATGGTGTGGAACAGCTGGAACAAATTTTTTGCTGATTTGGGACTCTCACGCGGCCTATGTAAGAGTTTAAGGTAGTCTTATGCGGGCCGCCTGGCCAACTATTACATAATTGCAATTTCGGTCCCTGAACTTCAGAAACATGAGTTTTGATGCATTTTTGGCACGTTTAAGCCCCGTTAACCTCATTTTAAGGCTCTAAGATGATGTTAAAGTATAGGGGACATGAAATATGCTCAAAAATATCTCGGATGTCGGTTCGTTTGGTCGTATGGTTGCGTTGTTCGGTTAATTACGACGGAAATCGTAACGAACGCAAAAATGATCCAAATTAAACGACGAATGGGTTTTTATCATGCCAAACACTAAAATAAAATATTTTAATGCTTACATAAATTTTGGAGGTCCAGAAGTATTCAGAACGTAAAATATGCGCGAAAATGCAAACTTATGCACCTTTTGACGCTTTTAGTCCCTGAATGAGCATAAAGTTTATTTTTGCACACCGAACACCTCAAAGCCTATTTCTAAGCTATGTAAAGGATATTTAGGGTGTGTTTAACTTATGATCATGTTTCGGAAGGTTTGTTACAGTACAAATTGACATACTTTCGCAGTTTGTCGAATTTAGTCCCTGTAAGCGAATAAACTTGATTTCGGCATACCAACCCATCCAAAACTTATTTCTAAGTTATGTAAAGGTTATTTAAGGTATGTTAAGCCTATGTCACTATTCCGGAGTGTTTGTTGCATTAAACTGGTTATATTCACACATCAGATCGCGTATAACCTTCCAGAAAGCGATTTAAAGCCCGAAATCGAACAAGAATTGATATGTGCAAACGATACACATATTTTTACAAATCCCAAGTATGAAACATAATATTTCATTGATTTGGTTTTTGTTTGATGGTCATGAAGGCACAAGTGTCACAGTCTCCCCTACTTTAGGAAATTTTGTCCCGAAATTTATTCGTAGGAGTCTGTCTATGACTTTGTGTCAAATAACCACCAGAGATATGCAAGGAAAAAATCCTGTCATTTCTTTAACATACATTCTTCAGAAAAGAAAATGAACAGAATGAGTCATTTTCCTCAACGAGTATTCTTCAGAAGCGGAAATGAAGGAATAAACAAACGGAGATTCATTTCCTCAACGGACAATCTTCAGAAACGAAAATGAACAGACGGAGTCATTTTCAACGGGTGCTTCATCAGAAATGGAAATGAAGGAATAAACAAACGGAGATTCATTTCCTCAACGGACAATCTTCAGAAACGAAAATGAACAGACGGAGTCATTTTCAACGGGTGCTTCATCAGAAACGGAAATGAAAAGGATAAACAAACGGATATTCATTTCCTAAACGGACAATCTTTAGAAACAAAAATGAACAGATGGAGTCATTTTCAACGGTTGCTTCCTCAGAAACGGAAATGAAAAGGATTAACAAATGGATATTCATTTCCTCAACGGACAATCTTCAAAAACGAAAATGAACTGACGGAGTCATTTTCAACGGTTGCTTCCTCAGAAACGGAAATGAAAAGGATTAACAAACGGATATTCATTTCCTCAACGAACAATCTTCAGAAACGAAAATGAACTGACGGAGTCATTTTCAACGGTTGCTTCCTCAGAAACGGAAATGAAAAGGGTTAACTCTAGATACATGACAAAACTTGTTGTGGTTTCTATGCACTAAATTCCATAACTATGTACGCGTCCATAATTATGTAATTCCTTGCACAGTCCGCACAGTGCATTTCATAATGTGTAGGGGAAGAAAAATCAAACCTGTGATGAATGTGGCTAGACTACCATTGGGTCCTTTTAATTAGATCGACAAATGATCACTTTAACTTGACCACCAAGGAGTCTTTTCAGCTATATCATCACATGATATTCCTAACCAGATTTTTGGATCAATCTGTTTAACTTGACCACTCAAGAGGTCTAACTAGATCACTTTAATTTGACCACCAAGAAGTCTTTTCAGCAAACGATACACATATTTTTACAAATCCCAAGTATGAAACTTAATATTTCATTGATTTGGTTTTTGTTTGATGGTCACGAAGGCACAAGTGTCACAACATTTGACAACTATACAGCCACAGTTGGCCCCTCACTCTTAGCAAGGTACAAATTCCTACCATTAGTCGCTGAATACCTTTTCACTGCCTCTTTAAACGCATCCCTTGATGCAAACCTTGTTCCTACCTTCCAAATGAATTTCTTCCAGTTAGTGTGTTCAGTTACAGATGGAGCAGCTTCCTTATACTTCTTACCCCTGATATCATGTCCTCACTATCACCGGGTGTGAGAATGTCACCATCAGCTTCCTCGTAACTACTGTACCCCTCTATATGTGAACCCACTACATCATTTGTTTCATGCAAGTTTCTCTCTGTTTCTTTCTCCTTTAAGTATTCGTCAAACAACTTTTTTTGGCTTCAGAATCAATATGAGTAGCCTTTCTAATTGCATCTTGTGACTGTCTCCATTCCAAGTCCTCTCTATGTGACTCAGAACCATTTACCTCCTCCGGAACCTCCTCATCAACATCACTGTTTGCAACTAGGTCATCACTATCATCAATATCATCATCTGACTCTCCTGATCCAGCTACTTCATTATAGTCATTATCATCACTGTTATCACCATATTCTTTGTCTATATCCACTAAACCCTATCAGTTGACCTAGCAGACTTTTTGGATTGCGCTTTTTGTTCATTGGGTCAGGGAGCTGGGTTAGTGGGCCTGGAACACGAATGGGCTTCATCTGCCCGTATTGGACCTAGTTGGATAAGTACTTCCATAAATGGTTCAGTCCACTTCAACACGATACCAGCCAAGTGCAAAACATCTTTATCATTCTCAAAGTGATGAACTCCCCCATCATAAGCATCCAACCCATACATATGCATGTTTCTAGAACTGTAAAAACCTGAATCCATTGCATAATCTACAAGTTCAAAGTATGAAATGTGGTCTACATCTACTCTAACAAGCCTTGATTTACCTCCTACATACTATGCTTGACGAAATCCTACTTCAATGTGACCACCATACCAAAGCATAACATCTATTGTTGCCGACATCTCAAAAAATGCCTAATTTCAAGAACTGAGTTAAGTCTTACCTTAGATTCGTGAGATTAGGGCTTCATTCTTCATTGTTCATGATCGCGATGACTGGAAACGAGTTTGATGACTGGGAAATGAGCTTAGTAGGGTAAATAAATGAGACATAACACATCATCATGTACACATCAACGAAATGGTGCCACGTCGGACAAAAGACTAACCAAGTTAGATCAGATTTAACTGAGTGGTGCTAGTGCAAACAAAAAGTCAAGTTGAGGGTGCCGGGTGTCAAAGTGTTAGTTGCGGGTGGCAACGTATAACAACCCTCCTGAAACTTCTCTAACACCCTAATATATATTAAAATACCCTTATATGTCTTAAAATACACCATGTATGTGAAAACCGAGCCCAAAATACATTATATCATTAAAAATAAAAAAATGATTTTTTTATATCGCTCGCGGCCCGCGACGGATATAGCACAAGGCTACGCGGGGCGCGACGACTTGGATACGAGGATGCACCGGAGCACGCCACGTGTCCGACGCGTGTGGGGTCTAGGGCTGACACGACAAGCCTATCACGGGACATGTAGTCCCTGGGGGGCCGCGTAAGCCCCCTTCGCATTTTACGCGGGGCGCGACAGACCCCCTGAACAGCCCTATATATAGAATTCGTTGGCCACAGTTCACAAATCGTTCATAAATCTTTCCTCTCTTAAATTTCTGAAGAATTAATATAATTCTCGGGCACAATACCCCCTAATTAACGAAGTTCCGTTCCGTTGTAAGTATCATAACCCCTGGATACGTATTAGATACACTGCCCGATTGATCTAGGGTTCCGTAACGGCTGTCGTGGTTCTGCCCGACGTAGTCGTTGGAATGCCGTCTCGAGGAGGGTATTACTAATGTTAAAATGGGTTATTATACAAACGCGTGTGCATTTGTGTAATTTATAGATAATCACCAGGAAACCGTTACAGAAAACCTAAGACAGTAATGTGAGTAATCTTCTTTTTGCAAAGTGTTTTTACAAAACCTCACACGATTAATTATATATTAAATAGTTATTGAGTATTTGTAAGGATACAATTATCGTCGGTATATTTGGGGTTTTGTATACAAAATTTGTTACTACCTTACGAGGAGTAACATGACCATCAGTCGAGACGACAATACCGTGGGTGGTAATTAGTATGACTTGAAAACAAATGTAATTGCGCGACCGCCCTCAATACTATACAATGGTTTTTATTTAAACTTGATTAAACTGGGATTCACTCACCAGTATTTCCCACTGACAAAATGTTAAACTCGTTGCAGGTAACAAAATGTGAACGCCAAATAGAAGCCAGCTGGACAACACTGAAGGCTTGGAAATATGGCAATAAAGTTACCTAAAAATAAAGAGATATTTTTTTGAGTGAATTTCAAGTTTTGTCCTTTATCTTTAGGCCACTTTGCAAGTTTTGTCCTTTATGTTTAAATTTGACGAGTTTTGTCCTTTATGTTTAAAAATCAAGCACGTTTTGTCCTTTATGCTTGATTTTTAAGGACAAAACGTGCTTGATTTTTTAAATATAAAGGACAAAACGTTTTTGATTTTTAAACATAAAGGGTAAAACGTGCTTGATTTTTAAACATAAAGGACAAAACTCGTCAAATTTAAACATAAAGGACAAAACTTGCAAAGTGACCTAAAGATAAAGGACAAAACTTGAAATTCACTCTATTTTTTTTAAATAAAATAGGGTTTATCCCTATAGAAATGTGTGTACTTGAAACTTGAGTTTTTCCCATGTGTTTAATATATTAAAACCGTGGTATTTTAATCTGATAAATAATTTCCTAACTACGGTCCTATGTAATTTCCGCTGCCAAAATGTATAAAATAAGAGATACCACCCAAACTGGACGCGACCGCCTGTTCCCGGGATGTTAGGGGACGGGGGTTGCGACAGAAGGTGGTATCAAAGCTAAGCCACTGATTAAGCCATAGAAGTGTTCTGCTGACACCAAAATATTATCCAACGTGTTAGGAAATAAATTACGGAAATACGTGCATAATAGTATTTTATTGTTGTGTGTTATTTGGCTATTTGTTAGTTTACAGTATGAGCGACCAAGGACCATCTGACGCGTACCGTCAGTTGTCCGGTTCGCCTAGAAGCGAAGGTGCCTCTTCACAGCCTGCCCTCTCAGGGTATTCTGCTGATGATGAAGAAGGAATATTCGTGTTTAAGGCTTAGTCTGAAAAGCCATTCCCTCCTAAAAAGAGAGGATGTTTCAGTAGGGGAGCACATGAGCGTAGGAAACGAATGAAAAAGTTACAAGAACAACGAGCGCTAGCAGCAGCTAAAAGAGAAACCGATTCCCATACCCAAGATATGCTCAATAGGGGTATAACAAACATCCATATCTTAGCAACCACAGCAGCTGACCCTAACATGGAACAACTGATAGCACCCCAACCATTACAGCCCATGGAAATAGAAAAAAACCTTGAAAAATAAGTTGAAATGCATGATTTTAACCCGGAGGAGATACCTAGGGTACCAGCACCTAATCCCTTAGACCCAGATTATGACCCGTGGTGGGACGACAATAGGGACTATGTGCAACGTTACCCCATACCAGAAGACATGCCCATGCCGAATGTAGGAGCTTACCCAGGTTTAGACCCTCTAGATCCCTACTATGATAATGATGTATTCATTAGGGAAATCTTAGAGAATCCTTACCCGTACCAGGAACCCACACCTCAATTTCCAAACCCGGTACCCGCACCTGCACCCCCAATGAGTGCAAATAATGTGCAAGAGCTCCGAAATTTCGGAGAAAAAATTTTAGAAAATAGTGAGAGAATGAGGCAGGTAGGAGAGCGTCTCGTCTGAAAGTACAACGAGCGCAATATGGATTTCTGGATGAATCCATATCCGTGAAGGTGATGGTAGAGGTAGTAGTAGTAATCATAATAATAATATAATAATATATGATATGTGTGTATGAAAAAAAAACTACGGATGCCTACTACTAGTAGTGTTATTTTTATTTCAGTTGTATTGTAATTTTAATTTCCAGTTCTGGCTTGTACTAGATGCATATTATATAAAAATAGAGTAAGTCGCAATGATCGACGCTTTTGACCAAAATGCATGTCATGTGATTGGCTATATTATTTTGTGATATTAATACGGGGTAAATGTTTAAAATTCAGATGGACATCGAAGTGAACCAGGAAAACCTGAATGACAATAACCCGAATAATGAGAATCCGAACAACAATAACAATGGCAACCAAGTGGATAATAGTGCCATCCAACACATAGTGGCACAAGGAATTATAGATGCAATGCCATTTATTATTCAAACTGTTACGGAAGCTTATAATAAAAGTAAGCATAGCAGTAAGCAACCAATTGAACCTGAACACAGCGTAAACAATGGACCCTTACTTCAAGCGCCCATTCCCAAAAGAATAAGAACCATGCCTTATGGTTGTTCTTACAAGGAATTCTGGTCCTGCAAACCAATAGAATTCTCAGGCAAGGAAGGACCCTTTGCAGCTCTACGCTGGATAGAAAAGACTGAGGCAGTCTTGAAAATAACCAAGTGTGCGGAAGAGGATAAGACAATGTTTGCTTCCAATCTATTTAAGAACTCAGACTTAGAATGGTGGAACACAATCCTCCAATCTAGGGGAAGTGACAGGGTTTACAACATGGAATGGGAGGAATTTAAGAATATGGTAGAAAAGAAATTTTGCCCTCCCAATGAAAAAGAACAGATAGCAAATAAGTTATTAAACCTTAGGATGACTGGATTAAATAGTAAGGGCTATACTACTACATTCTTTGAATATGCTAGAATAGTGCCAACCCTTGCATCGCCTGAACCAGTATTAATCTCTCGTTACATCTGGGGATTGATCGGGGAGATTAGACATGTAGTCAAGGCAGCTAGACCTCAAACCATAGAAGAAGTTGTAGAACTAGCAAACACCTTGACAGATGAGTTAGTTCGTACACGAGAAGAAGATCAGAGGAGAAACCTAGCTCAAAGGCTTACCCAAGAATTCCGCTAGGGTAACTCCAATCGTAGGAACGTAGGTTCTACCTCTGCACCTTACTGCAAGGCTTGCAAGAAAAAGCATTCGGGAAAATTCTCCACTTACTGCAATTTCTGCAAGATACCAGGGCACAAGGAAGAAGATTGTAGAAGGAAACCTAATAATGGAATGTGCTTCAACTGTGGAGAAAAAGGTCACATCAAGCCCAACTGTCCGAAACTAGTTTCAGCCATGGGCAATAAGAACATCAAAAATGCTAGAGCATTTGTTCTAACAACAGATGAAGCCAAGATGATTCCGAACATAATAGTCGGTACGTTTTTAGTTAATGATATTTTTGCTAAAGTATTATTTGACTCTGGTGCGAACCAAAGTTTTATTAATACTTCATTTTGCAAACTCTCAATCAACCATTAACTAAACTCTCACAAGAATGTCTAGTAGAAACAACAAATGGGTAAACCGTGTTAGAATTTCTGAAATCTTGCAGGGAGCAAGAATAGAATTTTTAAATCAAAAGTTTATTGCAAACCTTTACCCAATGAATCTGGTAGGATTCGGTGTCATTTTAGGAATGGATTGGTTAATAGCCAATAAAGCCAGTATTTTATGTGATCTAAAGTCAATTCAAGTAAATTCACCAAAGGGTGAAAAGATCACTATTAAAGGAGATAAGCCGTCTAGATCCACAAAATTCATCTCTGTGATGAAAACAGCAAGTTGTATAAGAAAAGGATCTATAGTGTATTTGATTTCTATAATCACTAACACTAAAGGAAAAGAACTAAAAGATATCCCAGTAGTGTCTCAGTTTTCAGATGTATTTCCAGAAGAATTACCAGGGTTACCACCAGACAGAGAAGTTGAATTCAGAATCCATCTGCTACCAGGGACAGCACCAATTGCCAAAGCACCTTACCGTTTGGCACCCGGAGAAATTTAGGAACTGAAGAAACAGTTAGATGAATTGTTAGAAAAAGGATTCATACAGCCAAGTTCATCACCATGGGGAGCGCCAATTCTATTCGTCAAAAAGAAGGACGGATCAATGCGTATGTGCATTGACTACCGTGAATTGAACAAGGTCACGATTAAGAACTGTTACCAATTACCAAGGATCGATGATTTGTTCGATCAACTACAAGGAGCTCGATTTTTCTCTAAAATCGATTTGAGGTCAGGATATCATCAATTAAAGGTACAGGAAGAGGACATTCCTAAGACCGCTTTTAGAACAAGGTATGGCCATTATGAATTTACCGTCATGCCGTTTGGTTTAACCAATGCCCCAGCTGCATTTATGGACATGATGAACCGAATATGTAAGCCATATTTGGATAAATTCATAATTGTTTTTATGGATGATATTCTTATTTACTCTATGAGTAAAGAGGAACATGCAAAGCATTTGCACGCACTTTAAGTTTATTAAGAAAGGAAAAGCTTTATGCTAAGTTTTCGAAGTGTGAATTCTGGTTAGAACAGGTACAATTTCTTGGACACTTAGTCGATCATGAAGGAATTCATGTAGATCCCACCAAGATTGAAGCGATTACTAAATGGAAACCCCCTGAGTCACCAACTGAGGTTAGAAGTTTCTTAAGATTGGCCGGTTATTATAGAAGGTTCATTCGAGATTTTTCTAGAATAGCCATTCCCTTAACTAAGTTAACTTGTAAATCTATTAAGTTTGAATGGGGACCAAAACAGGAAGAAGCCTTTAGAATTCTTAAGCAAAGATTAACCCACATACCCATACTAGTGTTACCAGAAGGAACTGAAGACTTTGTAGTCTATTGTGACCCTTCTAAGTTAGGTTATGGATGTGTGTTGATCCAACATCAAAAGATTATAGCTTACGTATCTAGACAACTTAAGAATCGTGAAGAGAATTATTCAACCCATGATTTAGAATTAGGAGCCATAATTTTTGCCCTGAAAATTTGGTGACATTACCTTTATGGTAGTAAGTTTACTATTTTCACTGATCATAAGAGTTTAAGGTAAGTTTTTTGGCAAAAAGAATTTTATATGAGACAAAGACGTTGGATGGAGATACTTAGTGATTATGATTGTAATATCCAGTATCATGCAGGAAAAGCCAATGTAGTGGCTGGCGCTTTAAGTTGAAAGTATCATGAAAAGCCAAAAATGGTACGTTCTCTTAAATTAAATCTACAAGTATATTTAAATGAGCAGATTAGAAAAGCACAAGAATCAGTAATCAAGGATGATACTGAAAAGTTAAAAGGAATTATTAAGGAATTAGAACAAGGAACTGATGGAATTTGGAGATTCCATAAGAAAAGAATGTGGATACCTAAATTAGGAAACCTACGACACCGAATATTAGAAGAAGCCCATAAATCTAAGTATACGATGCTTCCTGGAAATGATAAGATGTATCAGGACTTAAGAAAGAATTTTTGGTGGATAGGAATGAAAAAGGATATATCAGCTTGTGTTTCTAAGTGTTTAACCTGTTCACAAGTTAAAGCTGAACATCAGAAACCCTTAGGTTTGTTGCAGCAGTTAGAAATGCCAGTGTGGAAATGGGAATTAATAACAATAGATTTTGTTACCAAATTACCCAAAACAAAAAAAGGTAATGATACAATCTGGGTGATTGTAGATAGGCTAAGTAAGTCAGCCCATTTTCTACCAATGAAGGAAACTTTCAATATGGAACAATTAGCTAAGTTATATGTAAATGAAATAATTTCATTACATGGAATTCCTTTATCAATTGTGTCTGATAGGGATAGCCCTTTTACCTCTCATTTTTGGACAAGTTTCCAAAAAGCCATGGGAACCAAGTTGAATCTAAGCACAGCTTATCATCCTCAAACGGACAGACAAAGCGAAAGGACTATTCAGACAATGGAGGACATGCTTATAGCTTGTGTGATTGATTTTGGAGGTAACTGGGACGATCACTTACCATTAATAGAATTTTCTTATAATAACAGTTACCACACCAGTATCAATGCTGCACCATTCGAAGCACTTTATGGACGAAAGTGCCGAACCCCAGTCTGTTGGGCAGAAATTGGGGAAAAGCAATTATCTAGACCTGAGATAGTTCAAGAAACGACCGACAAAATCATTCAAGTCAAGGAAAGACTGAAAATAGCACGTGACCGACAAAAGAGTTATGCTGATAACAGACGCAAGCCATTGGAGTTTCAGGTAGAAGACAAAGTGTTATTGAAAGTCTCTCCTTGGAAAGGAGTGGTAAGATTCATCAAAAGGGGAAAGCTAAGTCCTAGGTATGTTGGACCTTTTGAGATTATTAGAAGAATAGGACCTATAGCCTATCAGCTACAACTACCAGAGGAAATGGTAGGAATACATGACGTATTTCATGTATTTACTCTCAAGAAATGCTTAGCCGATGAATCACTGATGGTACTTCTTAAGGACATAGAGGTAAATGAACAGTTAAAGTTTGAAGACAGGCCTCTACAAATTGAAGACAGGAAAGTTAAGAACCTCAAGCACAAGAGATTAGTTCTGGCTAAGTGAAATGGGAAACCAAAAGAGGACAAGAATATACATGGGAGATTGAATCAGAAATGCAAAGGAAATATCCACACCTGTTCCAGTAGATCTCGAGGACGAGCTCTAAAATAAGGTGAGGAGGATATAACAACCCTCCTGAAATTTTTCTGACACCCTAATATATATTAAAATACCCTTATATGTCTTAAAATACACCCCGTATGTGAAAACCAAGCCCAAAATACATTATATCATTAAAAATAAAATAAAAATAAATTTTTAATGTCGCTCGCGGCCCGCGACGGATATAGCACAAGGCTACGGGGGCGCGACGACTTGGATACAAGGACGCACCGGAGCACGCCACGTGTCCGACGCGTGTGGGGTCTAGGGCTGACTCGGCAAGCCTATCACGAGACACGTAGTCCCTGGCGGGCCGCGTAAGCCCCCTTCTCATTTTACGCGGGGCGCGACAGACCCCTGAACAGCTCACAAATCGTTCATAAATCTTTCCTCTCTCAAATTTCTGAAGAATTAATATAATTCTCGGGCATAATACCCCCCTAATTAACGAAGTTCTGCTCCATTGTAAGTATGATAACCCCTGGATACGTATTAGATACGCTGCCCGATTGATCTAGGGTTCCGTAACGGCTGTCATGGTTCTGCCCGACGTAGTCGTTGGAATGCCGTCTCGGGGAGGGTATTACTAATGTTAAAATGGGTTATTATACTAACGCGTGTGCATTTGTGTAATTTATAGATAATCACCAGGAAACCCTTACAGAAAACCTAAGACAACAATGTGAGTAATCTCCTATTTGCAAAGTGTTTTTAAAAAACCTCACACGATTAATTATATATTAAATAGTTATTGAGTATTTGTAAGGATACAATAAACAGTTATTGAGTATTTGTAAGGATACAATTATCGTCGGTATATTTGGGGTTTTGTATACAAAATTTGTTACTACCTTGCGAGGAGTAACATGACCATCAGTCGAGACGCTAGTACCGTGGGTGGTAATTAGTATGACTTGGAAACAAATGTAATTGCGTGACCGCCCTCAATACTGTACATTGGGTTTTATTTAAACTTGATTAAACTGGGATTCATTCACCAGTATTTCCCACTGATAAAATGTTTTTGAACGTGTTTCAGGTAACAAAATGTGAAAGCCAAATAGAAGCAAGCTGGACAGCACTGAAGGCTTGGAAAAGTGGCAATAAAGTTACCTAAAAATAAAGAGATGCTTTTATTAAATAAAATAGGGTTTATCCCTATAGAAATGTGTGTACTTGAAACGTGGGTTTTTCCCATGTGTTTAATATATTAAAAGCGTGATATTTTACTCTGATTAATAATTTCCTAACTACGGTCCTGATGTAATTTCCGCTGCCAAAATGGATAAAATCAGTGATACCACCCAAACTGGCCGCGACCGCCCATTCCCGGGATGTTAGTGGACTGGGGTTGCGACACAACGGCCAAAGGCCGATAGTTAGGGGTGATAAAATTCAATAACCCTATTATGTATAATATAAAAGAACAGAAGATAATTAATATTTTTTTTTTGGAATTTAGTCTATTTCGTTATTTAGTGTAAATTTTCATTTGCACCCCATGTAGTTTAATCGTTGTATTTTTTTCTTTTACTTTAACTAAGTTACTTTTCTTCCTCTATACTTTAATAAAGTTATCACAAAGCTCCCAAACTTTAAAAAAATTGGTATAAGTTCAACGTTGTCTACGTTCTAGGTTACTAAGTCACTTGTGTGCTCATGCTAATGTCAGCCATGAGCTTTTTGCTAACTTGCATCTATTTTCTTTTTTTTTTCTATCTTTCTTATGAGTTTTTTTTTCCTTTTACTTTGGTTTTTTAACAAACACGTTAATATCATTTTTGGATATATTTTTAAGTTGGTATAAATTCAACGTCATCTACGTTTTAGGTAACGTAAGTCACTTGTCAGCTCATGCTAATGTGAGCTATGAGCTTTTGGCTAACTTGCACCTATTTTCTTTTTTTTTCTTTTTTTTTCTTTTTTTTTAAGCTTTTTTTTCTTTTACTTTAGTTTTTTTTAACAAACACATTAATACCATTTTGGATATATTTTTCAATTACTCTTTTTCTTTGCTATAACGAGTACGTCGTAGGTACTTTTTATGGTATAGTTTTTTTAATGCACGCGCAGATACTCTTCTAGACGTATTTTTGAACTTTTCTTTTTCTTTGCCACAACAAGTGCACCAAAACAGACCAAGTTCCTATCGTTTTCTTTTCCGTTTACCTTTATTTATCTCTGTTATTTACTGTATTGTTTTACCTTTTCTTAACTTTTTGATATTTAAAGTCGAATTACGACCAAATAGCATAACACATTTAGATATTATTTTGTTTAGTTTTACGAATTTATTTATTAGATTTCATGGTGCGCGATACGTTCTGAATTCCAACCGCGTTCCTGTGCAACGTGCGGGTGACCATGACCCTAGTTATACAAAAAAGAAAAAACAACAGGAACAAAACATAAAGAATATTAGTTGTAGCTAAGTGGGTTCGCCCTCCACTTAGACCAGCACCAATCTCAATGATTAGATCTGTGTTTGATCCAACAAAACAGCGTGGAGAATATGTCATCCTGCACCTTATCAGCCTAGTTTTTGGGTGTTCGAAGAATTTTGTCATTCATCTCTTTCCACAACAACCAAATTGTTGTATGCATAATAGACATCATTATTCTGATAACACCATCCTCTTCTAAAATTTGATATAACATTTGGGCCAGGATCGTAAAACCCGTGAAATCCCACTCGACCTACATAGAAACCTTTCTCCACAGATCTTTGGCAGATGGACATTCAAGAAAAGCATGCTTCGCCAATGAGGTAATGGTGGAGTGGTTGGGAAAAAACTTGGTGTTCCTTGTGACCCTTCGACGCCTACTCTCCCGATTATTTTCTTCGGCATCCAGGTGAAGGGCGAATACGTGTGGCCCATGTTCGTCTTGGATGGGAGACGAGGTTTTACCGATTATGTCACACCCTCATTTTCCACTTTGCAGAGTACTACCGCGAGGCGTGAGACTGACCGAATCATTCCACCAATCATATTGAACATTTAAGATAAATAAAGTAAAACCATCATTATGAATACGATTAGTGACATCACATTAAAAGTCTAAAATATAGTTTTAGTATTTACCGGAAGCATAAAGTAAAAAAATCTTGTTATTAGTTTAAAACATAAGTTTCAAAATAAAAATCCAATAACGGATTCTGGATAACCACTACATTCCTCCGAGCAGACTCCAGCGCAACACCTAAGGACCTGCAAGCATGCAGTAGTATGTCAATATAAAGTTGGCGAGTTCACGGTTTTAAAAAGGGTTACTTATTTTATCCAAAAACATAAATTAAATTGTTACCAAGTTATAAAATATGCCATGGGGAGCTACCCCATCATTAAGCTACTAAACTGTGTGGTACCGAAACTGCAACTATAGTAATGTTTGCCCCATATCAATGTCTATCATCAATGATCGGTCATAAGGCCTAATAGACATCTGTCCTCAAAAGGCCCGGTGTGAGGTCTGTCAAACCTAATAGCGCTATCAACTAACATCCAGTTCGCCATGCCAGGCGACTAATCAGTATAAGTGTAGGGGACTTTCATGATAGAGTTTCGTTTAGTCCGCTAGTGACATGAATTATAGATATGGTTTTATTACTATTCCGTTCCCCCGGAATATTAGGTTCCCAATCAACTGGGAATACATACTTTAGTGTTAGTGTGAACACACCTTTGCTTTGCTCTGTAGATAAAGTATTTGTCCTAAGTTGGTCAACCACGTCCTATTATGGTTACCAATATTAGGACCGTATACAAGTAATCACGTATTATCTACACATATTTAACAAGCAGTGTAAAAGTAACAACCATCGTATGTCGTACCAATCATATACGTATACACATTAAAGCAGTTAAACATAAATTAGTGTTCTGTGTGCGGCTTTATAAGGATATGGGCCACTTTAGTGTGCGGCCCACTGGGAGTGTGCGGCTCACTGGGAGTGTGCGGCCCAATTGGAATACAGCCCAATACACTTGATTGTGCGGCCCACTTGTTAGTGTGAGGTCCACACAGGAGTGTGCGACCTACTGACAAGTGTGCGGTCATGCATAACCGGTGTTGTACATCGTGCATTAGGACTTGTACAGTAGTGTGCGGTCATAAGGTGTACGACCTGCATAAACCATTTGTACAATATGCAGCTAAGGTTTGTACGTAGGAGTGTGCGGTTACAACTTACAAGGGGTGAAAATAGTAAAGAACATAAATCAAAGCACCGAAACATACTAAATCATTCCCAGCATTATTTAGACATAATCATTTAAACGATTTGAAACCATCATACATACAAGATCTTTTACATTTTGTAATATACTAAATATCCTTTAACATTATTCATGAATGTTTCTAGATCATGCTATCACAAAGAACATCATCAAAGCCCATATCTCAACAACATTCCTAATATTTCTAGATCTTGAACACATCATTCATACAATCATTCAATGAAACACAAGAAGGAACATGAGTATTAAATAAATGTAATTTACTAACCTAAAGAAGGAACATGAGTATTAAAGAAATGTAATTTACTAACCTGAAATAGAGGAAATGGGTAGGAGAATAAGAAGTGTGTGAGAATTTAGGAAAGATCTTCAAGAAAAGATGCAGCTTTGAAGATGGAAAAGATAGTGGATGATGTCCTGGATCTTTGGAGAATGAGAGGAGAATGAGAGGGGAATGTTTGCTAAATTTGAGGGAATGTTTCCAAAAGAAGACAACCATGAAGGAATATTATGGGGAAAAGTGCTAGGGTTTAGGCTGATATGTGTATTTATACTCCCACTCAAGATGCCGCACACTCAAATAGTGGTGTCCAGCTGTCTAAGATGCCGCACACATGCACTCTACATGTGTGTGCGGTCTTTATTCATTAACTGGAGTGCGATGTGTGGCCCAATGTTTGGGAGTGCGCGGTCCAAAAGGGAATAGGCTCAGTACATCAGAAGCCCATTAAATGGGAGTGTACGACATGGATGCATGTGTGTGCAGCACACTATAATTCATATGGTGTGCGGCCATAATAATATTAATAATAATAACTTTCAACATTCAAACACACTTATATGTATAAACAGTCAAAATATATTTAGCACGGTAATCAGTTCCACTAAATTACAATGTAAGGTGAAACTGAAAAGAAACAATACAAGATGAGACGTGCGGGTTGTCACAGATTATTCCACTGTCGTGCCTTCGGGCGGGTGGAGGTCGGGTTTTCGCGCATCTGGGCTGGCGGCGGTCGAGTAGTCGACCTTGGCCACAACGCCCGGTGTCACAGTGGTTGGCACGTCGTTCCTTGTCGTTCAAAAAAGAAAACAAAAGCATGCTCCACTGATTTAGCAACTCCTAGACAGTCTACACAACACCCGAAATTCACCATAACGCTTCGCGTAAGCAGATTTGAAACAACCGGAACTCGGTTTTGTATCAGCATCAATATGAAGCATTTAACCGTAATTGGCAGCAATTTTATCCATTCACATATACTAATTACCGACCCATAACAAACTTGATGCATGTGCTTTCTAGCTGACTGAATCGAGAAACCCTTTGTGGTGTCCAGCTTCCATAACTAGTTGTCTGAATCACTACGAAACCGGAACATACACAAAAGATCCTGAAGATCTTCCATCTCCTCATTCTCAATATCACTAATTTTTTTCGACATTTCCATGATAACAAAAATGCAATTCAAACAAACAACCCTCTCCTCCACCAAGCATTATTTAGCAGATTCAAGATCAAAGAGCCTTGAAAAATGTCTTTTAATGGGTATCTACATACCCAAGCATCTCTCCAAAATCTAGTGCGATTTCCCAGACCCACCGACCTTGCAAACGTTAACTTAGGCTCGATACCCAAGTCAATGATTTCCTTATTAATGTTGCAAATATTATGCAAAGGACCCATAAAAGTTTTGAAAGCCATTTTACCATCTCACCACTATCAACATTACTAATGGCACTTATGCATTTATACCAAAGCACATCTCTTTCCGTCTTCCAACTCCATCACCATTTCCAAAGAAGAGCCAAGTTCATGATTCTAAGACTACCCACACCAAGCCCTCTAAATTTAAAAGGTATCATCACCTTACTTCAAGCCACCCAATTAATTTTATTATGATTATCACTGACACGTGGTTGAAAACCGGTGTTCGTAATCGTGTAACTTTATGTTTTTACATAAGTTTTAATCTTGAATAGCCTACTTTCAATTAGATTTGTGTTTTCGCAGGTTTAATGAAGTTTAAGGAGCTTTTCGGGAGCTTTACGAGTCACCGGGTCGAAAACCAGAGCACCGGGACGTGTTACGGATCAGCCGGAAGTTTGAAGCGAAGAAATCGGAGAAGTGGGCTGGAGAGCCTGTCGCCGACGGGTCCCAGGCCGTCGGAGACGCCCCCGAGAATAGTCCGTCGGCCACAAGCGTTCGTATCCAGTCAATTAACCCGCCGGAGGAAAAAGCATTTTTGGGAACCCGTCGGCGACGGGGTAAGGCCCGTCGGCGACGGGCAGCAGAATTCTGGAACGCGAATTTTGGTTGTTTGATTGTTGGGAATGATTCTAATTGGTTGGGGGAGCATTAATCCGGGGGTTACACTTCGTTTTAGAGTTTTGAATCTCATTGGGGAGCTATTACCACCTACCATTCATCACCAATTGATATCTTATCATATACATCACCCGAATCATCAAAAGATTATCACCATCTTTCACAATCATCAACCCATCACTAACCCTAATCACCTATACATCATCTCTATCATCATCATCATTCACTAAAACCCTTAACATCCATCACTTCCCCATCATTCAAGCTTCAAGATGATTCAAGACAAGTTCCAATCATCCGGTGTTTAAGCTTCTTTAACCATGAGCGGCTAATCACCTTGGTTTCACCCCGGTGTAGGTAGTAGTTTAACTTGTGGTTTTGAATTGTTTCTTGCTTCAACTTTGTGACAAATTGTGTTTGATTTTTGAAACCATTGACAATAGTTTACATTTTTTTCGTATTCGTAAATTGTTGAACGATGTTAAAAGTTATGACTTTAAGAAATGGTTATGTGTAGTTATGCATTGTCGTGGTTAGGTTTTACTTGTGTTGATTACAAAGTGCATTCTTGTCCGTTTTTCGAAACGTTGATAGTTATTGGCACCTAAGTCACGGTACACTAAATCCACCAATCGTATGCAATTGAGTTGGATCTGAAAACTTGTAGAAACCCTAGGTTGGTAATTACCGAAACCGGGTGTGAACCATTTTTCTTATTATTGTTTAGTAATCAATCTTTCTTGAACCAATTTCATTAGTTTAAATTCACATCTTTCAATTAAACAAAAGCACAAAAATATCGGGCAAGCTTCATAAATTGTGACAAGTGTTCTAATTCAATCGAATCCACACGCAAACCACATACTCTTCGTGGTTCGACCCCTTGCTACCGCTAACTCTGTTAAGGGTAATTTGGGCTTATAAATATTATCTTTGACCGGAGCGCGACACTCCGATCAAATTTTGGCACCGTTACCGGGGAGTGTGTGCGCTTTGTGTTGGATATTGTTTGAATTACGTGATTAACTATTTAAGTTGCATATTTTTTTTCTTGTACTTTGTCTTTTTCCTTGTTACGCGGGGTGTGTTACTTGTGCAAGTTACAGGTAGTGCATGCATACGCGAAACTCCGGGAGGACTTCACCGCTAGTCTACGAACTGGAAATCGAAAGAGTTGCAAGAAGAAATTTAGCAAGCCGATTAGAAGCAACACTTGCTTCTAATCAAACCAATCAAACACCACAGTTCACACCGACCATTGAAACCAATTCGATGGCAAACCAAAACTCAAACCAAAACCAAAACCCGAACCAATTTCAATACCGAAGCAACTTCAATCCTGCCCAAAATGTCCAATCTATACCTCAAGAGCGACCGGGTGGTAATAACAACACCGGACCACCCACACCACCTTTCCAAAACCAAAATCCCAACAACACCCAAAGAACACCCCAACAACAAAACCTTCATAGACAAAACTCCTTGCACATCAACCTTGATGACCGGAATGTCAATTCCGACCGTCGAGGCAATCGAGATCGTGGAAATCCCGCGAATGAAGACCCGTTCTTTAACATAGACGATTTGAGGAACGCCATCCCCGATGATGAGCCGTTTAGTGTTCCCGGTTACCGATCGCCAGAACATGTGAGTGTTCATACGGAAAATTCGGATGATGGGGGTGTTAGTGCATGCGTCTGTCGACTTCGTCTTATATCGAGTCTTGTACTTAGAATGTTAGAACAGGGCACGTATTTCGAGGTTGTATTTAATTTCGCATGAAATGGGTTAATTCAGCTTGAAAGGTGTGTAAGTAATTCCACACGAAATCAGATTCCGCATGGAATCTGATTCCGCTTGGAATCTGATTCCGCTTGGAACCCTTTCAAACGGAATTACAACTCTATAAATACCCACCTCCATGCGAAATCAGTAGACATTCCGGTCAGTGTAACGAAGTGCTGCCAAAGTGCCGTCTTGCTGTAATTTGTCATCTTATCAATCAAAAAGGCAGTCTATAAGTATATCTTACTGAATTGACCTCGTAATGTCTGTTTTCGCCTTTCATTTTGAGGATAAACTCTTCTGTTCGATTCGTTCGGGTCCGAAACCGATCCTAGAAGTGGTATCAGAGCTCAAGAGGAAGAGTTCATACCAATTCAGCTACAAAATCTGATTTCTACACCTTCTTTTTCAAATTGAACAAATTTTCACGGTCAAAATGTCTTGAATTTCTCACATACTGTGCGTTTTTATGTTTTAACAAACCCTAGAAAGTTTCAGAACTAAAATTGGCCTAAAACTCAATAAATTTGACAAATTTCGCTCCGAGATGATGACATCAGCATATTCCCCACGAGATTAGAGGGTAATTCCGCACCAGAAAGTTAATTCCGTTTGAGTGTTCACACGGAATTAGCTAATTCCGCTTCAACATCGTAATTTCGTTTGAGAGGTTCGTACGGAATTAGTAATTCCGCTTCATAGTTTTGATTTTGTTTGATAATTCCGCACGGAATTAGTGTTTCCGTTTCAAAAGTGTTGATTTCAAGCGAAATTAGGGTAATTTCGCTCCAGGCTGTTATTCTGTTTGAACTTGGTATTTCCGCACCAAGTGATTCCGTGTGAAAGTTAATCTCGTTTGAAAAGGACAGTTTTGTGAAATTTGAAAAACTGAAACATGGAAGAGGAATTTTATAATGCCTTTCCTACCCCGATCACAGTTACTCAGCAGACAATGTTGGAAAATGAATCTGGGACGATGCAAAAACCGCCTAAACTCATGAACATTGAGGAGTATAAAGGTTGGGAAGGATGGTTTAAAAAATGGGTTCAAGCAAATTATTTAGATGCTTGGGAATGCATTGAGACGAAGTATGTTCGACCGACGAATGACGATGAAGAGGAGATTGCAATAAAATATATGAGTGCTGATGATAAAAAGAAATATAAAAATGAAAAAATGATGCTAAATCTTCTACAACAAGCTGTGAAAGAAGACATAATGGTCTTGTTGCAACATAATGGAAGTGCTTATTCGATTTGGAAAGCTTTAAGATCAAAAGTTGTTGGAAGTCAAGAAATGATAAAGAACAAAAAATTGCTTCTGAAGAAAGAGTTTGATCTATTTCGTGGTTTGAAAAATGAAATCACTAAGCAGATAATCGAAAGATACTGCAATTTGCTGGTAAACTTGAGGAGAGTGAGCATCAATAAGGATAATGAGGAGTTGATAGAGAAGCTGGCTGATGCATTGCCACACGAGACTTGGGTTACATATCTCATGATGCTAAGGAACAAGAAAGGTTTTAGTAATCTGACACTTAGCAAATTTATTGAAAAGATTGAGGCTCAAGAGATAGAACAGAGAAAGATCTCAAGAATGAAAGTGTTGGTGCACTGCATCTGCTGATTACGTCTTGTATCGAGTCATAGTCTTAGATTGTTAGATCTGGGCACGAAATACGAGAAAATGTGGAATTGTATAGATTTGGATTGTTAGGGTTGCTTTTATGGCCCATTAGGTTTAGGATCGCTCGAACGGATATATAGCTGGGTCCGCTCGAATGTACGCTTGCTGGATCGCTCGAGTGGCAACTTACTGGACCGCTCATGTGTCAAGTGTCTGGACCGCTTATTGGGCCTGTCCAATAAGTGATCCCAGTAGTCTATATATACCCTAGGAGCGATTTCAGTTGTAAGGTTGGCTGAATCTCGTACCGAAGTGCTGCCGGATCGAGAACTGATTGTAATCACTGTCAAATCAATATAAAAAGAGTTTAAAGTGAATCGCAAGCTATTCCTACGTTGATTACTTGTTTTCCGCACCTGTAATTGACAAAAACACTTTGTGAAATGTCCGAACAGAAGCGAGATACAAGAACCTGTTACCGATGTAACAACGTTGGACATATCGCCAAAGATTGTTCTCAGGCGATACAATCAAAACAGGGAGTTTTTCGCAAAATCTCAGAAAAGGTGTTTGCGTTCGAATCACCACTAGATAGAACTAAATTGTTTAAAGATTCTATTTTTGAAATTGGTGAGGGTTCGAACAAGTTTTACAAGAAAAGAGCCAAATCTGACAACCAGAAATGGGTTGTTAAGAGTATTGGTGAAAGCTCTAGCGATGATTCTGATGGATCGAAATCAGAGGAGCTATCTTCAGGCGATGAAACTGATTCCACAAAATCAGTTGAGCCACAAGTTGTCTCAAAATGTGAAGCTGATATAAAAGTTGAAAAATCAGTTCCGATTGTGAATGATGAGGAGTTTCCATTACTTCGGGCTGAGAATTATAAAAAGAAAATTGGTAAAGTTGAAATTTCTAACCAATTTTATCATGATGAACAGGAATTTGATGCAGAGAAGGTCTTTAACTCCAAAGTAAAGAATATCTTTGGAAAAATGATTGATCGAAAAGTCAACGGAGTTAAAGAATTTTACGAGAAGAAAACAAAGAAAGAAAAGGTTGAACCATCCCTGGTTTGTGACTGGGATGGTACATATTATGAACAGTAAGTCTCAGGACTTGCCGGAGCTCCCAGGTTGGTAAGCGTGGAGCATGAATCGGCATCTTTCTTAAAGTTTATTCGGTAACGTCATTCAAACGGTAAAGAGGTTTGTTTGTGTATTTCTTACAATTGGTACAGAGGTTTCTGAATTGAAAATGGTAAATCAAGGACATTAAGTTGTACTTGTATTTTTCTACATCTGGTTGAAAGACAAGATGATGAACCATAACCCCGAACATTTGTTGGATATTCCTACAATTGGTAACCTACAATTGGTAAAATCAATCAAACTTATTTTCCGGAAAAACCATTTTGATTAAAACAAACTTAAGTGTTTTGAAATCTAAATGGGAAAATAGTTTGTTGATAGGGGGCGTTCTGATTGTTTATGCCTAGTGAATGGCGATTTGAGGTGATTTGATATCGGTTGTCATGTTTCTGTACAGTTTGTTTTCAATTTTCATTAGATGTATTTGAATTTTAGGGGGAGTAAGAGTTTTTAGAAAATCCAAAAACATCAGAAAATTTGAAAAAGACAAAAACATGATAAAACTGAAACATGAGTATTTGTTGCATAAAAGAGGAAATGATAGTACATCAGTGGACTATCACGACACGCTAAAGAATTGGAAAGTCAAAATGTGATAAACGATCTTACAGCGGATGTGTCAGTAGATTTTCGCACATTTAGTAAATTGAAACGAGATATAAACCTTAATCAAACTTGCTTGATTCGTGGGTAACTATTCTTGAATATATGGGTAACCCCCGAAATCTTGTTTGAAAGGTCCCGTATTCTGAGATACTAGGTCTTTATACTCAGTGATATCTGGGGTATTATCCCGGGACTTCTGTTGTATGGAAGTACTGACCTAGTCCCCGGATAATACTTTCTGCAAAATGCTTGAAAAAGCACCGCCCTCAGCAAGCTGATGAAACAATAAAATTGATAGTCGCTGCTGTTGTAAAAAAGATCCTCTAAAGGGGACCCACCAAAAGTCGAAGCCGTCATCTCTCTGCATATACGGAAGTATCGACCTGAGCTCTCATGGCCCTCGCACATAACCCCTTTACAGATATCATCTGTGGTATACTCACCTGTAAGACTGAATATTTGGGATCTGGATACGGGAGTATATTCAAGTGGAGTGATACATAATTAAGTTTAAGTCTCTAAAACATTAATATCGTATCTCGAATCAATTGAAGTCTGTGTGAAAATTTAAGTGGACAAACATACTGACAATCTAGGTAAATTGTTTATAACTGAATATGTTTAAAGCTTAACGGTGTTGATGATTTGTCTCAAATCTGATATGATCCTCTTGCACAAGCTCACAAAAATATTGTCTGTAAATATTTTCTGTTTCTGCATTTTCTTTTATTCAAAAATCCAAAAAGATTTTCAGTGTGTTTTAGCATAAATTTTTGAGTATGTTTTAGCATAAATTTTTGAAAATATCAAAAAGACTTTTGACAACTCATGTTGAATGGCTGATTTTCAAAATTCCGAGTGCTAAACATGATGAGCAATACTTGAGGAGGAGTGTGTGTGTGAAATTAAATGTTTTCATAATCTAACCTTTCAAGTGGTTCATCAAAATCTGTGTTTGTTTTGCATAGAATCTGAATTGGTGCAAGTTCACATGTTTGAAATATATATGTGAAAGAAATTTACTTTGAGGTAGAGCTTATGCAGGAAAGCCAGACAACGATCCTGACGATGTTGCTGAAGATCAAAGAAATGCCAGCAAATCGAGAGGGGGGGTCTGTAGATAGAGAGAGAGAAGCCCGAAGACTGATCAAGACTGAAGATCTGAAGACACAGCATTGTTGTAACTCGATAGTCGACTCCATCAACATCTGAGGGGGAGTCTGTTGGTGCACTGCATCTGCTGATTACGTCTTGTATCGAGTCATAGTCTTAGATTGTTAGATCTGGGCACGAAATACGAGAAAATGTGGAATTGTATAGATTTGGATTGTTAGGGTTGCTTTTATGGCCCATTAGGTTTAGGATCGCTCGAACGGATATATAGCTGGGTCCGCTCGAATGTACGCTTGCTGGATCGCTCGAGTGGCAACTTACTGGACCGCTCATGTGTCAAGTGTCTGGACCGCTTATTGGGCCTGTCCAATAAGCGATCCCAGTAGTCTATATATACCCTAGGAGCGATTTCAGTTGTAAGGTTGGCTGAATCTCGTACCGAAGTGCTGCCGGATCGAGAACTGATTGTAATCACTGTCAAATCAATATAAAAAGAGTTTAAAGTGAATCGCAAGCTATTCCTACGTTGATTACTTGTTTTCCGCACCTGTAATTGACGAGAACGCCTCTGACCGACTCGTTTGGGTCAGGATATGATCCTACAGAAAGATTTCGATGGTGAACAAGACACTGGGCTTTATTACAAAGCAGGGTTGAATGACAAAACCACCAACTTATCTCCAAGGGTTGAAACTGCATTCAACGCAAAGAGTTCATCAGGAAGTTCTTCAAAAGGATCAAGCAGCAAGACAAGTTTCTCATCATATCCGTCATTTGATCCAAACTTGACAGTAACAAAGAGTGGTAGGAAGCTACAATGCAACATTGTACTGAATCTTGAGGATGATCAAGATTACACTAAAGAAGTTGCAAAAAGCCACATGTCTTTGTTAGGAACTGTTTTAGAGTCGTATGGAAGCTTAGTCGCAGGAAAGATCGGGAATCCAATGCTGACAAAAGAGGATTACGATCAGATAGATGCTGAGGAGATGGAATTGATGGACATAAAATGGTGTTTCGCGAGCGTGTTGAGGAGAGCTGAGAAATTCAAACAAATCACAGGACGAGATGATTTCCGTGATGCATGTGTTTCTACTTTGGGTTTTAATAAATCTAAAGTCACTTGTTTTCGTTGCAGGGAAAAAGGACACCTCAAAAGAGAGTGCACAAACCGAGCAGCAAGTGGAGCTCAGAACCCATTCAACAACAATGATTACTATCGGAAAGCGATCTACCATCAAGTTGCTCAACCACAACAAGAACCACAAGTGGCACATGGTAGAAAAGTAATAGAAGAATCATCAAAAAGAGCTTGTATGGTGAATCAAGATGAGAAGAAGTCATCAAATGGAGTATGTATAATAGATCAAGATGATGAAAAGTTACCTGAAGGGTTTAGCTGGGAAAATTTTAGCTGGGATGATTATTGCCCAGATAAAGAACTGTTGAAAGCTAAAGCTTTTGTTGCTCGTATTGAAGAAGATAGTGATGATGGTACTGAGTATTATGCAAAAAGAATGGCACAACATTTGAAAATGATGGCAGAAAGTGATAGTGAAGATGAGAAAGCTAAGAAGAAAAAGAAAAAAGTAAAAACTCCGGTCAGCAGTGATGATGAAGAGGTTTCGGTGGTTAGAAGAAAAGTGAAAGAAGTTCCAGCTTTCAAGATTGATGAAGAAGCTGATGCAAAGAAGAGTTCAGTGATTTGTGAAGTTGTAAAGAAACAAAACAGTACGTTGATTCACAACTTGAACAGATTGAAGGAGTCTTATGATGTGCTGAACAAAGCCATGAATATGTACAATGATACAAGTGAAGAACAGGCGACAGCCATGAAGACACTTCAAGGAGCTTTCATGATAAAGCAAAAAGTTGTGAACAATTACATTGAGAAGTGTGCTGCTCTGGAACAGAAACTAGAAGCACAAAGAATTGAAACTGAAAGAGTTAATCGTTTGTTAAAAACTTACTCATGTACTTCTTATGTCATTGACAGGATTTATCCAACTGTTGAAGGCATGAAGGCATTTGAGGATGATGAAGTAACTGTAGAAGAGAAGGCATCTGAAGAAAAGACTCCTGAAAAGAAGAATGAAAAGAAGAATGACACAAAGAAAAACACTGAAAAAAAGAATTCTGGTAAGAAACAAGGTGTCAGTTATAACAAGTGTCCACCCCCACTGGAAAATGGATATTTGCCCAGAAATCTAAATTCTGAAAGAGTCCAAAAGGCAACAAACGTACAATGGGAGTCTGAGCCTACAGTTAATTTGCCTGAGTCAGATACATCAACTCAAAAGGATGAGTCAGAGGAGTCAATGTCAGAGTCAAGGGCAGAGTCAAAGTCTGAGTCAGATACATCAAGTCAAACCTCCAAACAGGGCAAAAGAGTTTACAATAATGAATTCCTGTTATCAAAATCTAATTTGGATGACGAAACGTTTAAAGTTGCATATACTTTGAATGATTCTGACAAATTAGATTCTGATGAGGAATTTCCAATAAGAGGTGTCAAACCTCACATGATCAAAAAGGTTTTCAAATTAACAGAAATTAATATTTCTGAAATAAAAGATATAAATCTTTCTGAAAAACCTAAAAAATACACCTCAAGAGTTCAACAAAGAGAAAACAAGAAAAAGGGTTACAGTTCTGGTTATCGAAAGAAACCAAACCATAATGGTAATTTAAAAAAAAAGGACTTGCATTTATTCCACCAGAAAATCATAAAAATGATAAAACTTATAAACCAAAAACTGTATTTGTCTCAGGAACAAGCTCAGAGGAAGAGATGAAAAGCCCATTCTGGAAGCAATCAAACAAAGATTTCCTTGCAAAGAAGTAAGAAGAAATGAAGAATGGAGCTGAGACGAGAACCTGTTTTCAATGCAAAACCAATGGTCATATTGCCAGGAATTGTCCAAAGGCAATACAATTAAAACAGGGAGGTTCTCTAAAATTGAAAGAAAAGATTGTTGAGGTTGAACCACAAATTGACAGAAATAAGCTTTTCAAAAACTCAAAATTTGAAATTGGTGAATGTTCAAAGAGGTTTTATAAGAAAAGAGCTCATTCTGACAACCAAAAATGGGTTGTTAAGAAATCTGATGAAAGTTCTGGCGATGAATCTGATTCCACAAAATCAGAGGAGCCACAGGTTGAGGATAAAGGTGAAAAATCAGTGCCGACTGTGGATGATGTGAATTTTCCACCACTTCGGGCTGAAAATTTTAAAAGAAAATTGGTAACTTTAAGATTTCAAACCAATTTTATTCTGATAAAAAGGTTTTTGATGTTGAAAAGGCCTTTAACCCCAAAGTGAAACACATCTTTGGAAAAATGTTTGACAAAAAAACCTGACTTGCCGGAGTTCCCAAGTTATATGAGAAGAAGATGGTAGATAAGAAACCGAGTGTTGGTAATTCGATATCACCCAAGGCTGGTCAGGCTTGGGTGAATATTTTCTTTGACTAGAAAAACCTAACTTGCCGGAGTTTCCCAAGTTGGTAATCGTGGAACATGAATCGGCATCTTTCTTAAAAATTGTGTTTAAATGTGGTTAAGTGTGACTTGCCGGAGCTTCCAGGTTGGTAAGCGTGAAGCAGGAATCGGCATTATTCTTTATAACAGGTTTGATTGTGCATGCCTGCAAGTGGTAAATCAGGGACATTAAGTTGTACCTGTTTTTCTTACAAGTGGTATTTTTCTTGAGAAAGTCACAAAAAGTGATTTCGTCTTACAAGTGGAACAGAGGTTTGTTCTTATAAAGTGATTAATCAAGGTCATTGATTTGAACTTGATGTAATCTTATACAAGTGGTTGGAAAACAATATGATGAATTGATCCCCATTTCCTACAGGAGGTAAAATCAACAAAACTTATTTTCCGGAAAAACCATTTTGTTTAAAACAAACTTAAGTGTTTTGAAATCTTAATGGGAAAATAGTTTGTTGTAAGGGGGAGTTCTGATTATTTATGCCAAGTGGATGGCGAATTGAAGCGATTCACAACAGTTGTCAATTTACTTGTACAGTTTGTTTTCAAATTATTAAATGAGTTTGCATTTTAGGGGGAGTAAAAATTTCAGAAAATCCAAAAACATTAGAAAATTTGAAAAAGCCAAAAACATGATAAAATTCAAAACGAGTTTTGGTGTATAAAAGAGGAAATGATAGTACATCAGTGGACTATCATAACATGCTAAAGAATTGGAAAGTCAAAAATGTGATAAACAATCTCACTACGGATATGCCAGTAGGTTTTTATACATTTAGTAGATTGTTTTCGAGATATAAACCTAAAATTTCAAACTTACTTATCTAGTGGGGAACATTTCTTGGATATATGGGTAACCCCCGAAATCTTGTTTGAAAGAACCCTCTTTCTGAGATACTAGGTCTTTATACTCAGTGATATCTGGGGTATTATCCCGGGACTTCTGATATTGCCCAAGCAATGGCCTAGTCCCCGTATAATACTTTGCATTTGCTTGAAATATAGCACAGCCCTCAGTACAAAAAATGATGAAACATTGAAAAATGCTAATCATGTGCTGTTGAAGAAAAGATTCTCTAAAGGGAACACACCTAAAGTCGAGTCGTCATCTCTCTGCGGAACGGAAGTTCTGACCTGAGCTCTCACGGTTTCGCATTTAACCCTTTTACAGATATCATCTAGGTATACTCACCTGTAAGACTGAATATTGGGATCTGGATATGGGAGTATATTCAAGTGGTGGGACATGCGAATAAGTTTAAGTTCTTAAGACACTAATCTCGTATCTCGAAACAGTTGAACTTTATGTGAAAATTTAAGTGGACCAGTATACTGACAATCTAAGTGAATTGTTTAGAACTTAAAATGAAATGAAGCTTAACGGTGTTAGTGATTTGTCTCAAAAACTGATATGATCCTCTTACACAAACTCACAAAAATATTGTTTGTAGATATTTCTTTTCTGCATTTCATTTCTTTTAAAAATCCAAAAAGATTTTAAGTGTGTTTAGCATAAAATTTTGAAAAATTCAAAAAGGTTTTCGACAACTGGTGCTGGAAAGCTGATTTTCAAAATTCCAAGTGATAAACATGATGAACATCATTTGAGGGAGAATTTGAGTAAAAAGGTTTTAAAGGCAATCCTACATGTGTTTATCAGAAAATTTTAAATGTTTAATCATTTTTTTACAAGAGGTTCATCAGAGATCTACAAGTGGTGCTTGAGGTCGCGTTCATCAGAGATCTACAAGTGGTGCTTGAGGTCGCAAAGTCTTTATGCTATAAAACGTATGTTTGTGGTAGAGATTATGCAGGTTAGTCAGGTTCCGATACCTGAAGAACAGAATGAATGACATGTACTGATCCTGTGTGCCAGGTTACAATCCAGACTACGATCCCATCTGATTGAAAGGGGGAGTCTGTAGATGCAATGAGCCAGATTCAAGTCCTGGAAAAGTATATAGAGCCAGGTTGTATTCTTGGTCCTGTGGATTGCTGATGAACTTAAGGAATCAAGAGATCTGATCAAGAGAATTAGAAGACTTGAGAGCCAGCTTGCGATCCTGAGTTTGAGCACAACTCGAGGGGGAGCCTGCTTGCTCAAAAAGAGTTTATTCGAGAGGAGTCTGTTGGTGCTGATAGAGAGAAGAGAGAGGTTGAGGATGCTTTACAGTGTCAGATACTTCAAGAGAGTTCGAGAGGACTGATAAAGACTGAAGATGCGAAGACTCGACACTTAAGACTCGTCAACATTCGAGGGGGAGTCTATTAGTGCATGCGTCTGTCGAGTTCGTCTTGTATCGAATCTTGTACTTAGAATGTTAGAACAGGGCACGTATTTCGAGGTTGTATGTAATTTAGCATGAAATGGGTTAATTCCGCTTGAAAGGTGTGTAAGTAATTCCTCACGAAATCAGATTCCGCATGGAATCTGATTCCGCTTGGAACCCTTTCAAACGGAATTACAACTCTATAAATACCCACCTCCATGCGAAATCAGTACTCTTTCCGGTCAGTGTAACGAAGTGCTGTCGAAGTGCCGTCTTGCTGTAATTTGTCATCTTATCAATCAAAAAGGCAGTTTATAAGTATATCTTGCTGAATTGACCTCGTAATGTCTGTTTCCGCCTTTCATTTTGAGGATAAACTCTTCTGTTCGACTCGTTCGGGTCCGAAACCGATCCTACATGGGGATATTAGGATGATCGGGCTAATGATGATGAGGATTGGGGGTATGTGCATCAAGGTAACCTCTACAATGCAAGAGGGTTTGAAGATTATGAGTTTGGCTAACAAAACGCCAACTTTGTGGGAACAATGACTACGGGTATGGGAATAGGAGGAATGACGGTTACGAAAACAACCGCCAAACACGGAACAACAATCAAAGGAACCGGAATGATGGGTTTCACAACAATAACAACAATGCTAACCCTAACCGGATTCCTCGTTTCGTGGGAGGGGGTAATCAAATGGATAACCAAGGTGGAAACCGAAGAGATGATAGAAGAGGTGATAGGGGAGGTGATAGAAGGGACAATCGAAGACCGGTCGATCAAGAAGTTAACGGTCCGCATCGTCGTCAACTACCTCCACGGGGAGTGAATGACCGTTTTCGACCGGTAGTTACCAACAATGACTCTCCAATAGTGTGTGAAAGGGGAATGTTCGATTGTAAGCCCCACTACATCAACATACCTCCCCATTTCAATGGGAGGTCTAATGATGAACAGTACACGCATTTGGCGGAGTTTTCCTCCATTTGTAACACTATCGGGGGTCACAACTTTACATTGGAGGAGGTCAAACTTTGATTATTCCAGTTTTCGCTTAAGGATAAAGCGAAGCAGTGGTTCTTTACACTTCCAGCGAATAGTATCCGGACATGGGGCGAGATGCAATAAGTATTTCTTGATGAATACTATTCAATGGCGAAGACTGATGATACACGGGATGAAATAAGGTCGTTTCGGCAACTATCGAGTGACCGTTGCATGAAGCGTTCACTCGATACAAAGAATTGATTCGGAAATGCCCACATCACCAAATAGAAAAGTGGGAGTTGGTGAAATGTTTTGTACGGGGTTTGGATGATGTGACGTGGAATCGCCTCGAGTCAACGAGCAACGGGACTCTATTGAGCAATCATGAAGATGATGATTGGGAATTTCTCGAGCGAATGAGCAAGCGGCCGAAGGAAAAGGAATCGGCCGATAGAGCCAAGAAACATCCCGTCTCCCGGTCACTTCCCGATCTTGATTCTAAGGATCGGATTTCTACTTTAGAACGGGAAATGGCTCGTATAAAAAAGAAGGAGGTGAACGCGGTACAATTTGCGGTGTGTGAAGAGTGTGGAGATATCGGCCATAGAACCGAGCAATGTCCAACGGGGCCGAGTGATTACATCGTGGAGGTAAACCAAGTGTATGGAGATCGAAAGCAATATGACATGAATTCCAACACTTACCATCCGGGTTTGAGAAATCACCCTAACTTCCGGTACATTAATGCCTCGAATCAAACGAACCCGAATTTTCAATCGGGAAATCAAGGTGGGTCCTCGTATAACAATCGTCAAGGTGGTAACCAAGGGGGTTACCAAAGGAATTACAATCAAGGGGGTAACCAAGGGTATCAAAGCCGAGAAAGCAATTATCAACGGGGTTACAACCAAAGTGGAAATGGGGCTGGTGCTTCGAACTCCCAAGGTGATGACTCGATAAATTCAAAATTCGATGCCATCATGAATGCTGTGAGTAATCTTACTAATTCACATCAAGAATTCAAAGCCGAAATGATGAAAGAGTTGGAAGTAAGAGATAAATCTCATATGGCGTTGGAGAAGCAAGTGGGGCAACTTGCCCAAGAGATGGCTCAAATTCGTGGAAGTGGAGGAAGACTCCCAAGCGACACCAATGTGAACCCTAAGCATCAAGGGTCAAACTCGAAGAACATGAATGAGATACCAATTAATAAAATTACCTTACGTAGCGGTCGAGTCGTAGATAATGGTGTCAAAACACCATCACCCCAGTTTGTTGAAGGGGTGGTGGAGGATGCTAGTGAGGATGAAAAGGAGGATGGTCAAACGGGTCAAAAAAATGATTTAAAAAAGAATAATAACACTCCTGTTGTGACCATACCCGTCCCTAAGGCAAAGGAAAAGAGTGTGGAGGCTAATACCGCCCCCTATCTCGAAGCATTGAAGGGACCCGTGAAGAAAGTTGTAAACAAAAGAGGTCCACAACAAGAAGAGTTGTTGGAAATTTTCAAACAAGTAAAAATTAATTTACCTCTTTTGGATGTAATCAAACAAGTACCTTCTTATGCTAAGTACTTGAAAGAATTGTGTACCCAGAAACGAACTCATAAACTTCCAAAAAAAAAATTAGATTTAACAGAAAATGTGAGTTCGATTCTTTCGGGTGCATTTCCACCTAAGCTCCAAGATCCGAGTGCGCCTATCAATTCAATTCAAGTAGGCGATTTTAAAATCAGCCGGGCACTTCTAGATCTTGGTGCTAGCGTGAGCATTCTACCGGGTAGTTTGTATGACCAATACGAGTTTTGGTCCACTTCAGTCGTCAAACACCACCGTGGTGTTTGCCGATTTGACACCCAAATTACCCCGTGGAATTGTCTCGGTTGTGATAGTAAAAACTAAGGATTTTTACTATCCGGTGGACTTTTTGGTACTTGATTATGTGGCCAAGGACCCAACTAAGCAACCTACGGTGATTTTGGGCCGACCGTTCTTAGCAACCGCAAATTCTCAAATTGATTGCAAAACAGGAATGGTCGATATGACATTTGGAAACCGAAGGTTGAGGTTACATGTTTTTTCCGAACTTATGAACCATCCAGTTGATGATGAATGCTATATGGCGGACATTGTTGACATGTGTATACCTCTTTGCGACATAGTCGTGGATGGGGAAAACAAAATGGAGGATTGTTATATGTTTGACAGGTCACAGGTGGAGATGGATAAGACCATAGACGAGGAGGTGAAAAGTTTGGAGGTGCTTGCGGTTAGAGAAGGAAAGCCGACATGGACGCACCAAGTTGAGAGTTTCCCGGAGGGCATTGACACTAAATTGAAGCCGTCATTAGTAAAGCCTCCGGAGGTTGAATTGAAAGCATTGCCGAAGCATCTCAAGTATGCTTATGTGGGTGAAGGCAATACACTCCCGGTTATCATTGCATCAAACTTGACCGAGGAACAAGAAGAAAAATTGATGGGTGTTTTGGTCACCAATCGGGCGGCAATTAGTCCCTCAGTGGTGATGCATAAAATAATCACGGAAGAAAGTGTGACTCCCGTTCGAGATGCACAACGAAGATTAAATCTGAATACGCGGGAGGTGGTGAAGAAAGAAGTGCTGAAATGGCTTGATGCGGGTATCATTTATCCGATCTCGGATAGCCAATGGGTGAGCCCAACGTAGATGGTTCCAAAGAAAGCGGGTATACAAGTCGTCAAAAATGACGCAGGTGAAGAGGTAGCCACAAGGCCGGTAACCGGGTAGCGAATTTGTATTGATTATAGGAAGTAGAATACCGCAACTTCCAAAGATCATTTTCCTTTACCGTTCATTGATCAAATTGTTGAGAAATTATCGGGGCAACAATTTTATTGCTTCTTAGATGGTTATTCTGGTTATAATCAAATTGCCATCCATCCAGAAGATCAAGCAAAGACAACGTTTACTTGTCCCTACGGCACCTTTGCATTTAGGCGAATGCCGTTTGGACTATGTAACGCCCCCGCCACCTTCCAAAGGTGTATGATGAGTATCTTTTCAGATATGGTGGGGAAGTCTTTGGAAATCTTCATGGATGATTTCTCAATTTTTGGGTCGTCATTTGAGGCTTGTTTGGACCAATGGGACAAAGTACTAAAAAGGTGTGTCGAAACTAGTTTGGTCCTAAGTTTGGAAAAGAGCCATTTTATGGTTCAAGAGGGAATCGTGTTGGGACACGTGGTGTGGAGTCGTGGGATAGAGGTTGATCGTGCAAAGGTACAAGTTATATCTACTTTGCCGTATCCAACGAGTGTTAAAGGTGTTAGGTCATTCTTAGATCATGCGGGTTTTTACCGACGGTTTATTAAGGGTTTTAGTGACATAACCAAGCCTTTATGTAACTTGTTGTTAAAGGATCAACCATTTGATTTTAACGAAAATTGCCAAAATGCGTTTAACAAATTAAAAGAAAATTTAGTTGAGGCCCCAATCTTGCAATCACCCAATTGGTCTTTACCCTTTGAAATTATGTGCGATGCAAGTGATTATGCGGTGGGGGCCGTGTTAGGACAACGGGTTGACAAGAAACCCGTTGCTATATACTACGCGAGTAAAACTCTTTCGGATGCACAATTGAATTACACCACCACCGAAAAAGAGCTACTCGCGGTGGTCTATGCATTGGATAAATTTCGGTCGTATATATGGGGTAGTAAAGTGATTATTTATTCTGATCACACTACAATTAGGTACCTCATGGAGAAGAAAGATGCAAAACCGAGGTTGATCCTATGGGTGTTGTTGCTCCAAGAGTTTGACTTGGAGATCCTGCACAAAAAGGGTACCGAGAATGTGGTAGCGGACCATTTGTCCCGGTTGATGGTTGAAGAGGATCCTAAAGCTTTAGAGATCAATGAGTCGTTTCCCGATGAACATATTATGAAATTAGATAAGTTACCATGGTATGCTAACATTGTGAATTACCTTGTTACAGGTGACTTACCGGCACATTGGGATAGACGAAAGAGGCAACATTTCATGTCTCAAATCAAGTATTACCGGTTGGAAGCACCGCACTTGTGGAAAGAGTGTGCGGATCAAGTGATTAGAAGATGCATAGACGATGAGGAAATTCCAAGCGTGTTACAGCATCTACATTCGTTTGCGTGTGGTGGCCATTTTAGTGGCCACAAAACGGATCATAAAGTGTTGAATAGTGGTCTTTATTGGCCAACTATTTTTAAAGACGCAAATGAGTTTTCCAAGAATTGTGTAGAGTGCCAAAAATTAGGGGGTATTTCAAGAAGGGATGAGATGCCCATGCAACCAATCCTCGTAGTCGACATTTTCGATGTGTGGGGTATTGATTTTATGGGCCCATTCCCCAATTCTTATGGCAATTTGTATATCTTGGTGGCCGTTGACTACGTGTCAAAGTGGGTCGAAGCAATAGCCACCAAGACGAACAACCATTCCGTAGTTTGTAATTTTGTTCAAACCAATATTTTCTCAAGGTTTGGGATTCCTCGTGTCATCATAAGTGATGGAGGATCTCATTTTAAAAATGTTCGGTTTGGGAAACTTCTAAAACGGTTTGGTGTTGACCATAGAATTGCTACCCCCTATCACCCGCAAACAAGCGGGCAAGTTGAGGTGTCAAATCGGCAAATCAAAGAGATTTTGCAAAAGACCGTGCGGGCGGACCGTAAGGATTGGTTAATCAAATTGAACGATGCTTTATGGGCCTACGGTACGGCACATAAGACACCCATTGGCACTACACCTTAACGGTTGGTTTACGGTAAAAATTGTCATTTGCCGGTTGAACTTATGCATAAATCATTATGGGCTATTAAAGAGGTTAATGTTCAATATGATGATGCAGGTAAGGAACGGAAACTTAAGCTTTGCGAGTTAGAGGAGCTAAGGGAAATGGCATATGAATGCGCGTCCAAATACAAGGATGGGATGAAGAAGGTGCATGATGCCAAGTTGAGGAAGAAAGAGTTTGAGATTGGGCAAAAGGTGCGGTACTACAATTCGAAGCTCAAATTCTTTCCCGGAAAGCTCCGAAGCAAATGGATGGGACCCTATGTGATCACCCGGGTCTGACAATTGTGTGATGTTACAATCGAGGACCCGAAGGATGGGTCACGGCAAACGGTTAATGGTCATCGGCTAAAACCGTTCCTCAATGGTAACGAAAAGGTGGATGAAAACAAGGAATCGGTGAGCTTCGTGGTAAGCATTCCGGTTTATGAGGTCGACTAGAAAGGACCGGTAACAATTGGTGTAGAGTCATGTATAATTTATTTAATTGTTTGAGTGATCTAGATATAATCGTTTTCGTTTCATATTAACCCGTGTGATTGTGTGAAGTCCGGACATTCCGAACGAGTCATGAAGACGTAAGGTATGTTTTTAGACTTTGTTATGTGCATTGTGGACAATACACGATTTTTTGAGGGGTGGTAGGGCCGTTAACGATTTTCGCATTTTCAAATTTTAACTTATAAAAATTTACAAAAAGAATTTTAATAATTTTTAGGAATTTTTAATGTATATAGTCCCTTTATTAAAAGTTCATAAAATTCCTCCTATTTTTCATAAAAAAAAATTGAAAATTTGAAAATGGGCAACCCGTCGGCGACGGGGTATCAACCCGTCCGCGACGGACTCTCGTTAAGGGCCATCGGCACTTGTCTCCGTACACAGCCAATTAGAGCGTCGCCACCGAGACCACATTTGACAACCCGTCGGCGACAGGGTGATGCCTGTCGGCGACGGGCTTTCGTTTCTCCGTCGGTGTAACTCGTGTTTCACATTAAAAATTCGAACCAAACATAACTTTTACCCAAATAAACTTCACTTTAAACCATTTTTTCACCCAACACATATATCCCATTCAATTTTTATCATCCTCCAACCACAAATTCACTGTCATCCATACGTTTCTCTCTCTCTTATTCATCTTCTTCCCCAAAAATCCCTAGAACCCTAAAATCTTCAAGCTTTCATAACTTTGTCAAATCTCCACCAAATCGATTGATTCTTGAGTCCATTTTGCTTGATTTTTCGAGAGGAACAAAACCCCTATCACAGTTTTCATCAATTCTTGCTCGTTTGCAAGATTTCTGAGCATGAGATTCCAGGTTATTTGAAGGGTGTTCATCAAGTTGCTTGCTTTACATCTTGTTCTTAGTTCTTCTTGTCTAAAACATCAAAGGTATGGATTTTACTTAAAGTTAAGCATGAGTATCATATATTTAGTGTTTTTCTTCCGAAATTTTAGACTTTCTTAGTTTAAGAGTAGGTTGTTTAAACAATGTATGTTGTTCTAGCATGAATTTATGTATGATTGGTTGTTTTGGATGGAATTTGAGCATGTTATAACCATAGTGAAGTGATTACACTCGTTATTTACATGTTTGAACATGAATTTGATGTTGAACCTTGTTGAATTTATAAGACATTGCAAGTTAACAAGTAAAAGTTGATAGGTAGATGATAAAATAAGCGACTTCGGAAGTTTAAAAAGGCGATTTTGCATCTATGTGTTAATTAAAACTTCAACATCACACATCATGTTCAAAGTTTGAGAGTTTAGTAAAGGTTGGGGTTTATATTGATGCTTTTTTTGTTTTGTGCTTGTAGTTATGGCTGGAGGTAGAAAAAAGCAGAAAACTACAGGGCAAGGCTCATCATCGGGAGTGGGATCTTCTTCCGGTTTAATACCGAAGAAGTGGGAGCAACTAAGCTCCGTAGAAGAAGGTGAAGCGAGACTTTATAGGCAGGATTGGGCGTGGGAAAAATTCAGGGATAGTAGAAGCGGTCAAGTATGGGATGAGGAGAAAAAAAAACCTCTATCAGCTTATCAAGATAGGAAGTTAGAGGCCAAACTTTGGAAGTGGAAGATGGTCAACAATGTTAATACTTCAGTACCGGAAAGGGTGGTTTGTTAAAGGGTTGTGAATGTGGAAGAGTTTAAACAAATTGGGATTGTGCAAATGTTTGAGCGTCAAGGATGGGAGAGAGTGCTTGATTGGTGTGAAGGCAACACCTTGCGGGTGTATTTGGCGGAGGTGTGCGAATAGTTGTCAACATTGAGGTTCATGAATAAGGATGATCCTCCCGCTCAGTGGAGATTGATTGGTAAGACTAGTCGAGGGAATATGACAATGTCCTTCGAAACGATTAATTGCATTGCGCGCTTTGACTCTTTGGGGGTGCAAGCATATGATTATCCAACCATTGAGCAATTTTTGGATAATAATATGAATGATGATGATCCGGAGCAAATAACCGCGGCTATCTTACCATACAACGATGGGGGAGCGGCCCAAAGAACTCAAATGGCGATTGAAGGAAGGATTATTCAAGGAATTTCCCTCGAGAATATTTTTTGAGATTCGGTGATCGAGGAGGAATGAGAGCAAGCGATTGTAGGGTTGTCCATTCATTGTTATACGGGACACCTACATTGTCATGGAGGCATATCATAATGATGAACACATGGTTTACCCGGGAGGTATCTCAAAGGCGTTTTATTCCATATGTACGCCTCATCAGTGCTATGATCATTCAACAGAATTGTCTTCCACCAGAATCGTTGTGGGTATCCAAGCCTTTGGAAGAAATCAACCAAGCGGCAATGAAGAAAAATTGGAAGATAGATGTGAAGCTTTCGGGAAACAAATATGTGGTGACCGACAAAATGGGTCACAGGTATGATTTTGTTAATCCAGAAGCACAGCAAGGAGCTGGGGGAGATGAAGAAATGATTGATGAAGAAGACGAGACTGAGCCTCCTGATCCACGGGGACCAAAATAGAGGTACATGAGGCCACACAGGGAGATTAATGCAGATGTGGCAGGTTTTGTGAAACAAAGACAGGGGCCGACGTACAGAAATTTTAACCGCGGGCAACAAGTGGTTTATAATAATGTCTCGGCATGTATAGGCGAGGGCAGAGAATATAGTAGGAGGAGAGAGAACTGGGAAGAGATGCACGGGACCTACACGCAAGAACAGTGGGCCTCCCAAGTATCCTAGCGTGAGAGGATGGAGAAATATATGGAAGAGCAACAATTGCAACAAGCGCTTCAAAGATCTCACATGGAACGCTTGTTACAATTGCAGGAAGAAGATATGACCCAAAGACGGGCATGGGAAGAAAGGGAGGAAAAAGCGTGGCACGAGCGAAACACATTAGAAGATCATCGATGGAGTGCCTTATATGTCTCAAATGAAATGGCTATTAATAATGCCAAAATCCTCCACGATCAGGAGAGACATAGAAGAGACTTTGAGGCTGGCCTTCCTTATGTTGAGCACTCGGGGTGGACCGACTACCCCAACCTCCCTGTTCCACGAGGCCCATCTGATCCATCTCCTCACTGGCCTAAGGCCATAGGCTCCAGCTTCATTCCGATACCCTATCAGCCACCACCTCAAGGAGAGCCGAGCCCACATGATAACTACAGGGAGATGTTTGAGGCCTTCACTGGTTATCCATACCAGCCAAACCCGCCAGTTGATCCCAACGAAAGATATCAGTGGTGAGGGCAAGGTATGTTTTGTGTTGTTGTTGTTGTTGTTGTATATTTTAGCTTCCTTTAGTTTTATTTTATTATTATTTACTTTTTGCCTAGTTAAATGAACGTTGTGGGTGTGTTCCCTATATAACCCTCACGAGACCTCTCGTCCTCCCAAGCTATTGGGGGTTTAAAAGGACTTGTTGCATAAGCTAAATGCAACCGTGATTCCTACGAAAGTGAGTTAGGCTTGTTATTGTTGTAACTGATTTTTCCACAAAAAAATCAAGGTAATTTAACGCATCATTTGGTAACACTTTTATAAAAATGGTAGAACTAACCACCTAACAAATTTCAATGGTTGTGAGAAGCATGCTTCTACACAAGGGTTAGAATTTGTAGGCACATGATGTTCGAGAGACAACCGTTTTTATGAAGAGAAGAAGAAGATATGGGCATCAAGCGACAAAAATCAGGTGCATGCGTTTCCTTTTTACCTTGATTCTTATTTTAGTAATAAGTGGATTGTATTTTGTATTTTATTTTTCTGGGGTGAAATTTTGGGAAGGTTAGCCGTGTCACATCCCTTGTGCGTTTTAAAACTCTAGTTCTTACACATTGAGGACAATGTTTACCTCAAGTGTGGGGATGGGGGAGTAGTAAAAGTTTTCGATTTTGACCCATTCATTTAAACACTACACATTGAGGACAATGTTTACCTCAAGTGTGGGGATGGGGGAAAATTTCAAAAAAAAAAAAAAATTTCAAAAATTTCTTGTTTCAAAAGCGATCTTAAGAGCATAAGTAACCAAGTCAACGAGGGATGTCACAACCTATTTGGTCTTTTGTCATGGTCAAGTTCAAATTAATAGCATGACGGGTATTTAGCGGGTGGTTATCTGAGAATAATTCGCCTAAGGAACTAGCATTTTATGCATATCACATATCATACCCTTATACGTGAGGTTTTGAGCCGCTTTTATATCATAGATTTACATATACATGTTTCTTTGTTTGAGTGGACCATTAGTCGCGCATTGTAGAACTTGCAACTTTTGATACGTTCGAGACCATAGACCGAATACAAGCACGAGAATGATTAAGGCATTAGGTAAACCTTTTTCCTTTTACACCATTTTTATATCCTCACCTAAAAATTATCCCCTAGTAGCCAATTTTGAGCCTAATCCCTTCGTTTGACCACCATTTAGCCAATAACCTTAAAACCTTTTTCTTTTAAACCCGTGTAATGGAAATTCGATTATAGTAGCAAAGTTTGTATAGTTGTATTTGTTTGCTTGCAATTATAAAAAAAAAGAGAGAGAAAAATCAGAAAACGTACGAAAAAGAATAGAAAATCATTGAGAAAAGAACAAAAATATGTGTTTCTAGTTGTTGAATAAAAGGCGAAAATCATTGCCTCATAGTTGATGTTTATGGTTTACTTGAGTTTAGAATAGTTGCGTTGTAATAAAAATCGAATTTTCATCACCTTAGCTACTCCAAGTATCCTATTTCCTACCCTTAGCCTAGCCCCGTTACAACCCTTACAAAGACCTTATGACTTGTGATTAGTATTCGTGATCGGTGGTGGAGAATGATTGAGTTGCAAGCCTATGCGGGTACGTGTTCTAATCGGTGTTGAGCGATTAATTGTTGAAGTGCTAATACATTATACACATTAGCCAATTTTTAAGCCGAGTGGAGAGAATATTGTGAGGGATATGTATGACTTGTTAGTTTTACGGGTGGGTTAATCTTGGATAACCATTATTATATGTGATTATTCACTTGACCGGTAAATATGTGAAAATTGTAAAGAATTTGAACTTTTGTATGATAATAGACCTTAACCTTCGTCTCGGGAATGGGAAATGTATTCGTTGTTCGACCCACGTGAAAGTGAAAAACAGATTTGCTTGAGGGCAAGCAAAAGACAAGTGTGGGGATGTGATACGTGGTTGAAAACCGGTGTTCGTAATTGTGTAACTTTATGTTTTTACATAAGTTATAATCTTGAATAGCCTACTTTTAATTAGATTTGTGTTTTCGCAGGTTTAATGAAGCTTAAGGAGCTTTTCGGGAGCTTTACGAGTCACCGGGTCGAAAACCGGAGCACCGGGACGTGTTACGGATCAGCCGGAAGTTTGAAACGAAGAAATTGGAGAAGTGGGCTGGAGAGCCCGTCGTCGACGGGTCCCAGGCCGTCGGCGACGCCCCCTAGAATTTTCCGTCGGCCACAAGCGTGCGTATCCAGTCAATTAACCCGTCAGAGGAAAAAGCATTTTTGGGAACCCGTCGGTGACGGGCAGCAGAATTCTGAAACGCGAATTTTAGTTGTTTGATTGTTGGGAACGATTCTAATTGGTTGGGGGAGCATTAATCCGGGGGGTTACACTTCGTTTTAGAGTTTTGAATCTCATTGGGGAGCTATAACCACCTACTATTCATCACCAATTGATATCTTATCATATACATCACCTGAATCATCAAAAGATTATCACCATCTTTCACAATCATCAACCCATCACTAACCCTAATCACCTATACATCATCTCTATCATCATCATTCACCAAAACCCTCAACATCCATCACTTCCCCATCATTCAAGCTTCAAGATGATTCAAGACAAGTTCCAATCATCCGGTGTTCAAGCTTCTTCAACCATGAGCGGCAAATCACCTTGGTTTCACCCCGGTGTATGTAGTTGTTTAACTTAGGGTTTTGAATTGTTTCTTGCTTCAACTTTGTGACAAATTGTGTTTGATTTTTTGAAACCATTGACAATAGTTTACATTTGTTTCGTATTTGTAAATTGTCGAACGATGTTAAAAGTTATGACTTTACGAAATGGTTATGTGTAGTTATGCATTGTCGTGGTTAGGTTTTACTTGTGTTGATTACAAAGTGCATTCTTGTCTGTTTTTCAAAACGTTGATAGTTATTGGCACCTAAGTCACGGTACACTAAATCCGCTAATCGTATGCAATTGAGTTGGATTTAAAAACTTGTAGAAACCCTAGGTTGGCGATTACCGAAACCGGGTGTGAACCCTTTTTCTTATTATTGTTTAGTAATCAATCTTTCAGGCATTCGTTAATTAGTAGTTGTTAATCAATTAAACCAATTCCATTAGTTTAAATTCACATCTTTCAATTAAACAAAAGCACAAAAGTATCGGGCAAGCTTCATAAATTGTGACAAATGTTCTAATTCAATCGAATCCACACGCAAACCACATACTCTTCGTGGTTCGACCCCTTGCTACCACTAACTATCTGTTAAGGGTAATTTGGGCTTATAAATATTATGTTGGACCGGAGCGCGACACTCCGATCAATCACCCCCACTCCAAAGAAATTTTCGCCTCACCTTTTCCATGGCTTCAATGGATTTACAAAGGGCTTTAAACATGCAGAGAAAGTAAACCGGAAACGACCCAAGCACCGCCTTAACAAGTGTGAATCTACCTCCAAACGAAAGGGTTGAAGACTTCCAAGAACTAAGCTTGGATTTAAAACGGTCAATAATAGGAACCCAATTTTTTGATTACTAACATATATGAGATACATTTTATTATTGGGTATGGGAATGGAATTGCCTATAATCCCTAGTGTATCAAATTCAGCAATAAAGAATGCTAGGAGTAAAGATAAGTATATATGTAATTCACACATTTTTTTGTTCAAATGTATAAAGATTTTACTATAAACACAATATCGACAAATTTAAAGCTTGATAGCATTGATAAAACTTCGTTGTATGTAAATGGAAATCTCAGTTCATATTAAGTTTGTGTAAATCTTGAAAGGAGTGATGAATCGGCTGCGAAAGTTTTGGCATATGTTGCGAAAGTTTTGGCATATGTTGCGAAAGTGTAGTTCGATCTTCGTTTAACGTTCCTTGATTAATGCCTCCTCGGTTAGTGTTAGGCGATCTTAGTTCCCGAACATTCTTCTCATTGTGAAGAATTGTCGCTAATCTAATGTATACAATAAAAAGTGAAATCAAAATTTGAAAAAGAAATCGAAATAAATACTTATAACTAAGAAAAGCTAAATATAATATTGAAATAAACATACTTTATTAAAGCCATCTCGTTGGTAGTATGATGGTAAGGCTCGCATATACCCGTGCCTAGATTCACACTAGTAACTGGTTTTTTCAACAACTCCTCACCCACTTTTACAAGATTCTCTAAGTTTTCTTGGGTTGCCAAATCCAAGGTAGCTAACTCACCACTTAGAGTGTCATCCTGAAACATAATTAAGTAACCATATTTTAATAATGTACTTTGATTAGTTTAAGTTTTCTAGCAGAGAACATGCAAACGCAAATTCATTCAAACTGTCAATCAGACATAATTGACACCCTTAAAATAAATATATATAATGCACCTGAATCCGAAGATAATTTTCTGTTGAATGGAGGGCTTGGAAGACGGTAGAGACATGGTAATCAACCATGTCACCACTAGCTTGAGTAAAAACATCAACCAATGGAGTCGAGCCACCACCAGCCAACCACCCTAAAACGCCCCAACTAGAAGACTTCGTAGCATCATACTTCTCTTGAAATTTTTGAGAACCTGTGCCTATTGACAATACTAATAACCGACCAAATTCCATTGGCCTAATGGGGAAAAAGTCAGGACTTCCAGTGGTTATTTCCTTTGTTATTTCACTTATTGCAACCAAAGTCTACAAAGAAAAAAAAGTATAACTAGTTTAACTTTTATGTTTTATAGCATGTATTTGAATGTTCATTACACATTCATTTGAATATAAGTTTGTGTGTTGGTAGGTCCCGTTAATTTCTTGTAACGGGTTCTCACGATTATTAAAAAAATATCAGCCTACCGGATTGTTGGCGACCACTGCACCATCGATAAGATTGAATTCTCTAAGGGTCTTCCCTCCTGAATCTTTGGTTTGGAATGAATGAGAAGGAAGAAAGGTTGGGGCCGCCGACGTTCCAATGCATATATCGGAGAACTTGGCATTAAGGTTAGGGATTGTCTTCAACTGATCAAACAAACATGAATGCCATTATGTTATAGTCATTAATTGTTTTCTTCAACCTTAACTTCCTCTATTTTGGTAATAAATGTTATGTTTTCTCACCAGAGGTAGATGGTTTAGGTGCAAAATATACCTGGTAACTCGAGAAGATCACAGGCTGTAGATATTTGATGTCAAATGTTGGAATCACGACATTCGTTACAGCTTCATGGAGTCGTCTTTGTTGTAGTTTTTCTTGAAGAATATGGTGTAGGTGTCTGCCATCATGTTTTGGGCCTGATAAAGCTTTGATAGCTTTTTTGCTAGGATCCACCACTACACATAAGTTAATGTAACTTGGTTAAGATAACTAATATAACCCCATAAAACACTAAACGGAGACTTATGTAACTATATTAGGGGATAGAACCTGATTCCAAACAAACAGCAACCATCTATTTCGCATTTTTTAGCCTCATAGAACTTTTGAACGAATAAATTTGTAAGAAAATATAACTCAAAAACTTTAACCATACAAAAAAGAAATAAAAAATAACCTTTTCCAAGTAGATGACGATGACGATGCTCCTTATGTAAATCCGAAGAACTTCTGCAGATATATAAATTATACAATTACAAAAGGAAAAGATGATTAAAGCAGTATAAATAATATCAATATTTGATGATAAAACTTACAAATACCGGTTTAATTACATTCTTATGTAATTATTCTTGTGTAATTTTTCTATCGTTGAACATAAACATTTTAAATGATGTTAAAAGTTGGGAATAAACTGAAATACGGATTGTAGAATAAAAAAACTTTATAATTATAAGTTCCGAAATTTCACTTAGCAAAAAATTACATCAAAATAATATAGAGAACGAACGGAAGTATTATAATTATAAGTTTCGAAATTTCATTTAGCAACAGAAGTATTATAATTATAAGTTTCGAAGGAATAGAACCATGTTACTTTCAAATATTTAGCAACAGAAGTATTATAATTATAAGTTTCGAAGGATTAGAAACATGTACTTTCAAATATTTAAAATCAGTTTTTAGGTTGCTTATTAAATCAGTATCTATTAATTATGAAGTTTTACTATTAAATAACTAAATCTTTTGGCTTAACATTTTTATTAAGTTAATAGTTTTTTAATATAAAAGAGCCTTGTATGTTGCTATAAACAATTTATATGTATTTTCTCAGTGCTGGATTGTATAATAACACCGTTTATTATACACATCATAAAAACACAATGAGACCTCTTAATCTTTGTCAAAGATTAAAGTACACTTAAATTTACGTAGTAGTTCACGGGTCAGTTCAATTGTTTTCATTGCCGTCTTTTTTGAACATAGTCATGATTCATGATTAATTTAAGAATTTTAAAAATATAGTTTTTTATATAATATAATATTTATTAAATAGCCTACACAAGGGCTGGTGAATCTATCTATACATATAATAAAGTAAATCAATTTGTGACATGTGTTATTTATTGCAGACATCTAATTTTTTGTTTTAAAATAATTTATTGGAGGTTTTTAAAAATAAATTTGTTTTATTATTTTGTATATATAAAGTTATATTCATTTAACGCGTGTAATACATGGGGTGTTGTCACAAACTGACCAATAATGCATACCTATAGTGTGATTCATGTGGAAAGATTTTAGGACAATGTTCAACATAAAAATCTACAACGTCCTTTGCCGTAAAAACTGGACGACCCTCTTCATTAGGAGTGGTTAACATAGCCGTCACAATACCACCAGTGCTTGTCCCAGCAATCACATCAAAATAGTCTGCAAGTCTTGCATTCTCACCATCTAACTTCTGTTGTATTTTAAGATCTACATATGAGTTTACTATCAAGAATGAAGCGAAGAAAAAGAACTTGTATGTAGCCATACTCGTAAACCATACCTGTAGTTCAGTTTCTAGAAAATTAAGGATCACACCCGGTATGATTCCTCGTACTCCACCTCCGTCGATGCTGAGTATAGTGATTAGATTCCCATATGTTGGTGGTTGCAAAGGTGACCGCGGTCCTTCCATATATGACATCGTGGATTCAATCTAATGGTCGAGTTACTAGCTAGATTTTGTTGTAGTAGAAAGAAATAGTTAGAAAAAATAATGGATTGTGTGTGGACTAGATGCTCTGTGTGATGTGAGGATATTTATAGAGTACATAATTGTTAACTATTTGTTGGAAGTTTCCTAGCATTTAGGATTTCTACTTTTGGGACAACACGAGGGGCACGAATTATTTGTAGATAACCATTTCAATTCCATAAGTTTGAACGTTATTATTTCTTCTCTAAATATCATTATTTAAAGAGTAAATTACACTTTGTGTCCTTTATGTATTACCAACATTATGAAACGTGCCCTTTAAAAGATTTAATTTCAGTTATGTTTAAAAATTGCATGTTATGTAACAGTTTATATCCTTTAGGGCTAACCCAGTTAAGAAACTTAGTTAACCTTAATTTAACCAAGGGCAATTTCGTCCATTCACATATTTGACTCAAAAACTCCTATTTGACCAAGATTAACGTATTTATATCATATCTATAAATATATTTATATTATATATATATATATATATATATATATATATATATATATAATCAAAACACACAGATCCTCGAGTGTGTGTTTTAAAGAGAAAAAGTAGAGAAAGAAAGTGTGTTTCGATATATATATATCTATATGATATAATTCGTTTTGTTAATCATAATTATATATAGTTATAAATATGTTAATCTTGGTCCAATAGGAGTGTTTGAGTCAAAGATGTGAATGGATGAAATTGCCCTTGGTTAAATTGAGGTCAACTAAGTTTGTTAATTGGGTTAGCCCTAAAGGATATAAATTGTTACATAACATGCAATTTTTAGACATAAACTGAAATTAAATCTTTTAAAGAGCACGTTTCATAATTTTAATAATACATAAAATACATAAAGTGTTATTTTCTCTTATTTAAATGTTTACACAACCTACCCTCTTGGGGGCACGAATAGGGATGTTTATCATTCGATTTAAAAGTTTTTTTAATGAAATTAAAAACCTAGTTCAAAATCAAGCTAGAAACCGAATTTGATAACTATTTGATTTTTGGTTTGGTTAAAAAATAATCATTTGTTAATTGATTTCCTCATTTTGAGCCGAATCATATTTTTTGGAACCAAAATTTGGGTTCGGTTTAAACCGAACAACGAAATATTTAATTTTGTTATATTTTAAAGGTTTTGGTTCGGTTTGGATTTCAGTTTAATTGGTTTGAGACGGAATATCATGACCCCTAAGCTTGAAGTGTAAACAAGAAAATGAGGTCAGTGTGAATGCTGGTCATGAAGTAAATCATTTGACCCACATGTTATCTAGAAAATATTGACTTTGCAGATAACTGTTGGGTCAGTAGTCTTCTGTTGGGTCAGTTTTGTTGGGTCAGTAGATTTATTTCAATAATGGGCTTAACCCAGGTCTAGGTTGGTGTCAACATGTTGGCTTTCAGCCCATGTTCTCATTTCAGTCACGTTTTTTGTTCTTTGTTTAGGGTTACCGAGTCTTTAGTAAAGTAATAGGGGAGAGTGGGCGGTTACCTGTTCTCTTGATGGAAGAGGTGATCGTGGAGTCAGTTATGTGATCGTGGAGTCTGTAATTGGCTTATAAAGCCTAGTTGGTTTCGAGTTAATGATTATCAGAAAGTTTATGTGTGAATTGATATCCTTGAAACCCTTTCAAGTGGTATCAGAGCGAAAATTCTGGTGAGAGCAATTGAGAGAACGAATCAATGGCGGAGGAGGCTGTTACGGTGTCTTACCAAAGCGTGCCACGATTCGACGGTGACTACGACCATTGGAGCTTGGTCATGGAGACCCTTCTGCGATCGAAGGAGTTCTGGTGTGTGATAGAGAGCGAGATCAGAGAACCTAGGGAAGGAGAAACTCTGTCTACTGCACAAAAGACACATCTTGATGCACTGAAGTTGAAGGATTTGAAGGCCCGAAATTATCTGTTTCAGTCAATTGATAAACAGATACTCCGGACCATGACTCAGAAAGAGAGTGCCAAGCAAATTTGGGATGCCATGAAGGTGAAGTACCAGGGCAATTCAAGGGTGAAAAGGGCTCAATTACAAAGACTAAGGAGAGAATTTGAGGTTCTGGAAATGAAAGAAGGAGAAAATGTGAGTGATTACTTTAACAGGGTCATGGTGGTGGCCAATGACATGAGAAACTACGGTGAAGATATGACAGATGTGAAGATAGTGGAGAAGATCTTGCGATCCCTCACAGAAAGCTACAACTTCGTTGTATGCACCATTGAAGAATCCAAGGACATAGACACTCTGTCCTTGGATGAGTTGCAGAGTTCCCTCCTTGTCCATGAACAGAAACTCAAAAAGAAGACTGGTGATGATCATGTGATGAAGGCAGAAAACGATATTCGAGGAAGAGGCAAGGGCAGAGGCCTGCCTAGTAGGGGAAGAGGAAGAGGACGAGGTAGGACCAGAAATGATTTTGACAAGTCTGGAATTGAATGCTACAGGTGCCACCAAATGGGGCATTTTGCCTATGAGTGTTCAAATGGAGAGAAAGCAGTGAACTTTGCTGAGTTTGATGAAGGGGAGGACCTCCTCCTAATGGCCAGTTCGGAACAGAGGAAGGAGACAAAGACAGGCATTTGGTTCCTGGACTCAGCCTGTTCTAACCACATGACAGGTATCAAGGATTGGTTCATTAACCTTGATGAGTCCTACAAGCACAATGTGAAACTTGGTAATGACTCAAGACTAGCTGTTGAAGGCATTGGTGATATCAGATTTGAGGTAGAGGGAATCTCTCAAGTTGTTAGCAGAGTCTATTATGTTCCAGAACTTACCTCAAACTTGCTAAGTATAGGTCAGTTACAAGAGAAAGACTTAACAGTTGTCATTAAGCAAGGAGAATGTAGAATCTATCATCCAAAGAAGGGGGTGATAATAAAGTCTGTTATGACCAGGAACCGTATGTTCTTGGTCCAGGGAGTGATGAATTATGTTACAAGCCAGTGCATGAAAGTCAGTGACGAAGAGAACACTCAGATTTGGCACAGGAGGTTTGGGCATGTCAACTATAAGTCGGTAAGGGCTATGCAACACAGAGAACTGGTGAAAGGATTGCCTAAGTTGATTGAGCACTCAGCAGTGTGTGAAGTGTGCAAATTGGGAAAGCAACAAAGGGAGCCAATACCTAAGAGAAGTGCGTGGAGAGCTACTGAGAAGCTTCAACTAATTCACACTGATCTGTGTGGGCCAATTAATCCTATCTCTCCAAGTGGCAAAAGGTACCTACTTGTGTTTATCGATGATTACTCTAGAAAGGGTTGGGTTTACTTTCTAGCTGCAAAGTCAGAGAGCTTTGCAACCTTCAAAAGATTTAAAGCTATGGTAGAAAATGAGACTGGGTTTACCATTAAAGGGCTGAGAAGTGATAGGGGTGGAGAGTTCACTTCTAGTGCCTTTAACACCTATTGTGAGTCATATGGCATCAAAAGGCAGCTAACCACTGCCTTCACCCCTCAACAGAATGGGGTTGCAGAGCGTAGAAATAAGACCATCATGAATATGGTTAGATGTTTCTTGGTTGACAAGGCCCTGCCAAAATGGTTCTGGTCTGAGGCTGCTAATTGGGCTGCACATGTTCTGAACCGGTGTATCACCGGTGCATTGGAAGACAAAGTACCTGAAGAAGCTTGGTCAGGTATTAAACCTAGTGTTGACTATTTCAAGGTGTTTGGCTGCATAGCCTATGCAACCATTCCAGCCCAGTTGAGAACAAAACTTGATGATAGAAGCCTGAAGTGTCTATTTCTGGGAGTTAGTTCTGAGTCTAAAGCCTATAGACTTTATGATCCTGTACAAGAAAGGATTATTATTAGCAGAGATGTAACATTTGATGAAGTTAGTAAGTGGCAGTGGAAAAGAGAAGAAACAGGGGCCCCTGATCTCATTGTTCCAGATGAGTATCTTGCAATTGAAGCAGATGAAGTGAACCCTACAATTCCAGAGTCTGTCACTGAGTCTGGCACTCCAGGAAGTCAGAATCCGAGCACTGAAGTTAGTGCAGAAGGTGTAGAGGCCACTAGCAGTAGCGGTGATCAACTGCTAACCTCGGGTGCTGGTACCAGTTCTGGGACTCAGTTACCTACTAGTTCCACAAGGGTAACTGATGCTAGGACTTCCTCAAGAGCACACAAACCACCTACATGGCTACAAGATTATCAAAGTGGGGAAGGTTTTTCTGACGAGGAGGCAAATTTAGCACTATTCAGCTCATCTGGTGATCCCACTACTTATGTTGAGGCAGCAAAAGACTCCAAATGGATCCAAGCTATGGAGAAGGAGATAGCAGCAATTGAGCAAAACAAAACATGGGAATTGGTGGAGGCTCCTGCTAATGTCACACCCATAGGAGTTAAGTGGTTGTTCAAAACAAAACTTAATGAAAAAGGAGAGGTTGATAAGTACAAAGCCAGGCTGGTAGTGAAAGGTTATGCACAACAAAAGGGAATAGACTACAACGAGGTGTTTGCTCCTGTTGCCAGATGGGACACCATCAGAACTATGCTTGGAGTAGCAGCCTTTAATGGTTGGGTAGTTTGGCAACTAGATGTCAAAAGTGCCTTCCTTTATGGTGAGCTGAAGGAAACAATTTTTGTTGAGCAGCCACAAGGATTTGTCAAGGCAGGAAATGAAAACAAAGTGTACAGACTCAAGAAAGCACTGTATGGATTAAAGCAGGCCCCTAGAGCCTGGTTTGCTAGAATTGAAGGGTACTTTGCAAGAGAAGGATTTCAGAAAAGCCAATATGATCATACTTTGTTCATCAAAAAGGTGTGGAATAAGGTGATTATGGTAAGCCTATATGTAGATGATTTAATATACACTGGCAATGACAAGAAGTTCTGTGAAGAGTTTAGTAGGTCCATGAAAAAGGAGTTTGATATGACTGACCTAGGTCAGATGAAGTATTTCTTGGGGGTGGAAGTGCAACAGAACCAGAATTACATCAGCATGTGTCAAAGAAAGTATGCTAAAGAAGTATTGGAGAAATTTGGAATGTGGGAAGGAAATGGTGTGAAGAATCCTATAGTTCCAGGCACTGTGCTGTTGAAGGAGTGTGAAGGGGCCAATGTGGATGATACTGAATATAAATGTCTGGTAGGTAGTCTTATGTATCTCACAGTGACAAGGCCTGATTTGATGTACTCTGTTAGCTTGATTGCTCGGTTTATGTCAAAGCCAAAGGTGGAGCATATGCAGGCTGCTAAGAGAATTCTCAGGTATGTCAAAGAAACCTATGACTATGGTTTGGTGTATGAAAGAAATGCTACAGGAAAGCTGGAAATATACACAGACAGTGATTATGCCAGAGACAGAAAAGACAGAAGATGCACTTCTGGGTATGTGTGCTTGTTGAGTAATGCTGCTATATGTTGGAGTTCTAAGAAGCAGGAAGTGGTGACATTGTCATCTACAGAGGCAGAGTATGTGGCAGCAAAGAACTGTGCATGCCATGGGATGTGGTTGAAAGGGTTGATGGGAGAGTTAACTGGAAAGCAAATGGGCATGGTGCAGATCAAGTGTGACAACAACTCCACCATCAATCTGTCTAAAAATCCAGTAATGCATCGACGAACCAAGCACATAGATGTGAGGTATCATTATTTGAGGGAATTGGTTAACAAGGGAGAAGTGGAACTTGTGTTTTGTTCCACTGAAGAACAGGTTGCAGATGTGATGACAAAACCGGTGAAGCTTGAAGTTTATGAAAAGATGAGGAGCATGATGGGTGTGCAGCAGATCAAGGAGTTAAACTGAAGGATGAATCCAGTTTCAGTTTAAGGGAAGGTTATGTTGGGTCAGTAGTCTTCTGTTGGGTCAGTTTTGTTGGGTCAGTAGATTTATTTCAATAATGGGCTTAACCCAGGTCTAGGTTGGTGTCAACATGTTGGCTTTCAGCCCATGTTCTCATTTCAGTCACGTTTTTTGTTCTTTGTTTAGGGTTACCGAGTCTTTAGTAAAGTAATAGGGGAGAGTGGGCGGTTACCTGTTCTCTTGATGGAAGAGGTGATCGTGGAGTCAGTTATGTGATCGTGGAGTCTGTAATTGGCTTATAAAGCCTAGTTGGTTTCGAGTTAATGATTATCAGAAAGTTTATGTGTGAATTGATATCCTTGAAACCCTTTCAATAACTTATTTGGAAGGTTAATATTAGTCAATTTATCAATTTAGTCAAAAGAGCAAATACTCGTGAAACATAAAACTTAATTATTCCATTTCATTATATCATCTAAACGACTTGATTTGATCATGTAGATGTTCATTGATTTGGGTTATAGGTTTTCTTCGGAATACCGGGTTAACTTGTATACACTGGTTCCATAAAAAATAAGAGATTTTTTTTATTCTTTTTATAGAACTTGATATTAGAAATGTGGTGTTTAATCTTGTCACTTAGATTTTAGATGTTATTTTGTATTTAGTATTCTACTGATTAAAAGATATATTGCACTCTATTGGCGACATATATGGTTGTGTATATCATATATTATTTATGTTATCACTCGGGATTGCTTTCCGGGCTGGAAAAAATTAATTAGATAAATATTAAGTTTGCAAATAAAAAAAATACAAAGTTTTATGTTGCCTGAATTAATGACAAAGTGGAAATACAATTTAAAGATAGTCGAGTCCCTTTAAAAACGTATATCCTTCGAATTGCCAAAACAATTCTCTTAGTAAATCGAGTTCCTTCTAAAAAAGAACCAGCAAAAAGAATCATGATATCTCTGACCACATAAAATTGACCTTCTATCCTTTTTTGGCCGCCGGTGGCTGCTATAAACAACTACTTCTCAACAACAACAAATCTGGAATATCGAATATTACAGCTTTGTCTCTATTAAATTAAACAACAATAATTATTATCCCCAACAAAAGCATCAAATGGTGGTGACCACTTTCAAGCCAATGGAACTTTTGGAATACATCAAATCTACTCCAACATGTGCTTCATCAAAATACGTGTAGATGGGTATGTTTGACTTCCATTAGTGTTACGTTATATTTATATTTAATGTTCTTTTATTTTCGTCCTTATGGTTTGTTCAATTATGTCAGTTTAGGTCAAATTTCAAATTTATATTATTTTCATTTTGACATTCTTGAAATATCCCAATTCCATCCAAAAAACTAAGGTTAAATTGAATAATTAGACTAACCGCAAGGACGAAAATGACAGTTAACTCATGTTTTTTTTTGACGGAACTGGTATGTTTCAAGAATGTCAGGGACATAAATGGTACAAATTTGAAATTTGGTCTGAACTGACATAATTGGACAAACCACATGGGAAAGGGGTAGGCTAAATATACCCTCCTCTTATTACTTTTTATACCCCTTTTCTATAAAATCACATTAAATCTTTTACTATTTACCCCTATACAAATCATCATTTTAAAAAATATTCTTTTCGTTACAAAACAAATTCAAAAGTGTAAAAAAAGATTACTGACGTTTTTTTTAAATATTTATTTTTTAATTTTTATTTAAATCATATTTTAAAAAGTTTTCATATATTGTTTCTAAAGACACTTTCTCAAATAGTATTTTGATTATGTTTTTTTTATTGAACATCTTTACAAATAAATAATAACATTTCTTCTTATAAAAATACTAAAAAAGGTTTTGAACTTTCTTTTTAAAAAACAGTCTATGTTATTTTTTTCCTCGTCTAGTTTGTATTTTAAAGGTCTTACTTTTATATTTTTTAATACTTTTGACGTGTTTATAAAATAATTAACAATTTTTATTTATCAAAAAAGTAAAAAAAAATCTTTTAAAATAGTGTTTACAGGCCATCTATGTAAGTGAACAAATAAACAATAGATATTAAAATTATTTTATCAAACTATAAATTAACAATCTATATAAATTCAAATTTAATTAGTGTAAAGAATATGTTATAAACAAGTTAAAACCAGTTTAAGACTTGGATCGAAGTGAACATTTTTCTAAAGCAAAACAAATGGATAGGGTTGATTCACAAATATTTTTCTCTTCTTCATTTAAAAAATATATAAAACTGGTTGATTTCAAAAATATATGTGGATTTTTTTGTAATCAAAAGTAGGTCATTCGAAATCAAAAGTCACGTAAAAGCATAAACTTAATTACGAATAATCATCCGTTTTCGACCACGCATCAGATACCCACTTCAAGTCACTCCAAAATAAAAAAATAACATTTTAAAATATTAAAAATAATAAATATAAGACATTTAAAATACAAACTAGACGAGGAAAAAAATATGATGTAGACTTTTTTCAAAAATAAAATTCAAAACTTTTTTTATTATTGTTTTTATATGAAAAACGTTATTAGTAATTTGTAAAGATGTTCAATAAAAGAAAACATAATCAAAATACTATTTGAGAAAGTGTAAAAAATATCTGAAAACCTTTAAAAAAATATGGTTTTTTAAATAAACATTTTTTTAAAAAAACGTCTATAATATATTTTTACACTTTTGAATTTGTTTTGTAACAAAAAAGATTACTTTAAAAAACTATGCTTGTTTAAGGGGTAAATATGACAAGTTTAAATGTAATTTTATGAAAAGAGGGTATAAAAAGTAACAAGTGGGGGTACGTTTAGTAGCCCCATGGAAAATGACAGTTAACTCTTAGATTTATTTTCAACAAACGTTGGTCAACAACATTCACCGGAACAGTAGGAATACTTGTGGAACTAGAGTCTTGGGACAACTCAGTATTTCCATGTGCAAACAAAATATAAATTCAAATTAGTACCACTCATGAAGTTTCCAAAGATGAAGTTGATACGCATAATTGATCAGAGATTGCTTAATTATTGTCGATAAAAATATTGATGAAATTGGTGGGCCTGCTGAGTCAACTAGGGAGGCTACAACAATAAAAAGTAGTTCGTGGGCCTCAAGTGAATTGTGATATTATTTTAATCAGAGTCAAGTCAGTGGCTAAAATTATAGGTGTCGAAACCCGGGTTTTTTTTCAAACCGGCTCAGAGTTGACACCGAGTCCGATTCCGGTCAACTTGTCAATAACTGGGTATTGGTTAGGGGTGTTTAAGATCGGATTATCCGGTTTTCGGATATCCGAAAATTTCGGATAGTGAATATTGATATCCGAATCCGTATCCGAAATTTCGGATATCCGAAATTTTGGATACGGATTCGGATATCCGAACAGATATCCGAATTTATAAAAAAAATCAAAAAATCTGTTTCGTGTATAGATTAAAACTAAACTTATATTTGATTTTCCAAATTTCCAACATTTAAAACTAAAAACAATCATAAATTTACACCAATACAATTATTTACTACTTTTTTACTAATTTTTACAATACTTCAAACTAAATATAATGCTCATATACTATATATATTTATAAAAAATAATTAGTTTTCGGATATCGGATAATCGGATTATCCGAAATTTTTGAAATTCATATCCGAATCCTAAAATTCGGATTATCCGGTTTTTGGATATCCGAATTTTCGGATATTTCGGATACGGATTTTCGGATATTTCGGATTCGGTTTCGGATCCGGATTTTTTTTAACACCCCTAGTATTGGTGGAGCTGGGTTGAGTATGAAACCGGTTTTTGGAGAGGAAAAATGATTGGTTCTGTTCAGTTATGATTTTCATATCGGGTTGTAACCAGTTAGGGTTGGGTATTACGAGGTTGGAACCAACATTAAATCGTAGGGTATGGGACTAATATATAACTTGTGGGTAGAGTCCGGTATTAAATAAACCCGATTTAGAGGTGCATTACACTGGTTTTTATTTTATAATTGATACAATTGGGCAATAAGTTCCCCTCCCTTGATTATAATTGATACAATTGGGATCTGTAATAAGTTCCCCTCCCTTGATTATAATTGATACAATTGGGATCTGTAAGACCATAAGTTCAGAATAACTATTCTCAAAATTTATAACTATGAATTCATCAAAAATTTAAAGGTCAAGTTGTGAAAGATCAAACTACATTGCTTCATGTATTAAAGATCATCATATCTAGAGGTAACAATTTCAACAACTTTACATGGAACGGGGCCACTGATGTATTTTATTAATAAAAGGTCAAATGTAGAAAACTATCTAAAAATAGATAGGTCAAAGGAAGTGTACTCAAATTCTTATTTAAAGAACAGTTGTTAATGATGTTTAATGTATACATTTTTTTATAATATAAAAAAGGAGATAAAAAAGTCTCCTCCGGTCAGCCCATCCTGACCCAGCCTGTTATGCCAAACACATCAAACTACTTGTTCAACCCGTAACCCGACCTATATAATCAAACACTAATAGAAATATAGAACACATCAAACTACTGAACCAGGAACTCCCGAGGCCACTTATCAACACTTATCAACATAGCAGCATACCGGCATTACCAATGACATCTCGAGGCTATCTTCTTTCGCTTAAGTAGTTTTGTGTCTCTTTCCATTTTATCATCAACCTACAACGTCAAATTTTAAATTTCGAAACATGACAATTCAATAGCACAATGTGTTGAGCCAAATGCGTGAAGACCATAAATTCATTACCCAGGTTTGAACACGTGAGTCCTGTGCTCTTTGGTCAGGCCAGCCGTTTTTTTATAAAGTTTTCCTTTAAAATAAAACCAAAATTGGGTTGGAGGAGTTTTTCATGCAAATGAAAACGCATGACGGATTTTATGGTATTAACTATTAACCTAACTTTTAAAGCAGTGAATATATACATACATTAACCTCAACTACCCAGAACTGACTCCTTGCACTCTTGAAAGCATGTTTGTTATTTCCCAATATTCTAGCCATTGTTCTTCTGGCTGCTTTTAGAACCCCAACTCCTTCGCTGCACTTGAAAAATATTAGGGCCATATAATAAAAAATAAAATCAACATGTAGTGACTATAATATAAAACCAAATAGGGGTGTGCAATAAGCGAACCGTTAACCAAAACCGAACCGAAAACCGACAAAACCGAAACAGAATTAACCGAAAGTCGATTAACGGATACTTTTTTTTACCATCGGTTAACCGAAATTAACCGAACCAAACCAAATCATTTATTTTTGTTATATATTTCTAGCTTTTATACCTCTATTTCATGTATTTCATGTTTTATACTTTCACTTCATGTAATAATACCTCCATTTCATTTATTATGCCTTCATTTCATTTATTTATACATCCATTTTATATATTTAAACATCTATTCATGCATTTATACCTCTATTTCATTTATTTATACGTCCATTTCATGTATTTATACATCCATTTCATATATTTATACCTTCATTACCTGTATTTCTAAGAAAAAAATTTAGCCCTTGTTTGAATTGGTTATTAACCGAAAATTAACCGAACCGAACCGAAAACCAACAAAATGACCGAATTAACGGAACCGATTAACCGATGACTTCGGTTACGGTTACGGATAATGCTAATAACCGAACCGAACCGTGCACACCCCTAAAACCAAATAAGACGATTCATATTTCATACCTTCGAGCACCAGCAACAACAATATTTTGCTTGGGGAAATCAATCATCATCTTGTCTTGTGCTCTTACCGCTCCTAAAAGACCAGCAACTGCGACTCCTAACGTTCCCTAAACACTATAAATGATATTACTATTATTAAATTAGTATAATAATAAAGTTATAATGGTAATAATACTTCAATGAAAATCATCTACAACTTGATAAAGTGCTAAGTGCTCACTTGGACATCATCATTGAACATTCTGTAAGGCCCACTTGGCTTGAAAATCTTCAAACTAAAATAAAATCACACGCCATAAAACAGTTGATGTGAGAACAAATGATTGTTATCGGATCATGGCTTCTAAAACTGGAACTAATACATGCACTATCATGTAACACAACCAGTAACACAACAAAAGAAATAAACGATCAAGATGTTAAAAACAAAAAGAAAATAAACACAATTAACTATACCAAACATGCCAAACATGAACTGAAAAACGTGATGTTTTAGCTGAAAAATCGACTACAATATTGTTTAATCATCTCGAAACCAGCACGGTAAGGCTCAGACAAAGGTCTCAAGCTATCATGGCTGCACCATAGGTTGCAAGCAGATAAAAATGCACCTGCCATCCTCTATGATGCCACGTCAAGCAATGATCTGACCAAGATCATCATCGCCAACTAAAATAGCAAAGGCAACAGTCAACAGATTCATCAGGTTAAGAGAAAATGAAAGGACCACGCCAGAAGCCACCAAGGCTGCAATAGGGGTTGTAGGTGCTAACCTGCCATCCTCCATATCTGCCACGCCATGGCGACATATTGGCTTTATTTTGATAACTCATCACAGCCTCCGTGTAACAACCGTCCATTTAAACCAACCACAGCCAAACACAAATTTCCGATTAAAGCCTTCAATAACCTTTTAGATCCTCCCACATCTTAAAATCTGCGTATTCGGAACCAGAGCAAAAGTTAAACCTGATCTAATAACTTGTAATGCCCATTTTCTTTTTTAAAACCGCGTTTAACGCGAGCCCAACCAGTGGTGTGATCCTTCATGATCACAACCTCCAAAACCTGGCCATAACTACTGAAATACTCTTTTAGCCGCTCTTCATTTGTGTCCCATGATATCCCACAAATAAACAACTTGCCCAGATCAGATTGCATTTTCTAAACCCCAAATTAAACCAGAATTACAAACAATATTCATGTTTCATTCAGTTCAAATGTGGATCACTATAATCAAGATTATTAAACTGATATACCTCAGATTAAAATTTGCGACAGAGATTTAGGGATTATCGATTCAATCAAACAAACATAGGATCCTTCGAACATCAATTCCTTAAATTAAACACAAGACAATCAATCAATCAATCAATGAAATTAAATGAATCTTTAACGAAAACCCACCAAATTGAATGAAATGTTATGACAGATTAACAAAAAACTACGAACATCCATAAATCTTTATGAAAAAAACCACCAAAAAAGAATGAATCTTTATCAAAAATAAGAACTGAGGGCACGTTCATCTTCGACGCCGTGTTCGCCATCATCATTGAACATTTTGTAAGGCCCACTTGGCTTGAAAATCTTCAAACTAAAATAAAATCACACGCCATAAAACAGTTGATGTGAGAACAAATGATTGTTATCGGATCATGGCTTCTAAAACTGGAATTAATACCTGCACTATCATGTAACACAACCAGTAACACAACAAAAGAAATACACGATCAAGATGTTAAAAACAAAAAGAAAATAAACACAATTAATTATACCAAACATGCCAAACATGAACCAAAAAGCGTGATGTTTTAGCTGAAAAATCGACTACAATATTGTTTAATCATCTCGAAACCAGCACGGTAAGGCTAAGACAAAGGTCTCAAGCTATCATGGCTGCACCATAGGTTGCAAGCAGAGAAAAATGCACCTGCCATCCTCTATGATTGTAACAACTCTCCTGAAAATTAGTAATTAGGATAATAATTATCTAGTAAGAAAACCCTAATTGAGACACCCAAGTAATTCTGCATTAGCCCTAAAATTTTCAGAACAATCGGAATCAGGATCAGGGCCCCTAAAACTCAAGGGGGGCAAACCCTAGTTGATAATTATCTAAAATAAGACGTTGCTATGTTCTGATTGGCTAATTCTTTGAATCACCCAAGCTATACCCGAACCTAGGCAGCCTATGAATTAGACTGCTTAGCTTACGGACCGCAAGGGAAAGGGCTTACGGTCCGTAAGCAAGCCTCAAAAATTGCTATAAATAGCCGACCTTGGGACTTGCACAGAGGAGTTGAAACGACGTTTATACCTTCTGTGTACGTCGAATTATCATAGTTACAGTACAATAAACACACATGAATCACGAAATGCTGCCGCAATCAGGGTAATAACTCGATCGCTATTACGATTCAACGTCCGATCGATTATAACTATCCAACGATTGTCCGAGTGCTGCTCAAATTGAGCTTCTACTTTGATTATTCGTCGTGATTTCGACTTGAATATTTGAGTGCTGTTCGAATTCGGACTATGCTCTGTTATTCGTTGTGAATCCGATTGAATTATTAAGTATTGCACTTGTTAATCGTTGTGAGGGTTTAATCTCGTGAATTGACGTAACTGCTGTATTAAGTTACTAACCCGTTGTGTGTGCATTATTATCAAATTAGGTTTAATCAAGGCTAATCAGTAGGCTTATACCTTGCTCGATTAATCTGCAATGTGAGTCATTCTCTTTTTATCAACTGTTTTACAATACCTCAAATTTATTTTCAAAAAGTTATATTTACAGGGATTAAGTCGTGGTTATCTTAACCGCTGGTTAGTGGGGTATTGTGCACATTACTAATTTCTCACGGTTAGGCAATAAGCCCTAACAGGGGTTAGGCTAATAAGACCTAGGGTATTTTAAATTTCAGTTGTTTTGATAGTTAAACAGTATGAAATAGTATTTCAAAGTTTTCTACCAAATTTGTTATAAATTCTGACTTAGTAATTGTGTGTATGTTGCTAAACAGCATGAGTGACTTGTCTGATGCCCTTCAGAATTTAAATCTCTATCCAGTAAGAATAGAAGTTTCCAGAGATTTCAATAGGTATATACCAAACATAGAGGAACCTATAGAATTCGATGCTTTACCTCTCGAGAAACCTAAGCCTAAGGAAATAGAAATTGGGGAAAGTTCTAAGCAAATTGAAAAATTACCATCTTAGGAAGAGTTAGATTTTATATTGACAAGCTATAAACCTGTTGATGAAAATGTTTTTATTCATTCTCTTGCAACACAACTACCAATTAACATAAAACCATCTATTCCAAACCCTTCAAAACACTCGCGACCTTTCGAAATAGACGAATGGTTGACTAATGAAATACAGTTACAAAACAATCCCTATAAGCTTTTTCCAGTTCAATCTAGAACCTTTACCAAATCCTCCAATGAGTAACGAGAATATAGCTAGACTCCGCCACTTTGACCAAGAACTAAGGAATGTTGGGAATAGGATCCAAGAGATTGGGAAACAGATCTCCTGGAAATAAGAGCAGAGGGAACACTGTTACTAGAATATCATCTGACAAAAGGATAGGGGATTTATGAAATTTTGATTGTGTAATAGTAATAGTAAAATCAGTATGTGTAAAATAAATAATAAAACGGTTGTACATAGAAGCATGATATAATAAAAAATTTTAGAAATTTTGGTTTGTTTATGTAATTATGTGCAATTAAGGGTAACATTGGATTACTTCCAGTATACTAATCATTTATCTATAAATTAGTTATCCGATGGAAAACGCTAATAATGAACCAGTTAACGAGGTTAATCAATCTGAGCAACAATCAGGGGATCAATATATGACTAGACAAGATATAGAAAATATCGTTGCTCAAGGGATAGCCAATACTATTCCAACAATAATTGCTCAAGGGATAGCCAACGCTATTCCAGCAATCATTGCTGCTGTTAAAAATCCAGTAGAACCACAGCAAATCATTCCTAGCAAACGTATTTCTGAAGATAACTTCAGTAATAGCGTAAACGGAGGCAATGATTATGTTAATCATAATAAGGAACCGCGACAAGCTCCGCTCCCTAAGAAAAGGAAAGCTGCAACGCTTGGTTACACTTACAAGGAATTCCTTGCCTGTAAACCTGTAGAGTTCGCAGGCAATAAAGGGGCAACCGCGGCACTGCGTTGGTTAGAGAAAACCGAAGCAGTGATCAGAATAAGTAAGTGTGTTGAGGAAGATGAGGTTATGTACGCTTCGCACCTTTTCAAAGAAGAAGCGTTAGAATGGTGGAATACAGTGTTACAAGCTAAAGGAAGTGACGTGGTCTATGCCATGAGTTGGGAAGAATTTAAGCAATTAATAGAAAGAAAATTCTGTCCCGAGTATGAAAAAGAGCAAATGGCAAATAAGTTTTTAAGTCACCGAATGGTGGATGTAGATTGTCGAGGATATACTTCAAAATTCTTTGAGTATGCCAGAATTGTACCTACTCTGGCTTCACCAGAACCGGTACTTATCTCTCACTATATCTGGGGTTTGATTAGTGAGATTCGTGACATTGTCAAAGCTGTGAGACCCCGCACAATTGACGATGCGGTAGAGTTAGCCAACACTCTAACTGACGGACTGGTACGCACTCGAGAAGAAAATAGAAGGAAGGATTTAGCCCAGAAAATTTCCCAAGAATTCCATATGAGTAATAGTTGCAATTTCGGAAAAAGAGGAACCGGACGATTTTCCACTATCCCATTTTGCAATACCTGCAAGGGAAAGCATTTTGGAAAATGCAAAGGATGCTGCAATTACTGCAAAATTCCAGGACATCGAGAAGAGGATTGCAGGAAAAAGAACGCAATAACCTGCTATAATTGTGGAGAAACCGGACATTTCAGAACAAACTGTCCGAACCTAGGCAACCTAGCAAACGAAAAGACGGAACCTGCAGAAGGGACTACCAAGAAAAACGCAAGAGCTTTTCAATTAACCACTCAGGAAGCTGAACTAATTCCTGACATCATAGTTGGTACGTTTTAGTTCACAAACGTTTATGCAAGTATTATTTGACTCTGGTGCAAACCAAAGTTTTATAAATACTTCATTCTGCTAAGCCCTTAAATTACCCTTAACCAACCTTAGGCAGACTTTTATGATTGAAACAGCAGATGGGAATTCAGTTAGAATAAATAAGATGTTGCTAGAAGCAAAGATAGAATTAGGATATAAATTTTCTGCAAAACTTATTACTAATAAATTTAGCCGGATTTAATGTTGTATTAGGAATAGATTAGTTAATAGCCAACTATGCTTGAATTCTCTATAATAAAAGTCCATAGAAATCCATACACCCGTAAGAGAATTAGTAATAATAATCGGAGATAAACCACAAAAGTCACTGAAATTTAATTGCAATAATGAAGTTGTCCAATTATTCAAAGAATAGCATATATGGTATCGATAATTGTTGATACCAAAGATAAGAAAATAGAAGACATTCCGATTATATCGGAACATCCTGATATTTTCCCCCAAGACCTACCAGGATTATCACCCAATAGAGAAATAGAATTTAGAATTCTAATTCCAGGAACTGTACCGATAGCTAAGGCACCTTATCAATTAGCACTTACTGAAATGTTAGAATTAAAGAAACAATTAGAGGATTTATACAATCAAGTTCCTCCCCGTGAGGAGCTCCAGTATTATTTGTAAAGAAGAAGGACGAATCAATAAGAATGTGTATCAATTATAGGGAATTAAACAAAGTTACAATTAGGAATCGATACCCATTACCTAGGATTGATGATCTATTTAATCAACTTCAGGAAGCTAGGTATTTTTCTAAGATAACCGTACCCTTAACTAAGCTAACATATAAAACAGTTAAGTTTAAGTAGGGACCTAGACAAGAAAGAAAAAGCCTTTAGGATTTTAAAACAGAAATTTTCCAATGCTCCAATATTAGTACTCCCAGAAGGAACGGAAGACTTTGAAGTATATTGTGATGCTTCTAAGTAGAATTAGGATAAGTACTAATGCAACGCAAAAAGGTAATTGCATATGCCCTAAGGTAATTGAAAAAGCATAAGGAAAACTATACATGACTTAGAATTAGGAACAGTAATTTTTGCCCTTAAGATTTGGAGACATTATTTGAATAGAAATAAGTTTACAGTCTCTACAGATCATAACAGCTTAAATTACATATTTGGGCAAAAAGAGTTAAATATGAGGCAAAGAAGGTAGATAGAAATTCTAAGCGATTACGACTGTGATATTCAATATCACGAAGGAAAGGCAAACGTAGTCTCAGATGCCTTAAGTCGTAAGTATCATGAAAAGCAAAAGCGAGTCCGTACTCTTAATCTACAATTAGATTTAATGGAACAATTAAAGAACATTCAGGAAACGGCAATCAAGGATGATGCCGAAGGAATGAAAGGTTACCTAAAGGAACAAGAACAAGGAAAAGATGGAATTTGGAGATTCCACAAGAAAAGAATTTGGGTACCTAAACAGGGAAATTTAAGGAATAAGAGTTTAAAGGAAGCCCATAAATCTAGGTATACCATGCACCCTAAAAAAACAATAAGATATACCAAGATTTAAGAAACAATTTCTGATGGATAGAAATGAAAAAGGATGTAGTTGAATACGTATCTAAGTATCTCACCTGTTCACAATTTAAGGCCAAACACCAGAAACCTTTAGGATTACTACAAAAATTAAAAGATCCCTGTATGGAAATGGGGACGCATAACAATGGATTTTGTTACCAAGTTACCCAAAACAAGAAAAGCTAGCTGAAGTACATGATGTATTTCATGTATCCAATCTCAAGAAATGTTTATCCAACGAATCTCTGGTAGTACCTCTTCAAGATGTAGAGGTAAACGAAAAGTTGAAGTTCGTAGAAAAAAAATTACTACAGATAAAAGATAGAAAAGTTAAGTTTCTCAAACACAAGCGACTAGTACTGATCAAAGTCAAAAGGAATTCGAAGAGAGAACTGGAATCAGAAATGAAGCGAAAATATCCTCATTTATTCCAGTAAATCTCGAGGACGAGATTTTTCTTAAGGTGGGGAGGATGTAACAACTCTCCTGAAAGTTAGTAATTAGGATAATAATTATCTAGTAAGAAAACCCTAATTGAGACACCCAAGTAATTCTGCATTAGCCCTAAAATTTTCAGAACCATCGGAATCAGGATCAGGGCCCCTAAAACTCAAGGGGGGCAAACCCTAGTTGATAATTATCTAAAATAAGACGTTGCTATGTTCTGATTGGCTAATTCTTTGAATCACCCAAGCTATACCCGAACCTAGGCAGCCTATGAATTAGACTGCTTAGCTTACGGACCGCAAGGGAAAGGGCTTACGGTCCGTAAGCAAGCCTCAAAAATTGCTATAAATAGCCGACCTTGGGACTTGCACAGAGGAGTTGAAACGACGTTTATACCTTCTGTGTACGTCGAATTATCATAGTTACAGTACAATAAACACACACGAATCACGAAATGCTGCCGCAATCAGGGTAATAACTCGATCGCTATTACGATTCAACGTCCGATCGATTATAACTATCCAACGATTGTCCGAGTGCTGCTCAAATTGAGCTTCTACTTTGATTATTCGTCGTGATTTCGACTTGAATATTTGAGTGTTGTTCGAATTCGGACTATGCTCTGTTATTCGTTGTGAATCCGATTGAATTATTAAGTATTGCACTTGTTAATCGTTGTGAGGGTTTAATCTCGTGAATTGACGTAACTGCTGTATTAAGTTACTAACCCGTTGTGTGTGCATTATTATCAAATTAGGTTTAATCAAGGCTAATCAGTAGGCTTATACCTTGCTCGATAAATCTGCAATGTGAGTCATTCTCTTTTTATCAACTGTTTTACAATACCTCAAATTTATTTTCAAAAAGTTATAATTACAGGGATTAAGTCGTGGTTATCTTAACCGCTGGTTAGTGGGGTATTGTGCACATTACTAATTTCTCACGGTTAGGCAATAAGCCCGAACAGGGGTTAGGCTAATAAGACCTAACAGTGACAAAACGTCACTAATTGGGTGACTAGACCCAATAGTGGTATGACCATCGTCACACGGGTGGCAAGACCAGATATTAATTAAGATACTGCCATAGTAATCGCTCTTATGCTGTAATTTATAACTATGTGTCATTTTATCAAAATGAATGATTCACTCAGTATTTCCCCGCTGACAAAACCTTTTTACAACATGTTTCAGGTGACCTACTGAATTAAGTACACGTGCTACGGAGCACTATCAAGCTTGAAGTGGTGGCTCAAATAAATAAATAAACATGTTTGTAAAATAATGAAATTATGATATTTACGGGGTTTATCAAAAAGTAAATAAATAATACTCGGGCATATTTTTCAAATTTAAAACGATCATGTTAAGACTTCCGCTGTAAACATGAATACCACAGGATTTCTGTCCCGCGGCTCCGGAAACGGGTAAAACCGGGTCGGGGGCCGTGACAATGATGCCACGTCAAGCAATGATCTGACCAAGATCATTATCGCCAACTAAAATAGCAAAGGCAACAGTCAACAAATTCATCAGGTTAAGAGAAAACGAAAGGACCAAGCCAAAAGCCACCAAGGCTGCAATAGGGGTTGTAAGTGCTAACCTGCCATCCTCCATATCTGCCACGCCATGGCGACATATTGGCTTTATTTTGATAACTCATCACAGCCTCCGTGTAACAACCGTCCATTTAAACTAACCACAGCCAAACACAAATTTCCGATTAAAGCCTTTAATAACCTTTTAGATCCTCCCACATCTTAAAATCTGCGTATTCGGAACCAGAGCAAAAGTTAAACCTGATCTAATAACTTGTAATGCCCATTTTCTTTTTTAAACCGCGTTTAACGCGAGCCCAACCAGTGGTGTGATCCTTCATGATCACAACCTCCAAAACCTGGCCATAACTACTGAAATACTCTTTTAGCCGCTCTTCATTTGTGTCCCATGATATCCCACAAATAAACAACTTGCCCAGATCAGATTGCATTTTCTAAACCCCAAATTAAACCAGAATTACAAACAATATTCATGTTTCATTCAGTTTAAATGTGGATCAAGATAATCAAGATTATTAAACTGATATACCTCATATTAAAATTTGCGACAGAGATTTAGGGATTATCGATTCAATCAAACAAACATAGGATCCTTCGAACATCAATTCCTTAAATTAAACACAAGACAATCAATCAATCAATCAATTAAATTAAATGAATCTTTAACGAAAACCCACCAAATTGAATTAAATGTTATGACAGATTAACGAAAAATAACGAACATCCATAAAATCTTTATGAAAAAAACCACCAAAAAAGAATGAATCTTTATCAAAAATAAGAACTGAGGGCACGTTCATCTTCGACGCCGTGTTCGCCATCATCATTGAACATTCTGTAAGGCTACTTGGCTTGAAAATCTTCAAACTAAAATAAAATCACACGCCATAAAACAGTTGATGTGAGAACAAATGATTGTTATCGGATCATGGCTTCTAAAACTGGAATTAATACCTGCACTATCATGTAACACAACCAGTAACACAACAAACGAGATACAAGCTCAAGATGTTAAAAACAAAAAGAAAATAAACACAATTAATTATACCAAACATGCCAAACATGAACCAAAAAGCGTGATGTTTTAGCTGAAAAATCGACTACAATATTGTTTAATCATCTCGAAACCAGCACGGTAAGGCTCAGACAAAGGTCTCAAGCTATCATGGCTGCACCATAGGTTGCAAGCAGAGAAAAATGCACCTGCCATCCTTTATGATGCCACGTCAAGCAATGATCTGACCAAGATCATCATCGCCAACTAAAACAGCAAAGGCAACAGTCAACAGATTAATTAGGTTAAGAGAAAACGAAAGGACCAAGCCAAAAGCCACCAAGTCTGCAATAGGGGTTGTAGGTGCTAACCTGCCATCCTCCATATCTGCCACGCCATGGCGACATATTGGCTTTATTTTGATAACTCATCACAGCCTCTGTGTAACAACCGTCCATTTAAACCAACCACAGCCAAACACAAATTTCCGATTAAAGCCTTCAATAACCTTTTAGATCCTCCCACATCTTAAAATCTACGTATTCGGAACCAGAGCAAAAGTTAAACCTGATCTAATAACTTGTAATGCCCATTTTCTTTTTTAAAACCGCGTTTAACGCGAGCCCAACCAGTGGTGTGATCCTTCATGATCACAACCTCCAAAACCTGGCCATAACTACTGAAATACTCTTTTAGCCGCTCTTCATTTGTGTCCCATGATATCCCACAAATAAACAACTTGCCCAGATCAGATTGCATTTTCTAAACCCCAAATTAAACCAGAATTACAAACAATATTCATGTTTCATTCAGTTCAAATGTGGATCAAGATAATCAAGATTATTAAACTGATATACCTCAGATTAAAATTTGCGACAGAGATTTAGGGATTATCGATTCAATCAAACAAACATAGGACCCTTCGAACACCAATTCCTTAAATTAAACACAAGACAATCAATCAATCAATCAATCAATCAAATTAAATGAATCTTTAACGAAAACCCACCAAATTGAATGAAATGTTATGACAGATTAACAAAAAATAACGAACATCCATAAATCTTTATGAAAAAAACCACCAAAAAAGAATGAATCTTTATCAAAAATAAGAACTGAGGGCACGTTCATCTTCGACGCCGTGTTCGCCATCATCATTGAACATTCTGTAAGGCCCACTTGGCTTGAAAATCTTCAAACTAAAATAAAATCACACGCCATAAAACAGTTGATGTGAGAACAAATGATTGTTATCGGATCATGGCTTCTAAAACTGGAATTAATACCTGCACTATCATGTAACACAACCAGTAACACAACAAACGAAATACAAGATCAAGATGTTAAAAACAAAAAGAAAATAAACACAATTAATTATACCAAACATGCCAAACATGAACCAAAAAGCGTGATGTTTTAGCTGAAAAATCGACTACAATATTGTTTAATCATCTCGAAACCAGCACGGTAAGGCTCAGACAACGGTCTCAAGCTATCATGGCTGCACTATAGGTTTCAAGCAGAGAAAAATGCACCTGCCATCCTCTATGATGCCACGTCAAGCAATGATCTGACCAAGATCATCATCGCCAACTAAAATAGCAAAGGCAACAGTCAACAGATTCATCAGGTTAAGAGAAAACGAAAGGACCAAGCCAGAAGCCACCAAGGCTGCAATAGGGGTTGTAGGTGCTAACCTGCCATCCTCCATATCTGCCACGCCATGGAGACATATTGGCTTTATTTTGATAACTCATCACAGCCTCCGTGTAACAACCGTCCATTTAAACCAACCACAGCCAAACACAAATTTCCGATTAAAGCATTCAATAACCTTTTAGATCCTCCCAAATCTTAAAATCTGTGTATTCGTAACCAGAGCAAAAGTTAAACCTGATCTAATAACTTGCAATGCCCATTTTCTTTTTTAAAACCGCGTTTAACGCGAGCCCAACCAGTGGTGTGATCCTTCATGATCACAACCTCCAAAACCTAGACATAACTACTGAAATACTCTTTTAGCCGCTCTTCATTTGTGTCCCATGATATCCCACAAATAAACAACTTGCCCAGATCAGATTGCATTTTCTAAACCCCAAATTAAACCAGAATTACAAACAATATTCATGTTTCATTCAGTTCAAATGTGGATCAAGATAATCAAGATTATTAAACTGATATACCTCAGATTAAAATTTGCGACAGAGATTTAGGGATTATCGATTCAATCAAACAAACATAGGATCCTTCGAACATCAATTCCTTAAATTAAACACAAGACAATCAATCAATCAATCAATCAATCAATCAATCAATGAAATTAAATGAATCTTTAACGAAAACCCACCAAATTGAATGAAATGTTATGACAGATTAACAAAAAATAACGAACATCCATAAATCTTTATGAAAAAAACCACCAAAAAAGAATGAATCTTTATCAAAAATAAGAACTGAGGGCACGTTCATCTTCGACGCTGTGTTCGCCATCATCATTGAACATTCTGTAAGGCCCACTTGGCTTGAAAATCTTCAAACTAAAATAAAATCACACGCCATAAAACAGTTGATGTGAGAACAAATGATTGTTATCGGATCATGGCTTCTAAAACTGGAATTAATACCTGCACTATCATGTAACACAACCAGTAACACAACAAACGAAATACAAGATCAAGATGTTAAAAACAAAAAGAAAATAAACACAATTAATTATACCAAACATGCCAAACATGAACCAAAAAGCGTGATGTTTTAGCTGAAAAATCGACAACAATATTGTTTAATCATCTTGAAACCAGCACGGTAAGGCTCAGACAAAGGTCTCAAGCTATTATGGCTGCACGATAGGTTGCAAGCAGAGAAAAATGCACCTGCCATCCTCTATGATGCCACGTCAAGCAATGATCTGACCAAGATCATCATCGCCAACTAAAATAGCAAAGGCAACAGTCACCAGATTCATCAGGTTAAGAGAAAACGAAACGACCAAGCCAGAAGCCACCAAGGCTGCAATAGGGGTTGTAGGTGCTAACCTGCCATCCTCCATATCTGCCACGCCATGGCGACATATTGGCTTTATTTTGATAACTCATCACAGCCTCCGTGTAACAACCGTCCATTTAAACCAACCACAACCAAACACAAATTTCCGATTAAAGCCTTCAATAACCTTTTAGATCCTCCTAAATCTTAAAATCTGCGCATTCGGAACCAGGGCAAAAGTTAAACCTGATCTAATAACTTGTAATGCCCATTTTCTTTTTTTAAAACCGCGTTTAACGCCAGCCCATCCAGTGGTGTGATCCTTCACAATCACAACCTACAAAACCTGGCCATAGCTACTGAAATACTCTTTTAGACGCTCTTCATTTGTGTCCCATGATATCCACAAATAAACAACTTGCCCATATCAGATTGCATTTTCTAAACCAGATTATTAAACCGATATACCTCAGATTAAAATTTGCGACAAAGATTTAGGGATTATCGATTCAATCAAACAAACATAGGATCCTTCGAACATCAATTCCTGAAAATAAACACAAGACAATCAAATAATCAATCAATCAACGAAATTAAATGAATCTTTAACGAAAACCCACCAAATTGAATGAAATGTTATGACAGATTAACAAAAAATAACGAACATCCATAAATCTTTATGAAAAATACCCCCAAAAAGAATGAATCTTTATAAAAAATAAGAACTGAGGGCACGTTCATCTTCGTCGCCGTGTTCGCTAGAGAGAGAGAGAGGGGGGGGATATTAGGGTTAGAATGAGGAGTACCGTGTAAGGTTCTGTATTGAGAGAGAGAGAGACAACGAAACTTCTCTTATACGCTGAAACCAATACACGCATCAGACATACTCGCACCAGACATCGCCGATTAGGGTTGGTCAGAAGATGAATCGCCGTGTTCGCCAGAGAAGAAAAGAGAGAGAGTTCGATTTAGGGTTTTGAGAGGAGAGAGAGAGTGTTTAGCGTAAATGAGAAGCCTTGTTCAATCCTCAACTATGAGGTCTGCCACATGGATGCTGACATCTCTGCTTAGTTGGCTTGCACCATTGGGTGACATGTGTCCCCCAATGGTTTGCTTTATTAGATATATAGATTCCTCAATATGCAGTTCGTAACAATACCTGTTCTAGGCTTTTTAATCGGTTCCACTTTGTATCTGTTCTTTTTTCGTGGGCCTCAAGTGTAGTGTAGTCTGAAATTGAAAATGGTGGGCCTTGGGGGTCCACCCTAATGCCATTTTAAAATCCGCTATTACGGCTTGCATGCTACCGGGCCCAACTAAAAATTTGTCACAGAGGAATACTCCATAAGCATAAGACCTACAACTCTCTTTCCCAGATCCTAGATACAACTCAGGTCCACACGGTTACTTCTGCGCCAAAACCATCTCAAGCCGAACAACCGTTTTAATCAGCGATCATCCATAGAGCAAACAACAGCAGCAGCAGGGTTAAGCAGTCCATTCAGCACAGCAGCTGCCTGGGCATCCCTATTCCTCTGAATTCGAACATAAACATTATTGGTCTTGGTCTTCACAAACAACTGGCTCATAACACTATGCAGTTTCAAAGACTCTTGGATTTTAGACTCTAGAGCCACAGAAACAAAAACCGAAATGTACTCGAGTTTCAAATTCAGTTCCAACAAACCCGGTTGCTAATACCCAAATTGCTATTTTTTTGGTAACCAATTTGAAATTCAAGAAAACAGACATGTTATCAAAGTCATCTTAAAGTTTAGTTTTTTTTTTTTTGTGACGTTTCCCCTTTTGTTTTTTTTAATAGTATAATATAATGCTTTAAGAAATTGTAGCCCTAGTATATAATTTATTTTTTATTTTATTATCGTAGTTAATTATGAACATATTTTTTTTCTTTTTATGACTTGTGAAAACATTCTTCTTATAAATTCTAAGTGTAATGTTGCGATATGCTTATTTTTTTGTGCATCTCAAAAAAAGTATTATTTGAAACCGACTTGTGAATAGTAATATAAAAGTAATCAAAGCACATATGTATATATTATCAAAGATACACACGATTTGGTTTTTTAAATCTTTTCCATTTTCTCTATTTTAATAGTATAATATAATGTCTTAAGAAACTCCATGACATTTTGTATATGGTTAATGGAAAAATAAAATTCAATGAGGATTTGGTTCATCCGACACGTACACATCATGGACATCCTGCTTTTCTATGTTCTAGGCAATCGCACCAGCAAATAATAGAACAGCGCACAAAGTAACAAATACAGAATTGACCTCATTATTAGAAATCAAGTTATTGAATATTTGAAATAAATCACAAAATTCGAAACTCCCCGCTACTTCTTTTCTTTCTAGGAAGGAAGTCTCATGAGTTGAATCAGAACGGATGTTTAGAATCAATCAAGTATTAATAGTCCCCTTATTCTGTTCTGCTGGATAAAATTTGGTTGAGTTATATCAGCAGTAATACCGAACCCGGACCACAAAACCATGCTCTCGTTGAGCGAGGGCCTGCACTCACTCCGTTCACATCCCCTGAAGGTATAGAGCGTTGTCTTTTTTTGTTATTTTGTTTTTATGCCTTCAGGGGATTTGCCTTTCTATTGATTCCTATGGATTGGATCCAAAACAATTCTTGAATGGGGTATTCAACTCCAGGTTCTTGTCTAGCAGAAACTAATCGAGCTCCGTTTGATCTCCCAGAAGCGGAAGCTGAATCAGTTGCAGGCTATAATGTAGAATATGCGCGACATTTTAGGATTCCATTTCCTAGTACCATGGCCAAAATGAACTCCTGCTTCCATCATCTCTTCTAAATTAATGTTCCAATATCTTCTTGTCATTTCTCCCTATACTGCCCCCCCTTTTTGAAAAAAGCGCTTGTGTAGCCTATGCGAAGCAAGCGGGTACAAGATCGAAAAGAATGCGTTGCATGGAAATGAGATGACAGGAAGAAGTCAGCTAGTTGCCATCCACTCTGTCCCAATCTCCAGTCAATGATTGAGTCCGAACTCACCTAAAACGGCTGAAGAATTCTCTTCGTACTCCAATCCGTACGAAAGGCCCCCTTTCTTTTGGCGGGTATCGCCACGTGGCTTAATCCCGGATCACTCGATATGAGGTCTATCATGCTTATTCGGAAAACGTAAGGAAAGTCTTCAAAACCTTCCTTCTCTCTATACCTTCAGGGGAGGTGAACGGAGTGAGTGCAGGCCCTCGCTCAACGAGAGCATGGTTTTGTGGTCCGGGTTCGGTATTTCATTATGATGTAACTCCTTTCTTATTGATGATTTACGGCCTTTTAAACCCGGATAGGAATCGAAATCGTTGCGTACTAGCTTCAGTGGGAATAAGTAAGTGTCACGTTAAGGAGAACTAATATTGGACCGGGGAAAAAAAAGGGGAGAAAGTAAAGTCTAAGCGGAGATTGCGGGACAATCTATGGGATACGGAATAAAATAGACTACTTCAGCAAGGAAGAGTAAAAAAAGCGAAAGAGGCTTTAGTTATTTAGCTGTACTTTGAGGGAGAATTGGCTTCTGCGTGTCCCTGTTCAAGTAGTCGAGTACGCCCGACTCGCTGCTGTCCAGTCCAAGCCTTCCATTCCATTATATCTGCTTGCGATTCGCCCTAGTCCGTAAAGAAAGTAGGAAATGATGGAAAAAAGTCTTCCAATCTCTTAGTCTAGTGTTGCAATCCCGCTAAGGCCTAAGACTGATGAGTTGAGTGAAATCCTATCAGCCTTGGAAGCAGGGCCTAATATAATGTCTTAAGAAACTCCGTGACATTTTGTATATGCATAGTATAATATAAAGTCTTAATAAAATCCAGAATAATATTGTGACATTTTTGTATATGCATTTCAATAAAAGTATTATTCAAAACCTAAGGGATCAAATATAATATTTTTCTTATTGTTGTGTTTTAATACAATTTGATATTTAATTTTTACAAATTATATATAATATTTTATAAAGTTCTGAATATAAACAAAATTTTGATATGTTTTTAACAACTTAATTTGATTTTTCTTTAATATGTTGTGTTCGTAAACTTTTTAAAAAACTTAATACATAGTTGCAATCCGATATAAATTTTATTTATGATGGAGTTTGAAGGGGTATGGTCCCAAAAACCTTGCGCAAGCGCATAGGACCATATCACAACCTTATCCCAGAACATCTTTAATGAGATCATGCGCAGCTGCGGTCCTAATTAAACAGGATTTGGGAAGAAACAGTTTAATAACAAAGTATGATCCCCAAAACCTTGCGCAGAAGACGATATCACAACCTCATGTCAAGAACATCTTTAATGAGATCACGCGTGGCTGCGCAGTGATCCTAAACAAGGAATGGAAGGAAACAGTCTTCGATAAACATGCACCGGAAGAAGGGAGAAATAAACAGTCAGCTAACACCTTTGCGCGGGCTCGCGTAAGAGAACAGTTAGACTTAAAGATAAAATCCTAAACTCCTCCGCACGTTTGAAATCAAGACTTAAACAAAGTATCTTTTCTGTTACAACAAGATGAACACGTGGCAAGGGCATAATAGTTTTACAGCTAGAAATCTTCTAGAAGCTTTGAGTGCTCATTGTGCATAACCATTCGGTTACAACTGAAAGATGACATGGCACAATCCTGAGCACTCATCTAAATCACGATGATGGCACTAACTTGGAGAAGGATTTACCCCAAAACCACTTTACACGTGGCAATCCCCCATCCGTTGATCAAGATCCACTATCCATGTGCAAAGGTTAACAGAAGGAAAGATAACCACCAACGGAAAAGCACTTTCCGTTATCTTTCTGTCGCACCAATTTCCCGCCTAAGCCGGCTATAAATAAGACATTGCAGGTATGATCTCACAAGCTACTTTCACTTCACTTTTACTACTTCTTCTTCTTCATCGAGATCACTGTACTTATTCTCACGCCGGAGGGTGGTCACAGGGAGAACCCCCATTCTCTCCATGGCGAGTCTAACGACTTTCTGTTTTGCAGCGATCACCAGAGAAGGAGCTCAGTTGTACCCCCAAATCAGTGAGAGGATTAACCCTTTTATGCAGAGACTAGACCCCTGATCTGATTGATTCCGGTCATTCTGATCACTGTTTCTTCAGAGTTGTATCAACATATAATGTGGTAAACTATACCAAATACTGGTACATACCAGTTGTAGGATCGTGTGTGTGACCTGAACGAGTCGTTCAGAGGAGTTGTGATCTTTTTCAAAGGCGGAAACAGAGAAATAAACTTCGATACAGCTTGCAGTTCACTTAAAACACCTTTCTGAGTGATATAACACTGATTACAACCACAGGATAAACCGGAAGCACCTCGGTATCCGAATCAAGAACCCATTACAATTATTTCACTTGAACTACCTATTTATAGACTTGAGATTCCGCTTGAACATGACAAGGTGCATTTCAAGCGGAATAAGGACTTGTTGATTTCGCTTGAAAGTGACACACAACATTTCAAGCGGAATCAGCTTATTCAAGCGGAATCACACTAATTGACACATAAATCTTCTATTTACTCGTACAATGTGCCCTAATCTAACATATCTAGTACAAGACTCGATACAAGACGAAGACGACAGGTGTATGCACCAACAGACTCCCCCTCAGATGTTGACAAGTCTTAAGTGTCGAGTCTTCTCATCTTCAATCTTTATCAGTCTTTGGGCTTTATTCCAATCCTCTATCCTTTTGTCGGATGACTTCAGACTCCCCCATTCAATGTGCTGGCATTCCTTAAGTTCATCAGCATCATCAGCTTCAGGATCATAATCTGTCTCTTTGACATTCAGACTCCCTCTCTCAGTAAGCTTGGATCGAAGTCTGGCTTTCACAGGTTTAAAATCGTTGCCTGGCTCATACTTTGCTCAGAGTTGAAATCTGGCTCTCTCCAATCACAAGCTTCTCAAGATTAATTAACCCAACTTTTACTTAAACCTGCACAGTCTCTTCCACACAATAAGTTCAATAAATTTTAACAATTTAGAATTAAGATGTATGCATCAACTCAGACTCTCCTTTTCAACACAACCAGAATATCTGTGACTATTTTCAGAAGAATATTCAAACATTTTAGATTTAACAAACTCCCCCTCACCACATGCTCATCATGTTCAGCATTTGGAATTTCGAAAATCAGCTTTTCAATATCAGTTATTGAAAATCTTTTTTAAATTTTTCAAAATTTTATGCTAAAACACACTGAAAATCTTTTTTAAATTTTTCAAAATTTTATGCTAAAACACACTGAAAATCTTTTTGGATTTTTGAGTTTAAATGAAATGCAGTAAAGAAATATTTACACAATATTTTTGTGAGTTTGTGTAAGAGGATCATATCAGTTTATGAGACAAATCACCAACAGCGTTAAGCTTCATTTCATTTTAAGTTCTAAACAATTCACTTAGATTGTCAGTATACTGGTCCACTTAAATTTTCACACAAAGTTCGACTGTTTCGAGATACGATATTAATGTTTTAATGACTTAAACTTATCCGTGTGTCCCACTACTTGAATATACTCCCGTATCCAGATCCCAATATTCAGTCTTACAGGTGAGTATACCTAGATGATATTTGTAAAGGGTTAGATGCGAAACCGTGAGAGCTCAGGTCAGAACTTTCGTTCAGCAGAGAGATAACGGTTCGACTTTTGGTGTGTCCCCTTTAGAGGATCTTTTCTTCAACAGCACGTGATTAGCATTTTTCAATGTTTCATCATTTTTTGTACTGAGGGCGGCGCTATATTTCAAGCATTTGCAAAAGTATTATATGGGGACTAGGCCATTGCTTCCGCAAAATCAGAAGTCCCAGGATAATATCCCAGATATCACTGAGTATAAAGACCTAGTATCTCAGAAAAAGGGACCTTTCAAACAAGATTTCGGGGGTTACCCATATATCCAAGAAATGTTACCTACGATATAAGCAAGTTTTAGGTTTATATCTCGTCACAATCTACTGAATGTATAAAAACCTACTCGCATATCCACAGTGAGATTGTTTATCACATTTTTAACTTTCCATTTCTTTAGCATGTTGTGATAGTCCACTGATGTACTATCATTTCCTCTTTTTCACAAAAAAACTCATTTTTTAATTTTATCATGTTTTCAGATTTTTCAAATTTTCTAATGTTTTTGGATTTTCTGAAATTTCTACTCCCCCTAAAATGCAAACACATTTAAAGAAATTTGAAAACAAACTATACAGAAAAATAACAACTGATATCAAATTGCTTCAATTCGCCATCCACTAAGCATAAACAATCAGAACTCCCCCTTTTAACAAACTATTTTCCCATTAAGATTTCACAACACTCAAGTTTGTTTTAATCAAAATGGTTTTTCCAGAAAATAAGTTTTGTTTTAACCACTTTTAGGTTTGGGGTTAACTCATCACTTTGCCCATTTTAACCACATGTATGAGGATTACATCAAGTTCAACCTAATGACTTTGATGAATCACTTTGTAAGTTCCAACCTCTTTCCACTTGTAGGAAACACAGGTACAACTAAATGTCACTGATTTACCACTTGTAAGATGAAACCACTTTTCATGAACACATGTAGGAATAACACATATACACAAATTCATGTTACCAATAAGGATGCCGATTCCTGCTTCACACTTACCATCCTGGAAGCTCCGGCAAGTCACAACCTGTAGAATTTAAACAATTTATGATTCATTCAGAAACTCAATTTTTAAGAATGTTGCTGGTTCCTGCTTCACACTTACCATCCTGGGAGCTCCGGCAAGTCACAACCTGTAGAATTTAAACAATTTATGATTCATTCAGAAACTCAATTTTTAAGAATGATGCCAATTCCTGATCCGCGATTACAAACTTGGGATCTCCGGTAAGTAAGAATTTTTACGGGAAAAGAATTTCCACCCAAGTCTTACCAACCTTGGGTGTTTTTAACTCTTGTTCAGTAGGGTTTTAAGTTGCCTTCTTTGTTGCATAAAAATCTTTAACCCCTTTAACTTTTCCTTCAATCATTTTCCCAAAAATCTTTTTCATAATTCCATTAAATGTTTTCTCAACACAAAATTCATTCTTCTCAGAATAAAATTGATTCGAGATCTCAACCTTACCAACTTTTTGTTTAAACTTTTCATCCTTCAATGATGGAAAACTTGCATCATTCACTGAAGAAATTGATTTTTCTTCTTTAACCTCAACATGTGGCTCTTCTAGCCTTGTGGAACCAGAATCATCGCCGATTTTCTCAGAAAATTTCTTAACAACCCACATTTGGTTGTCTTTTGCTCTCTTTTTGTAAAAATTTTCTTTGAACACTCACCAACTTCATACGTTGAATTTTCAAAAATTTTGAATTTCTCAGCTGGTGGTTCATCATCAACAACTTTTTCTTTAAATTTTTCAGAGACTCCCTGTTTTGTCTGTGTAGCTCGAGAGCAGTTCCATGCAATGTAACCAACTTCATTGCACTTGAAGCAGGTTCTAGTCTCTTTTCGATGAAAAACTCCAGTTCCCTTCCTTTCAGCAAGAAACTCCTGGTTTGATTGTTTCCAGAAAGGTTTCTTCTGTTCTTCCTCAGCACTTCCTCCTTAAACAAATTTTGTGTTTGTTTTAGAAATTTTATCATTTTTATCTTTTTCTGATGGAATAAAACCTAGACCTTTCTTTTTGAAATTACCGTTATGGTTTGGTTTCTTTTGAAAACCAGAACCAGAACTGTAACTTTTTTTCTTGTTTAACCGCTGTTGAACTCTTGAAGTGTATTTTTTTAGGTTTTCCAGTAAGATTTAAATCTTTTATTTCAAAAATATTAATTTCTGTCATTTTGAAAACCTTTTTGATCATTTCAAATCTAACACTTCTTATTGGAAACTCTTTGTCAGAATCATTCAAAGTATATGCTACTTCAAATGTTTCATTATTCAAATTTGATTTTGATAAACTCTTTACTGTAAACTTGTTTAACCGACGTCTTTGGACTGTTGACTGTCGAACTTGAACCTCCAGACTCAGACTTTGACTCAGACTCCTCATCTGTATCCAACACCTGATCGACCACCTTTTCAATTAACTCAGACTCATGATCAGTGTCAGACGATGTGAAAGTGACGTCAATGTTTTCTGGTAATTCATCAGTTGTTTCGGATTTTAGCTTTATATTGACTGCTTTTTGGACTCGCTCCTCATTTGGTTTTCTGGGTGAATAACCTTCCCAGATCGGAGGCGGACACTTGTTATAACTAACACTCGGTTTCTTACCAATATCCTTCTTCTTTGGCTTCTCATCCTGAAATGCTTCAAAACCTGCAACAGTTGGATAAATTCGATCAATAAGATAATCAGAAGTAGAATAACTCTATAATAATCGTCTGATTCTCTCATTCTCAATTTTCTCAGTCTCCAACTCTTGTTTCAACTTTGCACATTCCTTAATGTAATGGTTTATAGCTTTCTGGTTTGTCATCATTGTAGCATTCATCATCGTCAAAGCATTTTCTCTTTCAGAATTTGTCTTTTGAAGACCAGTTACTGTTTTGTTCAAAACATCGTAAGATTCCTTCACATAATTGAGATTGAACAGTAATTATTCCTTAATTTTCTTAAGCTCAGCCAACTTCTCGTCTTTTGTTGCGCATTCTTTGCAAGATTCTAGACACTTTAAACAAGGCTTGATGACTTCCACAATCTTTTCTACTTCACTGATCTTCTCAGCTTTAGTAACTTTTTCAGCTTTAGTCACCTGCTCAGTTTCAACAATCTCCTCAGCAACAATTTTAACTTCTTCATTTTGAACAACACTTTCAGACTTTATTTGCTTTTGTTCTTTTGCTGCTCGTCTCTCGTTCAGCTTCTCCAAGCGATCTACAAAATAAAAATGAAAACTTTCAGGAGAGAGATGAGATTTTGCAACGTTAATATGTCTTTCTTCCTCATCATCATTGCTGTCATCAGTAGATGATTGTAGATGATTGATCAAACTCTATTGACTTGTCAGAACTATCATCTAAAGAACTAGAATCAGATGGTGTTTGATCAAAAGCAATTTCTCTTTCTGAACTTAGTGAGCTTTCATCTGATGAAACAGACTTTTCTTCTTCATTCTTCACACTAACACTAATAGCTTTCATCCACTCGGTAAACATATCTGGTTCTTTCACAATTTTAGCAATGAAAGCTTTAAACTCTCCTTTCTCATCTACAAACATATCCCAGCTAAAACCTTCTGGTAATCTTTCATCATCCTGATTGATTAGGCATGCTTTGCTGTCGGATGAAATGTATTTATCCCAGCTAAAATTTTCTTGATTCACCAAACATGCTCTCTATGAAGAATCCTCTATCACTTTTCTACCATGAGCCACTTGTGGTTCTTGTTGTTGTTGTTGACTAACTTGTTGATATATGGCTTTCCTATAGTAGTCATCTTTTCCAAACGGATTCTTTGCTTCACTTGCTTCTCTATTCTTGCATTCCCTCTTGAAATGACCTTTCTCCCTGCATCGAAAACAAGTAACTTTAGATTTATCAAAACCAAAAGTAGAAACATGTGCATCAAGAAAATCATTTCTTCCAGTAATCATCTTGAATTTTTCAGCTCTTCTCAGGACACTAGCTAGACACCATTTGATGTCCATGAGCTCCATTTCTTTAGTGTCTATCTGATCGTAATCTTCTTATGTAAGCATAGGATTCCCGATCCTCCCTGCAACTAAACCTTCATAGGATTGTAGCACCGTTGCATGTAAAGACATGTGATCTTTTGCAATTTCTTCAGAAAAACTTTGACCCTCAGGGAGATTCAAGGCAATATTGCACTGTATCACACAACCACCACCTTTTGTACTTTGAGAATGAAAACTCGAAGATGAATCTTTTGGATTGACACTTGGAGATGAAGAGAAACCACTGCTAATATTAGGACTTTGTTCAACTTTTTCAGATGAGTTTCCAGCACTAAATGCAGTTTGAATCTTCGGACTTCTTTCAACCTCTTGAACACTGCCTTTGTAATACATTTTCACGTCTTGTTGACCACTCGGATTATTCATCCTTGCAATCTTTTGCTGTTCAAGATCTTGACCCTCAATCTTCTCGATGAACTGAGAAATCGTCAAACCATCATATTCTCCAGTATTTTTCAAGATTATCAAGTAAGTGCCCCACTCTTTTTGAGGTAAAGCGTCAGCTAACTTGTCGACCCATTCCTCTCGATCTTTGGTTATGCTTAACATAGACATAGATCGCACTAAATGGCAATATCTTTCAATTAGTTTCTTTGTATCTTCTCCTTGCAAACTAGTGAAAAGATCAAATTCTTTCTTAAGCAGTGCCTTTTTACTCTTAATCATCTTTTCACTTCCCTCAAATTTGATTCTAAGAGCATCCCAAATTGATTTTGAAGTTTTATCATGTTGAAGCAATACAAAGATGTCTTCTTTAATGGCTTGCTGAAGTAGACTAATTATCATCTTTTCAGCTTTGTACATGTCTCGTTCTTTGTTAGTGAATTCAGAAATTGTTTTCTCAACTTGCAGATCAGTACGTGGTAGAACATACTTCTTCAAAATGCATTCCCATGATCTCAGATGATTAGCTTGAACCCAGTTTTCAAACCTATCTTTCCATCCATAATACTCCTCAATGCTCATTAGCTTTGGAGGTTTTTGTAAAGTTCCAGTTTCATTTTCCAAGTTCATGTTTTGAGCAATGGAAACCGGAGTTGTCGGGGATGTGGCAAACGCGTTGTAAAATTCTTCATTCATGATTCGGTAACACGTTTTTCAAATACAGACAATTTCAAGCGGAATCAAATTCAAGCGAAATAAGATCTTCAAGTAGAATCACCTGAAATAACAACTTCAAGCGAGATTAAATTTTCAAGCGAAATAAGAAGTTGAATTTCAAGCGGAATAATGTTTGAAGCGAAATAACAGATTTCGTTTGAAAATTTTCAAGCGAAATAGCTCACTGAAGCGAAATCACTCGCTTGAAAATCTCAAGCGGAATAACACCTTTGAGGCGGAATAAGCACGTGTTCGTTCAAGCGGAATTAGGTTATCAGTCCATTTTTTTCAGTTTTAATCCAAATTTTGGTCTAATACTCTCAAGGCTTTGTTAAAACACAATTTTGCATATGTTGTGAAAAATTCAGGCCATTTTATCCGTTAAAACTTGTTCAATTGCTAAAAGAAGGTGTAGAAGTAAGATAAACACAATGAAATCCAGTTGAAATCTGCAGAACTCCTCCTCCTGTGCTCTGATACCAATTGTCGGATCGTGTGTGTGACCCGAACGAGTCGTTCAGAGGAGTTTTGATCTATTTCAAAGGCGGAAACAGAGAAATAAACTTCGATACAGCTTGCAGTTCACTTAAAACACCTTTCTGATTGATATAACACTGATTACAACCACAGGATAAACCGGCAGCACCTCGGTATCCGAATCAAGAACCCATTACAATGATTTCGCTTGAACTACCTATTTATAGACTTGAGATTCCGCTTGAACATGACAAGGTGCATTTCAAGCGGAATAAGGACTTGTTGATTTCGCTTGAAAGTGACACACAACATTTCAAGCGGAATCAGCTTATTCAAGCGGAATCACACTAATTGACACATAAATCTTCTATTTACTCGTACAACGTGCCCTAATCTAACATATCTAGTACAAGACTCGATACAAGATGAAGACGACAGATGTATGCACCAACACCAGTGCCGTAACAAAACCAATGTTGATGAAACAAAAATTTGGCAACATCACCCTAGGTGTGTCCAACTAGTTCATTAGTTAAACAAAAAATATTTTTCTTTAGCTTCACTATTATGAACTTTTGCTAAAAATTGGACTAAAAAGAAACCCAAATGAGTATCAAAACTATGAATACTAAAACGAAATGGGCTAAATATTATATATAATTACAAATACCAACATCAGACACTTTGTTAAACTAAGCAATGCGACCGTCACACTGTGACGTATAAAGAAACCCTATAAATATATCTCATTTTGTACTCATTTAACCGCTTCATTCAAAATCAAATACCCTACTCTTTTAACATCCCAAATCTCTCACATCTTGTTCTCAATCCTTCAGACTCTAATGTAATGAAGTTGATCTCGAATGAAAGTTTGGATGAAGATAAACGATGTCGGTTAATCTCGAATGAAGCTGATGTTGATCTCGAATGAAGATGTATGATCTCGGATGAAAGAAGATGTATTTTTATATATCTCGGGTGTAGTAGATGATGATAATTATTCGAGATGGTTATCTCGGATGAAAACAATATGGATCCGAGATATTTATGATGCTTTGCAGGTATGATGTTTTATTAGCTGATGATTGAATATGTTGGCTGTCTCGGATATGCTGATGAATGAATATGATGATGTCGGATGAGATATGATGATTCGAGATATATAAGAATTGTATCCGAGATGAATTTTTAAGGAAAATATAGTGAATTTTTTTTATGGGAGATGATCAGAGATGTGATTAGAGATAATGGGAGATGATGGGAGATGCTTAGAGATGCAATGGGAGATGATTAGAGATGATCAGAGATGCTATTAGAGATGATGGGAGATGATTAGAGATGGTTTGAGATGCTATTAGAGATGATGGGAGATGATGGGAGATGAAGGCAATCTTCAACAGAAATCAAATTTCTTGAAGAACACGATGAAGATCTTCAACAAAAATGCAGAATTTCTTGAATGCTTGATATCTAAATGGCTCTGATACCAATTGTAAGTCTTGAAATCCGGATCAAACGACGATATCAAATAATCACCAAGGATGGGCGGAATCCAAACTTGATGATCTTCAAGAAATCAAGAGGAAAGGTGGAAGATTTCTTGAATTGAATGCTTAATCTTGCATACAATATGATTGTCAAATACAAGATTCTAAAATAAACAACCAACACTTTGCCCCTAATTATCATTTCCTATTCATAGTAAGGGTTTAGGGAGCATTTCTCCCAAAACCCTAGGCCTATATTCCCAAAGCCCACTCTAATACCCCACCTTCTAGAAGCTTGGTCCATTTAGTAACAATCCTACTAATCCATAAACCTATAGGTCCTAACAGAGAATGAGGTGGAGTGATAAATAGATCTCTAAGTAGATGAGATCTATTTATACTAAGTACAAAATGTTTGTTTGCAATCAGTTGACGTCACCCTGATAGTGACATCTAACATTCTTAACAGAAAGGATTCTACATATGTTAGCAAACATCTGTGGAGATCTAATCATCTGTTTTATTACATGAAAAGTCTGTTCTAAGCTAAGTACTGTTTCATTGAGTAAACCTCTGTTCTTCAAACTACTGTTGGCTTGTATCAAACATATGTTTGGCCATAACAGATGTTTGCTCCTCATGATTGGTATTTTGCTTCAACAAAGCTTTGGCCTTGAATAATGGTTCCTTCTTCTTCAACAGTGGTTCCAAGGCTTCAAACAGATCTTTGAATGTCTTGAACAGATGTTCTGATTAGTGTTCAATATTCACTATCTTTGGGAGGAGAATGCTTCACTAAATGTTTCTTTCTTGATCAAGAGGTCATGTTTTGGCTTTTGAATATCTTTTGTTCTTTTGTAGGTCCAACAGATTAGGTATGCACGTGTTTGCAACCTTATATGCATAACTCCAAGAGAATGATTAAGCATTCGAAATTAGCACCAAAGTATTTTTGACCTTTTTTGGTTGTGGAAAAAGCGGGGGCTATTGCTTATAGGCTTGATCTACCAGATGATGTCCTCATTCATCATATATCTCATGTTTCCCTCTTGAAAATGTGCGAATGGGCCTCCTGCTACAATCATTCCTATACCCAAAGATTCCGTTTTTGCTTGCAGCCATTAGCATTTATTGAACGCACGTTGGTCAAGAGGGGAAGTCAGACAACAATAAAGGTGTTAGTGCAGTGGAAAAATCAGACTATTCAGGATGCTACATGGGAGTATTTGGACGAGTTAAAGTTGAGGTTTCCATATTTTGTGCTCCTTCTTTGAGGATAAGGAGGTTAGGGAGGGAGTTTTGATATGAATAATTTGGGGTCTATTTAGTTTTTTCCTGTTTAGTTGTTTTTCAAGGACCTAATAGTTATTTCTACAGCTTCAGGGACCTATTGTGTATTTTTACAATTGTGAATTTGAGTGTTTTCTTAAGTCAGTTTTATGCGTCATTTGGGGATATGAAAAATTATGAAAAATTGCTCCTATCGGTCTCTCTGCTTCTTCTCTCTCATTTCCCTCTTAAATTCTCTGTTCGTATCAATACGTTTCCTGTAAACAATGTGTCTGCGAATGTTTTATTTGATACGTAGGCAAATAAAAGTTAGTTTGTTGTTGAATAGTTTTAAACTCCGATTATATAGAGAGTCTTAGAAATTAGAAAGAAATGTTATTGTTAAAACTAAGGAAACAAATGAGAGCAAAATAAGTTATGTGATTAAAGATTTTGTTATTAAGCTTAACGATCATGCATTCTCAATAGAATTACTACTTATGAATATAGGTAATTAAAGATTTTGTTATTTAGCTTGACGATCATGAATTGTCACTAGAATTACTACCTTTGAATATAGGAGGATTTTATTTGATTAGAAACTAATCAAGCCCGACTTAATTGTGATGAGGAAGTTTTTGAATTAGAAATTCCTCGTGGTCAAAGGATCATGGTAATTGGTGATTGACCCCAACGTCAAGTGAGCATGATTACTCTGCTTGAAGGACGAAGCCCCTAAGAATGGGATGTGATGCATTCTTAGTGTATGAATTGATGTTGATCAAGAATGAAAGATCCATGACTTGCCCATTGTGGCTGAATTTCCAGACGTCTCTAGAAGAGTTAGCATGGTTGCCGCCAGATAGGTAGATTGAGTTCCAAATTGATTTATTGCCTAAGGTTGCACAGATTCGATAATTTGTGACTACTTGAACGATTTTGTGAGAACTTCCTAGTTCTCGCAAATGATAAAATTTTGCTAAAATGTCGCTTTGAGAGAAATTTAGGGATTTAAGCGTTCTTCATGTTTGAGAGCACTTTATGTTAGAGGGTACTTTGAGTTTGAGAGTACTTTGTATTTTAGTATAAACTAGGAATTGTGCCCGCGCGCGTTGCGGCGCGTATACATTAGGTCATAATTGGTTGCATGGATATTTAGACAACTTAAATAAGAGTAACGGTATAAATAACAAAGTTGGGACTTGCCCAAGGGAATAGAATTGACAAAAAATGGCCAAAGAGAATACGACTGGGAAAAAAGGCAAGAAACGGAGATTGTTGAATCGAAGGCGAGTGGAAAAACTCAGCCACATGGCAGACAAAGCTACAAACCACTCCAATCCAATTATCAACATTTAAGTAAGGTAAAGTCGGTGGACTGATTTGATGTCCACCTACATTTACTTTAAAGAGTATATAAAAAGAACTAAAGTAGAATCTGATCCGAATATTTTCTGTTTATTGCTACTTATAAAAGAGACTGAAATATGTAATGCGCTTATGAAATTGATATCACATAGCCTAAAGTTGCAACTTGACATGCGACTTCGGATGAACAAAAGTGATCATTTGTATAATTGAGTAATTCTTGAACTAAACTTGTATAGAAAATTTAACTAAGAATTGATGTCTTATTATTTATCGGAATAAGATAAAAAGCGTATATATATATATATATATATATAGGGGACCGCTAGAATGCGAACCACCTCGAGTTGTAAGAACCGCGAGAACCACACTGTACGGGGCGAGGTGGACCATTTTTTTTTCAAAAACGTAGATGCATGTATTATAAACACATTCGTAAAAAAAATTTAAAAAAAATGTCGTGCGTGTAGTTTTTTACACCACAAGTTTGTGGTTTACGAGTTCCGTAAATTTACGGAATTTACGGTAAACCACAAACTTGTGGTGTAAAAAACTACACGCACGACATTTTTTTTTTAAATTTTTTTTTACGAATGTGTTTATAATACATGCATCTACGTTTTTGAAAAAAAAATTGGTTCACCTCGCCCCGGATCAAGTAGTTCTCGCGGTTCTTACAACTCGAGGTGGTTCTCATTCTAGCAGACTCCTATATATATATATATATATAGTGGAGGGTTCAAATGAGAAGAATTTTTTTGTGAGAAGAAAAAAGAAGAAGTTTCAACCAATAAAAATGTTTCATTTTACTTCATTTAATATTTGCATTTAATTTTAATATAAGGGTATATTGGTAAACTTACATAAATCATTAATTTGTATTCTTCCCTTTAATAACTAACTAAATTAAATTTGTAACTCCTTTTCAAAATATATAATTTTTCCAAATTAAAAAAAAACATTTTAATTTAAAGTGTAGAATAAATTACTAGTTGTGTAGGATAAATTACGAGTTGTGTAGGATATTTTTCGAGGTGTGTAGTATAAATTTCGACTGTGCAGGATAAAATTCTATAACGTGTAGGATATATGTTGGAAAATTTTGATATGTGTAGGTTTTGTAGATTGTATGTTGGATAATTAATGATTAGTTGACTAATTAATTATAGAGAGAAAAATTAATGATATGAGTTATAAATGAAATAGTATTTTACTAATATGCCCTTTCCTTTTTTTCTTCTTACATTAAATTTCTTCTCAAATGACCTTCTCCTATATATAATAAAGTGATCATTTGTACAATCGAGTAACTATAAGCATAAGGGGATTAGATTTGATTTTTTGAGGTAAAACATGCTGGTTCTTTGCAAATTGAATGGATTTTACTATTTTTGGGTTTCTGGTACTTGTTCACATAGCTCAATCCACAACTGATGTAATTAAGAAGTTTGTAGCACTGCAACTATTTTGCAAACTATTATACACAGTTTTGACAAAATGAAGTTTAGTAACAGCATCCATAGGTCCTATTTAAATACTAAACTGTATTTTTCTTATATGCTTTATTTCATATCAAAGAATAAGTGATTTACGAATTTAATAAAAAAAAAAAAATAAAAAAATAAAAAAAATAAAAAAAATAAAGATTCAAAGTTTATATCCCTAGTGTATGCACATTCTTTGTTTACCTATATATTTTCCAAATTTTTAAATATTTCATGGATGTTTTAACACCAGGCAACCCCTTTTGAAGTTGCTGGGTTTGAACATCTAATTGTAATACCTGTAGAAAAAACTCTTAAGTTGACGCTAAGCAACCCAATCAAGGAGTCCTGAATCCTAATTACGTAATGCCTTAAAATATCATAACTTGTAAACCATCATGCATTCAAATAAAAAAGGAACCAGATTCTATGCTTAAAGTCCGAGACGCTAGGAAACTGTGACAACTAACTGGGTTGAAGATCGAAGAGGCGTGGATGATATATCAGGTCCAGAATTGAGTGGGTAATGAACCGGTACCGAATTTAGCGAACTGGGTACATTTTCGGTACCGATTCGGTACCAACTTTGGACTTTTTCGGAACTGGTCCAGTTCGGCACCAGTATTGACCGATTTTTACACTAAAATACTTATACTGTACAGGTTCCGAAACGTACCGGGCATATTCGGTACCGGTACCCGCTTTGCGGGATTTTCAGTACCGCATTACCCGTACAGGTTCACAACAATGTGGGTTGTGCCCGCGCAGGTTCAAATCCGGCCGATGCCGTTTTACCTTTTTTTCTTTTTCTTTGCTTTTCATGCGAAACCGTTTTAAAACCCAAAACATAAATTTTTATTCAATCAAAGAAACAGATCTCGGATTTCTTTACTTTGATCGTTTTCATCTCCTCTTCACAATCGGAGTTAATTTCTAATTCACTACAGCGTTACATTTTGGAGTAATAATCCACCGATTCAACTCACAACTGCAATTATCAATTAGGTGAATTTCTATTCATTATTTTTGCCTATTTCGTTGTTTCTTGTAATAAATTAGATACTGTTGATACTTAATATGCTATTAGGTCAAATAATTAATAATAGTCAAACCTAGATACGCAATTCATAATGGTATAAACAATCGAACATTGGTCTTCATCGATTACATCAACAGTGAATCGAAGGGTCCATTCGTAACTCCGGAACTCTGGCACTGATGCTACCTGTCCAGAATACGTTGTCTGACCATCGATATCGCACACCGTCACACCGCAAAAAATAACATCAACGCTAGCCAGACAGTTTGACTCCGCCAGCGTTCCCATTGTCAGAGAAGATGGATTGTGAGGGGAACTGGCATCTGGGTGGATTTGGGGGGATTAGGTGGTGTGCGTATGGGATTAACTAAGGGTGAGTGGGCAAAAAGGAAATGTTGAGAGGAAGGAAATGAGAAGGCACTAAAGACAACACCGAATTTATACTCTAAGATGTAGTATAATATAATATAATAGGCGTATCAAATGTCATTTTTAGTATGTGTTATTAATATTATAGTGAGATTACCAACCCTATAGGAGCTCACTCAAGTTTGGAAGGGGCTTAACTTATGTTTGCATGCATGTATATATGTACATATGAAGAATATGTGATGGCTAATGCAATTTTTCTTCATCTACATCTATGTACTTGTTTTTTTGTTGATTATTTGATCTCGCACACATCCATCTCTATCCTATTTGACTCAAGAGGTGTTCGGTTCCTAGACACGTCTACGTTCTCCAATGTTTTCCATTTGATTCTTTTAATCATGAGATAAAGTATAAGCTCAAGTTTGTTAACCGACAACTGGTAGAGATAAACAACGAAATAAACTAAAAAACAGCAATAAAAAAAGAATGTTCATCTGAGATAGGGTCATTGGTTGCTTAAATTGTCACTAAATCACATGGTATTACTGATATTCATGAATGAATAGTAAATGGCTCACCCTCAAACATAACACGAACACTATAATTTTTGGGTGTGTGCAGGTTAGAGTTGATACTTTTGACACATATAATACATATAGGTTGTGTTCCACTTTACGTATTGACCCCGCCATCCCATATCATATGTCAAACTAGTCATTTTCTAGGCTTTATTCTAAATAATAAAACATTTTTTTTGTTTGTAAATAGATGCATTAAAATTGGTCATGACTATAAGGATGAGTATACATGTGATTTATATTTGTTTATTTTCCTCCAGAAAGTAAAGATTTTACTCCAAACATATCAACTATTGGTTTAAATACTTAATAAACCAAATAAAAGCTAGTTAAACAAAATAAGGAAATCTTAGTTCATGTCGAGTTTGTGCAAATCTCTAAGAGAGTGATGAATTGGCTCCGAGAGTTTTAACGATCTTTCCGAAAGCGTAGTTTGGTCTTCAATCGACGTTACTTGATTCATGCCTCCTTTATTAGTATTCGGAGATCTTAGTTCTCGTACATACTTCTCCTTGTGAAGTATTGCCGCAAACCTATCATATTTAAAATAATGTCAAATCATGAAAATACTTTAACAACTTCTAGTTAACAGAAAAATACAATAATGAAATAATTTGAAGATAAAATTACTTTTTTAGAGCCATCTCGTTGGTAGTATGATGATAAGGCTCATATAGGCCCGTGCCAAGATTCACCCTGGTCACTGGTTTTTTCAGCAACTCCTCGCCCACTTTCACAAGATTCTCTAAGTTTTCTTCAGTAGCTAAATCCATGGAAGCTAAGTCACTTAGAGTGTCATCCTGAATTCGGAGATAATTTTCTGCTGAATGCAGGGCTTGGAAGACGGTAGAGATGTGGTAGTCAACCATGTCACCACTAGCCTGAGTGAAAACATCCACTAATGGAGTAGAGCCACCACCGGCTAACCACCCTAAAACGCCCCAACTAGAAGACTTTGTAGCGTCATACTTCTCTTGAAATTTCTGAGACCCTGTGCCTAATGACAAAACGAGAAAACGGCCATATTCCAGTGGCTTTATCGGGAAAAAGTCAGGACTTCCTGTGGTTATTTCCTTACTTACTTCACTTATCGCAGCCAATGTCTACACAAAAGAACATGCATTTAATCAGCTTAGCTTGTATGTTTTATAACATGTTTTTGGATTGCATCACATATTTAATCACCATTTTTTAGAATGTAAGCTGGCCTACCGGATTGTTAGCGACCACTCCACCATCTATAAGATTGAATTCTCTAAGTAACTTTCCCTCCGAATCTTCGTTTTGGAATGAATGGGAAGGAAGATAAGTTGGGGCTGCCGACGTTCCAATGCATATATCCGAGATCTTGGCATCCAGGCTAGGGATATTCTTCAACTGATCAAACAAACACGAATATCACTATGTATATGTTAAAAGTCATCAGTTGCTTTATTAAACCTTAAATTCCTTAATTGTGATTATGACAGTTTTGATTTCTAAAGACAATTCGATGATTTTTTGGTGCAGAAGATACCTGGTAGCTCGAGAAGATAACAGGCTGCAGGTGTTTGATGTCAAAGGTTGGAATCACAATATTTGTTACAGCTTCATGGAGTCGTCTATCATGTAGTTTTTCACGAATAATCTCGTGTAGGTATTGGCCATCGTATTTTGGGCCCGATAAAGCTTTGATCACATTTGTAGCAGCAGCGAAAGGATGACTACATATAGTGCAAATTAAAGGTGAGACGTCAAATGACACAAGTTAGGTTTTTGGAATAAATCATGATCCATGATTTCGATAATATTTAAAACAAACAAGCAAACAGTAAGGGCTGTTAACTAATTAAGTAACCATTTATTTATAGACTGTACTATTTTTATATTTTTAATAATAGTTTTACTTGTATGATACCTTGAACTTTATAGAGATGTAACAATGGTTTTTACTGGTATTATGCTTCCAAGGTTGGCATAATTGGGGACATAAAAATTATCATAAAACAAGTATTGAGAGATAAAGTTGTCACAATTCACAAATTGACTAATGATGCATACTTATCGGGTGGGAAGATCTTAGGACAGTGTTCAAGATAAAATTCTTTAACATCCTTAGCCGCAAAGGCTGGACGACCCTCTTCATTCGGAGTAGTTAACATAGCCGTCACAATGCCACCAGTGCTTGTCCCGGAAATCACATCAAAATAGTCTGCAAGTCTTGCATTCTCGCCATCTAATTTCTTTCAGATTTAAAAAAAAAACAACCCTCATTTAATTTGTTTTTTATAAAAGATGAAAGAAAAGAAGGAAACAGAACTTGAATTAACCCATACTCATAAATTTTACCTGTAGTTCGGTTTCTAGAAAATCAAGGATCACACCCGGAATGATTCCTCGTACTCCACCTCCGTCGATGCTAAGGATAGTGATTAGATTCCCATATGTTGGTGGTTGCAAAGGTGACCGTGGATCTTCCTTAAATGACATGGTGGATTCAATATCCTGCTCAAGTTATTAGGTTTTGGTGTATTAGGAAGAAATAGCTAGAAGAACTATGGATTTTGTGTGCATGATATGTTATATATGTGATGTGAGGGTATTTATAGAGTACATATTTGTTGGAATTTTCACAGCCACAGGATATTTCCAACGTTTGGGATAACATGATGGCTCAAATGATGTTATACGTTTACGACCATATCATATCTACAAGTTTTAACCTTTATATATTCTTTTTTAAACTCATTACTTGAATGTTACGATACAAAAGGTACGACCATATCCACAAGTTTATTTTTTTTAAATCATTACTTGAATGTTACGATACAAAAGGTAGAGAGAGTGACTAAATAAGCAAATGAGCTCATAATCTATTTATTTTTGTTTGTTTTTTCTGGAAATGGCGGATATATTAAAACACCAGGAGTAGCAAGAACCTACTGGGGAAATGGAAGAGTTACACAAACGTAGGTGCAGTGGCTAAGCTTGACAATAAAGAGTTCAGACTAGTTTTTTTCTTTTTCCTATTAACAACCCACAAAAACGAGAAAATGACAATACCTTCAAAACCTACTTTCTTTCTTTGTTAGTTAGACTTAAACACCACCTCATTCCTATAGCTCCATTATGGTGTTCCAATGGCTTCGGATCTTTCACACTCAATGGGCATAGAATTAATTGAACATCAACCCCTTTCTTATCAAGATTAACACAAGTCGGTAATCTATTAATCAGTAACCTCCACACAAAAATATTTACCTTTCTTGAGACACATGAGTTCCATTTAGTCCTTGTAGCTCCATTTTGTAGAAAATGAGCTCATAATTGACGCAAAAACAAATAATTTCGCTCATGGAAAGTTGAAGCGAAAACGAATAGGTACATTCTATGAAATATTTAGATAAATCTTTCTAAAAGGAAACAAAAAAGAAAAAGAGTAAGTGGAATTTCCGACTGTATGGTTATATGGTGGGTCACTGTTTATTCCTCTTTGTATTTTTCGTCATGTGAGTCTCTGTGGTTTATAAACTTTTTCCTTTGTATCCCTCCCGCTATTTTCCTGTTAATTCACTCTTAAAAAGATAGTTAAATTACATCTATCCCCCTAGCATAGCAAATTGCAAAATTACCTCTATGCCCCTAGCTTAGCAAATTGCAATTTACCATAATCATCAAATTTAGATATACACACACTTTTCCCCTCTTTTCTCTCTTCTCTTCTCACTTATTTCTCTTTCTCGTCTCTCTCTCTCTCTAGAAAACCATCATCACCTTCCACCACCGCCACAGCCACCCCCACCACAACCATCATCGGTTACCACTTCAAACACCATCACCCAGTCCCATGGGCGTAGCTTAAGTAGGGCAGGAGGGGGGTCGACCCCCCGAACTTTTCGCTTAGTAGTGGAGAGTATGTAGTTTTCGTATAGAAATTTTTTTGTATATACGTTTTCGACCCCTCGATTTTATATATATTTTTAGGTCTGATAACTTCCTCCCTCTGGTCGGAAATCTCAAACTTCGACACTGCCCAGTCCCACCTCCGTTTCCCCACATCTGCCACCCACGTTTGATGCATTGATTTAACAATCAAGTGAATAAGATTTACAAGCATCACATATCTAGATTCGAAAATACATGCTGTTGTCTGGTATAGAGAATAAACTCTATGATTGGGGTTTGAATTGAATTGAAATTGTATTGAACTAGAATTAGGGTTACAGAAGAAGGTGTTTATATAAAACACCATTTTATACATTTAGCACCTACACTATGACATTTTGTTTACTTTCCGACACTCCCCCTCAAGTTGAGTAGTGGGATCACCAATACTTAACTTGCTCAAACAGCTAGTAAAGGCGTTTCCGTTGACAACTTTTGTGAATATATCTGCGAGTTGATCTTTTGACGAAACATACGGGAGTTCTATGATTCTTTCTTCCAACTTCTCTTTGATGAAATGTCAATCTACCTCCACGTGTTTTGTTTGATCATGTTGAACTAGGTTTTCTGAGATTTATATTGCAGCTGTATTATCACACATAACTTTACTGGTAGCCTTTTGGGAAAAACCAATGTCTTCTAGCAGCTTCCTGATCCAAAGAACTTCGCTTAACCCTCAAGCTATACCTCTAAATTCCGCTTCTGCGCTCGACAGAGCGACCACCTTCTGTTTCTTACTCCTCCAGGTAACGAGGTTTTCACCAACCAAGGAAAAGTACCCTGATGTTGACCTTCGGTTTCCCTTATCTCCTGCCCAGTTTGCGTCAGTGTAGAGCTCAACATTTAAATATCCATTTGTTTTGAACAACACTCTATGGCCTGCGGTTCCCTTGAGATATCTTAAAATTCTCTGAGCAGCTTCCATGTGGGCAACTTATGGTTGATGCATGAACTGACTCACCACTCTAACAACATAAGCTATATCGGGGCGAGTGTGAGTGAGATAAATTAACTTGCCCACGAGCCGTTGATACCATTCTTTGTCTGCAAGTTCTCCATTGAGTTCCATGTGAATGTTGTGGTTCGCCACCATTGGAGTATCTGCTGGTTTACAATTAATCAACCCAGTTTCTGCTAGGAGATCAAGGACATACTTCTTTTGGTAGACGAAAATCCCCCGTTTAGACCTAAGAACTTCTATCCCGAGGAAATATTTGATATTCCCAAGGTCTTTCATTTCAAACTTTGAAAACAGATTCCTTTTCAGCCGTGCTATTTCTTCTATATCGTCTCCGGTAATAATCATGTCATCTACATATATGATCAAACAAGTTACAAGTTCGTTTCTTCTCTTGAGGAACAGAGTATGATCAGCGTTACTTTGGTGATACCCACACTCTTTCATGGCCAAAGTGAACTTTCCAAAACATGCCCAAGGAGACTGTTTTAGCCCGCATAGGGACTTTTCAACCGGCAAACTTCACCCTTCTTTAAAACCCCCTGAAAAACCTGGAGGTGATTCCATGTAGACTTCTTCCGTTAGGTCTCCACGGAGAATGGCGTTTGTAACATCAAACTGGTGAACAGGCCACTCCTTATTGGCTGCCACGGAGAAGAGAACTCTGATGGTGTCCATTTTTGTAACCGGAGAAAATGTCTCAGAGTAATCGATCACATATGTCTGAGTGTACCCCTTGGCTACAAGCCGAGCTTTGTATCACCCAATGGAACCATCTTGTTTATATTTGATTGAATACACCCACCGTCATCCAACTGTTTTCTTTCCTTTAGGAAGAATGCACTTCCTATGTGTTGTTTTTCATAAGAGCACGCATCTCCATTTCCATTGCTTCTTACCAGTTCTTCTTACCATGAGCTTCCTTTACAGAATTAGGTATTTGTTCAGAGTATAGTGAAGTAACAAACGCTTTCACACTGTTAGATAAGTTCCCGTTGACCAGATTAGCTACAGGATACCTTGAATTTCTAGTTTCCCTCTCTGGGGAGTACCATTTTGGAGGAACCCCTCTATTGGCTCTAGGATGGAGAGAGTATCTTCCAGTTGTATCTGCTGCAACTGGTTCAACATGTTCAACAATTGGTTCAACCTGTTCAACATCTGGTTCAACCTGTTCTGTAGGTTCTATTGTTGTCGGTTCTTTGTGTTCCCATGTTGTCTCATAGTTATAAGACGGCGCAGGGCATTCCGAGTTCTCAGTATTTCTTGTGACAACCGGTAATTTACGCCCTTAATTACGTGATTAACAGGCGATTACCGCGATAATAAATGGTACTTATGACGCTAATTAACCTAGCCAGGCCCTTGGAGTGCCCAGGAACGTTTGTTCAGCTATACAGTACGCGTATGAAGATTCGCGAGGAATCTGCGAAACATCAAATGACAACGGACTGAAACCGTACGAAAAACTGACGACACCGACAAATATGGATGTTACACGAATATTTATTGCTGATGAAGTGTTGGTCGCGATATCAGGTCTCGTAGGAAATACAGGCCACTTATACATGAGATGGGCTTGTGGGCCCTGGGCCCAAGCCCAAAACCCACAAACCTAAACCTACACATAGAGATTTTAAAAAAAAAAAATATATATATATATATATATATATATAATCTCTACAATCCTTCCAAAATCTATACAAAAGATCTTGGTTCATAAAATATAACATTTAACCTGAATACAATTTGGTTGCATAAGATACAATAAAAACCCATGAACACTGATTTTGCTTATAAATAGGGACCATTAGTCCCTTCTTGTTTTCATTCCACAAACAACAACAGACTTAAAGTCTGTCTTTACTCCCCCCTCTCAAAGCAATACCCACACAAATCCATTTGAAATACAACTCTTTCTCTCAATCTATACACACACCAACAAATGCAGAAAGCCAAATACCCCTTCAAACTCTCTCACCCTCTTCCCCTCGTCACCTTGGTCGACGACCGGAGAACACACCGGCGTCGGTGCCGGCGATGTTTCTCAGCCAAACACCCACCTCCCCTTTCACCCACACATATCTTCGACCACCACCATCTGGTGGTGGCGCACAGCAGCGCAGAGAGAAAGACTCGGGAGGAGAGAGAGAGGAGCGAGAGGAGTAGAGAGAGGGAGAACCGACGGTCAAAGGCTCAGACCGCCGGTCGGTCCATTTATCCGGTGATGGTGATGAGCGACGGCAGACAGACGGCGGAGCCGTCGGACCGGCGACCTGAAGCGCCGGAAACGGCAGTGGTTTCGGTTATGGTGTGGTTCGAATTCTGGTTTCGTCGAGTTCACATCAGTTCACGTCGGGTCTGGGTTAAGTCCAACAAATTCGAGTTCAGATAACTCGGTTCAAGTTCGGGTGTTTCGGGTTCACTCCTTCAGATTCACGTTTGGTCAGCAGATTCGGGGACTCGGTACGGCGGTCAACATCTAGGTCCAGCAACAGGCGTCTTGGACCGGCGGTCGGCGTCAAGGTCCGGCGGTCCTTATTATTATCCGACAGATTACCGGTAAAACCTCTATCCAGTTTCTTTCACTTTTGATTAGTGTTGAAGATTCATGAAGATGATGGGTTCACTGTGTTGAAGGTTATTATTGCACATGTTTTTGATTCAAGCTCGGAACTTTTGAGATTGCGGGTCAAGTCTCGGGTCCAGTCAACTATGGTCAACGGCTCCGGTTGGGTCAAACATCAGCCTAGGTTCGAGTCAGAATTGTTTCATGTGCGGGCTTTGATCGGCTCGGGTCGCGGTTAGTGGTTCGGCTCGACCCGGTTAAACCGAGTCAACCCAGTCAACTCGGTCAACCCGAGTCAACTCAGTTGACCTGGTCAACTCAGCCAAATGGTCCGATGTTTCGACACGAAAGAAGATGGTAAAGATTAACGACGCGTTTTATTTCGTTATTTCATAATTTTATTAAACACGTGACAACGAGCTCTCGAACCGAATGCTAAAATCATAAATATATTTGCGGTTTCATATATTATCATGTTTTCTAACCTGTGTTTATGAATATTTGTTTGGAAATTTGTTGAATCTTGATAAATAACGACAACTTGTGTTGTCGGGCCGTCCAAAAACAGAGGAAACTCTGCCCGTTTTTCGAGAAAATTCGTAAAAATAACGCGTTTATTATATAACGAAAACCAACGATTCAGAAACTATTTACAACAACAAACATAGTTGTTTTGAACTTCGGAAATTCGACGAATCCTCTTATAAAAATAAATATAGTTATGTATTTATTTTCGAGCAAACAACACAAATCCTTTTACAAAAATAAATATAGATGTTGTATATTTATTTCCAAATATCAAGCAAGATGGATTCGCTTTTATAAAAATAAATATAGTATATATTTATTTTAAACATGCCACGACTCGATGAAGTTTTCATAAAATAAATATAACTTATATATTTATTTCGAACGCCTAAACGGCATATACATTCGACATATAGTAAACGAAACTTAGCAAGTTTAACTTCTTCGTTTCTTTTAAGCTATCAACACACCGTCGAATCGTTCTATTAACGATTCGGTAGAGCTCGGTAACACGTAGTTACCGTTTTTGCTTAGAAACTTATTAGATATTCCATGTTAGGAATATTGTAGAATGCACGCTAGCAAGTCGAGCCTTGGAAACGACATCAAGAAGTCGTAAATTAGCTAGCTTTGCACAGGATTATTCAGGTGAGTTCATAACCCCACATTTTTACAATTTTGTAAATGTTTTCGGGGTGGAAAGACATGCACTTTTTGCAAAGCATACAAGAATTATATATTTTTAAACCATGTTACAAAGAACACAAATGGTTTACGAAAAGCTTATGATTTATACCGGTTTTCCAAACAAGCGTATTTTTCTGAAAATACAAATACAAGAGTTTACAAATACATGAGTTATGGTATGAAAATATAAAAAGCACACTTGGTGAGAACGAGTACCAAGTGTGTAGCGATATAAGAATACAAGAAGCGCACTTGGTGAGAACGAGTACCAAGTGTGTTGTGAAATAAGAAAACGAGAAGCGCACTTGGTGAGGACGAGTACCAAGTGTGTTGTGAAATAGGAATATGAGAAGCGCGCTTGGTGAGAAACGAGTACCAAGTAGGATGCGCTATGAAAAATGATGCGAGAAATCGTGTCACGAATAGGGTACAGAAGCACCATTAATCAACAATATACCTAGACCGCAGAACAAAAGGTTAGATCTAACGGGTGCCGGGCAGCCACACTCTCGATGAGGGCGAGTATCGAGTAGTGCTTTTGTGTCTCAGAATATACCAATTAAATGCCTAAGGTTTGGTGACTTCCTATGTCGTGTCACATGTTAATGGCTTTGCAACCCATTAACAATCCTGATATTTACAGGAATACTTTAATTACATAAAATTCATACCATACTAAAACTTGATTAATACTTGAAGTACGTGGGGTACTCTGGAAAACTTGAATTAAACTTGAGTACGTGGGGTACTCAAGAAAACGGGAACTAACTTGAGTACGTGGGGTACTCAAGAGAAATGTGAATTATACATAAGTAAGAATGCGTGATCTGTACAAGAAAATGATTTATTTTTAAAAATTCGTTTTCTCAACAATACTTCAGAAACCGGTTACTTCAAAAAGATTTATTTCAAATCTTTTACAAACAAACAATGAACTCGCTCAACTTTATGTTGATTTTTCGCATGTTTCTTTCTCAGGCTGCATTTCTAAGACAAGGCACGGTTGGAATAGGAGGACCATGAAGAGTCGAGTACTTAGTGGCGTTCATTTTCTAAAAGACTTAGATTGTTTGCTTCCGCTGTGCAATGAAGATACCAGTCCAGTCACGCCAATGCTCTGATAATTTCGGGGTGTGACAGATTGGTATCAGAGCTACAGGTTACAGCGAACAGGGTTTTCCGTAGGAATACCTAGGCTCTAACCTCACTATCCTCTGGGAACTTAGAATATTAAAACCTGAATGCATACAGAACGCATAGTACTCGAATATGGTCTCCAACCGTTGCCGAAAAACAAACAGTCAAGATTTTGTTTTCAAACATACGCTAAAGTGGTGTTTTACACACGGTACACGAAACAGTTACATACAGTACACAAAACCCTGAGAGCTTAGGAAACATGCATTTAAGACCTTCGGAAACTCACGTTGAAGTTCATTAAGGGTCATCACGTAGGAACCGCGAATATAAACTCGGGCACACACTATTATTCATGTTGTCTATGATGTTTTGACTTCCCGAGCAGGCAGCCTACGCATAACAAAACGCTAGTGCACAAGTGTACGCGAAACATAAGCTATACATCAACGGAGGTTGAAGTACGTCACATGCGACTATCGATCAGGAAGCGGCAGTTGGCGCGCGGTCCTGCAAACAACACGAGTCATGCTAAGGAGAAGGCGTATGTCTCCGCAGTCTCCCTAACTCAATAATGGCGAATACGCTATGTTCGACATTCCATGGTAATGTCACCTAATAACTGGTTATCACATGCAACCCCAGGTAAAGTCCTTAAATTTCTTTTATTGAAATTTCGACTTTCACACTTACTGAGTAGATTTTCATATCTCTACTCCTCTTGATGGTCATTGTGTCACGATCATTTCTTTCGGTATAGTGAATATTCATTTGCTTCATTTCTTGAAAATTCATATGTTACGCATGCATCGTTTGTTACGCATGTGGTTTCGCTTCAAATAAAGCGTTTCATTGAAGTTCAAATATTGTTTCGCTAAATCTTATTGTTGATTTGTGATTCGAATGACCCGCATTATTGAAATTGTTGGCTTCCTTGTTATCAAGTCAACACACTCCCTTGAAATTCCTTTTCTTTTCAAGTTACATACATGGTTTTCGTTGTGACCATGCCGAAAGTTTTCTTGTCGATACATGTATTTATTGTCGGTTTGCGCCGAAGTCAAATTCAATTGTTTGAACCTGTTCATTACACATATTCAATTCAAGACATCATATGATGTATTGGAAACATCATATTCGAATTCGTTTTAACAAACGTTTCATTGTTCTGAGTCGTAGTAGATTTGCTTGGTCTACGACTCCATTAAGTCGTTTGTTGATTTCGACACCTTGAGGTGACATTTTCACTAAATTGAAGCTTGCGCTAATCTCATGCACGGATTTAATTGTCTGTTATTTGATTTAGATTAAATCCGCTTCGATTTATTATCGCGCTTAACTTGAAACACAGGTGATACTTGTTTGATCACCACTACTATTGAATTATTTTTGATCACTACGACACCTTGTGGCGTCGGTAGAACTTGTAGCTTGGGCTAATCATGATTGAACGTTTTATACAAAACACAGGTGATACTTGTTCGATCACCGCTATACTTGAATTGTTTCATTCACTACGACACCTTGTGGCGTCGGTAGAATTTGCAGCTTGGGCTGATCATGATTGAACGTTTCATACAAAACAATTTCATTTTGGCTTGTTGATTCTGAGCCTCTCCTAGCGAATGTTATTGTTTCTAACATTCATTTGCATATTGTAGACATTCACTTGGAATTCTATTGGTTGAAATTCCTCTTTTATTGGACCCATGTTAACTTGGTCACACTAGTGACTGTATCAGTATGGCTCGTTTCCTTTGACATTATTCGTATTTACTTACATATAACGTAACTCTAAGGAGTTGACGTAGTCTAAATTTCGAGGACGAAATTTTATTAACAGGGGGAGACTGTGACAACCGGTAATTTACGCCCTTAATTACGTGATTAACAGGCGATTACCGCGATAATAAATGGTACTTATGACGCTAATTAACCTAGCCAGGCCCTTGGAGTGCCCAGGAACGTTTGTTCAGCTATACAGTACGCGTATGAAGATTCGCGAGGAATCTGCGAAACATCAAATGACAACGGACTGAAACCGTACGGAAAACTGACGACACCGACAAATATGGATGTTACACGAATATTTATTGCTGATGAAGTGTTGGTCGCGATATCAGGTCTCGTAGGAAATACGGGCCACTTATACATGAGATGGGCTTGTGGGCCCTGGGCCCAAGCCCAAAACCCACAAACCTAAACCTACACATAGAGATTTTAAAAAAAAAAAATATATATATATATATATATAATCTCTACAATCCTTCCAAAATCTATACAAAAGATCTTGGTTCATAAAATATAACATTTAACCTGAATACAATTTGGTTGCATAAGATACAATAAAAACCCATGAACACTTATTTTGCTTATAAATAGGGACCATTAGTCCCTTCTTGTTTTCATTCCACAAACAACAACAGACTTAAAGTCTGTCTTTACTCCCCCCTCTCAAAGCAATACCCACACAAATCCATTTGAAATACAACTCTTTCTCTCAATCTATACACACACCAACAAATGCAGAAAGCCAAATACCCCTTCAAACTCTCTCACCCTCTTCCCCTCGTCACCTTGGTCGACGACCGGAGAACACACCGGCGTCGGTGCCGGCGATGTTTCTCAGCCAAACACCCACCTCCCCTTTCACCCACACATATCTTCGACCACCACCATCTGGTGGTGGCGCACAGCAGCGCAGAGAGAGAGACTCGGGAGGAGAGAGAGAGGAGCGAGAGGAGTAGAGAGAGGGAGAACCGACGGTCAAAGGCTCAGACCGCCGGTCGGTCCATTTATCCGGTGATGGTGATGAGCGACGGCAGACAGACGGCGGAGCCGTCGGACCGGCGACCTGAAGCGCCGGAAACGGCAGTGGTTTCGGTTATGGTGTGGTTCGAATTCTGGTTTCGTCGAGTTCACATCAGTTCACGTCGGGTCTGGGTTAAGTCCAACAAATTCGAGTTCAGATAACTCGGTTCAAGTTCGGGTGTTTCGGGTTCACTCCTTCAGATTCACGTTTGGTCAGCAGATTCGGGGACTCGGTACGGCGGTCAACATCTAGGTCCAGCAACAGGCGTCTTGGACCGGCGGTCGGCGTCAAGGTCCGGCGGTCCTTATTATTATCCGACAGATTACCGGTAAAACCTCTATCCAGTTTCTTTCACTTTTGATTAGTGTTGAAGATTCATGAAGATGATGGGTTCACTGTGTTGAAGGTTATTATTGCACATGTTTTTGATTCAAGCTCGGAACTTTTGAGATTGCGGGTCAAGTCTCGGGTCCAGTCAACTATGGTCAACGGCTCCGGTTGGGTCAAACATCAGCCTAGGTTCGAGTCAGAATTGTTTCATGTGCGGGCTTTGATCGGCTCGGGTCGCGGTTAGTGGTTCGGCTCGACCCGGTTAAACCGAGTCAACCCAGTCAACTCGGTCAACCCGAGTCAACTCAGTTGACCTGGTCAACTCAGCCAAATGGTCCGATGTTTCGACACGAAAGAAGATGGTAAAGATTAACGACGCGTTTTATTTCGTTATTTCATAATTTTATTAAACACGTGACAACGAGCTCTCGAACCGAATGCTAAAATCATAAATATATTTGCGGTTTCATATATTATCATGTTTTCTAACCTGTGTTTATGAATATTTGTTTGGAAATTTGTTGAATCTTGATAAATAACGACAACTTGTGTTGTCGGGCCGTCCAAAAACAGAGGAAACTCTGCCCGTTTTTCGAGAAAATTCGTAAAAATAACGCGTTTATTATATAACGAAAACCAACGATTCAGAAACTATTTACAACAACAAACATAGTTGTTTTGAACTTCGGAAATTCGACGAATCCTCTTATAAAAATAAATATAGTTATGTATTTATTTTCGAGCAAACAACACAAATCCTTTTACAAAAATAAATATAGATGTTGTATATTTATTTCCAAATATCAAGCAAGATGGATTCGCTTTTATAAAAATAAATATAGTATATATTTATTTTAAACATGCCACGACTCGATGAAGTTTTCATAAAATAAATATAACTTATATATTTATTTCGAACGCCTAAACGGCATATACATTCGACATATAGTAAACGAAACTTAGCAAGTTTAACTTCTTCGTTTCTTTTAAGCTATCAACACACCGTCGAATCGTTCTATTAACGATTCGGTAGAGCTCGGTAACACGTAGTTACCGTTTTTGCTTAGAAACTTATTAGATATTCCATGTTAGGAATATTGTAGAATGCACGCTAGCAAGTCGAGCCTTGGAAACGACATCAAGAAGTCGTAAATTAGCTAGCTTTGCACAGGATTATTCAGGTGAGTTCATAACCCCACATTTTTACAATTTTGTAAATGTTTTCGGGGTGGAAAGACATGCACTTTTTGCAAAGCATACAAGAATTATATATTTTTAAACCATGTTACAAAGAACACAAATGGTTTACGAAAAGCTTATGATTTATACCGGTTTTCCAAACAAGCGTATTTTTCTGAAAATACAAATACAAGAGTTTACAAATACATGAGTTATGGTATGAAAATATAAAAAGCACACTTGGTGAGAACGAGTACCAAGTGTGTAGCGATATAAGAATACAAGAAGCGCACTTGGTGAGAACGAGTACCAAGTGTGTTGTGAAATAAGAAAACGAGAAGCGCACTTGGTGAGGACGAGTACCAAGTGTGTTGTGAAATAGGAATATGAGAAGCGCGCTTGGTGAGAAACGAGTACCAAGTAGGATGCGCTATGAAAAATGATGCGAGAAATCGTGTCACGAATAGGGTACAGAAGCACCATTAATCAACAATATACCTAGACCGCAGAACAAAAGGTTAGATCTAACGGGTGCCGGGCAGCCACACTCTCGATGAGGGCGAGTATCGAGTAGTGCTTTTGTGTCTCAGAATATACCAATTAAATGCCTAAGGTTTGGTGACTTCCTATGTCGTGTCACATGTTAATGGCTTTGCAACCCATTAACAATCCTGATATTTACAGGAATACTTTAATTACATAAAATTCATACCATACTAAAACTTGATTAATACTTGAAGTACGTGGGGTACTCTGGAAAACTTGAATTAAACTTGAGTACGTGGGGTACTCAAGAAAACGGGAACTAACTTGAGTACGTGGGGTACTCAAGAGAAATGTGAATTATACATAAGTAAGAATGCGTGATCTGTACAAGAAAATGATTTATTTTTAAAAATTCGTTTTCTCAACAATACTTCAGAAACCGGTTACTTCAAAAAGATTTATTTCAAATCTTTTACAAACAAACAATGAACTCGCTCAACTTTATGTTGATTTTTCGCATGTTTCTTTCTCAGGCTGCATTTCTAAGACAAGGCACGGTTGGAATAGGAGGACCATGAAGAGTCGAGTACTTAGTGGCGTTCATTTTCTAAAAGACTTAGATTGTTTGCTTCCGCTGTGCAATGAAGATACCAGTCCAGTCACGCCAATGCTCTGATAATTTCGGGGTGTGACATTTCTTACCTCTAGTATCACGTTGGATGGACTTTCTTTAGTGGTACTGTGCTCCGCAGATTGTGTGGCTGTGTTTGAAGGTGACTGACTCGAAGTACTGTGATGGTCTTCCATTGTTACTTCTTCGGATGATGGAAGTTGAGTTAGCCAACTCAGAGTGTCTATACATTCATTATCCCCCTGACCACTGAGTTGGGTGTTATAAAAGTATTTTTTCAAGAGAATCACAATTTATTGTGGTGAACATTTGACGAGTTTTTGGATTATAACACCGGTAACCTATTTGATCGATCCCATAGCCGACAAATACACATTTCTCAGCACATGGCCAAGCTTGTTTCTGTTAGTTTTTTATATATGTGGACAAATGTTGTACACCCAAATATCCGAGGTTCAAGTGTAAGAGGATGGGGAATACTGGTAGACTTAGCTAGACAATCTAAGGGAGTCTTAAACTTAAGAGCTTTGGTGGGGAGTCGTTAGAAGATACACTAAGGTTGCAACCGCCTCCGGCCAGAACGATGTAGGTACATGAGATTCAATTAGAAGAGCTCGAGTCATTTCAAGAATAATACGGTTTTTTCGTTCGGAAACACCATTTTGTTCGAGGGTATGAGAACAAGAGGTTTGATGAACTAATCCTTTAGTTTTAAAGATTTTTTTCATGGATGTATTGACAAATTCCCCCCATTGTCGGATCGAAGGATTTTGATTTGCGTTTGGAATTGAGTGTGAATCATAGCATAAAACGTGATAAATTTCTCGTAAACTTCGGCTTTGTTTTTTAAAAAGTATACCCATGTCATGCGAGTGCAATCATCCATGAATAGTAGAAAGTACCAAAGACCCTGCCCCCCCCATAGTAGGAGCAGGACCCCACACATGAGAATGGATTAGTGAAAAAGGTGAAGCAACTTTCGTATTGCTAGGTTTAAATGGTTGTCGATGGCTTTTAGCACGAAAAACAGGTTTCACAATTTGTTTTACTATTTGAAGGGAAGAGTTTCGGAAACAAAAGATGCGAATAACTAGTGGATGGGTGTCCCAAACGTCTATGCCATAGCCAGGCTTCCTGGTTTTCGGTTCCATGTGCCAATTAACATCATAGTACCCTATTGAGCCACTTCATCCACGGTAGTATAATCCTTGGTGCTCAGTACCACGTCCAATAATCACACTCGTCTTGATATCCTGTAGGAGGCAAAAAGTAGGATGCATTAGTACCGTGCAATTTAGTTCTTTGGTAATATGGCTAATTGAGAGCAGTTTGTGTGATAATGATGGAACATAAAGACAATTTGATAATTTCATAGTTGGTGTAATTTCAATTGTTCGTCCTCCTTTCACTTGCATTGTTCAGTTGTTTGCGGTATGGATTTAAGTTTTTTGAGGATTGGTCATTAACCATATGTCCAACGGTTCAAATATCACGGTGTCAGTGGCACCAGAATCAAATATCCAAGAGCTGTTTTTTTTCAAGATTGATTGCCATACTAACTTTTCTTACACGGATGTAACAAATATGCGTTTTTTTTTGAAAATGTGTTGTCGTTACGGACAAAGCAGTTGACCAGCGTATTTGTCAAGTACGCTGGACACTTGAACTCGCATATTTATTGGTGGAGTCGGCAGGTTCGTTTTATGGAGTTTGACTTTGATTTTGATGATCGAGTTTTTCTAGTTTGAGATTGGGTTGGCTTGGGATAGATTGTAAATGATGAGCAAAGTGTTCAAGAATCAGAAACACTGCTCTGATACCATGTTATCTGGTATAGAGGATAAACTCTGTGATTAGGGTTTGAATTGTATTGAAAATGTATTGAACTAGAATTAGGGTTACAGAAGAAGGTGTTTATATAGAACATCATTTTATATATTTAGCCCCTACACTATGACATTGTTTACTTTCAGACACATGCTTCATGGTGGTGTTGGGAAGTGGTGGCAGGGGGTGGTTGTGTGCATGAGGAGGTGATGCTTGATGCTGGTGTTTGATGGTGATGTTAGGAAGAGACGAGAGATAGAGGTGGTGATGGTGAGGCAGTTGATCAGCAAGGGAGTTGACCAGAGGTGGGTGAGTGGTGGGGTGGTCTGGTTATTTTGAGTTTTAATTAAACAACCCTAAACTTAAACATTTTATATTAGGAATTAATTGTAACCAATTATATTAAGTAGATAAATAATATGTAATGTTGTTGGATTAGTCAATTGGTTTAATTAAGTAGATAAATAATATGTTATGTTGTTGGATTAGTCAATTGATTTATTAATGTTCTTTGTTTTCTTATTATTATCGATCTATTATTGCGGTTGATTAATAACTGCAATTTTAGATTAACTAAAGAATTGTACAAGTTCAAACAAGACCGTATATGTAAAGTAGATACGTGTGAACTGTTTTTAAATGATCCATTTTGACCCAACTTGTTTTGACGCTACTCATTTACCCTTATCCATTCGTTACGCCCCTCACAGAAATTTCTGTATCCACCACTACCACATAAAAGCAAATTGCACTTTACTAAAAAAAGAAGTTAATTACAACAAAGTCGAATAAATATAAAATTTTTTTCAAATTTAGTAATTGAGATAGGGAACTCAAAACATGCTCAAAAATATCTCGGATGTCGGTTCGTTTGGTCGTATGGTTGCGTTGTTCGGTTAATTACGACGGGAGTCGTAATGAACGCAAAAACAATCCAATTCAAGCGATGAATGGATTTTTATTATGCCAAACACTAAAATAAAATATTTTAATGCTTATGATCAAGTTTCGGAATGTTCGTTACTATACAAATCGGTATAGTTTCGCAATTTGACACAAATAGTCCATGCGATCGAACAAACTTGATTTCAACACACCAATCCATCCAAAACTTATTTCTAAGTTATGTGGAGGTTATTTAAGGTATGTTAAACCTATTTCACTATTCCGGAGTGTTTGTTGCATTAAACTGGTTATATTTACGCATCAGTGCGCGTATAACCTTCCAGAAAGCGATTTAGATCTTGAAATCGGAATTGAATCAAATTGAAAAAAATCACCAAACACAAATATACACATAATAACACAAAAACACATATAATAACACCAAAGCACATTGTTTTATTAATAATCATCATTGTTTTACATTGAACCACGACTATAGAACACAGTTGTCACAACTGTTGCCGCCGACACTAAAGATTGTAGTCGTTGAAAATACATGTTTAAATTTGCAAATCTAGAAACAAGTATAATTTGATGCTAGTTTCTAGATATACCTACGTTTTTTTTTTGTATTTTTTATATATTGTTTTTATGTTTGAAGAAAATAACCTTAACATCCGAAGGAAGTCATTTGACCCAAAAGTTATCTAGTATTTGATTTTTTCAAACGACTTATTTAGGGGAGGGGGTATTCCACTTTTCATCACTCATCACACCCAACCAGCTACCGTCACATCATCAAATTTCATTCCATTACTAGTGATGGATTTTAGTGGAGGTGCCTATCACTAGTGATGGGGTGCCCATATCATCTTCTTCTTCCTCATCATCCAACGGTCCCCTCAACAAATTTCAAAGATTTCCACGCCTTATGGCTACAACGAGTTATGAAGTTCACACATTTTGGGAAAGGGTGGCAGCGGTGTTCCACGGGGTTCCACGCTTGGTCACCCTGCCACCACGGAGCGCCCCTTCTCCCCTTAGAACGTTTACTATTAGTCAAATTTTCAATATGCTTTTGGTCATTGTAGTAGATTGTGAAGTGGGTGTGGAGGTATAGGGTGGAAATCCAAAGCCTTTGGAAGAACGTTGGGGATGCATGCCATAAATTGGTTAATGGGTGGTCTTTTTTCCTGACCAAAAAGTCCTTGGCGGGATGTTGGAATGCCATTGTGCGGATGGAATACAGAAGAAAAGTTGTGGTTTTTATATACATAGATACATAAAAGTAAGGTTGATTATGGGAAGGAGACTCGGTTTTGGATTGACCCTTGGTTGAAGGATACTCCACTAAAGGAAGCTTAGTCGAATTTATTCAGCTCAGAATATGATAAACGATGCAAGCTTGTGGATTGTGCCCTAAAATCCATGCAAGGGATCTCTTGGGTTTGGAGATGAAAGAGAAAACCAGAAAAAAGTGAAGAGATTCTGGAATGTGCATTGCTATCGCCATTTTATCGGATTCTAATGAGTAATGACTCATGGGCTTGGACAGGTGAAGGGTCACGTGGCTCTTCGGATGGTTCGGTTAAGAGAATGATGCTTCTTGAAACTGATTGTAGTCGCAACTATGTTGTCGGTTGGTGTAAGCTAAGTGTAACATAATGGTGTGGAGAGTCGAAAAGATTAGAATCCCCACCCACACCGAGGTACTGAAGAGAAATGTTGTTTTGGATATGGATGCGTGCGGTTTAAAAATTAATTTTAACACTATATATATACCACCTCAACCCTTATTTTTAACACACAACACACCACTCTCACTTATATTTTTAACACAAAAAATCGTCCCTTACAACCCATCATCTCCATCATGTTTTCGTTCCACGACCTAAACGTGTTTGATCCGAACAACCCACGTTACACAAGCACTTAACAACACCGATGGACCATCAACACCAACACGGCGAAGGTGTATGTATTCCAACCGTCACCGACCGAATATTCTCCAAGATGAGAGATGCAATCCTCACACCCTCGACAAACACCCTCCCTCCTTCAAATATCGGTTTTTACATGTATCCTCCCGCATTTGGCCAATACGTACATGTCACAACCTTTGTCTCCTATATCTCCTATGTATCCACCCGAATCTCCAACCGTACCCGAAACCCTACCCGTTCCCGAAACCCAACCCGATACCCGCCAAACGTCATCCTCACTAAGACATCATAGAAAGCAACCGGAAGAGAAATAAGCGATTTGAGGAAAATATCTAAAAATGTTGTCTTTTTCTAAGATGTTATGTCTTTGTATTAAATGCGAAATTTTTGGATGTGATGTTTTTTTAATTTAAATTTTATGTTTATTTTAAATGTAATGTCTATTTTTTACATTTATTTATTTAAATGTTACAAATGTAAAAAACAAAAAAAAAATAATAAGTAATGATTGATCGGGCTTTATTCCATACCATGAGCTTTATTGGAATGAAGCAATGGATCCCCTAGTTGATATGGCGAATATGTGGCGTTGATGTGGCGCAATGAAACCCCTAGAGGGCAGGGGCTCCATTCCTTACCATGCGGCCTAAGATGATCTATAACTTCACCATTTTCTACCCTACAATTTAACAAAAAGTCATAGTTTTCAAAATTATCACCCATTTTAAAAACCTCTCACACTCATCAACCATATTCATCTTTATTTTACTCATAAACACTTAATTTATTATATTTTTCGTTTTTATACATTTACAACAATTATTTGGTAATAGTAGCTTTTCATATGTAAATAAAGTTCCTGTAGTGATTTTTTGAATTATAAAAATGTAGTGCATATATGGTTGCTATAATTTGCAGCGAAAAATAATGAACATATTTTGGCATATATGTGCACTATAAACATAGCAAACTTTAGGGACGATTTTGGCATATATGTGAATAATCTTTTACACTTAACGTATCCTTCAAACGTCAAATGTCGCAAAAAAGGCATAAAGGTGAATTCACCGATGGTGAATAAAAGTGTTGAATTCATGGAGGGATTACCAATGGAGGTTAAAGAAGTATATTTATTGAACTCCTTTTTTTATGATTTGGCCCCAACGTTTCTGATCGACGGTAATCAACGATAGGAAAGTCCGTTGGTGATTTTTCTTTGTACATAGTCAATTTATGGTAGCGAAAAGTGCATTCTTTGTGATTTTCAAAACTCAATAGAATCAACGAACGTCAATGTTTTATACCATGGCTCGGGCTTGTCAATCAAACGATGTCAAATAGATTTGATGTCTTGGGTCGGGGCTAATCATATTGGAACCAAACTTTGCTCAAGAAATATTTGACTCCATAGTATATATAGAGGAGAACTGGAAGAAAACTTTTACCATGTTAAAGATCATTATATTAGTAGGGAATGGCATAAAAGTTTTACTTTATGCAATTAACGGACAAGTTAAGAGCTACATTATACTTGAAAACTACAAATGTCCACGATGTTAGATCTATTATGGTCGCAGGATGATGTTCTATGTTGCTGTTGTAATGCCTCTGTTCGGTATACTTGTAGTTCTTGTGCAATTGAGTTGAGCAAGCCAACTTACATACTTCTTTGGCTAAATAAACTTATATTTTCTAGTCGAGCCAAAATGAGTCGATCTAGCGAACTAGATTTTTAGTCTATGCAAGCTCGAGTTTAGGATTCTAGCTTGGTTTTCTCAGCGTATTCCTAGACACGCTTTTCATATGTGGCTTATCATGCGTCGGAAGCTTTTGACTCAGGATAAGATCCTACAGTGGGATATATCGAGAAGAAAAAACATGAATATGATGTGCTGCTTGCTTTGCTATGCGGATATCGACTCACATGAACATCTTTTCTTTGAGTGTAAGTTTTTAGCTCAAATTTGGTGTATGATCAGGGATAAGGTGGGTATGTCGAGTGTTGACCCAAAATGGATTTCTATCATCGATTGGCTTCAGGCCCGAGCTCGTTCTAAGTCAGCCATTAATTATGTAGGAAGAATTCTAGTTGCATTTGGCAGGAACGAAATGCTAGATTATTTATGAACCACACTAGACCCCCGGACAACATCTGTGCCCTGATATTACAAACAGTTCGTTACAAGCTGATGGGAGTTAAGTTCAAAAACACGGAGAATGTGAGGCGTCTTCTTGGTGAATGGGATATTCATGAGGGTTGCTTAAAAGATGATGGAAGCTCATAATTTTTGATGTTTGATTTGTTTTTTCCTAGATGCTAGTCTAGTGGTTGTATTTTGTTAATTTCGTTTACAGTACTTTGGTTGTTGTTTACTTTCTTGGGGGCTTGTCCCATGAAAGAATTAGTGTGGGTCTCTCCATGTTACTTGTTTTTATTTGTGTGAATATATAGAATCACCGGGGTAACCCTTTACCAAACAAAAAAAAATTCAAGTTGAGCTCAGTATGAAATTTGTGTTGATTATTAGGTATATATATTTGTTAAACCATATGGATGGAGATGTAGATTCTTATTTTGATATGTGAATAGTACATCAAATATTTCAATATTCCTAGCTGCAAGTGTCTGATCTGGACTGGAGGTTGCATCGAGAAATCCTGAAAAATCATGTAAACATAGCAACAACACAACAACAAATGTTTCAAAATCCTCTACTGTTTCATTGCTTCATTTAAATACACAATGCATTACTTTATAATGGATTTTTAATTATATTCTTATCTACTTAGTTGAAGTTGGATTCATATCAAGTAGCATTCTTATCTTGTTTGTGAAATCTCAAGGTGAGGCTCCTTATCAATCCATTGCTTCTAATTAAGTATCATTTTAATTTAATCTAAAAGTTCATACTGAAAAATAACATTCACCTAAGCATTGGTTCATTCATTCGATAATGGTGTATACTTAAAGAAAAGAAAGAAACAAAATTGTAATGGAACGTGATGAGCTAAAAGTGCACCACAATTAGTCCCACACTGTCAGGTAAGGCCTCTTACTAAACCCGAAGCTTTTTGAATGTAATGTTGGCACATTGGCTAAGAAACTAGTATGATCCCAAGGTTTAATCTTTAGACTAACAAGGTTTTCAGCCTTAATTTTTGGTTTTAGCCTAAAACTAAACTGGCCCGGCTCAAGTTACATAACCGATAGCTGATTTAAAACGTAAGTAGATGATGAAAGGTTGAAATTTAATGGGCAAATTTTTTTTTCTAACTAAAACTAAAAGAAAAGGAGAAATAAATAATTATAATATGTGAAAATATAAGAAATTTCATAATACGTGTCTATAACTACAATTTAAAAAGTAGACATTAATTCGTAGCAACAATTTACTGTATCATCGTAGGGATATCTTACTGGTAAAGTATGGTATGACCTTCTGAAAGTAAAGTATGGTATAACTACAATTTAAAGTACTATTTCGAAATTACCTAAAATATATACATGTACTTAAAGTGTTCGGTAAAGTATGGTATGACCTTCTGAAAGTAAAAAGTGGTAAAATACCATACCGGTCCGAAATAGTGATCTCAAAAAATATAAAAAAAGTATCAAATTGGTACTTAAATTTTATCACTATGGTACGGTTTGGTATCGATATTTTTCGGGTTCCAATACCAATTGTTCATCCCTAAATCACGGAGTAAGGTAAAAGCTTTTAGAGTAAACCTCCATTTACACCTTTGTGGTTTGTGGCAAAAAATTCAAACGCCCCTAAAGAACTTATTGTCATTTACAACCTTGAAAGCCTACGACAACGTTAATTGGGAGTTTCTGCTTGATATGTTGGATCAAATGGGGTTTCCCAACGCTTGGTGTAAATGGGTTAAAGGTGTTCTCATGTCCGCATGTTCGTCGGTCCTAGTTAACGGATCTCCGACTTTCGTTTTCAACTGTCAGAAAGGTCTTCGCCAAGGAGACCCTCTTTCTCCTTTCCTTTTTCTTGTGGTGATAGAAGCTTTGTCGTGCATGGTTTCTAAGGCGTGCTCTATAGGGAGATTTAAAGGTGTGAATCTTCCTAACGGGGGTCCGACGGTTTCTAATCTTTTTTACGCTGACGACGCGCTCATTATGGGAGAATGGGAGGAAGGTAATATTTTAACGGTAGGAAGAATTTTAAGGGTGTTTTATGCTTGCTCTGGGCTGAAAATCAACATCCACAAATCCAATTTATTTGGAGTTGGAGTTGAAGATGAAGTGATTGAGCACATGGCTGCGTTGGTGGGGTGTAATAGAGGTGCGTTTCCTTTCAAGTATTTGGGCATTCCGTTAGGGGCTAACATGAACCGGATTCGTAATTGGGATCCTATCATTAGCATTGTTAAAAATCGGTTATCGTTGTGGAAGTCCAAGTCCCTTTCAATAGGTGGTCGGGTTGTGCTCATTAAGGCGGTCCTTGAGAGCCTCCCAATTTATTTCCTATCCATTTTTAAGGCTCCGGCTAAAGTTATTAAATCCTTAGAATCCCTCATTAGGAACTTTTTATGGGGAGGGTCGGAGGATGTTAAGAAATTACATTGGGTGGCATGGGAGAAAATTACTTTACCTAAAAAGTATGGCGGTCTCGGCTTAAGTAAACTCAGCTTGGTCAATGAGGCTCTCCTGTGTAAGTGGGTGTGGCGGTATAGGGTGGAAGAACAAAGCTTGTGGAGAAGGGTCGTTTCAGCTTGCCACGGAAAGTCTAGAAATTGGTCGTTTTTTCCGATTAACGCAGCGATAACGGGAGTGTGGAAAAATATCATCAAGACGGAGGCAAAGGTTGTGTTAAAAGGCAAGAGACTTAACTGTTTCTTTAAAGGAATAGTGGGTAATGGTCAAAGTATTCGGTTCTGGATCGATTTGTGGTTAGGAGACGCCCCGTTAATGTATGTGTATCCTAGCTTATTCGCTTTGGAAAAGGTCAAGAACTGCTTGTTGAAAGACAAAATTACTGCTTTAGGTGGAGATTCGCCGGTGTTTTGGGATTGGGTCAGACCTCCGGAATCAGTGGAGGAAATGACAGAATGGAGCTTATGTATGGCGGCGGTGGAGGGGGTTTTTTTAAATGAGGAAGCTGACAAGTGGAGGTGGTTGCCGGAGACGTCTGGGATGTTTTCGACACGGTCGTTTAAACAATTGTGCTTCGAACCTCCGGGTCCGGGCAGTGTGTTCTCGGTTGTGGGTTGCAAATGGGTTCCGTCTAAGGTAAACATATTCTTATGGAGGGCGATGCTTGATCGCATTCCTACCAAAGACGCTCTAGCTAAAAGAAACATCTCGGTGGATTCGGATCAGTGTGTTTTGTGCAGTGAGGAGGCTGAAAATGTTGTTCACCTATTCACGGCTTGTCGGATTTCGCATGAGGTTTGGAGTCGCTTCTGTACTTGGATCAAGTTACCACCTCTTTTTGCTTTTTCTCTTGTCGATATCCTTCATCTGTTCAAGAATGTTGATGGCGATAAAGTTTACAAGGATATAGTCAGAGGTCTCGTTTCGGTTACATGTTGGTGCATTTGGAAGGCAAGGAACGCGAAGATTTTTTCGGATGGTAAAGGTAAAAGTGAGGAGATCTTTGGAGAGGTTAAAGTCCTTAGTTTTCTGTGGTTAAAAAGTAGGTCCAAATTCTGTGATTTGGTTTGGAGAGAATGGTATAGGTTCCCTCTGTATATGTTGTAGCTGGGTGTGGTGCGGTTCTGCGTTTTTTAGTCAGGCCGGCCGTTTTTTCTTAATAAAGTTTACCTTTCAAAAAAAAAAAATTTACAACCTTGACCTTTAAAAACGCTACAATGTACAATGTTCTATTAGTTGACCGTCACGTTGACTTATATAAAGACTATTTTTCCTTTTTCTGCATATCAATACACACCCCTGTGGTTTATAGTAACCCTCGTTTTACATCTTGCGTTTCACCAAAACATTTCCCTCCAAATTCAAATATGATACTCACAATTACCATAATTACATCCTAAAATAACAATATTAAAGCGAACAATTTTTTTAAACGAACAATATTATAACCAAACCTATAAGATCACCTATAATATCATCTATATATAATCACCAAATGAACATTCGACTATATTATCACCTATATATAATCACCAACGAACATTCGACTACATTATCACCAAACAAAACAAAACGAACACTAGCATATATTATCACGAAACGAATACGAAACTATATTATCACCAAACAAATAACTCCTATGTTATCACCAAACCAAATGAAACATATCAATTAATCTGTTTAATTTACAAAGGTAGAAACAAATCAATATCATCTTCAAATTTTAGATAAATTCTTGAGATGTTCTAACAAAATAATTTACAACTGGTGTAACAAAATAAACAATGTTAACATGAAATTTTGAACTTACCATGTGTATCAACACATGTTCTTTTTCTATCTTACATCGCTTATATATTTTTTAGTATTAAAAAAGGATTCAAAAGTATGAAATTGTTGAGTGACTATATGTGAGGAAGAAAAAAGAAAGTACAATGTTTTTAGGTACAAAAATTGTTGAGTAACTTTTATGAAAAAAAAAAAAAAAACAGTAAATATAGTGTTTTTATGTGTAAAAAGTTGTTGAATGACTTTTGTAAAGAAAGTAGTGTTTTTTATAATATTTCCCCTATTAAAGCTATTAAAGCTGGGGGTATGAGATAGTGCCGCCCATCTCAGCAAATAACAACCAATAGCCTCCCCCCCCCCCCCCCATTGTCTAGACGCCATTGACCTCTCACGAGCAGCACAAACGAAGCGCCATTGAAAGAAAGTGGTGACGCCCATCTTTTCAACCGATCACCTTTTTTATTTTATTATTTCTCTTATTTTCCTTTTTTATTCTTTTTCATTTTTTAATAAATGGATTTTATTCATGCAAGTGTTTGGGTATACGGAGTGGGCGGCAATCCTACTCAGCAAACCGCCTTTGCCGCACGGTAACACCGCCGCCGATGGGTTTACCGCTCGATGAAGGTTGCCGATGCGGGGATAGGTTGCCGATGCGGGGAGATGATCAGAGGAGAGAGAGAGAGGAAGGGTATGAGAGAGAGAGAGAGGGTAGTGTGGGGTGGGGTTCATGTCATCTCTCAACCAATCACATATTTTTCTTTTTTTTTAAAAAAAAGTTTACCACTTCACCAAGTGTCTAACCATTGCTAACACTTTTCAGCAAAGTTTAAACACTTTTCACTGATTGACGTGGCGCACTCTGATTGGTTGATTTTTTAGTTTGCCACTCTCAAGTGTTTAACTATTCCTTACACCCTTATTGAAAAAGAGCCAACAGAGCCCCATGTATACGTGACGTAGATGTGACGATAAGGTGGCGCGATAGAGCCCGTTAAATGATGTCTATATTATCTTATTTAGCTATAGTAATGGTAAATGATTAACAAATTACTCAAAAAGTTTAAGATTATATATTTTTAATAGCGTTAGAAGTTGTGTAGCTAAGCCAACTTTAATAAATATATTATTGCTTTGGGGATTATTCCAAAAATCAACATCTAACACGTCTTGTACTTGTACGGTTTAGACTATATCAAATAAATAAATAATGGTATTCAAATTTAACACGAAATGACTTGAATATAACACTTAACCATATGCAATAATAGAAAAGGAATAAATTTTCATTGAATATAACAGTTGACCATATGCTATAATAGAAAAGAAATAAATTTTCATATGCACGAAAAGACCTGAATATAACTTAACCATAAGTTAGGAAAAAAAAAAAAAAAACTGAATGAATTTTCATATACTTGTCAACTTTACTTTTCACATAATAAACCCCTGTTATAAAATCACTCAACGAAAAACTCTAGAAATTTAAGATTAGAGTAAAGCTGAGGTTTGATCAAAATAAAGATTCTACTTCATTAATTTCTATTTGAATTTTTTCCTCCCCGTGGTAACCTAATTATAACAATCAACTCCGTGACACCATGGTCATCCAAAATGAATTTTAATTAGAAGGGCGTTTTACGTGTTATTTTTACTGATAAAGAGTAAATTAAATCTTAATCTCTCTCACTTTCAATTCCCATCCCACCCATCCCCCTCTCGTGCCTGATGTCACCCCACCCCCTATGACCACCATCGGTATCTAGAGTCATAATCTTCCACCACCACCTGCAATGAGCGTCAGCTCTGGATGGTGGTTACGATTCGCAGTTGGCGATGGAAGATGATGACTTTATTTAAAATATGAAGTTTAACCAAAACAAAATGGATATTAACCTGAAAAAAGCATGTGTAGACTCAGTTGTGATGGACGTCATCAAGATTATCATTATTATATGAAAAGAAAAAATGAAGTTTAAGTGTTTAATCAAAACAAATTACAGTTTAACAAAAAAACAAATAGAACTCTTTTTGAATTTTTCAGGAATGAATAACTGATGTAAATTCAATTCGTATAAAATTTTAGATAAGTTTTGGTTACTTAAACTGATTATCTTTTTTGAACTATTTAAAAACTTAAATTAGATGTAATTAAAGAAATACAAATTAAAAGATATGATACTACTTATTTAAAAACTATAAGGGGGTTGAGTTCATTTCAGAACCCTAAATAACTACAAAACTTTCAGAACTCCTAATAAACAATCATTTTATATTTAAGTTTTTGTATTTAGGATATTTTTATCATCTATTATATGTATTTCTTTGATTACATACATGTTAAAAGTAGTTTACACATGTTTAATTGCCAAAATTATATATATGTGTCATAACTAATTAAATATATGTAAAAAAAACTAGTTTACATATGTGTAATTATAAAATTACATATAAAAAATGATAAAATTACTTTTAACATGTATGTAATCGTAAAAATACACATATTAAATGATAAAATTATCCTAAACATAAAAATATATAAATAAAAAGATTGTTTATTAAGAGTTCTGCGAGTTCTGTAAATATTTATGGTTCTAAAATGATCCTGTCCCCTATAAGAGAGAGTCCAAGCGGTAAAAACTCAAATAAGGGGAGTGCATATATGAACACTCTGTTTAATATGTTTTCTAACGTCCTTAAATTTGTTCAAAAGCAACAAATCAATAGTAAAAAAGTTTCTTTTATCGACGAATTAGAAAATGAGAACGGAAATACCAAACTAAATACAAATATTATATACTTGTTGTGTAACTAGCCTAATAGTAAAATAATATAGGGACATTTGAAATAGATTGATATTTCACTAATAGATATATCTTTACAATGGAATACAAAGATTATATATAGAAGATGAAGTCTTGGAGAACAAGTTGGTAACCATAACAATAATATACATACATACATACATACATACATACATACATACATACATACATACATACATACATACATACATACATACATACATACATACATACATACATACATACATACATACATACATACATACATACATACATACATACATACATACATACATACATACATACATACATACATACATACATACATACATACATACATACATACATACATACATACATACATACATACATACATACATACATACATACATACATACATACATACATACATACATACATACATACATACATACATACATACATACATACATACATACATACATAACATACATACATACATACATACATACATACATACATACATACATACATACATACATACATACATACATACATACATACATACATACATACATACATACATACATACATACATACATACATACATACATACATACATACATACATACATACATACATACATACATACATACATACATACATACATACATACATACATACATACATACATACATACATACATACATACATACATACATACATACATACATACATACATACATACATACATACATACATACATACATACATACATACATACATACATACATACATACATACATACATACATACATACATACATACATACATACATACATACATACATACATACATACATACATACATACATACATACATACATACATACATACATACATACATACATACATACATACATACATACATACATACATACATACATACATACATACATACATACATACATACATACATACATACATACATACATACATACATACATACATACATACATACATACATACATACATACATACATACATACATACATACATACATACATACATACATCATACATACATACATACATTACATACATACATACATACTATACATACATACATACCATACATACATACATTACATACATACATACATACATACATTACATACATACATACATACATACATACATACATACATACATACATACATACATACATACAAGGAGATGTTCATTTGAGAAGAAAATTTAATTGAGAAAAAAAAGAACAAAGGGTACAATTGTAAAATATTAAGTAGTTTTTCTTTAATCTCATTTATTACTATCTTTAAGTAATTAATTACTTATAAAGACTATCATTTTTCTACACTGATTTTTTTGCCTACACACATAAAACGCCAAAAAACCCAAATATCAAATATCTTCTAACCCAAAATGTTTTTTTTGAAATTCAGTTTGGTTGTCTGTAAGATTTCGCTCAGTGAAATGGACAAAATCCTTATGGGAAGATATTGTCCATTTCATTGAGTAAAATCTTATTGACTTATCCTCAACTTTCATCCAATTTATAACGCCAAAACATACAAAACACTATTGAGGTTTGTTGTCAATTAAGTTTAGCTGTATGGGGTGGACAACATTGTCAGTTATCTTTCTTAACCGAGTATTAACAATGTTGTCCATCTCATACAGCAAAACATTATTGATTTTAACATGATCAAATTTTAGGTGCTTTTATTTGGTGGCGTTCTTTTTATCGGTAAAACGCCAAAAAAGTTAAAAAATCAAACATCGTTCATTGGATAATTCAAGATTGTTGGCTGAAGGGTCTAAACTCAATAACATTTTGCTGCATGAGATGGACAAATCTTCAAGAAAAAGATGCTGATGTCAGACTTTATTCTTCCAAACGGCAACATAAAAAGCTACTTCAAAAACAAAAAAAAAAACAAAATGAATCATAAGAAAGTCAAACCAGCCAGTTAAGATGATACAAAAAAGAAGAAAGAGACTGGTGACAGTGAAGATTTGGAAGATTAATTGTTTATATATTCTTTTTTTTATTTTCTTTTTCAATTGATTGTTATATAATAAAAACGCCAAAACAGCCAAAATGCTTGTTTAAACGCTATCATGCCATAAAACACCCCCAAAACTCCCAAACTATAATAAAATTACTTTGAAAAAGTATTATAAAAAAAAAGCAAACTTGAAAATGTAACTTGAAACAGAAATTACAAAACAGTAAAAATGAAGAGACGGAAAATTTATTATATTAGAATCTAAAACGCCAAACTTGAAAGACGGGACGTGTTACAGACTTCAGAGAAAAAAGCTTATCAAAAACAATAATTACAAACAGTAACTGAAACGACGAATACTTTATTATAATAATGCACCGCTTAACCTACGCCGTCAAAAGAAATTCTATAAAATAATAACCCTCAGCAACTACCATTTAATCAAACAAAAAAAAAAAACAAAACGCCAAAAATAGTACTAAATACCACTCACTGCAAAACGCCAAAAAATCAAAAAAATCAAAGATGGCTAATATGCTATCTTGGATATTCAGTATTGTTATTCATGAAGTTTTACTGAATGCATTGTTAGCTGAGAGGAGTAACTCAGAAAGTTTTTGCTGCATGAGATGGACAATTCTACAAGAAAAAGATACTGATGACAATCGAATGTCATTTTGTGTTCTTTGTTCATGAGTAAGGCTTGGATGAGGAAAAGAGATCAATGACACTGAAGAGTGCCATGGTTATAAAGATAAAGATGACGATGAAGCAAAAGTGAAAAACCCACCCACACGTCATAGATCTATGTACCCAAACATCCACAAAAAGCCACTTCAACAGACGAGCATGCAAAATAATCAAACGGATGGGTTTGTTAAGTTTTACCTAAAACGCCATATATTTGGTGACAGTTCTTGTACTATTAAAGAAGAGAGAGACTGATGACAGTAAAGATTGTGAAGAGAGATCTGATTATGATTTTTAATTTATTTTCTTCGCTTCTATTTTTTCCCTGTGGTTGTGATATAATCTTACAATTGTAAAACGCCAAGTTACCACAAACGCCAAAATGTATATAAAAATAATAGAACAATGGGCCATCTTGTTTAAAACGCCTTGAAAAAACACCATTCAGATAAATTCCTGACCACCCTTGGGGTTCCAATGGCATACGATTTTAAAAACGCCATAAACTCCAAAACGCCAAAATGTTAATACGACGAAACCATTAAATGCCATTAATTATTGAATTTGGTTAACGCCAAAAATCTTAAACCCCAAAAAATAAAACAATATTGGGAAAAGCGGAACTAGAAAAGAAGAAGATAAAATGACAAAAAGCCCCTCCGCCCTTCTCTAAGCCGCGTGACACGTGTTGGGCCAAGATGCGTTCTTACCGTTCTCACACTTTTGAGCGTTTTCTCCTGTGACACGTGTTGGGCCAAGATGCGTTCTTACCGTTCTCACACTTTTGAGCGTTTTCTCCTGATCCCGTTTCTATATATACACATATATATCTATATATATACATATACATATATATATATATATATATATATATATAGGGGATATATCATAAGAAAACTAGTTTAAATGATAAAACCAAAAAACTAACTAAAAAAACCTAGAAAACATACCAATTTTTTTTTATAAAAAATTGCTATTTTTTATATATGGAAAAAAAATTTCTAAATTTTTTTTGTACTGCACATGTGCATTAATACGGAAAGCGTAAACCACTTAACTCACCCCCCACAGACACCCCCAAAAATCTAAACCCCCCACCCTACCCCCAAAAACCTAAATTCACCCTCCCTCCAAAAGCCTAACCCCCCCTCAACCCTCAACCCCCAAAAACCTAAACCCCCCACCCCCACTCCCGAGAACCTAAAACTAAACCCTAAACAGAAACCCCAAAAAAAACTAAACCTACCCCCCACTCCCACCCCCCCAAACCTAAACCCCCATCCCCCCCCACCCAAAACCGAATCCTAATCCTAAACCTTCAAAAAAACTAACCCTAAAAGCTAAACTAGACTCGAAAAGTTAATTTTAAGCGTGTAATGCACATGTGTAGTACACATATAATGCACATGTGCAGTACAAGTTTTTTTTTTGAATTTTTTTATATAAAAAATAGTGATTTTTTATATAAAATTTAAAAAAAAAAAACTGGTATGCTTTTAAGCTTTTTTCAGGATTTTTTTAGTTAGTTTTATAGTTTTCTCATTTATGTGTAGTTTTCTCATGATCCTCTCCCTATATATATATATATATATATATATATATATATATATATATATATATATATATATAGGATTAGGTTCAAACGTGAACAAAATCCCAAGAGTGAACTGCGTGAACTGATCTGGGCCCTTGATTTTTATGATCTTGAGATTAAAGTGAGTGGCATGATGGTAATTATTTGGTTAATTTTTTCCATTTAATTAAATACAAAAAGGGTATATGTGTAATTTCAATCTTAAATTGATTGCATAAATCTCTCACAAATGAAGTAATCAATTATCCTCTTAAATTGATTGCATAAATCTCTCACAAATCAAATCAAGGATTTGGAAAGATGTAACTTATTCAATTATTAAAATAATTATTTGTTTAAATACGATGTACACATGTGTATTCTGATTTTGCCCTCTTTTTAATGCGATGTACACATGTGTATATCGTCTGTTTTTTTGATATCTCAGATTTTTTTATATTGAATGTTGATGTACACCTGTGAATTACTGTACACATATGTACGATGCTGAGTACACAGGTGTACTGTTCTACTTATATCCAAGTACGCATGTGTATACCGTTGAAATATGAAGGTTACGTGGATCTTAAAAATCAAAATTTGAATTCTGGTGATGAAATCTGAAATAAAAATTAAAATTGAAATCTGGTGATTTGTTGTTTGTTTTGATAATTATCTTATTAATAAATAAATATAATGTGGATAATGAATTTAAATAAGGAAAGATGTAACTTAATTCAATTATTAAAATAATGATTTAAATCAACTTTTTTATATAATTACAATCCTACCCTTAACAACTAAAAAGGAAATCAAGGGTTCATATCTGTTCACGCAGTTCACTCTTGGGAGGTTGTTCACGCTGGAACCCTACCCTCTATATATATATATATATATATATATATATATATATGGTAGGGTTATCTTGAGAACATAGATTTTTGTGAGAACTCTAGGAGCAATTTCCATCAATAGATTATCCTAAATCAAAGGCTAAGATTAGTGGGGTTTAAATGAGAATGGGACCATTAAATAAGCTTAACAAAAGGGCACTATTGTAAAATCACATTCAATTATCCTTCACCCCCAAAATCACCTTCTCCCTCACAAAATAGAATCGACGTCTTTCAGATTCACCATCTTCCTCACAAAATCAACCCGTAAATCTGAAATTATCTACGATTATTGTGGAAGAAAAGGATGAATGACGACAATCGAATGGGCGGTGAAAGTAAAAAGGTCGCTGAAAGTAGTTCTAGGGATTATAAGGTCGCCCAAGTTTGGTTTTTCTACTTTTTTATTGTTCTGATGCATTAATATTAGGGCTGGAATGATATTCATTGTCTATTTAGCAATACAAATGAATGTAATGTGACCTAAGGGAGCATCAATTTTTCAGTTCTGGTATGTATATTATTTGCACATTGACAGCTTGTCATTGCCATCAGTTTGGAATTTGACCAGGTGTTTGATTTTGAAATCCAATCAATCTCTGAGTTACAACTTGACTAAGGGATTTCAATAATTATTTATGTTTGGACTGGAATTTTGTCTTTTACTGTTTCTTTGCCTTGATTTTCTACAGTCCCCCTGAGTAGACCTTAACTTTCTTAATAGATATTGTACTTAAAATGTATGGATACCAATTAGCTATTCTATGTTAGCTCATATAACATCAACATTTTCCATCTTGTTTTTTACATATGCTTGTGTGAATTTTAGCTTTTGAGATTTTGTAGAAGTCTACATAACTTCCTTTAAGATGATTTAGATTATGAAGACCTTTAAAACTTGGTACATCAATATCTTGGTTTTCCTAGTGTTTTGGTAAAATCTAAGATTTAAATTTGTGTAATTAAAGTGTAATTGATCATTGAGTTGCTGACTTTTCTACACTAGCTATTGATAAATGTATGCAACATCGTATTTTGAAATGGCAACAATTTATTTTATTAAACATATTTGACTGAGAATTTACACATGTGTAAAACAAACACTTACACGTGTAAAACATAAACTTGCACATGCGTAAAATAAATTTACACATGTGTAAAATGGAAAATTTGTTAAACAAATTTACACATGTTTAACAAAGAATTTACACATGTGTAAAACAAATTTACACATGTGTAACTGTGGCTTTAGACATGTGTAAGTCAGAATGTGTAAGACAAAAACACTTACACATGTAAAACAGAGACTTACACACGTGTAAAATAAATTTACACATGTTTAACTGAGAATTTACACATGTGTAAAATAAATTTACACCTGTGTAACTGAGAATTTACACATGTGCAAGTCAGAATGTTTATTTGTTTATTATGGCATGTAAAACAAATGACCTAAATTTTTGTTTGGGGATCTGAAAATTAGGTTGGGTTTGGTGTTTGTTGGTGATATTCTTTGGTGTATGTATGTTTGGTGTTTCGACAGGTTGAGGAATGAAGATGATGTTGCAGCTTGGTCGAGTTCAAGGTTTTTAGGAAGCTCAAGATGGACTCTCGGTTGTTATGCTTTAGATGATGTTTTAATATTTTGGTCGTGTTTGATTGTTTTTTGTTTTTTTGGATCATTTTGGTTGTTTGAAACTTGATTACGCAGATTTATTTTTATGTCGGACTTGGGACGGGTGTGGCTTCAAGTCTAGAATAGTTCTTTTTTATTTCTATTTTTCTCATGGTCGGGGGCTTGTTTGGTTCTAATTGTTAGACCATAGATAACGGTTTTGTTTTGGTGTCTTCCTCGGGGTATATCCCGGGAAGCCCAATGCACGTAGATTGTGAATATTTTATTGTTGTCAATAAATTCACTGGGTGCCATCCCCTTTTACATAAGATATTATCTTGTTTAATTCACAGTTTACACATGTGTAAATGAGCTGCAAACGTGTAATACAAAAACAATTTATTGACAGGAAACAGTTTAGACATGTGTAACTGAGCCGAAAAGATGTAAAAAAGAACAAAATTAATGACAACAAACAATTTACGCATGTGTAATTCAATTGAAAATGTAAAACAAAAATAAATACCTGACTTGGAACAAATTTACACATTTGTAATGCCCATGAACAAATGTGAATCATAAACAAAAAAAAGTCACAGTGAGCGGTTTACATATGTGTAAAACACAAAATGACGCTTACACTTGTGTAAACAAACACTTACACATGTGTGTATCACATGTCCTATTATCTCTACCACCAGACTACATCCTTCCTTTTATAGCGCCCAATAAACCTTTTCAGGCCCCATTAATACCAATATGGTTTTCACTGCTAGCTAGTGATTAAAAAAATATACGTGCGTAAGACATAGTACATAGGAATACATGATATTTACACATGTGTAAAATATACACTTATACAAATAAAATATGATAGCAAATAAGAAAACAAACCCAAACACATAATAATATTGGAACATTTATATAAGATTGTAAAATCCAACATCGATACAGAAGTTCAAATTCAACCCTATGTTAAGTGTTTAAAATGACGCTATCAAACTAAAACTAAAGAAATAATAAAACTAAAACTAGAGAAATAATAAAGAAACTTCATTCACCATCATTATCTTCATCACTATGGCTTTCTTCATGACAATGACTACCTTCATCAGTTTGCTTTCATTTGTTTAGGATAGTTTTGAGAACCATGCTAGCCAAGTATGCAAGAAGAGTTGCAATTTCTATTATTCTTCTTGCTCTTAACCTTCACTTTCTCTCCCAGATCAACAAACGACGAGCTATACCAAAACCTTTGTTCCTAATACCTTGGGGAGCAACAAAAGAAACATTAGCAGGCTGTGATTGTTCAATTAATTCTTTTAAAACTTGTTCTTAATACCATTAGTTTATTCAATAAAAGAATCTAGCTTTATCGATTCACACCTTAATTGGTCACCACATTGATGACTAAATCTAACACTTCTGACATAAGCTTATCTGCTTAGCATTATTTATAGGGAACACTATACAACAGTTACACACGTGTGAATCTAAATAGGATTTGATGCAAGAAATTATAGTTACACATCCAGTGTTTACCAGATCTTAGATAGCCCATGAGCCTTGATTGTTTTTCTATGCAAAGAAAAGAATCACTAAACCATATTTTGGATGCTACTTAATTTTGATTAGGCATATGGGTTAACATCACTAAAAAACATACATAGACACAACAAGAACATAAAATATGGGATATTAGATGGTAATGTAAAAGGTTTAGCATCATTAACAATAAAGCTAAAATAAAAAAGGCTTAAGCAGTTACACATGTGTAAATCAAAACAGAATAGAACAGAAAGTGATGCAAACAATTACTTTTATAATGGGTCAGCATTAAAAACATGTATTGGTACCTTACACATATGTAAACGTAATGAAACCAACATTTCCTGAACTTATTTTAAAATTATGAATGCAAAAAACCATCATAATTACACATAAAAACATATAATTGAGAAAATTAAACACTGGTATTCTGCTCAAATTAGCAAAAACTAAAAGATTGTGTTGTTATGGTTAGGAGGATTACCTACATGTAGTAAGTCGGCTATGCAATTCAATTAACCAATTACAAATTCAAACCAACAGTTTTAAGCTTCCTAATTGATTTAACAACATAGATTATAATTAAATTGTAATTTCTAGTCTAAATCAACAAAATGCCCAATTGCACATGATTACATTTATGAAATAACAACTGAATTACACAAAAGAATATATAAATAGTTCAGTAAAAGTTCACAGTAATCACACATACAAAGGAAGAAAGATATGTTGAAATAGGCTCCAAGAGAGGGTGGAATCAGGTGGGTAAATGTTAAATGATTCCGATCTACACATCACAATACATCATCAATCGTATCGTATTTAATTGCATTTTCCAGCTCTTTTTTTTTTCACATCGAGGAATTATCCAAGAACCCTAGATCTTAGATCTAATTGCCATAACTGTTGAGTACCAATTCTTGATTTATACGATTTTATGATTTAGGTAATCATTCGTATGAATCCAAAATAGATTAAGAAGTTGTATGAATCGATTGAAGATCTCTTGACCTAATCATAGTGTGTTCTAACCGTGGTTGCAGATTTCAAAAGTGTAAGATTTCAATAATAGAAGATGTGATGTTATTCAATGATAATGGAAAGAGAGATTGGTAAAATTATCACTTTACCCTTTTAATTAAAACACAAGGGAATTTAAATGAGGGGCTGAGATTTGTTCTCATGATTCTCACAAAAGATGGGTGTTCTCATTTAAACTATCCCTTGTATATATATATATATATATATATATATATATATATATATATATATATATATATATATATATATATATATATATATATATATGACTGCTAAAATGAAAACCACCTCCAGTTGTAAGAACCATGAGAACTTTTTAATCCGGGGCGAGTTGGACCAAATTTTTTTTTCATAAACGTAGATGCGTGTAATATCATGGAAAGAGAGATTGGTAAAATTACCAATTTACCCTTTTAATTAAAACACAAGGGAATTTAAATGAGGGGCTGAGATTTGTTCTCATGATTCTCACAAAAGATGGGTGTTCTCATTTAAACTATCCCCAATATATATATATATATATATATATATATATATATATATATATATGTGTGTGTGTGTGTGTGTGTGTGTGTGTGTCCAACTCGCCCTTTACGGTGTAGTTCTCATGGTTCTTACAACTGAAGGTGGTTTTCATTTTAGGGTCCCCTATATATATATATATATATATATATATATATATATATATATATATATATATATATATATATATATATATATATATATATGTATATAGGGGGCTGCTAGAATGAGAACCACCCCGAGTTGTAAGAACCGCGAGAACTACACCCCACGGAGCGCCGTTCGCCATGATTTTATTTATACAAGTTGATGTGTGTATTATAAACACAGCCGTAAAAAATCGTGGCGAACGGCGCTCCGTGGAGTGTAGTTTTTTACACCACAAGTTTGGTGTTTTTTAATTTTTTTTCTTTTTTCTTTTTTTTTTCACCAAACTTGTGGTGTAAAAAACTACACCCCACGGAGCGCCGTTCGCCATGATTTTTTACGGCTGTGTTTATAATATACACATCTACTTGTAAAAAAAAATAATGGCGAACGGCGCTCTATGGGGTGTAGTTCTCGCGGTTCTTACAACTCGAGGTGGTTCTCATTCTAGCGGCTCCCTATATATATATATATATATATATATATATATATATATATATATAATGTAAGTATCTATAGAAAACCCACTTTAATTTAGAAAATCCGGGAAACTCAAAGCTCCCGATGTTTTTTTTCTTGAAAAAATTTACACATGTTATATACATGTTTTTAAGGGTTTTGGGCAAAAAAAATCAAAAAAGCGCCGAGTAGATATTTAAAAAAAAAATAAACAAGTTTTGGTGTAACACATGTTACAAATATGTCAGATGAATGTAACATGTGTTACACCAAAACTTGTTTATTTTTTTTAAAAATATCTACTCGGCGCGTTTTTGATTTTTTTTTGCCCAAAACCCTTAAAAACATGTATTTAACATGTGTAAATTTTTTCAAGAAAAAAAAACATCGGGAGCTTTGAATTTCCCGGGTTTTCTAAATTAAATTGGGTTTTCTATATATCCTTCCCCTATATATATATATATATATATATATATATATATTTATATATATATATATATAGAAATGAGATCAGGAGAAAACGCTCAAAAGTGTGAGAACGGTGAGAATGTTTCCTGGCCCAACACGTGTCTCGCCGCTTAGAAAAGGGCGGGGGGGCTTTTTTGTCCTTTCATCTTCTACTTTTCCAGTTCCGCTTTTCCCAACATTGTTGGTTTTTCAGATTTTTGGCGTTAACCAAATTCAATATTTAATGGCGTTCAATGGTTTCATCTTATTAACATTTTGGCGTTTATGGCGTTTATTCAAATCGTATGCCATTTGTAACACAGGGGTCAGGGAATCTATTTGAATGACATTTTTCAAGGCATTTTTAACAAGTTGGCCCATTGTTCTATTATTTTTTATAAACATTTTGGCGTTTGGGTTATCTTGGCGTTTTTCAATTGTTGGATTATATTTCAGCCACAGTAGAAAAAAATACAAGCGAAGAAAAATAAATTAAAAATTCTAATCTGATCTCTCTTCACAATATTCACAGTCATTAGTCTCTTTGTTCTTTAATAGTACAAGAACTGACACCAAAATATGGCGTTTTATGTAAAACTTAACAAACCCATCAGTTTGATTTTTTTTGCCTGCTCGTCTGTTGAAGTTGCTTTTTTTGTGGATGTTTGGCGACATAGATCTATGACGTGTGGGTGGGTTTTTCGCTTTTTCTTCATGTTGATCTTCATCTTTATATTCATCCCACTCTTCAGTGTCATTGATCTTTTCTCCTCATCCAAGCCTTCTTCAAGAACAAAAAATACAAAATGTTATATGACTGGCATTAGTATCTTTTTCTTGAATTTTTGTCCATCTCATGCAGCAAAATCTTACTGAGTTACTCGCCTCCGCTAAATAATTCATTCAGTGAAACTTGACGAATAACAATACTGAATATCAAAGAAAGCATATTAGCCATCTTTGATTTTTTTTTTGGCGTTTTTCAGTGAGTGGTATTTAGTAGTATTGACGTTTGTTTTTTTTTTGGTTTGATCAAATGGAAGTTGTGAGATGTATTATTTTATATTATCTCTTTTTGGCGCCTAAGTTAGGCGGTGCGTTATTATAATAAAGTACTCGTCTTTTCAGTTACTGTTTGTAATTATTGTTTTTGACCAGCTTTATCTCTGAACTCTGTAAAACGTCCCATCTTTCAAGTTTGGCGTTTTAGATTCTAATATAATAAATTTTCCATATCTTCAGTTTTTCTGATTTGAAGTTACTGTTTCTAGTTACATTTTAAAGTTTGTTTTTTATTTTTTATTTTTTATTTTTTGGGTTTTTTTATAATACTTTTTCAAACTAATTTTATTATAGTTTTGGCTGTTTTAGCGTTTTTATTATATATGGCGTTTTTATTATACAAGAATCAACTGAAAGGAAAATAAAAAAAGAATACATAAAAAAGTTTTTTTTTATAAAACTTCTCCAAAGTAATTTTATGATGGTTTGATAAACGCCAAAGGTGTAAGACATTTGCCTTTTTGGGGTTTTTATTAGATATGACGTTGTTTATTAAATAACAATCAACTGAAAAAGAAAATTAAACAAAATAAATATTGATCTTCAAATCTTCACTGTCACTAGTCTCTTTCTTCTTTTGAAGCATCTTCACTGGCTGTTTTGGCTTTCGTATGAAATCAGCCTCTTTTTCTATAATTTTTGTCCATCTCATGCATCAAAATGTTATTGAGTTTACACCCTTTCAGCCAAAATGTTATGTCTTTTGGCATTTTATCGAGAAAAAGAACGCCCCAAAATAAACCATCTTAAAACTCTAAATTTGATCATGCTAAAATCAATAAATTGTTGCTGTATGGTGTTGGATAACATTGTTAATCCTCAGTTAAGAAAGATAACTGACAATATTGTCAACACCATACAACTACACTTTATTTGATAGCAATATATTTGATGTTTGGGTTTTCTAGTGTTTATCAGTCGAATGGTATATATTAAATATGGCGTTTGGGGTTTTTGTTTGTGTTTTTAATTGAAGGTCTGAGTTGTTGTATATATAGGATTTTTTTGGCGGTTTTTTTTTTTTTTGCGGGATTTTACTATTATTAAGTTTGGTGTTTTATATCTAATGGTGTTTTAGCAGAATGCTGTATGATTTTTGTTTTGGCGTTTTATTTTCATGAGATGGCGTTTTGTTTGGATTAGTCAAAAGACGCTTTTACCCTTATTGAAGCGCGTCCACGTAATAAAATTGATGTTATTTACGAAAATGTCACTGCGTCAATATAGTCCATAGATTGTTTTGATCGGACGATTGATAAGCGTTCTCACCGTTCTCACACTTTCTACCGTTTTCTCTAAATCCCGACCATATATATATATATATATATATCTATATATATATATATATATATATATATATATATATATATATATATATATATATATATATATAGAGTAGGGTTCTAGAGTGAACATTAGGCTGAGAGTGAACTGTGTGAACTAATCTGAGCCATTAATTGTTTAGATCTTGGAAATTTTAATAATGGCAGTTTTGTAATTATTTATATGTAAAAAATAAATGAAAAGGGTATAAAGGTAAATTATTAATTACTTTTCTCTCCAATTAAATAATTAATTACATTCTCTCTTATTTTTTTCTCTCACCAATTAACTAATTTTTTAATTCTAAAAAATATAACCATTATATAATATATTGTTCCATCTAGAAAATGATTAAAAGCACTGTAGAAATGAATGTACATATATGTATTAAAGAAGATGAATCGCGACACATATGAAGAGAACTTAAAAGAAAGCAGTCTCCAAGATCCGCGGGCCAAGATAGAACTAATAACATATCCTTGCGCAAGCTCTCATGCAATGGAACAGATAGGATAAAGTCCTAACAACATCTCCGCGCGAATGTCACCCAGACTTGGACAGAAAATAACCTTTATGTTACAATAGAATTTACATGAGACAGAGTCAGACAGGATTACAGGTGTAAATCTTCTAGAAGGCTTTATCGTGCACAACCATTCGGTTATAACCGAACGACCACGTGGCATCATCCTAGGCACTTCTCAAAGTCACGATGATGGCACTGAATTGAAGAAAGATCCACACTTGCCCACTTTCCACGTGGCATCTCCCTAGCCATTGATCATGCCCACGATCCGTGTGCATACACATCACGTTAGCGAATAACAGAATAACCGCTTACGGAAATTACTTTCCGTTATCTCTATCGTCAACAAATTTTCCCACCCAAATTCGGTTATAAATAAGACAACTCAGGTATCATTTCTCAAGTTACTCTCACTTCACTTTCACTACTACATCTTCTTCTTCATTGAAACCTGTACTTATTCTCACGTCGGAGGGTTTGTCACGGAGAGAACCCCCATTCTCCCCGTGGCAAGTCTAACGGCTGTTTGTTTTGCAGTTATCGTTCGAAGAAGGAGATAAGACAAACCCCGAATCAAACGAGAGGACTCACCCTTTTTATGCAGAACTAAACCCCTAGTTAAATCGATTCCGGTCGGTTGAACCAGTGTTAAATCGATCTGAGAACAAGGGTAATCTAACCCAGGTTTTTTAGACCGACGGAATCATGGGAAAAACATATAGAAATAGAAATTGTCTTGAGGAAGAAAGCTTTGTTGTCTCAAAAATGCAATCAGGAGGTCAAAATCGCCCAGATCTACTTTCGGAGGAAACTCCAGAGTACTGGTTCACTAGATTCCAGAACACCATGAACAAAATTTTTGCACCAAATTCCAGATCTGAGTCGTTGCATAACAGATATAATGATCAAGAAGAGTACGTGTTCAAGAGAAGAACCGGCACCACAATGTTGGACCCACAATCAACACGTCAGTGGGACATCCAACTTAGTAACCAAGGATATCTGGAACCACTCAGATATATGAAACAAAATCTGGAAGATAACGACCTCCAGGAAACCAAGGTGCAACAGATAAGTATGGTACAAAGAGGACCTTCACGAAGACCGCACAAACGGAACCACAACCAGCATTGGCGAGAGCAGCTAGTAGTCTTCCCCGTTGTTCCAGGAGGCCCTCATGAAGAACGCCCGGTATTCATCACTGGTATCTTCGGCACTATCACACTGATTATATATTTATAGATCCAGGAAGTTCCATGGATATAATTTACGAGCAATGCTTTAAGCAGCTAGACCCATAGGATAAGGCACGCTTAAAACCAGTCGATTTTTCTCTCACTGGTTTCTGCAATGAAGCCGTCTTTCCGTTGGGTCAAATCACCTTCCCTGTAACCCTTTCAGACGGTGAGCACTCGCGCACTATCACATTCAATTTTATGGTTATGCTAGCAACATCGCGCCATGATGTATTACTGGGGAGACGATCACAGAGAGAGTTCAGCATGATTACTTCCATACCACACGCCGCTTGTGGTTTTCCGATGGAAACCGGGGGAGCAATTTGATATTCCAGCAAAGAAGTGATGTATGTGGACGACGAGCCACCAGCAAAAGTTGCCAAACCTTCACCGTCAAACAAACCAGAAAAGTGGGTCCTCAACGAGGAATATCCTGAACAAACCATTTTGTTAGGACACGCCATCTCGCTAGCAATTCGTACAAAGTTAAAGGAACTCCTATCTAACAACATGGATATCTTCGCTTGGTCTCGGGCGGACATGATTGGAGTACCAAGAGAAATAACACAGCACTGCTTAAATATCCGACCTTCCGCGGACCAGTCGCGCAAGGGAAGCCCAGAAAAACAGACGCGATGAATGAACAAGTCGCCAAATTACTTCAAGTTGGGATCTTGCGCGAAGTACAATATCAAACTGTGGTAGCCAACCAGTAATGGTGCAGAAGCACAATGGCGGGTGGCACATGTGTGTCAATTTCAAAGATCTCAACAAAGCCTGCCCAAAAGACTGTTACGCCCTCCCAGAAATAGACAAGAAAGTGGATTCCTTAGTATCCTTCCGCTGGAAGTGTTTCTTAGACTACTATAAAGGATATCATCAAGTGCAAATGAAGGAGGAAGACGAACACAAAATGGCCTTCCGCATAGACAAAGGTATTTTTTGCTACACAAAAATGCCTTTCGGCCTCCGCAATGCGGGAGCCACTTATCAACGTCTGATGGATAGAGTCTTCGTAGACGATATTGGCGTAACAGTAGAAGTTTACATGGACGATCTTGTTATCATGAGCCAAGAGGAAGAGTCTATGCTTGCAAACATTCAGCGCACCTTTGACTCCCTGCGCAGAGTTAACCTAAAGCTGAATCCAATAAAGTGCTCGTTCGGAATGGAGGAGGGAAAATTCTTAGGGTTCATAGTAACCAGACACGGCTTCAAGGCCAACCCAGAGAAAGTAGAAGCCATTCAACTAATGCCATCACCAGCATCCGTCAAAGAGATGCAACGTCTCGCTGGTCGATTAGCAGCACTCAACAGATTTCTGGCAAATCACGCTGGCAAATCTTATCCATTCATCAGCACGTTACGCAACTGCATCAAAAAAGTCATTTCCAATGGACACCAGAAGCAGAGAAAGCTTTCCAACAAATGAAGGAATGTCTGATCCAGTTACCAACCTTATCAGCACCACAAAAAGATGAACCATTAATCCTATATTTATCCGTAGCAGAAGTAGCAGTAGGCGCGATACTAATGGTAGAAAGGGATGTCGTTCAAACTCCGACACACTACATCAGCAAAATGTTAACTGGTCCAGAGACACGCTATTCTATTATGGAAAAACTCGTTCTTATACTGGTTCATGCATCACGAAGGCTGCGATGATATTTTTCTGGCCACGTTATCACCGTCCTTACAAACTATCATCTAGGACAAATCTTGTCTTAGCCAGATGTCGCGGGGCAGTTAGCCAAATGGGCTATCGAGTTAGGAGGATACAACATCTTGTACAAACCTCGACCAGCTATTAAGGGGTAAGTCTTAGAAGACTTTGTTACCGAAGTTCCCATCGACAAAATCCAGGAATGCGAGGCAATCCAAAATCCTACCCCAGTCTTCGATGATAGGGTTTGGACATTACATACAGATGGCGCCTCAAATGACGATGGCAGGTGCAGGTCTTCGCCTAGTCAACCCTGACAACCATGAGCTCACGTACGCAATCTGCTTGGATTTCAAAAGTACAAACAACGAGGCAGAGTACGAAGCATTCCTCGCAGGTCTCCGCCTGACAATCAAGATGGGAGCAAAGAACCTCGAAGCGTATGTCGATTCCAAATTAGTAGCAGAACAAGTCAACGGTCATTACGATGCTAAAGGCGAAGCCATGGCTCTATATTTGGACCAAGCAAGAATCCTTATCAACCAGTTTCAGACCTTCAAGATAGTTTACATCAACAGAAGCGAAAACAAACATGCAGACACGCTAAGCAAACTAGCTGCTACAAGCTTCAAACACCTCGCGAAGGAAGTCCCGGCATCGAGGTATTATCTAACCCATCTGTTCCCTTAAGGCAAGTGAACATCATAGAAGTCGGGAATCCATCTTGGATGTCCCCAATCATTACATACTTGCAACATGGAATCCTTCCAGAGGGAAAGGCGGAAGCCAAAAAACTTCAGCACAAGGCTTTACACTACGAAATGGCAGACGGTATCTTGTACCCCAAATCATTCATGGGTCCACTTTTATGTTGCGTAGATGATCGGAGTGTCGCGCTCTGGTCAAAGATAATATTTATATGCCCTAATTACCCTTAACAAATAGCTAGTGGTAGTAAGGGGTCGAACCACAAAGAGTATGTGGTTTGCGAATGGATTCGATTGAATTAGAACAGATGTCACGATTTATGAAGCTTGCTAGATATTTTTATATTTTTGTTTGGTTGAAAGATGTGAATTTAAACTAATGTAATCGGTTTAATTGATTAACAACTAATAATTAACGATTGCAAGAAAACTTGATTACTAAACAATAATTAGAAGAAGGGTTCACACCCGGCTTCGGTAATTGCCAACCTTGGGTTTCTACAAGTTTTAGATCCAACTCAATTGTATATGATTAACGGATTTAGTGTACCATGACTTAGGTGCCAATTACTATCAACGTTTCGAAAAACAGACAAGAATGCACTTTGTAATCAACACAAGTAAAACCTAACCATGACAACGCATAACTACACATAACCATTTCGCAAAGTCATAACTTTATAATCGTCGACAATTTACGAATACGAAACAAATGTAAACTATCGTCAATGGTTTCAAAAATCAACACAATTTGTCACAAAGTTGAATCAATAGACAATTCAAAACCCTAAATTAAACAACTACCTACACCAGGGTGAAACCAAGGTGATTAGCCGCTTATGTTGGAAGGAACTCGATCACCGGATGCTTGAAACTTGATTGAGATCATCTCGAAACTTGAAGGATGGAGAAAATGATGAGGTGTAGTGTTTGTGATGGTGAAAGGTTCAATGAGTATGGATGAATGAATGATTAGTGTTAATGGGATGATGGTTGTGAATGATGATTGTGTTCTTGATGATTCGGATCAAGCTTAGTGTTATAGATGGAATGGAATTGAATTGGTAGGTAAGAATGGCTCCAAGGATGAAGATTCAAACTCATATGAAGTGTAACTTACGAGTTGAATGCCCAAGAACCAATCAAAATCGATTTTAACCCAAGAATCTTCAAAATTCGCGTTTTGAAAAACTGTTCCCCTCGCCGACGGCACTGACCCCGTCGGCGACGCCCTCTCAAAAACATAAAAACGGGCGACGACTTGTTTGACTGGTTATGACCTAGTTTGGCTGATGGGACTTTCTAGAGCCCGTCCCGGACGGCCTAGAGCCCGTCAGCGACGGCCTCTACAGCTCCACTTCTCCTATTTTCCAGTTTGCACTCCCGTTTGATCCGTAACGCGTCCCGATTGTCCGTTTTTCCTCCCGGTAGCTCGTATAGCTCCCAAAATGCACCTTGAAGAAACACTAGATAAATGACCGGAATCAAATTATCTAGGGGGTTAGGTTTTGCATAAAAGGTTGGTTCTCTCTCGTTTGATTTGAAGGGACAGATCTTCTTCTCAGGTGAACACTGCAAAACAAAACACCGTTAGCCTCGTCAAGGGGAGAAGGGAGGTTCTCTCCTTGACCCGACTCCGGCGTGAGAATAAGTATGTGTTTGTGAAGAAGAAGAATTGACGAAGTGAGTGTAACCTGAAGTTCATACCTGAATTACCCTCATATTTATAACCGAGAGTTCGGGCGGGAAAACTTGTTGCTGAAATATTAACGGAAGATGCTAACTCCGTAAACGGTTATTTTCCCTCCGTTAATTCTTTTGATCGGATTGTGGGTGCACACGGATCGCTATCTTGATCAACGGCTGGGGTACTACCACGTGGAAAGTGGGCAAGTGGAGGTTTCTCTCCAATTCCATGCCATCATTGTGATTCCAGGGTGGCCTGGGATGATGACACGTGTCCTAGACGGTTATAACCGTCTAGTGGTTCACGATTGAGTCTTTTAGAAGATTATTGTCATAATCCGGTGTGACTCCTTATCGTGTGGTGTCAGCTTAGTAAACAATACCCAAGTCTGGGTATCATTAAGCGGAAATGTTTATCTGGGATTTTTATCCCTGTTTATGGAGAATGGCGCGAGGACTTATTAACTTCCTCTTGGCGCGCAGGTGTTAGTTGTTGCCTTCCTCTCAAGTTCTCTTTATTGGACCAGTGCGCGGCCGTGCAAGGTCTAAAGAGGGATAAAGAGCAAGGTTCTGGTATGGTCTCAAGTACTTAATATGAGGTTTTTGGGACCTTACCCCTTCACACCTTAAACTTCATTAAATCTGCAAAACACAAATCTAATTAAAAGTAGGTTATTCAAGATTAAAACTTATGTAAAAACATTAAGTTACACAATTACGAACACCGGTTTTCAACCACATATCACATCCCCACACTTGTCTTTTGCTTTCCCTAAAGCAAATCTGTTTTTCACTTTCACGTGGGTCGAACAAAGAATACACTCCCCATTCCTGAGATGAAGGTTAAGGTCAATTGTCATACTAAAGTTCAAACTCTTTACAATTTTCAACATATTTAACAGTAAAGTGCATTCACATATAAAATGGTTATCCATGATTAACCCGCCCGTGAAACCAACAATTCATGCACATCCCTCGCAATGTTCTCTCCACTCGGTTTATAAATTGGCTAATTTTCATAATGTATTAGCACTTCAACAAATAATCGCACAAAACCGATTAGAACACATACCCGCATAGGCTTGCAACTCAATCATTCTCCACCACCGAACACGAATACTAAGCACAAGTCATAAGGTCTTTAAACGGGTTGTAACGGGGTTAGGCTAAGGGTAGGAAATAGGATATTTTAAAGTGGCTAAGGTGATGAAAATTCGATTTTTATTACAAAACAACTATTCTAATCACGCCTAACTAGCAATATCAACTAGAAGGCAACACTTTTTTCGCCTTTTATTTCTCAACTAAGAACATATATTTTTGTTCTTTTCTTAACATTTTCTATTCATTTTCGTAGCATTTTCTGTTGTTTTTTCTCTCTTTTTTTATGTATGCAAACAAGCAAATCTCAATTGTACAACTTGACTTCTATAATCGAATTTTTGTCACACGGGTTTAAAAGAAAAGGTTTAACGGTTATGGGCTAAAGGTTGGTCAAACGAAAGGATTAGGCTCAAAGTTGGCTACTAGGGGATGATTTTTGGGTAAGGATATATAAATGGTGTAAAAGGAAAAGGTTTACCTAATGCCTTAACCATTCTCGTGCTTGTATTCGGTCTATGGTTTCAAACATATCAAAAGTTGCAAGTTCTACAATACATGACTAATGATCCACTCAAACAAAGAAATATAAGCATGTGCTCTATAATGTAAAAGTGGCTCAAAACCTCACATATGTAAAGGGTATGATATGTGATATTCATAAAATGCTAGTTTCTTGAGCGGATTATTCCCAAATAACCACCCGCTAAATACCCGTCATGCTATTAATTTGAACTTGACCATGACAAAAGACCAAATGGGTTGTGCCATCCCTCGTTGACTTAGTTACTTATGCTTTTAAGATCGCTTTTGAAACAAGAAAATTTTGAAAAATTTTTGAAATTTTCCCCCATCCCCACACTTGAGGTAAGCATTGTCCTCAATGTGTAGTGTTTAAATGAATGGGTCAAAATCGAAAACTTTCACTACTCCCCCATCCCCACACTTGAGGTAAACATTGTCCTCAATGTGTAAGAACTAGAGTTTTAAAATGCACAAGGGATGTGACACGGCTAACTTCCCAAAAATTCCACCCCGGAAAAATATCATACAGTTACAATCCACTTATTACCAATCTAAGAATCAAGGTAAAAAGGAAACGCATGCACCTGATTTTTGTCGCTAGATGCTCATATATTCTTCTTCTCTTCATAAAAACGGTTGTCCCGCGAACATGTTATACCTACAAATCTTAACCCTTGTGTAGAAGCATGCTTCTCACATCCATTGAAATTTGTTAGGTGCTTAGTTCTACCATTTTTATGAAAGTGTTACCAAATTATGCGTTAAATTACCTTGATTTTTGTGGAAAAAAAATAATGTACAACAATAACAAACCTAACTCACTTTCGTAGGAATCACGGTTGCATTTAGCGTATGCAACAAGCCCTTTTAAACCCCCCAATAGCTTGGGAGGACGAGTAGGTCTCATGAGGGTTATATAGGGAACACACCCACAACGTTCATTTAACTACTAAAACGAAAAAACAACATCATACAACAACAACAACAAAAACAAAACTATAAAGAAAAACTAAAACTAATTGTGAAAGAAAATATACAACAACAATTGACTTACCACCTCATGGTGGTCGAATGGCGTGCTTGCCGCCTACGAACTCCTCGAAATCACCCACCGGTGATTCATACCATTTGTTGCCAAACGGTCCAAACTTCCTCACCTTCTCTTCCTTCTTCTTTTCTAGAGGTGACTTCTTCGCTTTCTTTTTCTTGACCGTCTTCTTCTTTGTTTCTCCAAACCTACCAACCATAGCACATACCTTTTTTGTTTGGATTCATGTCTTTTTTAGGGCACTTATCCTCATCGAGCGGGTTAGTGAAATTTGGAAAAACATTTAAATTTAATTCCCGGTCCCCAAACTTCATGCTTACCGTTCCCATTGCACAACTTATTCTGGCATTAGCTGTTGCAAGGAACAGTCTACCCAGTTTGACTATCGGTTGGGTGTCCTCAACACACCTAACATAGTCTACTACCAAAAAGTCAACTGGGTAGTAGCAATCATCCACCTTAACAATCACATCCTCCACCATCCCCCGTGGATGCGTGGGAGTCTGGTCGGCCAATACTACGGGAGTATCAAACTTTTTTAATGGACCAAAATCATATTGGTCATACAAACTCCCGGGCAAGATGCTCACACAAGCTCCAAGATCTAGGAGCGCCCTCCCAATTTTAAATGTTCCAATTTGAATTGGGATAAGAGGGTCTCCCGGATCTTGAACTTTTGGGGGAGCGCACTTGATAAAATGGCACTAACATGTTATACCAAATCAATCAGTTCGGGTAATTTATTGTGCCGTTTTTCAATGCTCAACTCTTTCAAGCATTCCACATGAGCCGGAACCTTTTTAATGTCATCAAGTAACGGCAAATTAATTTTAGCTTGCTTAAAATTTTCCCACCCCTCGTCCTTTGGCGGGCACCGTTCTTCACTTTTCGATGTATTAAGCGGGTTAAGTTGATTTAAACAATTTTCACAAAAAGCATTTTTATTTACATTTTCAATTGTACTTTGTGAAATCGTTTCTTGTTTATTTTCATTTTCTGGCTCATCACTTATATCTTCCACTACACCATCAATGAATTGTGGTGGTGGAATGCTTTCAACACTACAAACTTCATCATTTGAAAGAATACTTACCGCGCTAACACGTGCATTACTCACGTTGCTTGTGCTAGAACCTTGATGCTTCGGGTTCACTGTAGTGTCACTTGGAAGCTTTCCCATGCTTCCCCTCATTTGAGCCATTTCCTCCGCAAGTTGGCCCACTTGCTTTGCCAATGCTTCATGTGATTTGTCCCGAATCTCATTCTCTTTCTTGGACTCTTGCATTATTGAAAGCATTGCATCCATTTTGGCACTCAAATCATCACCACCTCCTTGATTATTCGTCGACCAGTGACCATCTTGATTGTAACCTCTTTGGCGAGTTTGGTGCGAATACCCACCTTGATTTCCCAATTGGAAATTCGGGTTCATTTGGTTGGAGGCATTACCATACCTAAAGTTAGGATTGTTCCTCAACCCGGGGTGGTAAGTGTTGAGTTCATATCATATTGCCTTCGGTCCCCATACACTTGATTCACCTCCGCGGTGGCTTGATAATTCTCGGTCCGGTGACTGATGTCTCTGCATTCTTCACATACGACATATTGCACCGCATTCACTTCCCTTTTTTCATGCGAGCCAACTCCTGCTCTAATGTTTCAATTCGATCCTTAGAACTCGCATCACGGTCGGGCCAAGACCTTGAGGTGGGGTGCTTTTTGGCTCGATCAGCTGACTCTTTCGCTTTTGACCTTTTACTCATCCTTTCAAGGAACTCCCAATCGTCGTCCTCGTGATTGCTTAACAAGGTTCCATTACTAGTCGACTCAAGGTGGTTCCATGTCTCGTCATCCAAACCCCTTACGAAGCATTTGACCAACTCCCATTTTTCAATTTGATGATGAGGGCATTTCCGAATCAATTCCTTATATCGAGTGAATGCTTCATGCAACGGTTCACTCGATAGTTGGCGGAAAGACCTTATTTCATCTCTAGCATCATCGGTCTTTGCCATCGAGTAGTACTCATCAAGAAAAACTTGTTGCATCTCACCCCATGTCCGAACACTATTCGCCAGAAGTGTAAGAAACCATTGTTTCGCCTTGTCTTTTAGCGAAAACTGAAATAACCAAAGCTTGACTTCTTCCAACGCAAAATTATGCCCCCGATTGTGCTACATATAGACGAAAACTCCGCCAAATGGGTGTATGGTTCATCATTAGACCTCCCATTGAAGTGGGGAAGAATATTGATGTAGTGGGGTTTGCAATCAAACATCCTTCTTTCACTAACTATTGGAGAGTCATTGTCGGTGACTACCGGCCGAAAACGGTCATTTACACCCCGTGGAGGTTGTTGACGACGATGTGGACCGTTAACTTCTTGATCAACCGGCCTTCGATTGTCCCTTCGATCACCTCCCCTATCACCTCTTTGATTCCCACCTGGATTAACTCTTTGGTTACCTCCTCCCACGAAACGAGGAATCCGGTTAGGGTTAGCATTGTTGTTGTTATTGTTGTTGTTGTAAAACCCATCATTCCGGTTCCTTTGGTTGTTGTTTCGTGGTTGACGGTTGTTTTCGTAGCCGTCATTTCTCGCATTCCCGTACCCATAGTTATCATTCCCCACTGTTGGACCGTTGTTTTGACCCGAAAAGTCAGCCGAGACAGTTCATCATCACATATAAAGGCGGAATCAGTATATATGACGTTACAACAGCTTGTCCTTTCAATTCCACTGCTTTTATAGCATTCTAAGTAAATTTTGACAGAGTTTCGCTCCAGAGCACAATCACGACTACTAGATCCGCTCAAATGACACAACTATATATAGGCCTCACTGGTTCGCTTATACAACTGACAAATAAGTGAACCTACAACTTTGCACCATAAGAAAACCTGATCTTGACCCTATAAGCGAACCTGTTAACACCTATGAGCGGACCTCCTACCTAATGTACATAAAAGCGAACCTATTACATAACTTTCTAAATTTGTCAATTCAGACCCTCTGTTGACCTATCTTGACCTAAGACTTCACGTAGACATAGTCAACAGACATCCCATGCATCAACATACTCCCCCTTGGATGTTGACGTAGTCTTTATCAGACTTCAGATCCTGAGTCTTCGGTCTTGGTCTTTTCTCCAACTTTGTCTTCTCCTCATAATCATTCTTCACAGGTTTCAGAATTACCACCTGACTCTGACTTTCATCTTCCCTTTAGCAGTTGATCCAGACTCCCCCTTTCACAGACTCCCCCTCTCAGTATGCTGGGATCTAAGATATCTGGTTCAGGCTTTCACAATTTGCCTCCGTTGGGAATAATGAAGTCTCCAAACCTGTTACTAAACCAATAACATTACGATCTATCTTTTCTAACAATAAACACAAATTCAATCAGTTTTAGAAATCCACTCAAGTCTTCAAGTTCAAATTAATGACCCTGATCACTTGATTAATCTACCAAGTTCAATTTAATGATCCTGGTTGATCTTTTAACGAATCAAACTGATTTAGTAAAAACATTTTCAACTTTTTCTGAAAATAACAAGTATCAAGTTAATGAACTTGTTTGTGACTTTGAAAACAATCAAACTTCCAACAATGTAAGCTCTCCTCATTCTTCAGCTCAGAATCTCCTGCATCTGCTTCATCTTTCTAGAATCCGACAATCAACTTTCCACTCTGGTTTGTCTAAAATAAAGCAGAAATAAAATCTTTTTGGATTTTTTAATGTAATCTAAACTAACAAATGAAATAACAGAAAACTTAAATTGCAGAAAGTAAACTATTTACAGATTTATTTTTGGCGAGCGTGTCAGGGAATCATATCAGCTTTTCAGACATATTACAAGTACCATTAAGCTACATTACATACTCAGACTTAAACAATTCACCTCGATTGTCGATATACTGATCCATCTTAAATTCTCACACAAACTTCAATCTATTCAGGATACAGTTTAAGTGTCTTAAGAACTTAGTTCAATTCATGTGTCCCACCTCTTGAATATACTCCCGTATCCAGAATCCCAGATATTCTGTCTTACAGGTGAGTATACCACAGATGATATCTGTAAGGGGTTAGGTGCGAAACCGTGAGAGCTCAGGTCAGAACTTCCGTTCAGCAAAGAGATGACGGCTCGACTTTTGGTGTGTCCCCTTTAGAGGATCTTTTAGCATTACAACAGCAGCGACTATGAATTTTATTGTTTCATCAGCTTGCTGAGGGCGATGCTATGTTTCAAGCATTTTGCAGAAAGTATTATTCGGGGACTAGGTCAGTACTTTCATACAGCAGAAGTCCCGGAATAATACCCCAGATATCACTGAGTATAAAGACCTAGTATTTCAGAATATGGGACCTTTCAAACGAGATTTCAGGGGTTACCTATATATCCAAGTAGTGTTCCCCACGAATTTCACAAGTTTGAAATTTTAGGTTTATATCCTGAATAAATCTACTAAATGTACGAAAACCTATCGACACATCGTTAGTGAGACTGTTTAACTCATTTTGACTTTACAAATCTTTAGCATACTGTAATTGTCCAGCTGATGTACAATCATTTTCCCTATATACACAAGCTCTTTTTCAATTTTATCATGTTTTTGGATTTTTCATTTTTTACTGTTTTTGTATTTTCTAAAAAATAAACTATGTACAACTATCTATCTCCCCCTAAATACCAAAACACGTAAAAACTCGACAAACCATCGCAGATTGTTTCTCGTCTTCATCCGCAACAGTACTCTCATCAACACTCACAATTCCATCCGACACCGAAAGCAATTTCATACCATTAAGTTTTAACAAATATTGAAACCGATTTTTATCAAAAGCTTTGGTATGCAAATCAGCTTTTTGTTCGTCAGTGTGGATTTTCTCAATTCGTATCAACTTTTTCTCGAAACAATCGCGAATAAAGTGATGACGAATGTTTAGTTTTAGCATGATGTACTGGATTTTTAGTTATATTAATTGCGGCCTCATTATCAACAAACAGAGGTGTGTTAAGAAACTGCAAACCATAGTCGCGCATCTGTTGCTGTATCCACAGGATCTGAGAGCAGCAACTGCTAGCAGAAACGTACTCCGCTTCACATGTAGATAACGCCACAGACGTTTGTCTCTTACACTGCCAGGTAATCAATCTCATTGATTAGCTCAAAACACGTCTTGTTGAACTTCTTGACAGTAAGAACTCTGTTGAGAGTATAGCATGCAGCAGAAACAGCTTCAGCCCAGAAATTAATTGGTAACTTAGAGTCTGCAAGCATCGTTCTGGCTGTCTCGATTAGCGTCCGGTTTTTGCGTTCTGCAACTCCATTCTGCTGCGGAGTGTACGGAGCACTAAACTCATGCAGTATACCTCTTTCATCACAAAATTCTTCCATCTTACTGTTTTTGAACTCAGTACCATTATCACTGCGAATTCTACAGATAGGCCTCTGGTACAGATTCTCAATTCTTTTAAACAATGCTATCAGGCTGTCAAACGTTTCGTCTTTCGATTTCAAAAAGATAACCCAAGAAAATCTAGAATAATCATCAGTCACGACCAAACAGTAGGAATCTCCTGTTATACTCTTGACATTCACTGGACCAAACAAATCCATGTGAAGTCTTTCCAAAGGTCTTGAAACTGAATTGACTTGCTTTGTAGGGTGTGACTTTTTCTTCTGTTTGCCTTTGACACAACTTATGCACTCCCCTTCCAGATGAAAACCTTTGACATGCACTCCTGTCACCAAATCGTTATGCACCAAGTGATTCATCTTCCTTAGGTGAATATGCCCCATCTTTCGGTGCCATAATCTTGACTCTTTTTCCGTTGCTCTGGACACAAAACAATGAGCCTGACCCGTGGTTGTAGTAGCGACGCTCATATCCAACACGTATAGATCATTGACTCTTGGTGCCCTCATGATGATCCATTCCTCAGGTATCACAAATCCCGGTTTCAAGATCAAACATTCTTTGTCGGTGAAATGAGTAGTATACATCCTGTCACAGATCTGGGAGATACTCAGCAGGTTGTTCTCCAGCTCAGCGATGTAGTTAACTCTCTCAAATGTTACAATGCCATTTGATAACGTTCCTTCACCTATGATCTTTCCTCCTTGATTACCCGCAAAACCCACGTAACCACCGTTAATGTTATTCACATCATATAGCAACGCGGTCTTCCCTGTCATATGTCTCGATGCTCCACTATCCATGATCCACCTGGATACAAGTTTAAACAACTTCAAGAAAGATGCCGATTCATGCTTCGCTAACCAGGAAGCTCCAGCAATTCAAACTGTTTAGTCAAACATGGTGTCCACCCAGGCTTCATCAGCCTTAAGTGTAACCTTGACTCTCGCAATTTGAATTTTGAAATTTTCAGCCTTGAGAGGTGGAAAATTTGCATCATAATCAACCGTAATTGATTCTTCATCCTTTTTCACCTCAGAAGTTGAAACTTTCTTCTCAACTTTTGATTCAATTTTAGGTTTCCACACCTGTTGAGTTACTGCAACCCTTTTGTCAAATGTGTCATTTTTAGTTACTGACTTCTTTACGGGTTCATTTTTCACTTTTAAGTTGTCAATTTTAACATTTTTCTTCTCAACAACCTTCTTCTCAACAAACATCGGTGCTTTACCCTTCACATCGACCTTCTTCTGTTGAACTTTCACAGCTTCAGTCTTAGGCTTCACAAATGTACACTTTTGTGCAATATGACCAACCTGATCACATCTAAAACCAGTACGAGTATCAGCTACTCGACTCGTGCCTTCAGACTGAGCCTGTGAAGCTCTCTTCTCAAAAAATTCTTTGTTTGATTTTGAAAAAATTTCTTTTTCTTCATCAGCAAGTGAACTTGAATTGTTCACAAACTTTTTCTTCTCGACAAACCTCTTGTTTGGAACATTTCTTTTTCTGATACTGTTTACCCCCCTGATAACCACCCGACCAATTGTTTCTGTTGTTATTGTAAAAACGTGGTGGATTAACAGATTTCTTGTTATAAGCCCTATCTTTCTTTCGACTCAGATTATTCACTGCTGACAACTCGACTTCAACAAGTTTGAAAACATTTGTCAATTTGTTCATGTTAACATTCTCGATCGGAAACTCTGAATCCGAAAACAACTTATCCGAACCCATCATCTTGTACATGACAAGGTATGATTCTTCATTTAAGTTGTTTTTGGACTGTTGTTTCGGAACGTATTTGTCCAGAAAACACTCATCCTCCTCAGAAGTGTCACAATCCGGTTTTAGCACTTTGTCAACCACACTTTTTACCACATCATTCTGGACACTATCGTCATTGGAATACGTGAACATGACATCAATGTTCTCAGGAAGTTGCACTTCACTTCCCTCCTCAAGTTCAACCAACCCAGATTCCTTTTTAGTGTAATTATGAAAAATTGGCGGTGGAACTTTGTGAAACCCTACACCGGTACCGTCAGAAAACACATCTTCGCCAGCTTTGTTTTTCCCTATAGGTTTAAGAACAATTTTCTGCAACACAAAGCTTGCGGAGCTATAACTGTTAAGTTTCAACTGAATTCGCTCGTTCTCAATTTCAGCTTCTTGAACTTTAAGTTTCAATTTAGCAATTTCATCCAGTTGTTTATTAATTGATTCTTCTTTTATTCTTAGCACAGCTCTTAGATGTTCGTTTTCTTTAAACGTTTTACCATTTCGATCATCACTTTCTTTAACAGTGCTTTTGAGTTTTTCAAATTTTTCAGAAATCTTACGGTTTTCAAGAATTAACTTTTCATTTTCATTTTTAACTTTTTCATGATCAATTTTATCTTTTTCAATTTGACCAGTTAATTCTCTAATACGTTCAGTTGAAGCTTTCACAGTTTTGTTACGACCAAGTATTTGATCCTCAACACTTCTGACCTTCGCTGTCAGATTTTTAATTTTCTCACTGTTGAGGTACGTGACAGTGCTACAAAAATTGCATTCTTTGGTGCAATTTTTGCAGTCAGCATTTCCATCGATCTTTTTACCTGACGCATCTGTTGACGCACTTGGACTGACTTGGCCCTTAGACTCAGTCACAGAATTAGAGTCTACCTCAAGTGCTTTCGCAGCTAGCACTTTGTCAGCCATTTTTCCCAGGTTCTCTTCCGTCAACTCCTGCGTAGTATCGATGATGCCCGTATCAACCTTCTTTGAATTTTCGATTTCTTCTTTTTCTATCTTCTCTATCTCCTCTTTTTCCTTTCTCGCTTTCTCTTTCTCTTGTTCAATCATTTTCTTGGTTGGCGTTCCCCACCATTTGTGTTGCCAATACTCATCCTCTTCTTCGTACTCCTTGACGATGGCTTCTATATCAAGTGTCTTGTCATCAATTGCAATGTTGCCATATGGATCAAGGTAGCATTCTCTATCCGAATCCCATCTTCTCGCTCTTCTAGCTTCCAGAAAGATACCAGATATTCTAATGATTTTGTTTTGGGCAATCATTTTCCTATAGTTATACTTCTGCTCTTCTGTTCGATTATCTTTCCATGGAATGGGCTCATTCTTTGCCATGAAAGCATAACCGACAACGTCTTCTTCCGGTAAAACTTCCTTACTCCAATCGTACCCCTCATCATCGTAAATCACAGCCAGAGCCCTTGATTTGTCTCTGTTATCTTCAGACTGCTTCAATCTAGGCGGCTCAGATTTATTCTGATGGTAGATTGCCTTTTTGTAATAATCATCTCGAAACGGATTCTCTGACTCATCAGCATATGCATTCCTGCATTCCCGCTTGAAGTGACCCTTCTGCTTACACTTAAAGCACGTCACCTTCGATTTATCGAACCCCTACTTTGTAGACGGACCACCGATCGTCTTCCTCCCGGTAATTTCCATGAAACGCTGAGCACGTCGAACAGCACTCGCCATCGCCCAACGAATATCGATAAGCTCCATTTCTTCGGGGTCTATCTGATCGTAATCTTCTTTCGTCAGATTTGTGTTCCCGATCTTACCAGCCACCAACCCTTCATAAGACTCTAGCACAGATGCCAAGAAAACCATCTGTTGTTTAGCCGACTCCTCATCAAAATTCTGTGCGTTCTTCAGATCTATCGCGATGTTGCAAGAAAACTTCGCATCAGAACGATTTGCAGAAGACGAAGATCCACTGTGATAACCACTGTGACTTCCGCTGCTTGGACTGCTTTGACTTTCTTTGTTTGCTGGAGATACATTCTCAGCTGAAAATGCAGTCTTTGGAGAAGTTGCTTTTGGCATCATGCTTTTTGGATAATAGAGATCCAAATTCTGCTGATAAGAAGAGTGATTGACTTTGTAAGTTTTCTTCAGTTCCAGCTCGTGACTTTCAAGTCTCTCAATCACCAAATCTGGAGTCAATTTTTCAGGAGCAATAGTGTTCTTCAACATAAGCGCATAATATCTCCAATCAACCTCATCTGGTAATGAATCGAACAGTTTGTCAACTAGTTCTTCATCAGAAAACTTGATTTCATGTCTTGCTAATTCCAGCTTCAGATGACCGAACCTTTCTATCATTTTACAAACCGATTCATTCTTTAGACATCCAAAAAGATCAAATTCTTTTCTAAGAAGCTTTCGTTTTTTTTTCACTATTTCCGAACTTCCTAGACATTTCTTTTCAAGCTTATTCCACAAATCTTTCGCATTTGAATAGTCTATTAAAGAAATAATATCCTCCCGAACTGATTGGAACAACAAGGCTACACACTTCTGTTCGGCTACAAAAAATTCAATTTCTTCAGCTGATGATAAAGTTTCCCCAGTTTTGTCTCCAAGTATGTACCCATTTTTCAGGCTTTTCCAACTTGCATACGCAAATGCCATCAACCAATCTTCAAATTTTCTTGCCAAACGGTTGTACTCCTCGATTGCCATAAGCTTCGAAGGTTTGTTGAATGTTCCGAATGCACTCTCGGACTCCCAAGCTTCTTTCTTTTTCTCTTTCGGTTGATTCTCGTTCGTATTGCTCGACGACGTATCATTGTTTCCGGAACTTCCCGTGAATGCGTACATGTCGCTGAACGGATTCATGAAAATATCATCCATTTTGATTGTACCTGCAAAATCAACCGACACTTAGAAAAAATTTTCGAAGTTTTAAAAAACAGTGACAGATAAGCGAATCTATCTGCGTGAATGACAGATAAGTGGATCTATAAGGTACAGATAAGCGAACCAGATGAGCGAATCTGGTTATGTTCAAATGAGCGAACCAGATAGTGTTCGTATGAGCGAAAGTCCAATTTGTCCGTTCGAGCGAACCTAACAAGTGTCAGTTCGAGCGGACCTACTGGGCAGATCTAATGAGCGAACCGGAAATGTATGTTCGAGCGGACCTGATTATGTCCGTTCGAGCGGATCTCCTCAGTTACAATTGTCCGAATGAGCGAACCGAACAAGATTTTTCGACCGGATCTATTACTTTACAAGCGAACCTGGCGATGTCCGTAAAAGCGGACCTATGTTTTATCCAATTTTAACCATTTTTAGTCCGAATTTCAGTCTAAAACTTTCTAGGGTTTGTTATTAGTATGTTTTACACGTTATACTCCATTTTCAGACAATTTCAACCGTAGAAACCACTGTAAATCGAAAAAGTATGAGAGAAAGTGAGTAGAAAAGAGAGATTTCTGCAGATATAAGCTGTAGTAGTTTGAAATCCTCGTCCTGAGCTCTGATACCACTTGTTGGACCGTTGTTTTGACCCGAAAAGTCAGCCGAGACAGTTCATCATCACATATAAAGGCGGAATCAGTATATATGACGTTACAACAGCTTGTCCGTTCAATTCCACTGCTTTTATAGCATTCTAAGTAAATTTTGACAGAGTTTCGCTCCAGAGCACGATCACGACTACTAGATCTGCTCCAATGACACAACTATATATAGGCCTCACTGGTTCGCTTATACAACTGACAAATAAGCGAACCTACAACTTTGCACCATAAGCGAACCTGATCTTGACCCTATAAGCGAACCTGTTAACACCTATGAGCGGACTTCCTACCTAATGTACATAAAAGCGAACCTATTACATAACTTTCTCAATTTGTCAATAATTTAGACCCTCTGTTGACCTATCTTGACCTAAGACTTCACGTACACGTAGTCAACAGACATCCCATGCATCAACACCCACAAAATTGGCGTTTTGGTAGCCAAACTCATCATCTTCAAAACCTTTAGCATTGTTGATGTTACCTCTATTCACATACCCCCAATCTTCATCATCAACCCGATCATCGTAATTACCCCCATCATCCGAATATTCCGTATGGACACTCACATGTTCCGGCGATTGGTAACCGGGAACACTAAACGGCTCATCGTCTGGGATAGCGTTTCTCAAATCATCTATATTAAAGAACGGGTCTTCATTCGCGGGATTACCACGATCTCGATTGCCTCTACGGTCGGAATTGACATTCCGGTCATCAAGGGGAATGGGGAAGGAATTTTGTCGGTGAAGGTTTTGTTGTTGGGGTGTTCTTTGGGTTTTGTTGGGATTTTGGTTTCAGAAAGGTGGTGTGGGTGGTCTAGAGTTGTTATTACCACCCGGTTGCTCTTGAGGTATAGGTTTGGATTTTGGAGTTGGTTTGGATTTTGTTTTTGGTTGAGGTTTTGGTTCGAATTTTGGTTTGTCATTGAATCGGTTTCAATGGTTGGTGTGAGTTATGGTGTTTGAGTGGTTTGATTAGAAGCAAGAGTTGCTTCTAACCGGCTTGCTATGTTTCTTCTTGCTACTCTTTCGATTTTCGGTTCGTAAACAAATGGTGAAGTCCTCCCGGAGTTCCGCGCATGAATACACTACTGTAACCTGCACAAGTAACACACCCCGCGTAACAAGGAAAAAGACAAAGTACAAGAAGAGAAACTATGTAATTTAAATAGTTAATCACTTAACTCAAACAATATCCAAACACAAAGCGCATGCACTCCCTGGCAACGGCGCCAAAATTTGATCGGAGTGTCGCGCTCTGGTCAAAGATAATATTTATATGCCCTAATTACCCTTAACAAATAGCTAGTGGTAGTAAGGGGTCGAACCACAAAGAGTATGTGGTTTGCGAATGGATTCGATTGAATTAGAACAGATGTCACGATTTATGAAGCTTGCTAGATATTTTTATATTTTTGTTTGGTTGAAAGATGTGAATTTAAACTAATGTAATTGGTTTAATTGATTAACAAAAAATAATTAACGATTGCAAGAAAACTTGATTACTAAACAATAATTAGAAGAAGGGTTCACACCCGGTTTCGGTAATTGCCAACCTAGGGTTTCTATAAGTTTTAGATCCAACTCAATTGTATATGATTAACGGATTTAGTGTACCGTGACTTAGGTGCCAATAACTATCAACGTTTCGAAAAACGGACAAGAATGCACTTTGTAATCAACACAAGTAAAACCTAACCATGACAACGCATAACTACACATAACCATTTCGCAAAGTCGTAACTTTATAATCGTCGACAATTTACGAATACGAAACAAATGTAAACTATCGTCACTGGTTTCAAAAATCAACAGAATTTGTCACAAAGTTGAATCAATAGACAATGCAAAACCCTAAATTAAACAACTACCTACACCGGGGTGAAACCAAGGTGATTAGCCACTCATGGTGGAAGGAACTCGATCACCGGATGCTTGAAACTTGATTGAGATCATCTCGAAACTTGAAGGATGGAGAAAATGATGAGGTGTAGTGTTTGTGATGGTGAAAGGTTCAATGAGTATGGATGGATGAATGATTAGGGTTAATGGGATGATGGTTGTGAATGATGATTGTGTTCTTGATGATTCAGATCAAGCTTAGTGTTATAGATGGAATGGAATTGAATTGGTAGGTAAGAATGGCTCCAAGGATGATGATTCAAACTCATATGAAGTGTAACCTACGAGTTGAATGCCCAAGAACCAATCAAAATCGATTTTAACCCAAGAATCTTCAAAATTCACGTTTTGAAAAACTGTTGCCCGTCGCCGACGGCCCTGACCCCGTTGGCGACGCCCTCTCAAAAACACAAAAACGGGCGACGGCTTGTTTGATTGGTTACGGCCTTGTTTGGCTGACGGGACTTTCTAGAGCGCGTCCCGAACGGCCTAGAGCCCGTGGGCGACGACCTCTCCAGCTCCACTTCTCCAATTTTCCATTTTGCACTCCCGTTTGATCCGTAACGCGTCCCGGTTGTCCGTTTTTCCTCCCGGTAGCTCGTAAAGCTCCTAAAATGCACCTTAAACTTCATTAAACCTGCAAAACACAAATCTAATTAAAAGTAGGCTATTCAAGATTAAAAATTATGTAAAAACATTAAGTTACAAAATTACGAACACCGGTTTTCAACCACGTATTAGTAGATAAGACTGATGCACAATATTTAGTCCGCGAAATTCATGAGGGACTATGTGGGATCCATGCGAGCCCACGCATGGTGGTTGCAAAAATAATGAACGCAGGCTACTATTGGCCAGGTATGCATGTAGATGCGGTAGAACTATTGCGCAAACGTGCGGCGTGTCAGCGCCATGCCCCAAAGACGCTCCGCCCGAAGAACCCTCTGGTCCCACTCACCTTAGCCTGGCCTTTCCAACAATGGGGCATCGACCTCATCGGTCCTTTTCCCGATGCGCCCGGCGCAGTCAAGTTCATAGTAGTAGCCGTAGACTGCTTTACCAGATGGGTAGAAGCAAAGGCTGTCGCGTCGACTACAACAATGGTGATCCGCAAATTCATCTGGGAGCACATTATTTGCCGATTCGGGTTACAATTACGCATCATTTCTGATAATGGTACAAACTTCGCGTCGGAGGCACACCCACAAGCGAATGGGCAAGTTGAGAGCGTGAACAAACAAATAGTGGATGGCATAAAAGCAAGGCTGGGGACCACGCGCAGGGGGTGGGTGGACGAACTCCCAAGTATTTTATGGGCTCACCGTACCATGCCAAAAACCAGTATAGGCGAAACTCCATTCAGCCTCGTTTATGGTTCAGAAGCGGTAATTCCAGGAGAAGTCGGCCTCCCATCACCACGTATGATCGCCATGGAAAAACAAGATAATGAGCGAGAATGAAGAATTGACCTGGACCTCTTTGAAGAAAGGCGCGAGAATGCAGCCATTAGCGAAGCCAAGTACAAATCAAAGTTAGAGAAGTACTATAATGCTCGAGTACGTGTATGCACCTTTGTTCCAGGAGATTTTGTCCTGCGAGACAATGAGGCATCCAACGCGGAGAAACCAGGAAAACTAGCGCCTAAATGGGAAGGACCGTATGTCATTCATGAAGTCCTGGGTAAAGGCACATATACTCTAAAGAGGCTCACTGGAACGGATGTACCACGCACCTGGAATGTGCAACAATTGCGCAGGTGCTACATGTAACCAACTTAACCATCTCACACAATAGCCAAACTCTTGCGTAGGCAACATAATTATTTTAATTATTAACTTTGTATCAATTGGACTCGCGCCTTATCCAATTAATACAAAGCTTATTCCTGTTATGTTCAATTGTTTATTACAAATGCATGTAATTCCTTTTTGTAAGCGCGGAAACACTATGGTAAAACATTACAAGTCTCATGAACGGTCTACGGATACAAGTCCCACATACAATACAGACCTACGTTCATACATGAGCTTCATATCATTTTTTATTCGCTTTACCTAAAACAAAGTAATTGTACACATGCAAGACATTGTAATCCAAACATATAATATATCCAAAACAGTTACTTGCGTATCAAACGCATTAACAAAAATCTACATGCACAATAGTGCATCCAAAAAGTTACTTGTGCAGCTGGCACAGTAACAAAAGTATACGAGCACAGCAGTGCATCAAACAATATTTACAAAAGCATACATACAAAAGAAACTAGGGAGCCGGAAACATGGCCAACACCTCCAAAGGGGTATGCATGCTTCACCATACCACTCGAGAGGATCAGGGTCAATGATCCATGGGTTCTCACCCTCCCCATCACCCATAGCAGGGGTAGTCATTTGGGCATCAGCCGGAATTGTAGAAGGTTGCCCACTTTGACGCCGCTTGTACACTATCAAGCACCGACTCCTCCGATTAGACGGAAAAGACTGCATCAAGACATTTGCTGACAACCGTGCAACATCTGCATCACCATCAAACCCAGTAGGAAGTGGGATATCATCTTTCTCTTTACAAGGGTGAAGCACAGTACAAGAAGAACCCACACTTCCGACAGCTTTTCCCGATGACGGATTTCCAAGACGAAGCATAGCTTCAGCAGCATCCAGAGTCTTCAAAATCTCGGTAACCCTCCGTGAACGGTATTTTTGACTTGTTCTCATATTTACCAAATCCGGTAAAATGACAGTCACAACATACATATATATATATATATATATATAAAGCTAAAACGAATTGACGTCAGCATAATTAAGAGAAATGGAAGAAATCATAATGATTACTGTCAAATCGCCACTTAATGAAACGGCGGCGCCACAGTAATCATCGATTTTATTAAATAACCTCTGACAAGCGTTAGATGTCTGCACACATTCCCATAAGCTACAGTTTCAATAAGAAGGCGATCGGTCAAACACCTGTTCGTTTTTTACCCCAAGGCACACAAGGGCCACGTCACATCAATCAACTCATGATAAAAAATATTCCTAATGAACAGTTCAACTTGCAAAATATCTTCTCCAAGAAGATTCCCCAAATTTCACACCAAAACTCCCACAGCAAAAAACACCCATCTCTTATAGTCCAGTGCTCCACTTATTTGCATAAGAGCAACACTAGACTGGGGGACTTGAAGGGGTAAGGTCCCAAAAACCTTGCGCAGGTGCTCGGGACCATACCACAACTTCACCACCAATGAACCTCTTTCAAGGATCCTTGCGCGGCAGTGCACTGGTCCTAAAGAATAGAACTTAAAAGAAAGCAGTCTCCAACATTAGTGCGCCAAGATAGAACTAATAACATATCCTTGCGCAAGATCTCATGCAACGGAAAAGATAGGATAAAGTCCAAACAACATCTCCACGCGAATGTCACCTAGACTTGGACAGAAAATAACCTTTCTGTTACAACAGAATTTACATGAGACAGAGCCACACAGGATTACAGCTGTAAATCTTCTAGAAGCCTTTATCTAGCACAACCATTCGGTTATAACCGAACGGCCACGTGGCATCATCCCAGGCACTCCTCAAAGTCACGATGATGGCACTGAATTGAAGAAAGATCCACACTTGCCCACTTTCCACATGGCATCTCCCCAGCCGGTGATCATGCCCACGATCCGTGTGCATACACATCACGTTAGCGATTAATGGTGAAGAAATAACCGCTTACGGAAATTACTTTCCGTTATCTCTCCCGTCAACAAATTTTCCCACCCAAATTCGGTTATAAATAAGACAACTCAAGTATCATTTCTCAAGTTACTCTCACTTCACTTTCACTACTACTTCTTCTTCATTGAAACCTGTACTTATTCTCACGCCGGAGGGCGGTCACGGAGAGACCCCCCATTCTCTCCATGGCGAGTCTAACGGCTGTTTGTTTTGCAGTTATCGTTCGAAGAAGGAGATAAGCCGAACCCCAAATCAAACGAGAGGACTCACCCTTTTTATGCAGAACTAAACCCCTGATTCAATCGATTCCGGTCCATTGAACCAGTGTTAAAATGAAAAACCACCTCCAGTTGTAAGAACCGCGAGAACCAATTTCTAGCCATTAGATCTTCAAAATGGATGGATAAGATTAAAAGTAATTAAAAATAATATTAAATACTTTTTGTCTTATTATGTTTTTAATATTTTAATCCAAAAGGGTAGTTTAGTAAAATTACTCTATTTTGTCTTTATTGTTTTTTATTTCTTTTTTGTATTATTATATTAATTTTTATTTTAAACATATTTTTTTTATTAAAAGCATTTTTAAATTCAGATTTTTTTTAAAAGATTTTTTATACTTTTTACATTTTACGTTTTTACGTTTTACGTTTTTACGTTAACATTTTTAAGTTTTACGATAAACTTTTTTACGTTTTACGTTAAAAATTTTACGTTTTACGTTTTATGTTAAAGTTTGTACGTTTTACATTTTACGTTAAACTTTTTATGTTCTACGTTTTTACGTTAACCTTTTTGTGTTTTACGTTAAACTTTTTACGTTAAACTTCTTACGTTTTACGTTTTTACATTTTACATTTTTACGTTAACCTTTTTACGTTTTACATTTTACGTTAAAACTTTTTATATTTTACGTTAAATTTTTTACATTTTACGTTTTACGTTAAACTTTTTACGTTTTTACGTTTTATGTTAAAAAGTTTACGGTTTAACTTTTTTTTTTTACAAAAACTTTTTTACGCAAAACAAACGCACCCAGAAATCGCAAACTCGATAGGTGTTCTGGTAGATTGTTATCGTCATCGACTCGGGAAAAATATAAAAAAAATAACATCAAAACAAAGTGTATCTCGAAAAAAAACGGGGTTTGGGTCAGATTTCCGATAATCAAAAAGTTGCAAAGTGGGGTTGCAGGTTCGAAAACCTACCCTCCACCATAATTGCCGCGTCGTCGTCATCAAAATCTAGGTTTTTATTTATTTATTTATTTTTTTGCATCATCACCGCCCCCATCCAACATATCAAACCCACATAGTCCACTGATCAAAAATCACCAGATAATCAAGAACACATGCCAAAAATCACTAGAAAATAAAAAATCACCAGAAACCCCATCAAAAATCAAGAAACCGCATTAACAAGAACAAACCCACAGAGTTCATTAGACAAAAATCAAGAAACCCCACCAAACAAAATTGAAACCCCATCAAACAAAAATCAAAGAAACCCCATCAAAAATCAAGAAACCGCCTCAAACAAAATCAAGAATCCAAACTGAAAGTCACAAGTCCGGTGAGAATCATAACAATTCCGAGCCGTGTAGAAACCCAGATCTGATGCTGTGATATCACGACCCCAAAAACAGCAGACCGAGACTCCGACCGCCGGCGTCACCCCGACCACCACCGTCTTCCTCTTCCCTTCGCTCTGATTTTAGCCGATGTGTGCCACCACCAGAGGGTGGTGGCTGGTTGTTTTCTCTGTCGGAACAAAGAGAGACGAAGGGGGTGAGGGGCGTGCTTTGTCGGCTATCTTCGTGTCCGAAAGCTGGTGCTTCGCCGCGTCGTCACCGTCCAGCGCCGCCACCCATAGTGGTGGACGGCTGGTCATCATCGAGCAGAGAACACAGGAGGAGGTGATAAAAGGTCGTCATCGTTCGGTCCCATCGGCCACCGCCGCCGTCCTCTTTCTCTCTCCTCGGCGGTGGTTGTTTGAGTTTTGATTTGGGTTTTTTTCATTGTGCATAGGATTTTGAACAAGATGAGAGATAGTGGGAAGGATTTAAAGATAAGGGAGATGTAAATGAGAGATGAAAGAGGAGAGAGGAAAGAGATATATAAAGAGTCAGTGATTTTAAATGAAGAGATAGGGAAGATTTGACATTTGGGGTAAATGACCAAAATACCCTTTATGTTGGCATAATCTGATTGGTTGAGGGTGGTTCTCGCGGTTCTTACAACGCGATTCCGAATCAACATGCGAAATTGGTTTATAAGCATGCGATTTTGAAAAATTTTTACACCATGCGAATCTGTTTTTGAAATAACATCCGAAAATTGTATTTGTTCAAACACGCGATTTCCCATTTTAATTTGTAACATGTGATTTATAATTTTCTCGGAACATGAGAATTCTAGTTTTTTAGCATAACATGTGAAATTGATATCGCGTACAGTTCATACGTTAATGTATTTTGTACCATACACTTTTTCTATATATATATATATATATATATATAGGGGGCTGCTAGAATGAGAACCACCCCGAGTTGTAAGAACCGCGAGAACTACACCCCACGGAGCGCCGTTCGCCATGATTTTTTTTACAAGTAGATGTGTGTATTATAAACACAGCCGTAAAAAATCATGGCGAACGGCGCTCCATGGGGTGTAGTTTTTTACACCACAAGTTTGGTGTTTTTTAATTTTTTTTCTTTTTTCTTTTTTTTTTCAATCAAACTTGTGGTGTAAAAAACTACACCCCACGGAGCGCCGTTCGCCATGATTTTTTACGGCTGTGTTTATAATATACACATCTACTTGTAAAAAAAAAATCATGGCGAACGGCGCTCCGTGGGGTGTAGTTCTCGCGGTTCTTACAACTCGAGGTGGTTCTCATTCTAACGGCTCCCTATATATATATATATATATATGTATATATATATATATGTATATATATATATATATGTATATATATATATATATATATATATATATATATATATATATATATATATATATATATATATATATATATATATATATATATAGGGTAAGGATCCTAAGAGAAGTTCACCCTATTTAAGAAACTTGAGAACCATTCTGGACCACACATTTCACTAAGCTTTTCGTAATATACACATATGTATAGTTTAAAATTCACTATATACATATATGTATATTGTTAGATCTTGAATTTTACACATATGTATATAATCACTTTTAAACTATACATATGTGTATATTACGAAAGGCTTAGGAAAAATGTGTGGTCCAGAATGCTTCTCAAGTTTCTCAATTATCCTAGTGCTTCTCACACGATCCTAACCCTATATATATATATATATATATATATATATATATATATATATATATATATATATATATATATATATATATATAGGGTAGGGATATGGTAAAAAGTGTCTAAAATGTGAGAAGGGTAAGAAGTGTTTTAAACCATTGGATATTTGATCTAATGGTTGAGATCAATAGGGTATAAAAATGTAAATTATGTTTTAATTAGAAGGACCTTATGTAAAATTGAAGGGCAATAGTGACTTTTCCAACGTTTCAAATATGGTAACCGTTTCAAAACCCCCATCAATCTCATAAAAATCAAGGAATTTATGGTAATCGTTTTAAAACCCCCCTCAATCTCCTAAAAATCAGCGAATTTCTCGTACAGAATAAATTCTTTGATTTCCTTCACAACAACTTTTATAACACTATAAGAACAGTATATTACATGATAAAACACTATAGGAAGATATAACACTATCTGTTTACTGTAAGACACTATACATAAATAAAACACTGTTGATGGGGATAAAACACTATGAAAAGGAACAATATATTACATGATAAAACACAATAGGAAGATATAACACTATCTGTTTACTGTAAGACACTATACAGAATAAAACACTATGAAAGGAGCAGTATATTACATGATAAAACACTATAGAAAGATATAACACTATCTGTTTACTGTAAGACACTATATAGAATAAAACACTATTGATGGGGATAAAACACTATGAAAAGGAGATTAAAGATGGCCTGTACATAATATAACACTATTGACTGGGGAATATAACACTAAAACAAGAACTTACCGTAAACAATTAAATGTATAGAACAATTCGAATTCGCCTGATATATTTCATCGCCAGTTTTTGGCAGTTATCTTTGGAAATCAATTAATTGATAATAATGGAAAATTACTAATACACCCATTTGAATTAATTAAGATAAAGGACACTTGTCATTTCCAAATTATTTCTTACACTTCTCAGAAAAGTCTCACTTTGTACAGAATCCATATATATATATATATATATATATATATATATATATATATATATATATATATATATATATATATATATATATATATATATAGGACAAAGATCCGTTAGGAACCACCCCTTATTGCGAGAACCGCGAGAACCAGTGTGAACACAAACAGTAATTCCTAAAAAAATCTAAAAAACACCCAAAAAATTTTTTTTTATTTTTTTACTATTTTTTTTGAAAAAATCGCTATATTTTGTTAATAAAAAAAATAAAAAAAAATTTCAAAAAAAAAAAAAAAATTTCGAGTAACAGTTATCCATGCACATGTGTCGTTTCTTTGTCAAATTCCGTAATTCATTACAAATAATAGTCAATTGCACTTTCATTTACACTACTACGTATAATACACTATCTTTTACATTACCAATGTTAGAAATGCACATGTGCATCTATATGTATCAACAGGAAATAAGGTGTTTTGGTACACCACTTTCTCTTTCATCTATCATTCCATCCATAATACACAAGCATGCACATGTGCATTTCTGTCATTTCTTTGACAAATTCCGTAATTCATTACATATATTAGACAATTGCACTTTCATTTACACTACCATATGTAATACACTACTTTTTACATTACCAATATTAGAAATGCACATGTGCATTATATGTATCAACATGAAATAAGGTGTTTTGGTACACCACTTTGAATACACTTTCCCTTTCATCTATCATACCATCCATAATACACTACCATTACCTCCTACCATCCATAATACAATACCATTACCTCCTACCATCCATAATACAATACCATTAACAATATTTTCACTTTATTACATGTATGTAAACACCATTTATACCATCCAATCAACATATTACATAAAAAATTGACAACTATAACCAAACCATCAACCACTAGATATAACTAACCAAAAAACATGTATATGGGTCTACTTCTCCATTCAAAATCACAAACTTTTTGTACCAAAACACGTTATATCATGGTTATACCTAATTATGCACATGTGCATTTTGAATATTGGTAATGTAAAAAGTAGTGTATTACTAATGGTATTGTAAATTAAAGTGCAATTGTCTATTCCTGATAATGTATTACCGAATTTGTTGAAGTAATGATACATATGCACATGTGCATGGATAACTGTTACTCGAAAAAAAAAAGTTTTTTTTTTCTTTTTTTTTTTTTTTTATGGAACGAAATATAGCGATTTTTGGTTAAAAAATATTAAAAAAAATAAAAAAAATTTTTTGAGTGCTTTTTTGATTTTTTTTAGATTTTATTTTGTGTTCACATTGGTTCTCGCGGTTCTCGCAATAAGGGTGGTTCTCGCATGAACCTTACCCTATATATATATATATATATATATATATATATATATATATATATATATATATATATATATATATATATATATATATATATATATAGTAAATACTAACCATATCAATAATCGAACGAAGATGAAGTAATCACCATCACCAACCGTATTCTTCACCAAATTATGTGGCTATTTATTATTAACATTTATATTCGGTATTATTCAAAATTTGGTAATGCATTTATTAGATGTCACGGTATTATTCAAAATTTTGGTAATGCATTTTATTAGATTTTCATATATTTCTTAACATGGATGCATTTATAGTGTTTAACAGTTTCAACAACTCAAATTACTATTTTTTAACGGAAAATTTCGTATAAGTCCTTGCTTAAAAATAAGGCTCGCGTAATAGGCATTATAAGCGCGTGAGAGGGTTTGAAAACGCCCTCAATACCACTTCTCTAGGCGTTAGAGGGGCATGAAAAGGGATATGCATTTCAAGAATAATACCCAAAGAGAAGAAAAAAATGGAAAGTAATGAATGAAATAGACATTAAGGGAGCATTAACCGTTACACCTTTTTGAAGTGGCGTTATGATGCTGTTGCGGCGAAAAATGCCTCTTAGGGGGCATTAACCATTACGCATGGTCTAATCCTATCATCTGTGATACTTAACCCAAGATCTCCCAATCCCAAGGTGTTTAAAAGTTTTGTCTTTCCAATGAATCACCCATTGTTACATTTTTTTGAACGGCAAGTAACGACGTGCCAACCACCGTGACACCGTGTGCTGTGGCCAAGGTCGACTACTCGACTGCCACCGGCCCTTTGGCTTTCCCAGATGCGCGGAAACCCGACCTCCACCCATTCGAAGGCACAACAGTGGAATACGCGTAAAATCTCGCCTCCCATCCAAGACGAACTGGCACCACCCGTATTCGCCCTTCACCTAGATGTCGCGAAAACTAATGGGAACAGTGGAAGTCAAACATAGATCACAAGTAACACCGAGTTTTTTTTTCCTAACCACTCCACCACTACCTCGTTAGCAATCGCCCATTGTGACTCATGTTACTTTTATAAGTGTAAATATTATCCTCACATTATTAATATTACTATTGCTTTTTTAGCATTAATTGTAGTAAGTTTTTCTAAGAGACTAATCATACCAAGTAAATTAGTTATATCAAACTATTTATAAGGGTGGATAAGGCACCACTCGGGTATATCTTGCGGGTACCACAGGAACGCTGCCGCCACCCTCTCTAGTAGGCTAGCCGGGTTATGACGTCTGGTAGTGGTCATCGATGAAAAGTTGTAAATGTGACCATTGGCCACAAAGTGAAAAAAATTAATACACAAAGCAAAATCGATCGTGTCTTGTGTCTTGGTTAGCCATGATTTTTTTTTTCTGAATGGCCGATGGCTTGCCTAAGGGCTCTTCCGAGGGTTCACCCGGATCATTGCCCGATTATTTTGGTCAGTGCGGACAAAAATTTTGGTCCCAAACCTTTTAGAATCTTTAACTCTTGGATGGATAGAAAAGATTTCGATGATGTGGTTATCAAGGCGGTGGGCAACATGGGGGGGGGGATGGGAACCGGATATGTTGATTATGAAGAAATTTAGAGCTATTATGGAGGGTATCAAAAATTGGAAAAAAATCGATTTTAGAGAAGGAGGAAGATACGGAAAGGAATTTAAAGGAGGATCTGGAAAAAATGGATGAGTTATCTGAAAATAGAGAGTTGTTTGGAAGAGGAGGAATGGGCAAAAGCGGAATGTTTGAAAGATATTATGGAGATAAAAGGGTATAGAATCAAGGATCTCAAGCAAAGAGCAAGGATTAAGTAGGACTTGGAAGGAGATAAAAATTCGTCTTCTTTCATGGGTACATAAATAGTAGACGGGCTAGCAATAATATTCCGGGGCTCATGATAAATGGGGACTGGACGACTAAACCTGCATTGATTAAAAAGGAGATTATGGGATTCTACAGAAATGCTTTCAAGGAAAAAAATTAAGGACATACATAAACTCACTTGCCACAACATAAAGCATTTGGCGGTCGAGGAGGCGGCTTCCCTGATTATTCCTTTCAGTAATGAAGAAATCAAGAGTGCGGTGTTCGAGTGTGGGGCGGACAAAGATCCTGGTCCAGGCGGTTTTAATTTCAAATTCATCAAAAGGTACTGGTCTATTTTTTAGATTGATTTTGCTAACATGCTTGGTTCTTTTACAGTAAAGGTACGATATCTCGGAGGCTTGCAGCTCATCTTTTATTACTCTTATCCCGAAGAACAAAGATCCGTTGGGATTGAAAGACTCTAGACCGATTAACTTAATTGGGGTGATAAGTAAGACTATCTCTTTGAATCTTGCTAATCGCCTCAAAAAGGTAATCGGGGGTATCATCTCGGAAATCAAACGGCTTTTCTAAGAGGAAGGTACATTCTCGACAGTCCCCTCATGTTAAACGAGATAATCGCTTGGATTAAAAAAGAAAAAAATAAGGCTTTTCTTCTTAAGATTGATTTTGAAAAGGCGTATGATAATGTTAGTTGGAGGTTTCTGTTGGATATCATGAGGCAAATGGGTTTTCCTAGTTTATGGTGCAAATGGGTGGAAGGGGTTCTTTCATCGGCTAGGTCTTCAGTGTTGGTTAATGGGTCTCCCACCTTCGAATTCAGATGTTCCAAAGGTCTTAGACAAGGAGACCCTCTATCGCCGTTTCTGTTCCTAGTGGTTATGGAAGCTCTTTCCAGCATTCTTTATAAAGCTGGGATAGAAGGGTGGTTTAAAGGAATCCAATTGCCTAATAATGGTCCGTTAGTCTCTCATCTTTTCTACGCGGACGATGCTCTTGTGATGGGGGGAATAGGATAAGGATAATGTGATGAGCGTTTCGAGATGTTTGAGAATTTTTTATCTTTGTTCGGGATTAAAAATTAACTTACATAAATCTAATCTATACAGGATGGGGGTGGACGTGGATGATATTAAAGATATGGCCAAGGTGGTGGGGTGTAACACAGATAATATTCCGTTATCTTATTTGGGGACTGCAGTGGGGGCTAATATGAATGGAATAAGTAAATGGACCCCGATAGTCGAGGTTTTTGATAAAAGGTTGTCTGTTTGGAAAGTTAAAACTATCTCAATAGGGGGGAGACTTACCCTGATTAACTCAGTGTTGGAAAGTCTCCCTATATATTATTTATCGCTTTATAAAGCCCCATTTGGAATCATTAAAATGTGGGAAGCCAAAATGAGAAAATTTCTTTGGGCGGGTGTAAATGATAATAACAAAATGAACTAGGTAGCTTGGGAGTGGGTTGTGGCCTAAATTAAATGGGGGGTTGGGTATCAGTCGTCTCAAAGAAGTTAATGAGGCCCTTTTGGTTAAATGGGGATGGAGGTACAGGGTTGAAAATCAAAGTTTATGGAGGAAAGTGATCGATGCTTGTCATGGCAAAATAAACCAGAGGTGTTATCTTCCTTTTGACGGTAATCTGGGAGGGTGTTGGAAAGATATTGTGAAATCAACTTACAGTATTAAAATCAAAGGGAAGGGTTTAAACCATCTGATTGTGGGCAAGGTTGGCAACGTAGATGATATTAGGTTCTGGATTGACACATGGGAAGGAGATATTCCTTTTTCGGAAAGATGGCCACATTTGTTTGGGTTGGATCTGTTTAAAACTTGCAGGGTAGCAGACAGAATGGAGATGAACAGAGGAAATGGTGGGTTTACATGGAACTGGTCTAGACTTCCTGAGTCGGTCGTGGAGCTAAAGGAGTGGCAGGAATGCATAGAGACCCTTAATAAGGTGACGCTCAACAATTCTAAGGATAGGCGGGTCTGGTTGGAAGATAGCAAAGAAGGTTTTACGCTGAAGGCTGTAAAAAAGGCCTTTATAGCTGAAAGGGGTAATAGTCAGCTTCCTAATTTCGATTGGTGCAAATGGGTGCCGATTAAATGCAACATTGTGGCTTGGAGAGGTAACTTGGATAAACTTGCTACGAGAGTGAACTTAAGAAGAAGGAATGTGGAAATTACATCGGTTATGTGCCCTTTTTATAACGAGTTTGAGGAAACGGTGGAGAATCTTTTTTCGGCGTGTTCTATGGCGAATCGAGTTTGGGCAGAGATAAGTGTTTGGTGCAAAATCCCTCCGATTTATATTTTCGATTTCAAAGACATTCTGGATATTCATAATTATTCTCAAGTCGGAAAGAAGGCTAAGGAAATCATCCAAGGGTTGGTGATTATCTCGTGTTGGTGCATTTGCAAAGGTAGGAACGAGTTGGTTTTCAATCAAATCAGTCGTAGTCCGCATGAGATTGTGAGGGAGTTCAAGTCGAGAGGGTACGCTTGGATTAACAATAGAACGTCTTGTAATTATATTAGTTAGGGTGATTGGTGTAAATATCCTATGTATATGTTGTAATTTGTTGCCTTTTGCCCATTTGGGTCGGGGGTGTTTGTGTTGTTTAGCCTTTTACCTGTTTGGGTCGAAGGTGTGTTTTTTAATGAAGTTCTCTTAAAAAAAACATATCTCACATGCTATTTTAACACACTAATTATACAACCATTTCTCCTTTATTTAAAATTTCTTATACTACAAGATGGAGAAAAATTTAAAATTATACATTCCACCCGACGCTTTATTCTCCACCTATAGTAGCCTTCATTTTCTCATGGATGTCTCCGAGGACAAAGTTGAAGACACCACAATGATGATAACCCATATGATGATGATGATTGTAGGATCGTGTACAAACCCAAAATGAGTCGATCAGAGGGGATCTAATCTGTTTCAGAGGCGGAAACTAAGAAACAGATGTGAAAAACAACTTAATTCACTTTAATATGCCTTGAGCTTGTATTCACTTAAATTTGCCTTGTATATTGATTTGAATCAGATTACAATCAAACGGCACTTCGGCAGCACCTCGGTACCGGAAACAAGAACTCTCCCAAATGATTCCGCTTCACACCTATATATACACATCTGATTTCGCTTGAAAGTTACATGTTGCATTTCAAGCGGAATCAACTAGTTGAGATTTCGCTTGAAAGTGACAACAGTCATTTCAAGCGGAATCAGGTAGTTCAAGCGAAATCAACTCAATATACCCTAAACTCTTCTATTTTCTCGTACAACGTGCCCTGATCTAACAATCTAGTACAAGACTCGATACAAGACGAAGTCGACAGATGCATGCACTAACAGACTCCCCCTCAGATGTTGACGAGTCTTAAGTGTCGAGTCTTCTCATCTTCAGTCTTGATCAATCTTTGGGCTTCTTACAAATCCTCTATCCTTCTCTTGGATGCCTTCATACTCCCCTTTTCGATGTGCTGGCATTCCTTAAGTTCATCAGCATCATCAACTCCAGGATCATGATCTGGCTCACACTTTATCCTCAGAGTCCTCAGGCATCGGAAACCTGGCTCTCTGACACTCAGCTTTGATTCCAAGATCGTGACCTGGCTCTCATCCATCTCAGGTTATCTACACAATTTCTACCTCAAAGTAAAATTCACAATTTTAATTTTAAGACAAAATTTAGATATTCAGACTCCCCCTCAAATTTAACCAGAATGATTTATCAATGATAATCCTGATGAACCACTTGTTGATTTGTTTAAAAACACACATTTTTTTATTAAACACAGACTCCCCCTCACTACATGGTCATCATGTCTAGCTCTTGTAATTTTGAAAATCAGCTTTCCAACACCAGTTTTCAAAAATCCTTTTGTATTTTTCAAAAAATATGATAAAACACACAAAAATCTTTTGGATTTTTTAAAAAAAATGTAATGCAGTAAGGAAATATTTACAAACAATATTTTTGTGAGTTTGTGTAAGAGGATCATATCAGTTTTTGACCAGTCACAAGTACCGTTGAGCTTAGTTACACAATAAGGATTAAACAATTCACTTAGATTGCCAATATACTAATCCACTTAAATTCTCACACAAATTTCAACTGATTCAGGATATGAATTAGATGTATTAAGGACTTAAACTCATTCATGTGTCCCACCTCTTGAATATACTCCCGTATCCAGATCCCAATATTCAGTCTTACAAGTGAGTATACCACAGATGAGATGATATCTGTTAGGGGTTAAATGCATAGAACCGTGAGAGCTCAGGTCAGAACTTCCGTTCAGTAGAGAGATGACGGCTTCGACTTTTGGTGGGTCCCCTTTAGAGGATCTTTTTTACAACAGCACATGATTAACATTTTTTATTGTTTCATCATTTTTTGTACTGGGGGCAGGCTTTTATTTTTAGCAAGCATAAAGTATTCTCCGGGGACTAGGCCATTGCTTCCGCAAAATCAGAAGTCCCGGGATAATACCCCAGATATCACTGAGCATAAAGACCTAGTATCTCAGATAGAGGGATATTTCAAACGAAATTTCAGGGGTTACCTATATATCCAAGTAGTGTTCCCCACAAAATAAGCAAGTTTGAATTTGAATTTAAGTTTATATCCCGAAAAAGCTTACTAAATGTGTAAAAACCTACCGGCATATCATCAGTGAGACCGTTTAACGCTATTTAAACATTACATTTCTTTAGCATACTGTAACTGTCTACTAATGTACTATCATTTCCTCTTTTTCACAACAAACTCATTTTTCCATTTTATCATGTTTTTGGCTTTTTCAATTTTCTAATGTTTTTGGATTTTCTGAAAATTCTTACTCCCCCTAAAATTCACAAACATTTAAAGAAAAATGAAAACAAACTATACAAGTAAAGTTGACAACTAATATCAAATCACATCAATTCGCCATCCACTTGGCATAAACAATCAGAACTCCCCCTTTCAACAAACCATTTTCTCATTATGATTTCAAAACACTTAAGTTTGTTTTAATCAAAATGATTTTTCCGGAAAATAAGTTTGTTTTTACCACTTGTTGGGACTGGTTCATCATCTTGTTCATTTTTTAATCATTTGTAGTAAATCAAGCACAACTTAATGTCCCTGATTTACCACTTGCAAGAATGCACACTCAAACCTCTGTACTAGTTGTAAGATAAACCAAGTACAACTTAATGTCTTTGAATTACCACTTGTAGGAATATCACATCTACACAGAAGCAGTTTACCAACTAGGATGCCGATTCCTGCTTCGCACTTACCAACCTGGAAGCTTCGGCAATTCCTGCAGTGTGACTTGCCAAAATTTACAAAAATTTAAAATCCATTTCACAAAATCAATTATCAAGAAAGATGCCGATTCCTGATCCGCAATTACAAACTTGGGATCTCCGGCAAGTCAGGTTTTTTAATGAAAGAAAATGTCCACCCAAGCCTGACCAGCCTTGGGTGATACCAACTCCTCTTTAGTTGGGGTGTAAGTTGCTTTCTTTGTGGCATAAAAGTCCTTTAACCCTTTAACCTTTCTATCGATCATCTTCCCAAAAATTTTCTTCACATTTCCATTAAAAGTTTTCTCCACATCAAATTCATTCTTTTCAGAATAAAATTGATTCGAAATATCAACTTTCCCAATTTTTTGTTTAAAATTCTTAGTCCTCAATGGTGGAAAGTTCTCATCATCCAACGGAGGAACTGAGTTTTCACTCTCTTCAACAACATGTGGCTCCTCTGATTTTGTGGAATCAGATTCATTGTCAGTTTTTACATCAGATTTCTTAACAACCCATTTTTTGTTGTCAAGTTTCAAACTTCTCCTGTAAAACCTTTTCGAACATTCACCAACTTCATAAATTGAATTTTTGAACACTTTAAATTTCTCAATTGGTGGTTCGGTTTTATCAACAACCACTTCTTTCAGTTTTTTAGAAACTCCCTGTATAGTTTTTGTTGCTAATGGACAGTTCCATGCAATGTGACCAACTTCATTGCATCTAAAACAGGTTCTGGTTTCTTTTCTCTGAACTTCATTTTACTTCTTCTTAGCAAGAAATTCTTGATTTGATTGTCTCCAGAATGAGCTCTTCTTTTCCTCCTCAGTAGACGGTCCTGAAACAAATTTTGTATTTTTAGAGATTTTCTCATTTTTATAATTTTCAGGTGGAATAAAACCCAAACCTTTCTTTTTGTAAATACCATTATGATTTGATTTCTTTCGAAAATCTAAACCATAATTGCAACCCATTTTCTTGTTTATCCTTTGTTGAACCCTTGAGGTGTATTTTTTAGGTTTTTCAAAAAGATGTAAATCTTTTATTTCAGAAATATTAATTTCTGTTAATTTGAAAACCTTTTTGATCAATTTAGTTTTAACACCTCTTATTGGATACTCTTTATCAAAATATAATTTGTCAGAATCATTCAAAGTATATGCAACTTCAAATGTTTCGTCATTCAAATTAGATTTTGACAACAAAAATTCTTTACTATAAACCCGTTTTCTCGATGATTTTGAACTCTTTTCAGACGAACTCGAACTCCCAACTAACAAACACGAACTTTCGGACTCGGATTTTGACTCTGACTCCTCGTCCTTATCCAACACCTGATCGACCATTCTTTTAATTAATTCGGACTCATGATCTGTGTCGGACACTGTGAATGTGATGTCAATGTTGTCTGGTAATACATCGGTTAACTCGGACTCTAACTTTATATTGACTGCCTTTTTCACTTGTTCCTCATTCGGTTTTCTAGGCGAATACCCTTCCCAAATTGGAGGCGGACACTTATTGTAACAGACACTCTGTTTCTTACCAGTATCCTTCTTCTTTGACTTCTTGTCTTTAAATGCTTCAAAACCTGCAATAGTTGGATAAATTCTGTCAGTTATATAATCAGAACTTGTATAACTTCTTAATAAACGTCCGATTCTTTCATTTTCTGCTTTTTCAGTTTCCAACTCTTATTTTCATTTCGCACATTCTTCAATGTAACAGTTTATCTCTTTCTGTTTCGACATCATTGTTGCATTCATCATCTTCAAAGCGTCTTCTCTTTCAGAATTAGTTTTCTGCAAACTATTCACCGTTCTGTTTAATACATCATATGACTCTTTCAAATTTTTGATATCAAACAACAACTTTTCTTTCAGCTTTTCTGATTCACTAAACCTCTCGTCTTTTTCTTCACATTGTTTGCAAGATTCTGAACATGTAAGACAAGGTTTTGTGACTTCAACTATCTTTTCAACCTCCACAATCTTCTCAATCACCTTTTCTACTTCAACTATCTTCTCAACAAATCTTGATTTCTTTCCTGTCTTTTGCAGCTTTCCTCTCTTTGAGTTTCTTTAGTTTATCTGCAAAATAAAATTCAAAACTGTCAGAAGATAAATGAGTTTTTCCAACATTAATTTGTTCAATTTCTTCATCATCATCACTGCTTTCTGTTGAACTATCTTCTGAAGAAACAGATTTTTCATCTTCATCAGATAACACAACCATCCATTCCTGCATCAACTCTGGCTTTTCAATAATCTGAGCAATAAAAGCTTTAACATTTGGATCAGCTGGAATGTACTTGTCCCAGCTAAAACCTTCAACCATTTTCTCATCATCTTGATCAATAATGTCATAAAAAGCCTTTTTATTTGCATCTTCGATCATTTTTCCATGTGCAGTTTGTGAATCCTTCTGTTGATGCGTTTGATGAGTGATTTGCTGATATATAGCCTTCCGATAGTAATCATCCTTTCCAAAAGGATTCTTTGCTCCACTAATCTCTTGATTTTTGCACTCTCTTTTGAAGTGACCTTTTTCCCTGCATTTAAAACAAGTCACTTTAGATTTATCAAAACCTAAAGCTGAAAGATGAGCATCCAAAAAATCATTTCTTCCAGTAATCATTTTGAACTTTTCAGCTCTTCTCAGGACACTAGCTAAAGCCCATTTTATATCCATAAGCTCTAATTCTTCTGCATCAATCTGGTCGTAATCTTCCTTTGTTAGCATTGGATTACCAAGTCTTCTAGCAATCAATCCTTCGTAAGATTCCAACGCATTAACCAGCAATGCCATATGATTTTTCACAACTTCTTCTGAAAAATTTTGTCCATTTTGAAGATGTAATGCCACATTGCACTGAATCATATGTCCATTACCAACATTTTCACTTTGAACACTTTGAGGATTAACACTTGAAAATCCACTAGTGTTGACTGAACTTTGACTGACTGATCAAGATGAATTTCCTGCACTAAACGCGGTTTGGATCTTTGGACTAGCTTCAACAGTTTGAACATTTCCTTTGTAATACAGTTTGATATCTTGTTGATAACTTGAGCTGTTCATTCTGGCAATCTTCTGCTGTTCAAGATCCTGTGCCTCAAGCTTTTCAATAAACTGACCAACCGACAATCTGCTAAACTCTCCAGAATTCTTTAAGATCATCAGATAAGTACCCCATTCTTTCTGCGGTAAGGCGTCAACTAGCTTTTCAACCCATTCTGCTGGAGTTTTAGTAATTTTCAGCTGAGACATGGTACGCACAAGATGACAGTATCTCTCAATGAGAGTTTTTATAGTTTCACCAGGCATGCTAGTAAACAATTCAAACTCCTTTTTCATCAAAGATGCTTTACTTTTGAGCATTTCTGTACTTCCTTCAAACTTTTTCTCAAGTGCATCCCAAATCGAATATGCACTCCCATCATGCTGAAGAAAAATAAAGATGTTTTCTTTGATAGCTTGTTGTAGAAGACTGATCATCATTTTCTCTCCTTTATAACTATCTCTCTTTTGGTCTGTGAATTCTGAAATGATTTTATCTACTCTCAATGCAGACTGTGGTCTAACAAACTTTGTTTCAATACTTTCCCAAGCTCGTAGATGATTTGCCTGAACCCAGTTCTCAAAATGATTCTTCCATCCATGATACTCTTCAATTCCCATAAGCTTCGGGGGTTTTTGTAATGTTCCAATTTCGTTTTCCAAGTTCATGTTTTGAGCAACGGCAGTTGGAGTACTTGGAGATGTAGCGAACGCGTTGTAAAACTCTTCACTCATGATTAAAATAAGTTTCAAGCAAAATATCTCAATTCAAGCGAAATCCCTTTCAAACACCTGTTCAAGCGGAATCACTAAAAAAACAACTTCAAGCGAGATCAGTAGATTCAAGCGGAATAAGGTGATCAAGCGAAATGATTTGATTTCGCTTGAAATTCAAGCAGAATAAGGCCAATTATCAGTTTGAAGCGGAATCTTTCAAACTCAAGCGAAATCACAGATTTCGCTTGAAAATCTCAAGCGGGATAAGCAATCTCGAGCGGAATCACAATGTTGTTCGTTCAAGCGGAATTAATTCGAAGGTCCATTTCTGTCATTTTTAAACCGAATTTTGCACTGAAACTTTCAAGGCTTTGTTAAATTGTAGTTTTGCTCATATGTGAGAAAATTAGCCGATTTTAACCGTGAAAACTTGTTCAATTGATAAAAGAAGGTGTAGAAGCAAGAAAACTCAATGAAATCCAGCTGAATTCTACAGAACTCCTCCTCCTGAGCTCTGATACCAATTGTAGGATCGTGTACAGACCCAAAATGAGTCGATCAGAGGGGTTCTAATCTATTTCAGAGGCGGAAACTAAGAAACAGATGTGAAAAACAGCTTAATTCACTTTAATATGCCTTGAGCTTGTATTCACTTAAATTTGCCTTGTATATTGATTTGAATCAGATTACAAAAACGGCACTTCGGCAGCACCTCGATACCGTAAACAAGAACTCTCCCATATGATTCCGCTTCACACCTATATACACATCTGATTTCGCTTGAAAGTTACATGTTGCATTTCAAGCGGAATCAGCTAGTTGAGATTTTGCTTGAAAGTGACAATAGTCATTTCAAGAGGAATCAGGTAGTTCAAGCGAAATCAACTCAAGCGGAATCAGGTAGTTCAAGCGAAATCAACTCAATATACCCTAAACTCTTCTATTTTCTCGTACAACATGCCCTGATCTAACAATCTAGTACAAGACTCGATACAAGACGAAGTCGACAGATGCATGCACTAACAATGATGCTAACCCATATGATGATGATAGCCCATATAATAATGAAGATGATGATAAAGCATATGATGATGGTGAAGATAACAAAGACGATGATGACAACCCATATGATGATGATGATGATAACCTATATGATGATGATACCGATGATGAAAATGATAACATGTATGATGATGATGACGAAGATGACGATTACCCATATGATGATGATTACTATATGATGATGATGATGATCATGACGACAACGCATATGATAATGATGATGATGATGATAATAACCCATAAGCCTTGTAATGCCATAACCCAAGTCACCTCTAACTCGTAACTAACAACCCATAACCAATGTGATCCTTACAAGGCATATTGATCATATGGGCCATGGTTGATATGGGTTATGACATTATAACCCATGACTTAGAAACCTTGTAATGGCATATCCTATATCACCCCTATCTTACAACTAATAACCCACAACTAGTGTGACCCTACAATACTTATAGGTCATATGGGTGATATGGGTTATGGCATTATAACCCATGACCCATAACCCTTGTAATACCATAACTCATATTGACTTGGGCTAATAAATTACCTTGACTTGGCCTTAAATGTTGACTTTGGCTAATAAATTAATTTGACTTGGGCTTAAATGTTGATTTGGCCTTAAATGCTAACTTAGGCTAATAAATTACCTTAAGTTGAGCTTAAATGTAATTTAATTTTTGTTAAAAACAATAGACAGGATCTTATAAAAAACACGACTAAAATTTCTGAAAAAAAATGTTGAAAATTCGTTTGAACTCATTTATGTACTTCCTTGCGCTAAATTTGTGCTTTAGTCTCTCCCCATCCTAACCATAGCCACCCTAACACCTCTTCCACTTCGATCGATTTCAAATCTAGCCGCTAAAGCTTGTGCTTTAAAATCTCATCTAAAAATCTGATCATGATTTTGTTAACATGTTGTTTGCTTGGTTCATGTCAATGTGAATGTTAGGACCATTTAAGAACATTGGTATATGAGATTACATGTTTGGACATTTTGGAATAGTTTTAGAAGTCCTAGGGGTCAAAATGTAGAGATGCAATAGTAGTTACTATTTGGGGCAATGCTTTTGTAAGAGTTATGCTTTTATAAAAGCACATGTTAGCAGTCTATTTATATGTTCATTTGCACCACTAGGGTTTTTGTTAGGTTATATAAGATCTGCTCATGATAAAAGTCAAAACCCAAGGGAAACTATCTCACTGTCTGATGGAATAAGTTTGAATACAACTCAATGTCCAGAAGTTTCCTCACTTGAAAGTTATCCTAACAACCAACTAAACTACTGGAACAAAGAACTGCTACCTTAGAGATACAAGACAACAAGTACAAGTGAATGAAAAATGTTGGGTCAACTAGTCAACAATCAAAGTCAACAAAGTGAAGACTGAAGACCAGAAGACCAAGTCAACAAGTCAAAGAAAGACCAGAAGTACTGGATACCGGTTGTTTACTTGTAGTTTTACAGCAGTTTTGTTTTAGTTGTTTATTTACTAATTGCCCAATAATTTTGCACAATTACTGGCAGTTACAACGTTTAATGGGTTGTTTAGAGTCGCTTCCATGGTGATGTCACCAACGGTTCTCTCCTTTATAAATAGTTCACTCTGTAATTTGTAAATGTAAGTCTAAGAGCTGAAAAACAGAAGAACTTAGAGAGAGAGAGAGAGAGAGAGTTCGCCTAGTGTGGGGGAGTACTTTTGTACAATTGATTGTATTCAGACATATAAATAATACATGAATCTTTGACAATCATACCCAAATATAGTAGTGTCTATAATGATGTTTATTATCGTTGTTTGTTTAATTACTTGTTATTTTCAAACTGTTTATCAAAAAAACACACACAATTCAAAATCTCTAAGATCCAAGAACTAGTATCAGAGCGAGGTTACACTGAATTGACTTAAACGTTGATTCAGAATACAAACCAACCCATATTGATAACTAATTGGGTAATCAAAAGGACTTGAGATGAATTAGACTAATCGGAACATTAAATTGTTCAGATACTCTGTTTTCTTAGTAATTCTCAATAGAACGTAGATAGATGTGAATCACTCATGAACCCCATAATATAGGATTGACAAACAAGCCTCTGATGGTCGTTCGCCATGAATTCAAAATCTGGCAACGGAGAATGTGTCACTACTTATCCTAGCAATATACAGTTTGCTAGAGATCTGTGGTTTTTGGTTCGTATATTCCCTCTACACCAAGTACTGAACAACCAAATGTCAATGTTCCTAAAAAGCCCACTAGCGAGATTTCCTGAATTTAGAGCTTGATGCAAAGACATTCGGGATACTGGCCATGGCCTTACCCAATGAAATCTATGTTGGATTGCTCCATTGTGAGAATGCCAAAGAATTGTGGGAGACTTTGAACTAACAATTTGGTAGTACAGATGAACTACAGGAAAAATTGAGAGAATTTTTGAAATAACGGTATGAAACATTCACCCATGTTAGGGTAGAATCTCTGACTCAACAGTTTGAGTGATTTAATTGCGTAATTAGTGAGCTAAGGCTGGCTGATGAAACTTTTACTAAATCCTAATCCGCGTTACAGATTTTTGAGATCTCTTCCTGACAATTGGGATATAATTGCTATAGTTTTGTGGTATTATGTTGGTTTCAAAGAACTAACTCTGACTCAACTTCATGGTAGACTCCTCACATTTGCGAGACAAATTTCCTAGAAACAAAAGTTCTTTTTAGTTGGAAAAGTTGTCGATTATTATTCATTTGGAAACACTATCTTTTTGTGAGTGCAGTATGTATATCACTTCCGTCAATCACGTATCGTAGCTTAACAGATGAGATAAGACTGGTGCTGAAATGTGCAAAACGTAAAGTTCATGTGTGCTGAAGCCAGTTCGTACGAAGGGACTAGGCAGCTTAGTACGAACAGACTGTTATACATGATATATGGGTTGCTAATGCTGCTTCGTACGAAGGGACACACTTCGTACGAACCGAGCCTGTTCATAGCTAGCTTGGTACGAACCTACTATGTCTATATATAGAGGTGTAGGGTCTTGTTCATTTGGTAACTTTGCTAACTTAATAGGGAAACTCTGTCAGTTTGTTTTCGTGGTTCTGTACTTGTCAAATATCAATAGAAAACAACATTTAATTACATCTTTGTATTCAATCTACACACGTACTTGGATTCCACACAAGATATTTGTTCATCGCATTCAACGGTTAAGGAATCGATCCTCGGAGCGAATCCACACTTTTTTAAGTCATAATGAATCTTTATCAACTAGTAGTATGAGTAATCACATTTATGATCATTTTGTTGACATAACTACTAGTTTTAATTCCCATTCCAACTGAAACTTTTACTAAATCCTATTCTGCGTCACAGATTTTTGAGATCTCTTCCTGACAAGTGGGATACATTTGCAATAGTTCTATGGTATTATGATGGTTTCAAAGAACTAACTCTGACTCAACTTCATGGTAGACTCCTCACATTCGCGAGACAAATTGCCTAGAAACAAAAGTTGTTGTCAGTTGGAAAGGTTGCCGATGATTATTCATTTAGAAACACTATCTTTTTTAAGTCATAATGAATCTTTATCAACTAGTAGTATGAGTGATCACAGTTATGATCATTTTGTTGACATAACTACTAGTTTTAATTCACATTCCAACTCATTATCTGCTGGAAACTAGAATTTTGTTGTAGTAATAAATGACTAAAGACCCATGGACGCAACATACCAAGAAGAATTTGATCTTCTAAACCAGCTTGCACTTCTGAGCATGAGGACAAACAAATTATAAAATAAAACTAACAAAAGATTTCCAGGGCTAGAGGGTAAGGGTGAACTTGAAATGGACAAGTCCAAGGTTGATTGTTAAAAATGTCATAGACTGGGTCACTTTTATAGGGAATGTAAAAGTTCTACACAAAATCCCACATCATTTTTGACATACCCTAGCCTACTGACTCTTTTTTATTCAACTACTACGCAACAACCAATCTCTTCAAGTGCATATCAAAACCCTTCTAAAAAAGCCTTTGGTCCATCCACACGGTATACTGCACACTTGGCACATATCCAAATACCCTCACAATTACATATTCAATCCCAGACACCTTACACTAGAAACTACTCAGCAAAGATTTTTCACTCACAACTTTGTAGATTGTAGCAGTTTGCCTGAGGATTTAAGTAATGAACACTCTAGAATGGTTGCTATGGACCAGGGTGATAGAAATCCTATAGGAACCCTAAGTGTGACCTCTAAGGTGAAACTAGAAACTACTTGTCTAAGCATTATACCACAAACATAATCAACAACTACTATTTCCTCAAAGAATGTTGAAATATCTCCAAACACACTAAAAGAACTTTTTTTTGACTAGTGCATAAAAGCATTTGAAGATATCAAAGTTGTAAACAATTTGTTTAGAGAAAACTGTGAAAAAACTGAAAAACTTTTTAATCAAACTATCAAGTCGCACAAAGAAGTTTTGAAAGAAGCAACAAAATCATTTCAAATTTAAAACATGAAGCAACTATTTACAGTGCACAGCTTGGGTCATTTCTTTCAAAATATCAAGAGTGTCAAAAGGAGCATAATTCTACTTAGATGAATAGTCAAAAATGGGTAGATACATGCAAAAGTTTTGAAAACTCAGCAAACCCAATGCAACGCAACGCAATGTTAAGTTTAGAGTGGTTTATAATCACACACAAGGACCCAGTGATTATACTCCGAAAAACCAAGATCAGAATGAAGTTATGAATTCTGATATGGATAACTCATAAAATTTACGATCAACACATCTCTAAATGATTAAATGAGACAACTGTTTATAAGGATTTCAAATCAATATTTTTGTAAAATCTGAAGGAATACTAGGTGTTGACCCTCTAGCAGTTTCATCTAAACTGTTGGTCCTGGCCAAAACACTAAGCCAAATCTAAGTCTGGGTCAAAGAAAGGAAAAAACACAAAAAGCTCAAAATTCTGCAAAATTTGTGAAAGAACTAATCATAACTCATAAGAGTGTCACATGGTCATTGCTTATGATAAGAACAAAAGGGTAAATCTGGAAAACTTTCAAGAAAAGCCAGTCTTCTATCCCTGCAGTGATTCTAGCTATTGTGAATCAATTGGATCCTTTAAAGTGCACAATACATTTGAAAATGTAGTGACCATGGACTTGAAATACAAGAAAACATCTAGTACATGCAAATGACCAAAATAGATAAGGAACACTTCTGATCTATATCGGTACAAGCATGGGAGGTCTGATCAAGGTGCTGAATTAAAGGCACTGGCAGAGAACCAAAATGAGCCTATAAAGATGGTATATAGGCTGACAATGAGTCAAAGAGTGGTCAAAGTGACCAATCAAGTACCAATGGAAGAAACACTTACTTGTGTTTGAAAAGAAGGATGGTATATAGGCTGCTAAAGAAACACTTGTGTTTGAATGAAGGATTAGAACCCAGGAATGGAGGCCTCAATGCAGAAACAAGCTCCAAGACTGTGATTGAAGAAGAAAGAAAAGAACGATGTGATTAAAACTCAAGAACAAGTGCTTATTTATAGTGATTTAGGATCACGGAGGTGATGACAAGTGTTTGATGAGGTGTTTAGATGTTGATTAGTGTCCATACATGTGTCAACACCAGGTTAGAAGGTGGCATACAGAAGCTAGGTGGCAAAAGATGAAGAAAGGTGGCACAATTGATGAACAAGCATAATTCTGCTGTCTGGGGGTCCCTTGCGGACCATAAGAGCTTAGACCTTACGGTCCGCAAGGCCCTCTGGTGCAAAAGTTTTTGTTTTTTAAAATTTTTGGCCCCTATACTTGTATTATCATATTTTTGACACTTTTAACCCTTCTAACTTGTTGTTTAAGCTATCAAGGCATGTCTAACTAAGATTTTGTTCCGGAAATGTTGTGGATATTGTCTTGCATGATCGTATGTACGAAATTCGTAAATAAAATATATAATTTTATTAAGCAAGAAAACGATCGCAAGTCTACAACTTGAAAATGGCTATTGTTACATTAATGACAGGGTTGTTGATGAAGATGCTGAGGAAAATGAAAAAAGAGCCTGAATACATTTATGTTGATACTCATGTCAGAGATGTTCAAGTTGACGTGACATTTTTAGAAGAAATATGAACATGGTTTTACCAATCTACGGTTAGTGTTAGTGCAGGACCTTTGTTTGAGTTTGATCTTAAGGGCTTTGATAGACTTAGTGAATAGTGATTCAGATGATGAACTTCCTTTGGACAGGGTTATGACGTGTGCGTGTATATACATGGTTTTATAATGAATTTTACACACGATTCGGTTTTAAATTTATAAAAATGAATTATACTTCAACATTTAAAACACACACAAAAGGGCAAGTGTACCCCGTCATATATGTAGTAAAGTATCGGTAAGAACCAAGTGTCGATCCAAGGATACGGGCGGATGCAATAATACTAAATCTTTGTCATTAAATTATCGGTAAAAAGATATGTGAATGATTTGTTTAAACTAAAATATGACTAAAAATATATTTTTAAAACATAATAGACTCCAAATATGAAAATATATAAATAGCCTCGTTTTTTATGAACAACCAGAACATGTTAACTAAGTCGGTTTTACCACTAAAACACTTGATCAAATTTGTATTTTTCAAAGATAATTAGTATCCCTTTCGGGAATCCTAACATGACAACTCTTTGGCAAGTTAAAACGATAAACACACTTTAACCACCTAAAATTGTTCTTTAACGCCCAATTGATAAATGTCTATGAAAATCCCCTAAACACAATGTAACCACCGAGACAAGCATAAACTAGATTAAATCACAATCGAGTTCATTTTACAATCTTGAACATAAATTCACCAGGAAAGCAATTTTGGCCTAAACTACTAACAAAGTTAACAACTTATGCCAAGAATTCATAACAACACTATCTAACCCGTTATGGTCCTTCCGTGAGGGAAAACATTCTTGATTAATATTAATTACCCCTTATTGAACCACTAACCATTTCTAGTATCATGGTGTAAACATTTTAAACAAGTTAAAAGCCTACTAAGAAATGATTAATTAAGCTTCTTTTTGCAAATATCTTAACTAACCACATACTAATCATCCAAGACAATCAACTATAATCAAGAATCCAACATCAATAAACACGGTTGCAAGCTAATCATCAAGGATTAACATAGAAAATGCTTAAGTGTCGTTACAAACATAATTAACATACTAATTGTTTTTTTATGAAGCAAGGAATACTAGTGTTTTTGCCCGTAGGCTACAATAATACATAAACAACAACCAAAATGCTTGGATCATAACAAAATAATGGAAAGATTCAAGAAGCAAACCATAAACAAGCATAAGATTGAAGGCCCGGAAGATAAAGGAGCTTCTAGGCACGATGGTGGCTTGAATCCGGGAAAAAGTATAACTTCCGGAGCCTCAAAATTCTCCTAAAGAGCTCCCAAAAGTCCAGAGTTACGAACTGATTGCCCCTGCTGTTTTTCATAACTTTTTTCGATCGACACGGTCCTGCCAATAAAGGGCACGGCCATGCACTATTCAGCAAATCTTATGACGTCAGCAGATCTTGGACCAGTCTTTAGATTGGCACGGTCATGCCAACCAACGCACGGTCGTGCTTCTCCGAGAAGTAGCCGGCACTGCCAACCGTACAGGTAGTGCTTCCGAGAACAACAGACCGGCACGGTCGTTCCACCCAACACACGGTCGTATGTTTCCGAGGATTGCCGGCACTACTGATCGCACTGGCAGTGCATCTCCGAGCTTGGGTCTGATCATTGGATTGGCACGGGCGTGCCAATGGTGGCACGAGCGTGCTCGGAAAATCTTCGTTTTCATCATCTTCTTGTTTGGCATGTTGTTTGAGGCCTGTAAACAAAAACATACACGATTAAGTGTCTAATCCTCGGTTTTATGGATGAAAACGCATAAAATGGGGGTAAAATGAGGGAGTACAGTTGTTAGGGCTGGATTTTTATTATACGTGATCCTTATAGGTGATCCTAACCAGTGATCCTTGTTCCTTTGGCAGACAGTGATCCTCAGGAGGACTTCAGGATCAGGATCGTGGGACATTATAGTGATCCTTATACTAACGGCCACTTCCGCTCAATATAATATTGTTTTGCAGGAATATCTAGCAGGATATGCTCTAGGCATCATGATCCAGGGACGCGTCTTCACAATTATGGCAAGAGCTTAATTGAAGAAAGACGTTGCACAGGATATGGAAACATGGCTTGATTCATGGGCAGTAATTTAGGCTAGATTGTCTTTATTTCTAAAGGGGTAATGAGCTGATAATTAGTCATTTTACCTAAAATAAGTCACCTACACTTGTATAAATACCCCTCTTCCTCATTCGGAAGAACACACACGACGTACACGACATACGACACAACTCTCAAACACTTAGACACTCAGTGATCCTTGTACTCAGCTCCTTACTATCCGAAGTTGTAACTACATTTTTATTATATTGAAGTTGGTGATCGGTAGTTGCCATCACCCGAGGTTTTTTATGCCGGAGATCATACATTGATCAAGGGCTTTTTCCTCGTATAAATCATTGTGTCTTTGCATCTTTTATCACAGAAGTGATTCTTTACTTTCATAATTAACCAAGCATCATACCCCGTTTACTTAAAGTTTGGTTACATTATCCTTGTGTGATTTTTGACCAAAACAGTTTGGCGCCCACCGTGGGGCAATTGGTGCTTCATTCATAAGAAAAATCTTTTGTTCGAAATCATTTGAAAGAGTTACATGGCTTCATCATTGAAGAACACGTCCACGGCGATGTCTGCAGTCACCTCATCAGAGATCACCTTGCCTCCTCCACCGGCAGGATCTCAGAAAAATACTGAGAAGAGATCAACTCCCACTTTCTCTAAACCTCTATCTTCTTCTGCTATGAATTCTTCTATTCCCAGTACTAGTGATGTATTTGCTTTAATTTTGCAGATGAAGGATCGTATGCAGCGGCAAGATGAAACTAACGAAAGGATCCTCAGGGAAATTGGAGATCTCAAAAGACAAAAGAAAGCGGCAGAGGATCATTCTCCACTGATGCCCAAATCCTTGAGTTTTGATACTCCAATGATCACTTCCCAGCCATCAGGGATCCCGGACGTGCAAATCATAGGGGAGTCAAGAGGATCACATCTCAACTCGGCAGCAATGACTCAGACGTCAGGCTCACATTTTCAGCCTGTAGGATCCTATCCTCAGTACATGGGATCCTTCAGGAATTTGGGAGCCTATCCGGAGACACAGCAGTTTCAAGGATCCTACTTTATTCCAGGATCATTCCAGGGCCAAGGATCCTCCTTTGTTCCAGGATCATCCCAGGTTCAAGGATCCTCCTTTGTTCCAGGATCATCCCAGGTTCAAGGATCCTCCTTTGTTCCAGGATCATCCCAGGTTCAAGGATCCTCCTTCGTTCCAGGATCATCCCAGACACCAGGATCCTTCCAGATACCAGGATCCCTAAAAAATCCGCAAACAGGAAGTCTAGATGTCCATCAAGGAGACTTCATTCCAATGCAGACCATTGCTTCCACTGGTCCCTCCGTTGTTCCAGAACCCCAGCAATATGGATTCCCTAACTTGAACCCAATGGGAGGTAACACTTTAAACAATTATCCTACCACTAACCATGGATTCATGCAGGATACAGGTACCAATCATGCTATGGCCAGGGAGTTGCAGAAGCTAAAAGATATGATCTCAAGTGTTCCAGGGGTAGTCAAGCCTATCCCAGAGATTGCGGATGGAAGCCACAAGGTATCCCGTTTTGCACCACCAATTTGTGATGCAGAGGTACCCAAAAGGTTCCATATCCCTACCATGAAGTTGTATGATGGCACAACGGATCCAGAGGAGCATATAGCACAATACAGGGAGAGGATGGAGATCAATCCTATCCCAGAAAAATTGAAGGAAGCATGCCTATGTAAAGGATTTGGATCCACTCTTACTGGATCAGCTCTTAAGTGGCTGCTAAGTCTTCCCCCTTACTCTATTACTTCATTTGCCAATTTAGTTAATTTATTCAATAACCAATTCTCTTGTAGCAGAAAATTTGAAAAATTAACTAGTGATTTGTACAGGATAACTCAAAATCATAATGAATCATTAAGGGATTATATAACTAAATTTAGTAAAGAATCCTTGGACATTCCCAACTTGGATATGGCTACGGCTGTTGAAGCCTTCAAAATGGGACTGCTTAAGGATTCATTATTCTATGATAATCTTGTTATGACACCATGCAGGAATTTAGATGAAGTAAGAACTCGAGCACTCAGGTTTATCCGGCTAGAGGATGACAAGAGGATCCAGGAGAGACAAGTAGGATCCTCAAAACAAGATAAGCAAGGATCCTCCTTCAAGAGCAACAAGTTCAAATCCTACCATAGAAACGAGAACAAGAATGTGCATGCTGTTGACCAAGAAGAGGATGATGAAGGATATCCTCCAATCTCAGAATATTGTTTTTCCGTTGATAAATCATGAACTAATCCTTGCAATGCAGAATCTAGGTGAAAAAGCTAGGTGGCCTAGGAAGAATGATAAACCATCCGGGACTAAAGACAAGTCAAAATGGTGTGCATACCATGAGGATTTCGGGCATCTAACTGAAGATTGCATAGCCTTAAGAAAAGAAATCGGATACCTGCTAAGCAAGGGGCATCTAAAAGAGTTATTGGGGAGAAAAAAGCAAAGGACCCAGGATCCTGAAAGGATCCCCGAAAAAGCTCCAGCACCTCCGGCAAATGCACAAGTGATCAACTTTATATCCGGAGGATCAGACATCTGTGGTACATCCTTCTCGGCGGCCAAAAGACATGCAAAAGAATCAAAAATGGATAATGGAGAAAGGCCTATTAGAACATCAAGTGTCTCAGAAGGGAAGATAATAACATTTGACGAGGATGATCGCATCAACATTCAGGATCCTCACCATGATAGTTTAGTTATCACTCTCTTTATCTCTAACCATTTTGTCCGCAGGATCCTTATTGATGAAGGGAGCTCAGTGAACATTATCCAGCTTGATGTCCTGAAGAAGATGGGAATCCCAGAATCAGACATCACACCAAGATCCTCCGTGCTTGTAGGATTCAGTGGGGAGACGAAGAAAACTCTGGGGGACATCAAACTCCCAATCTACGTGGAAGGATTACATAATTACCAAAAATTTTGTGTTATTGACTGTTTATCTTGTTGCAACGTTATCCTTGGCAGGCCTTGGATACATGATATGAAAGCAGTCCCATCTACCTACCATCAATGTGTGAAGCTCCCTAGCCCATGGGGAATAATCAAGGTCGATAGTGACCAGCAGGAGGCTAAGGATTGTTATACCTCATCTATGAAGCCAACCTCGAAGCCAAGGGAGCAATAGCAATTACAGTATCCTCCAAGGAATGTCTTGGAGGCAAGGGAACAAGATGTAGATGAAATCCTCTTGGATCCTAGTGATCCTGAATCAAAAATCTATATCGGATCAGGGATCCTTGGCAAGATGAAAGAAGACATGATATCCTTCCTCAAAAGAAGAAAATCTACCTTTGCTTGGAAACATGAAGATATGACAGGTATATCTAAGGATATTATTACTCACAAACTTGGCATTGACAGGTCTATCAAACCAATCCATCAAAAAAGGAGGAAGTTTGCACCAGAAAGGAATGCCATTATCCAAGAAGAAGTAGAGAGACTACGTCGAGCAGGTATGATCAGAGAGGTAAAGTATCCAAAATGGTTAGCCAATGTGGTTGTTGTCCAAAAGAAAAACGGAAAGTGGAGGGTATGTGTCGACTTCACTGATCTGAACAAGGCATGTCCCAAGGATCCTTTCCCATTACCCCACATTGACTCCATGGTGGATGCAACAGCGGGGCATGAACTGTTGACCTTTATGGATGCATCATCTGGGTTCCAACAAATCCAGATGGAACCATCTGACCAAGAGGATACAGCCTTTATGACCCCAACCGGTTTATATTGTTATATTGCCATGCCTTTTGGACTAAGAAATGCAGGTGCAACATATCAAAGGTTGGTAAATATGATGTTCAAAGATCAAATTGGAAAAACTATGGAGGTGTACATAGATGATATGGTGGTCAAGTCAAAGAAAGCTGAGGATCACCTAAGGGACTTAGAAGAAGCATTCGATATCCTTGATAATTACAACATGAAACTTAATCCTTCAAAATGCCATTTTGGTGTTAAGGCAGGAAAGTTCTTAGGATACATGGTAACCCAGAGGGGCATTGAAGCAAGCCCGGAACAAATCAAAGCATTAATAAATATCAAATCTCCTGCCAATGCCAAGGATGTTCAAAGACTGACAGGCAGGATAGCAGCTTTGAACAGGTTCATATCGAAATCCTCAGAGAAATGCAGAGAATTTTACGATATCCTAAGGAAGAATAAGAAGTTCGAATGGACTGAGAAGCATGAGAATGCTTTACAAGCCCTAAAAGAGTATATGTCCTCAGCACCAGCATTAGCAAAACCGGAAAAAGGAGATGTGTTATCCTTATATCTGGCGGTATCCTCAACCGCTGTAAGTGCTGTCCTTGTTAAGGATCACGAAGGTACACAATATCCTATCTACTATGTAAGTAAAAGTCTACTTGATGCCGAATCCAGGTACTCACACCTCGAAAAACTTATCCTTGCATTAATCATGGCATCGACTAAGTTAAGACATTATTTTGAAACCCATACTATTGTTGTTAGAACTAATTTTCCAATTAAGAATGTCCTCAGGAAACCAGATATGTCAGGGAGAATGGCTGAGTGGGCAGTAAAGCTTAGTGCCCATGATATAAGATACGAACCAAGAACAGCTATTAAATCTCAAGCACTAGCTGACTTTGTGGTGGATTTCAGTAGTGATCTACAAAAAGAAGCAGAATTGGAGGTCCAGCAGCTGGATGAGACCAAGGATCCTTGGATACTACACACTGACGGATCCTCAAATATCAAAGGCACAGGGCTAGGGATCCTACTAAAATCGCCACAGGGGGACATACTACCCCACTCCATAGCCTGTGAGTTCCAAGCAACTAACAATGAGGCTGAATATGAAGCCTTAATTGCTGGCTTACAAATTGCTAAGGATATGGGGGTAAAATATCTCGAAGTATATGTAGACTCATTATTGATCACCAATCACTTTAATGGATCATATGCTGTTAAAGGTGAAAAACTAACCAAATATTTAGAGATAGTCAAAGAATTGGCACTCTCTTTTGTTTCTTTTAGCTTAACACAGGTACCAAGGGAGGATAACACGGAAGCTGATGCATTGGCCAACCTAGGATCATCCTTAAAAATTCCAGAAGACATAAGTATCCCTATCGTCCATATCCTGGCTCCTGCTATTGAAAATCAAGTGGCCATGGAAATAGAAGAGGATATTGCAGTAATCCCTAATGAAGAAAATGCTGCAATCCTAGCTCAGGATTTGGATACTATTGAGGAAATCAGGGATCTAGCTAGAATAAGGATGGCAAGCTACCAACAAAGAATGGCTGGTACCTACAACAAAAATGTCAGGATAAGGAAGTTCCAAGTCGGAGATATGGTGTTGAGAAAAGCATTTCAAAATACTATCAATCCTGCTGACGGGAAGCTAGCACCAAAATGGGAAGGTCCCTACTTGATTGAAGCTGAAGCAGGAAAGGGGGCATACAGGTTGCTAACCATGGAAGGAAACTTGTTACCAAGAGCCTGGAATGCTGTTCACTTAAAGAAATATTTCATGTGAACATGATCCTTCATGCATGTGATCCTTATATTGAAGTATCCTTGAAGGATCCCGGAGATATCAGTGATCCTTACTCTGGTAATATGCTTATCCTAAAACTATTGCATTTTCTTGCTTTTTACCTAAGGATAAGGATCATGTATCCTTCATCCTCTACTCACAAACCATTTGAGTTATGATAGTTCAGGTATCTTCAGCAAATCGTCAAAGATCTCCAAAAGCACCACAGATCCTTGGGTCCAACCCCAGTTATCCTTGGGATTATCCCCAGTTTCCGCCAGCAGCGCACGATGATCCTGGTATAGTTCACGTCTTTGGGACCAGTACCCACTTTCGGGGCTGACAACCTCATCGTACTGGCTATATTTAGGATCCTACGTATAATGGTAGACGTACCATACATCCGTTCCTAAGGTTTCTAACGTTTTCACGTTAGCTAAGGTTTTGACATTTTCATGTCACTAAGTTTGGATAGTCGCCAGAGAAGGGCCATACTCCAGTTTACATACGATCCTTTGGGCTTGTCCCCAGTTATCCTCTGGGCTTGTCCCCAGTGATCCTCCGGGATCATCCCCAGTTATCCTTTGGGCTTGTCCCCAGTGATCCTCCGGGATCATTCTCGGTTATCCTTTGAGCATGTCCCCAGTTGCTAATTTATCTCTTACATTGGCTTAGTCCCAAGATATGTTCCATCTTTCAGGTTCTCGAAGTTAAACAAATAAGGATCCTTAATCCTTATCATCCATTAAAGTTTTACTTGTGGTTATCCCGATTGAAGGATAGGACCCTAACTTGGATCCTCAGGTATGATCCTTAACTATTTTGATTATACTCATTATCCTAACCGACCCTTATACTTTGACAACCAAACCTATGATCCTTGAACTAAAATACTTTGAATATTTTCAATATCAGGATATTTGATCTAGGATCATATCCTAAATTTATTAAAACATATTTTCAACTCTTGATAAATATATTACAAAGACAATTGAGAAAAAAGAAGATAATTAAAGGATAACAACACGAGATAAGCCAGAAAAGTTAAAGTTATATTATTAAACAAAAGGATCATTAACCCTTTCAAGAAAGTTGTCAAAATTGCCAACCCACATTTCTACCAGCAAAACGTGGCCCGTCCACATGGGTTGGCAAAGGGTGTCCATTGTCTATGCGGTCTTAGCATTGTGCAGGAAAGTAAAAGCGGCAGGATCACAAAGGCTTCATCCCCCAAACAGAGGATCCCTCCACCTTTTGTAATCCTACCTATTGTTCAAAGGATCCAGGATCCTTAACCCTAAGAAACTATTGTTCAGAGATTACAGACCATAACTGTTTCAAACCATCAACAACCACAAAAAACCACTACCAATCCTAAAAAATTGGGCTCCGGCCTAGTCAACAATATCCATCATCGCCCAATCATGCAGCCTACTCCTTCGCTGCTTCGTCACCACCAGCATCTCCACCTTGATCCTTCTCAGCACCACCACCTTCCAGCATGGGGATCTCCTCAGCCTCATCCTCGTCCTCCAGGTCTGCCAGCCTTGCCTTCCAACCTTCAACATCCCACGAGCTTTTGTCAAAGGTAGGATCCTGAGCCTCCTCGGCCATCTGAAGTTATATCTTATACATAGCAATTGCCGCGGAGACCTTAGCATCTTGGGTGATCTCCTGCTTCTCGTTATCCATATCGATCAACCTCTGAGCAGCCTCAGCCTTCATGACCCGGAGTTCCTTCTCAAGATCTCCTATCTTGAGATCCTTTAACACACCCATTTGCTGGAGATCGGCAATTTGGCTCTCCTGGTCCTCAACATGGCCAAGATAGGTCTCAATCTCGGCAAGTTTCTGCAACAGGAGAAAAAAGATAAGCTTAGGATCAGATGATCCTCAAGAAAGGCAGGATACACAAACAGGATATGCGAGACGGATAACCAACAGGGGCAGTGATCCTTACTTCATTCACGTAGTCGAGGAATTGCTGACGGAGGAGGGGAAAACCCTGGAGATCATCTGAAGCCTTCCTCTTCTTCCCTTTGCCTCGGATAGGCGCTTTAGGAGCTGATGCTGAAGGACTGGCAGTAGGAGCCTTCTTCTTTGAAGACGTGACATTGGCAAGATCACTTATCCCAAATTTGGAGGCAGATTTAACAGACCTGGCAGATTTTCCAGCACCTACACAATTCAAAAACAAGATAAGTTCCCTTGTTAAATTGAATACTCTTACATAAAACTTACTTTCTATGAGGATACTTACTTGACATTGTGGCAGATGCAGAGGATATCTCTTGAGAATCTTGGATAGTGATTTGGAAGCTTCTAACTTCAGGATCAAGCTTTTTAAAAGCTAACACTCTCTCTTTTGCAGCGGGGGTTAATTTCAGACGAGCAATGGAAATAGCTGCATAAAAGACAAAGGAAAAAAGACATCATTGATCCTCATCATATGAGACAGGACTGATAGTGATCCTTCGAGGATCCTCTACCCTACCATGAGTGGCCCATTCCTTGGGCAGATCCTTCCCATCCGGGATGGAATCCCTCTTAACAAAGAAAAACCGACGTTTCCAGTTTGTATCATTCTTGGTAACTTTGAAGATTGGGTGATCCTCCCCAGCTTTCCGTTTCAACAAATACCGGTGAGAACCGAAGGTGGTGAGATCGTAAAACTCAGCTAACTCCGCCATTCCCAGATCAATCCCTTCCTGCTCGATGATCCTCTCGAAGGTATAAAGAACCCTCCAGATCATCGGCATAGCTTGGATGTAAGAGATGCCGGTTAAGGAAAAGACAGACTGGGTAAAGTCTGGAAAAGGATACGAGTACCCTATAGCAAACGGGGTAGCAGGAAAAGCCACCCAGACATCCGAGACAAAGTCGCTCAAAGCAGTAGGATCAAAGGATTTAAAAACGGCATTCGCCGGAAAGCAATGACGAATTTTGTCTACGTGAGCATCACTAAAGCAACACCTCTCCGTAGGAGAATCCTTGATAATCCCCTGGCTTTTTAAGGGACTATCCTTCTTGGAATCCTTGTGCGGAGAATTCCGGAGCAACATGTTTGGAACAGAAACAAAGTAGAAACGGAAAACAGAGCAAAGAGAGTATAGAGAAGAAAAAGAGAAGAGGAGAGTACCTGATCGATCTTCGGTGTAGAATATAAAGGGAGTGTATCTCGAATTTAAATACAAACTGATCCTCACCCTATCTCCTATTTATAATCATGATCTGCAGGGATTGTCACATCTCTGACGTAATGATCACAACGGCTAGTCCGAGCATAACGGCTAGTTTCTTGGAGTCGCCCGTTAGAGATAAGATCGAAACAAAATATAACTCGTCTATTTACAATTAACTCCTTATATTTTGGGGGCAATTGTTAGGGCTGGATTTTTATTATACGTGATCCTTATAGGTGATCCTAACCAGTGATCCTTGTTCCTTTGGCAGACAGTGATCCTCAGGAGGACTTCAGGATCAGGATCGTGGGACATTATAGTGATCCTTATACTAACGGCCACTTCCGCTCAATATAATATTGTTTTGCAGGAATATCTAGCAGGATATGCTCTAGGCATCATGATCCAAGGACGCGTCTTCACAATTATGGCAAGAGCTTAATTGAAGAAAGACGTTGCACAGGATATGGAAACATGGCTTGATTCATGGGCAGTAATTTAGGCTAGATTGTCTTTATTTCTAAAGGGGTAATGAGCTGATAATTAGTCATTTTACCTAAAATAAGTCACCTACACTTGTATAAATACCCCTCTTCCTCATTCGGAAGAACACACACGACGTACACGACATACGACACAACTCTCAAACACTTAGACACTCAGTGATCCTTGTACTCAGCTCCTTACTATCCGAAGTTGTAACTACATTTTTATTATATTGAAGTTGGTGATCGGTAGTTGCCATCACCCGAGGTTTTTTATGCCGGAGATCATACATTGATCAAGGGCTTTTTCCTCGTATAAATCATTGTGTCTTTGCATCTTTTATCACAGAAGTGATTCTTTACTTTCATAATTAACCAAGCATCATACCCCGTTTACTTAAAGTTTGGTTACATTATCCTTGTGTGATTTTTGACCAAAACAACAGTATGTGTATTTTAGCAAATATCAGGTTATTAGACAAATGAGGATGAAAAAAAAATACATGATTCTCTCTTGACTAATTTTTATGTGGGTCAAGTTTTTGCATGTAGAAGTTATATTACTTATTTTGTTAAAAAAACTCGCAGTTGATAGTAGAAGGCAACTAAGCATAATAAGAAATGATACGAAAAAGTTTAGAGGTTTTTGTTATGAATGTGATCAAGGTGCTCTAGTCGTTGGTGAAATAAATGAGAAAGCTGTCAAATCCAGAAGGGTAAAAAAGTAATTTCAGCAAACGAAGATGATCCCCCTGATGTGGACTGTTCAAATACTTCCAAAACTGAAAATCCGAAGCCCACATGTCCTTGGGTATTACATGTTTCCAAGAAAAACAATGAGGATTCATGGGTTGTGAAAACATTCACAAATAACCACAAATACATTCACACCCGAGGGATAAGATTGTGCACCTTAAGTTGGATTGCCAAGGATATTGAAGAAACAATCCTAATAAATCCAAGAATACTTTTCTTAGCCCTTCAAGATCAAGTTCAGAAAAAGTATCAGTTTGATGTTTCCAAGGATAAAATTTTTAGAGCCAAGGCAATGGCTCTGAAAAAGATTCAAGAAGACTATGCATTACAGTATACAATCCTTAGGGATTATTGTGAATAACTTATAGGATCCAACCTTGGAACTACAATAAAACTTGATGTGGAGACTTGTTGCAACCTAAGTAGCCCAACTTGATATTTCAGAAGGATTTACGTATGCTTAAGGCCTTTGAAAGAGGGTTTCAAATTGTTAGGGAGGGGGGGGGCTACTTGGTTTGGATGGTTGTTTTATGAAAGGACTCTTTCCTGGACAGATTCTAACTGCTATGGGAATAGATTCAAATAATGGGATATACCATGTGGCTTATGTATTGGTTGAAGCTAAAACCGGTTCTTAGAGTGTCTAGGAGGTGATATTGGACTTTGTTCTCAATCAAACTTCACATTCATCAGTGATAGGCCGAAGGTAAAACTATGTATAATGGTTTTAATTTGTATAACTATTTTTTCTGATTTGTAGGACTGGACTCAAAAGTTTGTGACTAACTAAAGTTGTTTGATTGTAGGGACTTATACCAGCAATAACAAAGGTGTTTCCAAGTGCTGAACATATATATTGCCTAAGGCATATTCATGAAATCATGCATAGTTTTTCAAAGACATGCTTTGGAAATGTGCTTCTGCTACAACACTATAACAGTATGACAGAGCAATGAAAGCTATTCAAGAGCAGGACCAAGGCCTATATGATTGGTTGACAAAGACTCCACTAAAACACTGGTCTAGAGCATACTTCAGGGGTATGTTGTCAATACTTAATGATTAATGTTATTTGAAAATATATTGAACACTATTTATAACTCTTATTTATCAATTGTTTTAGGTAGGGCAAAAAGTGGTGTGTTATTTAACAATTTATGTGAGGTTTTTAGTAGACAGCTAGCTGGAGGAAGTGATAAGTGTAACAACTGCCACTAAAATCCATAATTAGGACGATAATTAGTCAACAAGAAAACCCTAATTGAGACACCCAAGTAATTCTGCACTAACCCTAAAATTTTCATAACAATCGGAATCAGGATCAGGGCCCCTAAAACTCAGGGGGGTTAAACCCTAGTGGATGTTTACCCTCTAAATTTGCTGTAGAAACGAAATTTGTTCGTTTAACTTACTCAGCAAGGTTACTTGGACACGAAGCAACCTAGGCTAGAAAATAGACCCGTCGCGCCACGCGACGGGTACACATGTCTTCTTCGCGTGGCGCGAGGGAGGACATTTTCCAGCTATAAATAGGGGACGTTGGCACTTGAATTTTGGTGTTCATTCGACGTCCAAATTCTCTGTAACCATCGAGTTATAGCGAATATCGTTCACAACACACACAATTCACGAAGTGCTGCCGCAATCAGGGTAATAACTCGATCGCTATTACGGTTCAACGTCCGATCGATTGTAACTATCCAACGATTGTCCGAGTGCTGCTCAAATTGAGCTTGTACTTTGATTATTCATCGTGATTTCGACTTGAATATTTGAGTGCTGTTCGAATTCGGACTATGCTCTGTTATTCGTTGTGAATCCGATTGAATTATGAAGTATTGCACTTGTTAATCATTGTGAGGGTTTGATCTCGTGAATTGACGTAACTGCTGAATTAGTTACTAAGCTATTGTGTGTGCATTATTATTAAATTAGGTCAAATCAAGGCAAATCAGTAGGCTTATACCTTGCCCGCTAACTCTGCAAAGTGAGTCATTCTTCTTTTTAAATTCTTTTCTCACCGTTTATGAGTAAGTATTACAATACCTCAAATTATTTTCAAAATATTATAATTACAGGGATTAAATCGTGGTTATCTTAACCGCTGGTTAGTGGGGTATTGTGCACATTACTAATTTCTCACAGTTAGGCAATAAGCCCTAACATGGGTTAGGCTAATAAGACCTAACAGTGACAAAACGTCACTAATTGGGTGACTGGACCCAATAGTGGTATGACCATCGTCACACGGGTGGCAAGACCAGATATTAATTAAGATACTGCCATAGTAATCGCTCTTATGCTGTAATTTATAACTATGTGTCATTTTTATCAAAATGAATGATTCACTCAGTATTTCCCCACTGACAAAACCTTTTTACAACATGTTTCAGGTGACCTACTGAATTAAGTACACGTGCTACGGAGCACTATCAAGCTTGAAGTGGTGGCTCAAATAAAATAAATAAACATGTTTGTAAAATAATGAAATTATGATATTTACGGGGTTTATCCTAAATGTAAATAAATAATACTCGGGCAAATTTTCTAAATTTAAAACGATCCTGTTAAGACTTCCGCTATAAAAATAAATACCACGGGCTTTTCTGTCCCGCGGCCCCCGAAACGGGTCAAACCGGGTCGGGGGCCGTGACAGAAAAAGGTGGTATCAGAGCCACTGATCAAGCCACTGATTTAAGCCTATTAAGTATTTAGAAAATACTTAAATTTTATTAATTACTATTCTTTGATTATGTGTTTCATTATCTGATCAATCGCATATAGCATGGAACAAATTTTATATAGAAAACTAAAACTTTAGTGTCTTTACAAGTCTAGAAGCCTTATTCCAGTAAATAAATAAATTTTTAAATAAAACCTAGGATGCTTTAAAATTCTAGTTGTTCGGATAATTACACCCGTATTTCTATCAAAATTATTACAAATACTGACCTAGTAATTGTGTGTGTATTTTCAAACATCATGAGTAATTTGTCTGATACCCTTCAGAATTTAAATCTCTATCCAGTAAGAGTAGAAGTTTCCAGAGATTTTAATAGGTATATACCAGATATGGAGGAACCTATAGAATTTAATGTTTTACCTCTCGAGCCTAAGAAACCGGAAATTGAAGAAAGTTCTAGGCAAATTAAGGGGTTACCATCTCAAGAAGAGATAGATCTTACAATAACAGACTATAGTATTATCAAGACTATTAATGAAACACAACTATCAATGAACTTAGAACCAGCTATTCCAAACCTTTCAGTACACTCGCGACCTTTCGACATAAACGAATGGTTGACTCATGAAATATAATTACAGAACAATCCCTATAAGCTTTTTCCTCAGTTCAATCTAGAACCTTTACCGAATCCACCAAAGAGTAACAAGAATACAACTAGACTTCACCACTTGGGTCAAGAACTAATGAATGTTGGGAATAGGATCCAAGAGATTGGGAAACAAATCTCCTGGAATTACAATCCAAGGAAACATCGTTATTAGACTATTATCTAACGAAAGGATAAAGGAGTTATGAAATTACGATTATGTAATAGTAATAAGTAAAATCAGTATGTGTAAAATAAATAAATAAAACGGTTGTATATAGAAGCATGATATAAAGGAAATCTTAGAAAATTTACAGAATTGGGTTTGTTTACGTGATTATGTGCAATTAAATGTAACATTGGATTATTTCTTATATACTAATTATTGATTTATAAATTAGTTATCCAATGGAAAATGCTAATAACGAACCAGTTAACGAGGGTAATCAATCTGAGCAACAGTCAGGGGGTCAATATATGACTAGGCAGGATATAGAAAATATCGTTGCTCAAGGAATAGCTAACACTATTCCAACAATGATAGCTCAAGGGATAGCCAACGCTATTCCAGCAATCGTTACTGCTGTTAAAAATCCAATAGAACCACAACAAATCATTCCTAGCAAACGTATTTCTGAAGATAACTTCAGTAATAGCGTAAATGGAGGCAATGATCATGTTAATCATGATAAGGAACTAGGACAAGCTCCGCTCCCTAAGAAAAGGAAAGCTGCAACGCCTGGTTGCACTTATAAGGAGTTCCTTGCCTGTAAACCCGTAGAGTTCGCAGGCAATGAAGGGGCAACTGCGGCACTGCGTTGGTTAGAGAAAACCGAGGCAGTAATCAGAATAAGTAAATGTGTTGAGGAAGATAAGGTTATGTACACTTCGCACCTTTTCAAGGAAGAAGCATTAGAATGGTGGAATACAGTGTTACAAGCCAAAGGAAGTGACGTAGCCTATGCCATGGGGTGGGAAGAATTTAAGCGATTAATAGAAAGGAAATTCTGTCCCGAATATGAAAAAGATCAAATGGCAAATAAGTTTTTAAGTCACCGAATGGTGGACGTAGATTACCGAGGGTATACTTCAAAATTCTTTGAGTATGCCAGAATTGTACCTACTCTGGCTTCGCCAGAACCGGTACTTATCTCTCGCTATATCTGGGGTTTGATTAGTGAGATTCGTGACATTGTCAAAGCTGCGAGACCCCGCACAATTGACGATGCGGTAGAATTAGCTAACACTCTAACTGACGGATTGGTACGCACACGAGAAGAAAATAGGAGGAAGGATTTAGCCCAGAAAATTTCCCAAGAATTTCATATAGGTAATAGTAACAATTTTAAGAAAAGAGAAAACGGGCGATTTTCCACTATTCCATTTTGCGATATCTGCAAAGGAAAGCATTTTGGAAAATGCAAAGGATGCTGCAATTTTTGCAAAATTCCAGGACATCGAGAAGAGGATTGCAGGAAAAAGAAGACAATCACTTGCTACAATTGTGGAGAACCCGGACACTTCAGAACAAGCTGCCCGAAATTAGGCAATCCAGCAAACGAAAAGACGAAACCTGCAGAAGGGACTACCAAGAAAAACGCAAGAGCTTTTCAATTTACTACTCAGGAAGCTGAACTCATTCCTGACATCATAGTTGGTACGAGTATTATTTGACTCTGGTACAAACCAAGGTTTTATAAATACTTCATTCTGTCAAACTCTTAACTTATCATTAATCAAACTTAGGCAAATCTTTACAGTCGAAATAGGAAAAAAGGAAAATATAGAACTCTCAGGTCATAGAATTTTTCGCCAATCTAATTCCTATAGAATTAGCCGAGTTTGATGTGTGTTAGAAATAGATTGAGTAGTAACCAACCCTGCTCGAATTCTCCGTAATAAGAACTTTATAGAAAATCCAGGCACCCGCCGGAGAAGTATTTATGATTACAGGAAATAAACTACGTAAGGTCACATGATGAGTCATGAAGATATTCACTTAGATCCTGCTAAGATAGCAGCAAATCACTAAAATGGAAGATTTCGTAATTCTTAAATGGAAATTAGGAATCTTGTAAATTTAGCCAGCTACTATAGGCAGTCTATTAAGGATTCTCTTAGATAGATATATCCTTAACTAAGCTAAAACAGTTAATCCTAAATAAGGACTTAAAGAAGCCTCTAGCATAAATTAACAAACATTCCAATCCTAGCCTTACTAGAAAGAACAGAAGATTTTAAAAGTATACGGTGATGCTTCAAAACTAGAAATTGGATCTATAGTAATGCAACACAAAAAGGTAATTGTGTATGCATCAAGGCAATTGCAAAAGCACGAAGAAAGCCTTACCCCTTGTAAGCTTAAAAAATTAGAAACCACAAGTTACCCTTAAAATTAGGAAACATTATCTAAGTAAGTTACTATCCATATGGGTCATAAGAATTTAAGATATATATTGGAGCAAAGATTAAACATGAGAATAAGGAAATCCTCAGTAACTACACCTGTGATATTCAGTATCACGAAGAAAAGACTGAAGACGGTTAGAAGAATTATACAAATAACAAACATGAGCCGTCGAAGTTCGAGTTGGAGACAAAATGCTATTGAAAGTATTTTCTTGGAAAGGAATTTATAAATTCGGTAAGAAAAGAAGCTAAGTCTAAGATACGTAGAGCCATTCCCAGTGATCAAACGGATAGGACCAGTAGCTTATCGTTTACAACTACCAGAAGAATTAGCTGGAGTACATGATATGTTCATGTATCCAACCTCAAGAAATGTTTATCTGACAAATCCCTGGTAGTACCTCTTCAAGATGTAGAGGTAAATAAAAAGCTGAATCTGTAGAGAAACCACTACAAACTGAAGATAGAAAGATAAAGTTCTCAAAACCCAAACGACTAGTGCTAGTAAAAGTCAAATAGGAATCCAGGAGAGGACCAGAGTACACTTGGGAACTGGAATCAAAGATGAAGCGAAAATACCCTCATCTATTTTAGTAAATCTCGAGGACGAGATTTTTCTTAAGGTGGGGAGGATGTAACAACTGCCACTAAAATCCATAATTAGGATGATAATTTGTCAACAAGAAAACCCTAATTGAGACACCCAAGTAATTCTGCACTAACCCTAAAATTTTCATAACAATCGGAATCAGGATCAGGGCCCCTAAAACTTAGGGGGGTTAAACCCTAGTGGATGTTTACCCTCTAAATTTGCTCTAGAAACGAAATTTGTTCGTTTAACTTACTCAGCAAGGTTACTTGGACACGAAGCAACCTAGGCTAGAAAATAGACCCGTCGCGCCACGCGACGGGTACACATGTCTTCTTCGCGTGGCACGAGGGAGGACATTTTCCAGCTATAAATAGGGGACGTTGGCACTTGAATTTTGGTGTTCATTCCACGTCCAAATTCTCTGTAACCATCGAGTTATAGCGAATATCGTTCACAACACACACAATTCACGAAGTGCTGCCGCAATCAGGGTAATAACTTGATCGCTATTACGGTTCAACGTCCGATCGATTGTAACTATCCAACGATTGTCCGAGTGCTGCTCAAATTGAGCTTGTACTTTGATTATTCATCGTGATTTCGACTTGAATATTTGAGTGCTGTTCGAATTTGGACTATGCTCTGTTATTCGTTGTGAATCCGATTGAATTATGAAGTATTGCACTTGTTAATCATTGTGAGGGTTTGATCTCGTGAATTGACGTAACTGCTGAATTAGTTACTAACCTATTGTGTGTGCATTATTATTAAATTAGGTCAAATCAAGGCAAATCAGTAGGCTTATACCTTGCCCGCTAAGTCTGCAAAGTGAGTCATTCTTCTTTTTAAATTCTTTTCTCACCGTTTGTGAGTAAGTATTACAATACCTCAAATTATTTTCAAAATATTATAATTACAGGGATTAAATCGTGGTTATCTTAACCGCTGGTTAGTGGGGTATTGTGCACATTACTAATTTCTCACAGTTAGGCAATAAGCCCTAACATGGGTTAGGCTAATAAGACCTAACAGTGACAAAACGTCACTAATTGGGTGACTGGACCCAATAGTGGTATGACCATCGTCACACGGGTGGCAAGACCAAATATTAATTAAGATACTGCCATAGTAATCGCTCTTATGCTGTTATTTATAACTATGTGTCATTTTTATCAAAATGAATGATTCACTCAGTATTTCCCTGCTGACAAAACCTTTTTACAACATGTTTCAGGTGACCTACTGAATTAAGTACACGTGCTACGGAGCACTATCAAGCTTGAAGTGGTGGCTCAAATAAAATAAATAAACATGTTTGTAAAATAATGAAATTATGATATTTACGGGGTTTATCCTAAATGTAAATAAATAATACTCGGGCAAATTTTCTAAATTTAAAACGATCCTGTTAAGACTTCCGCTATAAAAATAAATACCACGGGCTTTTCTGTCCCGCGGCCCCCGAAACGGGTCAAACCGGGTCGGGGGCCGTGACAATAAGCCTATTATTACTTTCTTAAAGTTCACAAGGGAATACCTAATGAAAAAAATTGTGAATTTGCAAAAGGACATTGACTAGTGTTCTGGTCCATTGACGCCTGGATCTGTAGAAGAATTTAAGATAATCAAGACTAATGCTTCATACTACACAGCGTCTAGCAGGTGATATTGGACTTTGCTCTCAATCAAACTTCACATTCATCAGTGATAGGCAGAAGGTAAAACTATTCTTTAATGTTTCAATTTGTATAACTAAATTTTCCGATTTGTATGATTGGACTCAAAAATGTGTGACTAACTAAATTTGTTTGATTGTAGGGACTTATACCAGCAATAACAAAGGTGTTTCCAAGTGCTGGATATAGATATTTCCTAAGGCATGTTCATGGAAACATGAAAAACTGGAGGGCGCAGTTGTTCAAAGACATGCTTTGGAAATCTGCTTCTTTTACAACACCATAACAGTATGACATAGCAATGAAATTTATTCGAGAGCAGGACCAAGGCCTATATGATTGGTTGACACATATTCCACTAAAACATTGGTCTAGAGCTTACTTTAGGCGTATGTTGTCAATATTTAATGATTAATGTTATTGAAAAATATATTAAACTCTATTTATAACTCTTATTTATCAATTGTTTTAGGTAGGGGAAAAAGTGATGTGTTATTGAAAAATTTATGTGAGGTTTTCAATAGACAACTAGTTAGGGGAAGAGATAAGCCTATTATTACTTGCTTAGAGCTCAGTAGGGAATACCTAATGAAGAGAATTGTGAATGTGCAAAAGGAAATTGACAAGTGGTCTAGTCTATTGATGCCTGGATCTGTAGAGGAATTTCAGATAATCAAGACTAATGCTTCAAACTACACAGTGATGTTTTCTAGGCAGAACAAGTATCAGGTTAGTGGTGGTCCAGGTTTGGAACAACGTGTAGTACATGTGGGACATAAGACTTGTTCATGTAGGGGGTGGGAATTGAATGTAATGCCATGCAAGCATGCAGTGGCAGTGATATGGGATATGAATGCACAAGGCATTCATGCTGGATATCCGGAAGCATGGGTTGATCCTGTTTCTTCGCTTGACAGTTGGAAGAGTATCTATACATACACTATTGGGCCAATAAATGGAAGGGAAATGTGGACACCTTCTACGTGTCCTACAACACTAACACCTCCCAAGCATCTAACCCAAGTTAGGAGGCCTAATAAAAAGAGAAAGAAATCAGCAATTTAGTTGAGTGATCAGATGTCAAAGACAGATCACATGGCAAGGCAAGGTAACACTGTAACTTGTGATAACTGCAAACAACAACAACAACATAACAAGAGACCATGCAAGGGACAAGTTCAAGCAACATCATAAGTTGGTTCAAAGAAGGCTAGTTCATGCAATTCAAAGAAGGCTGGTTCAGGCGATTCCAAGAAGGCGGGTCCAAGTGGTTCAAAGAAGATTGTTGGTTCAAAGAAGTCAGTTGGTTCAAAAAAGGATACTCCAAGTTATTAAATGAAGGCTGGTACAAGTTTAAAACTCTGTCTATTTTGATGTTTAATGTTCAACTGTAAACATCTGTTTTTGGTATTTTTACTTTTGGTTTTGTTATAATGGTCATGGTAATACCAGAGACTTTAAAAGTTATATTTTCTTATCAAGTTATGGTCTTATTATCAACCTTGTTTTTGGTAATCTGTAGAATGTGCATATGTGACGTGTGTAAAATGCAACATATAAATTACATCAAATGAGGCATAAAACTAACCCTTTTTAATACTAATGTTGGAAAAAGTGTGCTTTTGTGTTCTTTTTGTATTTTCAGGACCAAATGAGCTTAAATGAACAAAAGGAACAAATATGCAGCAAAAACTAACATAAATATAAAGAAAAGGAATAAACGTGGCATGCCTGACCCCTCGACAGGATCTCCACAAGCAAAAACAAGAAACAGAAGGCTGACCACGGCCCGTGCCCACTGGACACGGGGGCGTGGTCAGATGTCTGCAGAAATGGACAAAGCTGTGGAAGCTTCTATGCCCACCACGGGGGCGTGCCCAGCTCAGCACGGGGCGTGGTCAACGCTAAGATTCGCAGAATCTTGCAAATCTTGATAGTACGGATACGCTTCTACACACAGGGTCGTGCCCAGCGAACACGGGGACGTGTGGAGCCTAATGCAGATAATTGCAATTAATGAAAGAAGAGAAAGGAGATTGCCACGGGGGCATGTCCAGCGGACACAGGGCCATGGCTGGGCTTCTGTTCAACCTATAAATAGGGGTGCTTGGCTCACTTCAAAGGCATCCCTTGGGAAACCACCTCTGTCTCACTTTGCCACCACTCCACCACCACTACAGCACCCACATCCACCACCATTATCCATCATCCACCTTAGAGTGTGTGTAGTAGTCTTGGGATCCAAGATTGATAGTAAGAGTTCTTGTGAAGACAAACATTTAATGTATTACTTTTGATTTTTAATCTTTTCGCATTTTTTATTTGGTTTTGTATTAATGACTTTAATAACTAGTTTCTTATGTTGAAGGTGAAATTTCTTTACCATTTGTTCTTGGTGTCTTGGCATTACTTTACTGTCTATATAAAGTAAAAGATTTTCACCATTCATATCTCTACAGTCTATATAGAGATATGTTGGCTACCTGGTTGGGGGTTAAGGGAATGGTTTAGTAAGGTTCTTGCCTTGTTCAGTGTGTAGATCCTGCAAAGACCTGGGTCAAGCTTACTAGGACCTCCTTCAATACCCACTTGTATTGGATGGCAGGGGTGCGAATAGCTTGATCCCCTCATATGTAAACTACTATTTATATATTAAACCGGCTACTTGGGATTGTATCCCTGCTGACTCAAACCAGTTAGCCGAGGGTAACGTCACCTTCAAAAGAGGGGCCTACGACCTTTCGCATTAATAGCTTAATTAATTATCTTTCAACATTACGACCCTTTGGGATTGTATTCTTGCTGACTCAAACCACTGGGTTGAGGGTAACGTCACCTTCAAAAGAGGGGACTACTACTATAACTAAGATAATTTCTTAGAAAGTGCAAAAGTGTGGAAATCATCAAAGGATACATTAAAGGCGAGTTGGATCCAAGTGATTCATCTTGTCTATCTATTTTATTTTATTTTTATTTCAGCATTTTTAGTTTTTATTTTTCATGCTTAAAACCTTTTCCAAAAATCTTAGTTTGATTAGACGTTGAGGATAAACCGGTACTAAAAGCTCTTGTGTCCTTGGACGACCTCGGTATCTTACCAATGCTATACTACGCTCACGATGGGTGCACTTGCCCATGTGTGTGTTTAGTGTTAGTTGAATATCGTGTTTTATAAATTTAAAACTTGACTAATGTGTAAAATGGGCTTAAAATATCAATAAAAACATATTACACCCGACACACACCAAGTTTTTGTCGCCGTTGCCGGGGACACAAGAATTTTAAGAAAGCTTAAAATCGACAGCCTAATAAGTTTTCAAAACCTTTTTAAAACTGCGTGCATATTTTAACATTTTTAGGTAGTTTTTGCATTACAGTAGTCTGAACACGGGGCCATGCTCACTGAACACGCCCCAGTGCTGCATAAAAAATTAACAAACTCCCAGATACAGAGTCTAAACACGGGGTCGTGCTCACTGAACACGCCCTCGTGCTGCACATAAACCAGCCACATTTTTCAAAATGCCCAGATACAGGATCTGACCACGGGCCGTGCTCATTGAACACGGGGCCGTGCTTGGCCTCTGTTTCCGTTTTTATTTTTGTTTTCTGGTCCAGAGACTCTTGTGGTATGCTGAGTGATTCATATGGATCAATACTCAAGAGGTTACAATTACCACTATAAGGAGGATGATTATGAAGAGGGGTATTGTACCATTTGTGGTAATCCTCATTCGGTACAATATTGTGACATCTTTGAACCATCCCCTTCGTACACATACTATGAGGAGCCCAGGTACGAGCTAACCATTTCATACACATACTATGAAGAGCCAAGGTATGACCCTTCTCCCTCATACTCATATCCTGATGAGCCAAGGTATGAGGCTTCATACTCATACTTTGAGGAACCAAGTTATGAGCCATCTCCTTCATATACTTACTATGAGGAACCATGGCGTGAACAACTCACCTCATATGAGTATTATGAAGAACCAAGTTACGACCCTTATCCATCATATACTTACAATGAGGAACAATGGTATGAACCATCTACTTCATATGAGTATTATGAGGAACCAAGGATCGAACTTCCGAACTCAAGCAGTGGGGATATTTATTCCGATCGCTTTGACGAACCACCAACTATCTCACCTGTAGCCGAAAAGCTATAGAACACCTTAAAACTATCGAGCGCTATTTAAAAGAAGCCCGCACAAGGGAAGAGGAATCCCGGGCAAGGGAAGAGGTAACTTGTACTAAAGAAATGATAGTTGAAGAGGTAAAAATGGAAGAACAAGTAAGTGAAAAACCGACACATGAACTAAACAACGAAAAAGGTGAGTCCGATAACATTAAAATTCAAGAAGACTTCAATTTTCAAGAAATTAACCTCTTGTCACATTCTTTCAAAAACCATTGTTTGGTACCTACTAATGCTAAGTTTTTAAAAGAGTTAAACACTAACACTAAAATTGACGAAATGGTAAGCATTAAGTTAACAAATGATCAAACTACGCTAATAAACGATGACCCCTTTGAAATTAACATTACACCGGTTCCATGTTTCTTTCAAAATTCCTTTATTAGTAATATTACAATTGATAAAGATCTTTGTGTTAATATAATGCCAAACTACATTTTCGAAAAATTAAGTATTGGCGATTTTTCTCCACTTCAAATACCCATTTTTCTATCTAATCAGAAAACAATAAAATCAATGGGAGTAGTTAAGATGTGTTAGTCCAAACAAATCAAACAGTAGTCCCAACCGACTTTGTCATCCTTGATGACGCTCCATTAGTGTTGGGACGACCTTTTTTAAAAACCCACGAAGCTTTGATGTCACACCCCGGCCGCGTGCAACATGCAACCTCGGCGGAAACGCCAGGGAGTGTTGGGACAGAATTAAATGCTTCATAACCATGGAAATTAAAGTTACATTTCATTTATCAACAAACGTGTTACATTGACTTCAAACAGGAAATATAGAGTTTATAACATAATTAACTAAGTCTATTTTCGCTTTTATGTCTCTAAGGCACAGGTCCGCCCTAGTATCACAATCATCATCCTAAGCGATAGCTCTTGAAAACACATGTGAAAGTAGGTACGTCAGCATAAAAATGCCTGTGAGATACATAGGTTTTGTGAAAATGGGATTCATGACTCATGTTTAAGAAAATGTTTAGTCATGAACCTTGTAATTTGCTTTGTCTTGTAAATCATTTGGAAAATGATAAGATCAGGTGATGTGTATAAATAAATGTAAGGTTAAATGAATAACCAAGTAAAATGAGTTTGTGTAAGATAAGTTGTTTGTAAAACAATGTCTTGTGAAAAGTATGTTATTTGTATAAAATGTTATATGTCTAAATTGAAATGATTTAAGTAATGCTACGATAGTTAATATTATACAAACATTTATATATAGGAAGTACCAGCGGTGTATCCACCATGTTTGTATCATATTACATACGCCACGTTACTCAAACCATGTACCCAAACCAACCACCATGTAAATTGTTCATGTATAAATCAATTGTCAAGTGTTATTGTGTAAACCATATCGAAATGTCTATGCTCAATGTAAACCACCAAATGTGTATATCAATGTCAAAAATGTTTATGTTTAATGTAGATCATGTAATGTGTACCCAAAATATATCATGTATGGTAAGTGAAATATATCAACTAAACCATATGTAAAATGCACAAAAACAAGGTATTGTAGTAAAACATGGTTTAAATCAAAGTTATGTTTTGTGGAACAAATGCATGCTATACTGATACAAACATTTATACGGTATTGTGAAAATGCATACCTCCAAGCCTTGAGACTGTGGCGATAAACCCTTAAACAAATTAAAGGTTTATCTAAGTTATGTATATCGAATTCGGTCATTCCTTTCATCCAAACTGACCTAGGATGTCCGGAACGGGAGTTGTCAATTCCTATGGTACCACAACCTACTAACAAATGGCGTGATCAATGTTAATGAATGTATTGTTCCATGTTAAACAAACCAAATGTTATACCAAAATGAAAGCATGTGATGTAAACAATTGTACTAAGTATGCACACAATGGGCATAAATAACATGAAATGTAATGTGAAACAATGTAGTAAGTACGCACATAATGGGCATGCATAGCATGAAATGTAATGTATAACAATGTACTAAGTACGCACACAATGGGCATAAATAGCATGAAATGTAATGTGAAACAATGTACTAAGTACGCACACAATGGGCATACATAGCATGAAATGTATGAAATCATGTACTATAATGTACTAATGAACATAGCAGGTATATGATGTGAAAACATGGAAAGCATGAAAGTAACAAGTAAGCACATGTGTTTCACCCCAAAACAGTTTGGAAAACAGTAAAAGAGGGGTTCAATGTACTCACCTGAGATTGCTTTGAAGTTCTTGTGTAATAATCACACAATGCTAGAGATCACGGAATATCAAACGGCACCTAATAAGTAGCTATGTTAATATACCGGACCAAAATCGGAAGGATCGGATAGTATGCGGGTTCGTAAACCAAACGAGTATGGAGACTCGTGAAATATGGTTTAACAATGCCTACATACTAATATGAAACCTAACCTAAGTGCTTGCGACCCACTACGACCCGTTTAGGTAGCTTATGCTACCTTAACGCGTCGTTCGCGTAGAACGCGTTTGGAACGCCTAATATCGTGACCATAAGGTATAACCTCGGAAGGTTATTCCTTATACAACTATGGTCACTTAAAGTGTTTGGTCGGATTCTAATGATCGACCAAATGGGTCGGGTTTCAAAGTATAAGCGATGGTTTAGATCGCTTACCTTACGACCCTATATAAGCACTAAACTAAAAGTGACAAGCTAAGCATGTTAAAACATGCTTAACTAAGTTTAGAAAACAGGTTTGGTATCAAAACAAACGGCTTTGATACCCAAGAGTAGTTTGGTTATAAAATATGCAAGAATGCGCATTTTGGCCGAAACTACGACTCGTCACTGAGCCTAGATAACGTGGTAATCAGTAGGTATAGTCACTACTATAACCATCGTGATCACGCTCACGTTATGAAGTTCCAATGAACTTCGTGTTGACCATAGGCTGGTTAACGCAGAAGGTCAAACAAAGTTTGACTTTAGCACTAGAAAGCGATTAAAAGAACGAAAGAACACTTACGAAGGGTCCCCGAAAGCTAAACTTGATCCAGGAGCTCAGGTATGAAGCAATGGCATCAACTTAGAGCTCTTTGATCAGTTTTGTGGGTTTTGACACAAATGGGGGGGGGGGGGGTATTTATAGGAAAAGCAAAACTGTTAGGATCGTTTCTTGAATATCGTGCCACGATCTCATGCGTACACTTGTCAAGATGTTGTGGTGGCTCATAATGACCTTAACTCTAGAGATTGTGAAAGGGCATTGCCCTTTGGAGTGTTTGAAAGGCCAAAAACAGCAAAAAAAACGAATTTCTGCATCTGCAGGGCTCACGCGGCCCGCGTCAAGATGCAGGCAAAACTAATGCGGGCCACCTGGCTTTGTCTGATCTGCACAACTTTCAGAAATGGCAGCTTTAGTCCTGTTGCTTATTTAAGCCATTTCCGACACTTCTAAGGCCCGTAAAGCCAACTTTAAGGCCCTAAAATGATGCCTAAACATTGTGGACATGAAACATGATAAAAAATATTCCGGATGTTGGTTCGTTTGGCCGTACGATCGTGATGTTCGCTTAATTACGACGGAATGCGCATAAGCGCGAAAGACGATCCAAATGACGCGACGAATGGATTTTTCTCATGCCAAACACTAAGGCATAATATAAGAATGCTTACATAAATTTTTGGATGTCCGAATGTATTCAGAACGTAAGTTATGCACGAAAGTGCAAACTTGTGCACTTTTTTAGTCCCTGAATGACCCAAAAGTTTATTTTAGCATACCAAACCCCTCAAAGCCTATTTCTAAGCTATGTGAAGGATATTTATGGTATGTTTAACTTATGGACATGTTCCGGAATGTTTGTTACAGTTCAAATTGGCATACTTTCGCAGTTTGTCAAGTTTAGTCCCTGTAAGCGAATTAACTTGTTTTTGCCATACCAAAGCCTTCAAAACCTATTTCTAAGTTATGTAAAGGTTATTTAAGGTATGTTGAGTATATGTTGATGTTCCGGAGTATTTGTCGCATTAAACTGAGTACGTTTACACACCAGTTTGCGTATAATTCTCCAGAAAGCGATGTAGAGTTTAAAATCGAACAAAAGTCAAAACATGAAAAATGTAAAACACAACCAAACAAACATTGGGATCCAATAACATTGTTTTATTGATAATTGAACTGTTCACAATGATTACAAGCACAAATGTCACAGTCTCCCCTACTTGTGGAAATTTCGTCCCGAAATTTATTTAGAGGAAACTCGTGGAAAAAGATGCGGATATTTCTCGTTCATTTGATCTTCACGTTCCCAAGTAAACTCGGGTCCATGTTTAGATTCCCAGCGAACCTTGACCAAAGGAATGCGCTTGCGTTTAAGCCACTTGACTTCACGTTCCCTGATTTCCACCGGTTTCTCAACAAATTTCAGTGTTTTATCAACACGAATTTCGTCAAGCGGTATGTGGAGGTTCTCATCAGCTAAACACCTCTTGAGATTGGACACGTGAAAACTTGGATGAACGTTTCCAAGTTCAGGAGGTAACTCAAGTCTGTAGGCTACCTTACCGATTCTTTCAACGATCTTGAATGGTCCAACGTATCTAGGTGCAAGTTTTCCTTTCTTTCCGAATCTGATCACACCTTTCCAAGGTGAGACCTTAAGTAATACACGATCACCGACTTGAAAATCCAAGGGCTTGCGTTTTATGTCCGCATAACTCTTTTGACGGCTTCTAGCTGTCTGAAGGTTATCACAAACTTTCTTAACCTTATCAGTTGTCTCTAAAATGAGGGCATGTCCAGTAAGTTGAGCCTCGCCGATCTCATTCCAGCAGACTGGTGAACGACATTTTCGACCATAGAGAGCCTCGAAAGGAGCCATGTTGATGCTGGAGTGATAACTGTTGTTGTAGGAGAATTCAATCAACGGAAGATGTGAATCCCAACTACCACCAAAATCTATCACACAAGCTCTAAGCATATCCTCCAGTGTCTGGATTGTTCTTTCAGATTGACCATCCGTTTGCGGATGATAAGCTGTGCTCAGATTAAGTTGGGACCCCATAGCAGATTGCATGGTTCTCCAAAAATGAGAAGTGAAACGAGCATCTCTGTCAGAAATGATGTTCAAAGGAACACCATGTCGAGCTACAATTTCATCCACGTAGATTTGAGCAAGGTTGTCAGCCGAATAATCCTCACGGATTGGCAAGAAATGCGCTGATTTAGTAAGACGATCAACAACTACCCAGATGGCATCGTGACCTTTCTTTGTGCGTGGGAGTTTAGTGATGAGATCCATAGTAATGTTTTCCCATTTCCAAACTGGGATCTCTGGTTGCTCCAATAAACCAGAAGGACGCTGATGTTCAGCCTTAACCTTAAGACAAGTAAGGCATTTTGATACATATAAGGCAATGTCTTTCTTCATACCAGGCCACCAATACTGAATACGAAGATCCTTATACATCTTATCTGAGCCATGATGAATAGAATAACGAGACTTATGGGCTTCATCCATAAGCAGGGTACGAAGATTATCTTGGCACGGGACCCACAAACGGTTCATGAAGTAATACGATCCATTGTCCTTCAGTTCAAGAGTAGGTGTTATGTGATAAGGAAATTCCTTATCCATCAAACCTTGTGAAACACAAGATTGTTGAGCCTGAGAAATACGGGCTTGGATATCGGATTGAGCTTGAAAAACAGATTGGACACGAACACAATGAAGCTTAGTGCGTTCCTTGCGATTCAAAGCATCGGCCACGACATTCGCCTTACCAGGATGGTAGCGAATTTCACAGTCATAGTCGTTTAGAAGCTCCACCCAACGTCGTTGCCTCATGTTGAGTTCCTTCTGATTGAAGATATGTTGAAGACTTTTGTGGTCTGTGAAAACCACACATTTTGTACCGTACAAATAGTGTCTCCAAATCTTAAGAGCGAAGACAACTGCACCCAACTCAAGATCATGAGTGGTGTAGTTCTTCTCATGTATATTCAACTGCCTTGATGCGTATGCTATGACTTTGTTTCTTTGCATCAGGTTGCAGCCAAGACCCAATTTAGATGCATCGCAATAAATGACGAAATCATCATTGCCCTCAGGCAAAGTTAGGACAGGCGCGTCGCAAAGTTTTTGTTTCAAAGTCAGGAACGCTTCCTCTTGTTTGACTCCCCAATCAAAGGGTTTGTTCTTCTGAGTTAGAGCAGTTAGAGGAACTGCAATCTTCGAGAAATTTTCAATGAAGCGGCGATAATAACCTGCTTAACCAAGAAAAGAACGAACTTCAGTAGGAGTAGTAGGCGTATCCCAATCCTTAATCGCACTGATCTTGGAGGGATCTACATGAATACCTTGTTCGTTGACAATATGTCCCAAGAATTGAACTTCTTTAAGCCAAAATTCACACTTGGAGAACTTGGCTAAAAGTTCCAAAGTAAGACAAAGATGTTGCTCATGATCAGCTCGCGTCTTAGAATAAATCAAGATGTCATCAATGAAAACGATGATGAACTTATCCAAATAAGGCTTGCAGACCCTATTCATCAAGTCCATGAAAACAGCAGGAGCATTAGTCAAACCGAATGGCATGACTGTGAACTCATAATGCCCGTAACGAGTGCGGAACGCTGTCTTGGGAATATCTTCTTCATGCACACGGAGTTGATGATATCCAGATCGCAGATCAATCTTTGAAAAATAAGAAGTGTCTTGCAATTGATCAAAGAGGTCATCAATGCGAGGTAGGGGATATCGATTCTTGATGGTAAGCTTGTTGAGCTCACGATAATCGATACACACCCTGAAAGATCCATCCTTCTTTTAGAAAAAATAACGGGAGCACCCCAAGGTGAAAAGCTAGGATGGATAAAACCTTTGTCAGAGAGTTCCTGTAGCTGCTTAGACAACTCTTGCATCTCAGACGGTGCAAGATGATATGGAGATCTGGCAATGGGATTTGCACCAGGTACGAGATCAATACGGAACTCGACTTGGCGTGCTGGAGGTAGACCAGGTAACTCTTTAGGGAAAACTTCAGAATAATCCCGAACGACAGGAATATCTGAAATAGACTTACCCTTGCCTTTATCTGCTGTAACATGTGCTAAGAAAGCCACATAGTTCTTCCGTAGATACTTCCGTGCTTTAAAACAAGACATGAGTTTGAGACCACCGGCAGGTTTCTCACCACGAACCTGTAGGATCTCACCTGACGAAAGCGGCATGCGGATGATCTTCTCGAAACAAACTATCTCTGCGCGGTACTTGGATAACCAATCCATACCCACAATAACGTCGAAGCTTCCAAGTTGCATAGGCGTGAGGTCAATAGGAAAAAGATGGTTGTTAAGGTTCAACTAGCAGTTGCGAAGAAAAGAATCAAGAATAATGGGTTCACCACTAGCAACCTCTACTATCAAAGGTTTACCTAGTTTCGTTCTAGACACTCGAAGCAATGGTTCAAAAGATAATGACACAAAACTCTTATCGGCACCCGAATAAAAAAGAACAGATGCTGGCTGATTATTAATAAAGAACGTACCGTTCACCACATTATCATCTGCTTGTGCCTCTTGTGCGTTCATGTTGAAGACTCGCCCTCGAGCCTGAGCCTGATTCTGGTTGGCTAGTCTTGGGCACCGGTTTCTGTAATGGGTCAGATCCCCACAGTTATAACAAGCACCTGGTGGGTAGTGTGGTCGTGCAGCTTGACCCTGTTGCTGAGCAACTTGTTGAGCCGGGTTCTGAACTGCGATTTTGAGCAAACCGACAAACATCGGCAAGATGACCTGACTTCCCACAGTTAGTACAGAAACGACACTGATGTTGCGGCTGATGGTGACTGTTGCATCTATTGCACAAAGGTGCACTTCCTGAATAGGGCTTCTTTGCTGGAGGCTGTGCGGGTTGGTTGGGAGCCTCCTGGTTAGCTTGGGCAGTGACAGCATAGTTTTGGGAAGCCTTACGCTTCTTTGCCCTTTTCGATGAACCAGAATCCTTTCCATTCTTGTTTTGACCTTTCTTGCTATCTTCCTTGTCAGACGACTGTTTCATGCCCTTGTCACCCTTCCTGTGTAATTTATTCTTCCGAATCTGCGACTCAGTCAGTGTCGCTGATAACTCGATTGCCTGACGGAGTGTGGTAGGGTTGCTACCAGTAATAATGTCTTGTACCGAGTCAGGTAGGCCGTCGATGTACCTTTCGATAGCCTTGTCGAGTGGGGCAACCATAGTCGGGCAAAGCAGACTCAACTCCTCAAACCTATCAGTATATGCCCTGTGCTCGCCACTATCTTGTTTCAAGTCATCAAACTCCTTCTCCAACGCTCGTTGTTCATGACGAGGACAAAACTCCCTCATCATAAGAGCTCTAAGCTCAGCCCATGTCTGTGCTAGAGCAACTTCTGCACCACGGTCTCTCATTACCCCATTCCACCATGTGAGAGCCCTCTTCTGAAACACACTCGAAGAAAACTCGACCTTGCGATTGTCAGGAGACTGCACGTGGCGAAAAGTATTCTCAATGCTCTCGAACCATTGAAGAAGCCCAGTCGCTCCTTCAGAACCACTAAACTTGAGTGGTTTAGCCGAGTTAAAATTCTTGAAATTGCATGGAGCATTGTTGTTGTTGTTGGCTTGGTTCCATTGAGCAAAGAGATCTGGGAGTGCAGCAGCCATCTGCTGTGCAATAATTTCTGCCAGTTCGGCATTTGCTACCTGATTGTCGCGTCGAGGAGGCATTCTAGAAGAGGAAAATATGAAAGGAAACGAGTGAGATGATTGGATGAAGAGAATGAGATGAAGCAAAATCAACAAAAGCAAAGATGAGGGTTACGCATCGCAACGCAAACAAGCGACACGAAATGTCTAGTCAAAGTAAATGGGTCAAAAATAATGTATTGCGAAGACATGTTCGCCTATAAGTGAACACTCACCCCAAGAGTTCCCAGGTAAGAGTGACTGGTCCGATTATGTGGATTTGTATGAACACTCTAGCCTTAGACAGAAAACTCAGGGTACAGGCATTCACTCTTCCAGTTCACATGTGTTCACACTATTAAAACCCGAAAACCTTGATGAGATTTTTGAAAATCCAAAGGGGTTCAAAACCATATAACAGAGGGTTCAAAACCTAGTAATCAATCATCCTAGAACAGATGATTAATTTTCAAAGCGGATTCGGAATCGAAATTCTCGTTGTGGTTATCACCTAAGGATAGGTGATGTGCATGTTTTAAAATCTAAACACTAGATAACTTGTGTTAGGGTCCTAGAAAGTTATAGTCTAGGTCAAAGCATTACTAATAACCTAATTCCCTATAACCATTGGCTCTGATACCAACTCTTCTGTCACACCCCGGCCGCGTGCAACATGCAACCGCGGCGGAAACGCCGGGGAGTGTTGGGACAGAATTAACTGCTTCATAACCATGGAAATTAAAGTTACATTTTATTTATCAACAAACGTGTTACATTGACTTCAAACAGGAAATATAGAGTTTATAACATAACTAACTAAGTCTATCTTCGCTTTTATGTCTCTAAGGCACAGGTCCGCCCTAGTATCACAATCTCATCCTAAGCGATAGCTCCTGAAAACACATGTGAAAGTAGGTACGCCAGGATAAAAATGCCTGTGAGATACATAGGTTTTGTGAAAATGGGATTCATGACTCATGTTTAAGAAAATGTTTAGTCAGGAACCTTGTAATTTGCTTTGTCTTGTAAATCATTTGGAAAATGATAAGATCAGATGATGTGTATAAATAAATGTAAGGTTAAATGAATAACCCAGTAAAATGAGTTTGTGTAAGATACATTGTTTGTAAAACAATGTCTTGTGAAAAGTATGTTATTTGTATAAAATGTTATATGTCTAAATTGAAATGTTTTAAGTAATGCTACGATAGGTAATATTATACAAACATTTATATATAGGAAGTACCAGCGGCGTATCCACCATGTTTGTATCATATTACATATGCCACGTTACTCAAACCATGTACCCAAACCAACCACCATGTAAATTGTTCATGTATAAATCAATTGTCAAGTGTTATTGTGTAAACCATATCGAAATGTCTATGCTCAATGTAAACCACCAAATTTGTATATCAATGTAAAAAATGTTTATGTTTAATGTAGATCATGTAATGTGTACCCAAAATATATCATGTATGGTAAGTGAAATATATCAACTAAACCATATGTAAAATGCACAAAAACAAGGTATTGAAGTAAAACATGGTTTAAATCAAAGTTATGTTTTGTGGAACAAATGCATGCTATACTGATACAAACATTTATATGGTATTGTGAAAATGCATACATCCAAGCCTTGAGACTGTGGCGATAAACCCTTAAACAAATTAAAGGTTTATCTAAGTTATGTATATCGAATTCGGTCATTCCTTTCATCCAAACCGACCTAGGATGTCCGGAACGGGAGTTGTCAATTCCTATGGTACCACTACCAACTAACGAATGGCGTAATCAATGTTAATGAATGTATTGTTCCATGTTAAACAAACCAAATGTCATACCAAAATGAAAGCATGTGATGTAAACAATTGTACTAAGTATGCACACAATGGGCATAAATAGCATGAAATGTAATGTGAAACAATGTACTAAGTACGCACACAATGGGCATACATAGCATGAAATGTAATGTATAAAAATGTACTAAGTACGCACACAATGGGCATAAATAGCATGAAATGTAATGTGAAACAATGTACTAAGTACGCACACAATGGGCATACATAGCATGAAATGTAATGAAATCATGTACTATAATGTACTAACGAACATAGCAGGTATATGATGTGAAAACATGGAAAGCATGAAAGTAACAAGTAGGCACATGTGTTTCACCCCAAAACAGTTTGGAAAACAGTAAAAGAGGGGTTCAATGTACTCACCTGAGATTGCTTTGAAGTTCTTGTGTAATAATCACACAATGCTAGAGATCACGGAATATCAAACGACACCTAATAGGTAGCTATGTTAATATACCAGACCAAAATCGGAAGGATCAGATAGTATGCGGGTTCGTAAACCAAACGAGTATGGAGACTCGTGAAATATGGTTTAACAAAGCTTACATACTAAAATGAAACCTAACCTAAGTGCTTGCGACCCACAACGACCCGTTTAGGTAGCTTATGCTACCTTAACGCGTCGTTCGCGTAGAACGCGTTTGGAACGCCTAATATCGTGACCATAAGGTATAACCTCGGAAGGTTATTCCCTATAAAACTATGGTCACCTAAAGTGTTTGGTCGGATCCTAATGATCGACCAAATGGGTCGGGTTCGAAAGCATAAGCGATGGTTTAGATCGCTTACCTTACGACCCTATATAAGCACTAAACTAAAAGTGACGAGCTAAGCATGTTAAAACAAGCTTACCTAAGTTTAGAAAACAGGTTTGGTATCAAAACAAACGGCTTTGATACCCACGAGTAGTTTGGTTACAAAATACGCAAGAATGCGCATTTTGGCCGAAACTACGACTCGTCACTTAGCCTAGATAACGTGGTAATCAGTAGGTATAGTCACTACGGACTATAACCATCATGATCACGCTCACGTTATGAAGTTCCAATGAACTTCGGGTGACCATAGGCTGGTCAACGCAGAAGGTCAAACAAAGTTTGACTTTAGCACTAGAAAGCGATTAAAAGAACGAAAGAACACTTACGAAGGGTCCCCGAAAGCTAAACTTGATCCAGGAGCTCAGGTATGAAGCAATGGCATCAACTTAGACCTCTTTGATCAGTTTTGTGGGTTTTAACACAAATGGGGGGGGTATTTATAGGAAAAGCAAAATCGTTATGATCGTTTCTTGAATATCGTGCCACGATCTCATGCGTACACTTGTCAAGATGTTGTGGTGGCTCATAATGACCTTAACTCCAGAGATTGTGAAAGGGCATTGCCCTTTGGAGTGTTTGAAAGGCCAAAAACAGCAAAAAAACGAATTTCTGCATCTGCAGGGCTCACGCGGCCCGCGTCAAGATGCAGGCAAAACTAATGCGGGCCGCCTGGCTTTGTCTGATCTGCACAACTTTCAGAAATGGCAGCTTTAGTCCCTGTTGCTTATTTAAGCCATTTCTGACACTTCTAAGGCCCGTAAAGCCAACTTTAAGGCCCTAAAATGATGCCTAAACATTGTGGATATGAAACATGCTCAAAAATATTCCGGATGTTGGTTCGTTTGGCCGTACGATCGCGATGTTCGCTTAATTACGACGGAATGCGCATAAGCGCGAAAGACGATCCAAATGACGTGACGAATGGATTTTTCTCATGCCAAACACTAAGGCATAATATAAGGATGCTTACATAAATTTTTGGATGTCCGGATGTATTCAGAACGTAAGTTATGCGCGAAAGTGCAAACTTGTGCACTTTTTGACACTTTTAGTCCCTGAATGACCCAAAAGTTTATTTTAGCATACCAAACCCCTCAAAGCCTATTTCTAAGCTATGTAAAGGATATTTATGGTATGTTTAACTTATGGACATGTTCCAGAATGTTTGTTACAGTTCAAATTGGCATACTTTCGTAGTTTGTCAAGTTTAGTCCCTGTAAGCGAATTAACTTGTTTTTGCCATACCAAAGCCTTCAAAACTTATTTCTAAGTTATGTAAAGGCTATTTAAGGTATGTTGAGTATATGTTGATGTTCCGGAGTATTTGTCGCATTAAACTGAGTACGTTTACGCACCAGTTTGCGTATAATTCTCCAGAAAGCGATGTAGAGTTTAAAATCGAACAAAAGTCAAAACATGAAAAAGTAAAACACAACCAAATAAACATTGGGATCAAATAACATTGTTTTATTGATAACTGAACTGTTCGCAATGATTACAAGCACAAATGTTACATTTGAAAAATCGGAAGCGAAACAATCTACCTATTCAATTAGGAGCATTAAAAAAATGTGTCGATCTCGAGCGTTCAATGAAATATCCAGTCGGTAATGATGACCCCCTAATTGAAGATGAAGATGAGCCACCTGATACAAAGAAGAAATCGACCACTTTGTTGAAGAATAGGTCGCCATTGAATAAACCTTTTTGGTTCTTGACCAAAATGAGCAACCAAATAAGGAGTCTCCTAAAGACCCACCACTTGAGTTAAAAGAACTCCTAAAAGGTTTGGAATATGCTTTTCTCGACAAGGATGGTAAGTTACCTGAAATTATTTCGTCAAAATTAACTAGTGTAGAAAAAGAAAAATTAATTACACTTTTGAAAAAAACACAAAAACGTGATCGCTTGGAAGCTTGTAGATATCAAAGGAATAAGCCCTTCCGTGTGCACAAACAAAATTTTAATGAATGATGACTATAAATCGGATATACAACCACAACGTAGAGTAATCCAAACGCCCAAGAAGTGGCTAAAAATGAAGTCATAAAATTACTTGACGCCAGACTCATTTACCCAATTTCCGATAGCCCTTGGGTAAGTCTCGTCCAAGTAGTTCCTAAGATAGGAGGTATGACGGTGGTCACTAACGAAAAAATGAATTAATACCAACGAGAACCGTCACCGGATGGAGAGTTTGTATAGATTATCGTCGATTAAATGAGGCAACAAGGAACTATCATTTTCCTTTACCTTTTATTGATCAAATGTTAGAAAGATTATCCGGTCACAAATTTTATTGTTTCATAGATGGTTTTTCAGGTTACTTTCAAATACTGATAGCACCCGAAGACCAAGAAAAGAAAACATTCACATGTCCCTACAGAACTTTTGCATATCGACGCATGCCTTTTGGTTTATGTAATGCCCCCGCAACTTTTCAACGTTGCATGGTGGCGATCTTCCATGACATGATAGAAAAAACTATGGAAGTCTTCATGGACGACTTTTCTATCTTTGGAGATTTATATGACCAATGCCTCGATAACCTTGAATGAATGCTATCCCGATGTGAGGAAACTAACCTCGCCCTTAATTGGGAAAAATGCCATTTCATGGTAACGGAGGGAATAGTACTCGGTCATAAAATCTCAAGCGAAGGAATGGAGGTTAGTCGGGCTAAAATAGACACTATTTCTCGATTACCACCCCCATCCTCCGTAAGAGCAATCAAAAGTTTCCTAGGGCATGCCGGATTTTATAGACGACTTATCAAGGACTTTTCTAAAATCTCAAGGCACTTAACAAAATTACTTGAAAAAGATGCGCCATTCATCTTTGACAAGAATTGCAACCAAGCATTTCTAACACTAAAAGAAATGCTAGTCAATGCACCTATCATGATAGCGCCTGATTGGAAATTACATTTCGAAATCATGTGTGATGCAAGTGACTTTGTAGTTGGAGCCGTCTTGGGACAAAGAAAATATAAGCATTTTCACCCAATTTATTACGCTAGTAAAACATTTAACGATGCATAAGAAAAATACACAACAACTGAAAAGGAATTACTAGCTGTAGTATTTACTTTTGATAAATTTCGTTCTTATCTTGTTCTTTCTAAAACGATAATTTATACAGACCATGCAGCCATTCGTTATCTCTTTAAGAAACAGGATGGATTCTACTCCTCCAAGAATTCGTCATTGAAATAAAAGACAAAAGAGGAGCAGAAAACACCGTTGCGGATCATCTATCCCGCTTAGAAGATCCAGCTTTGGAGGCAACTAGGGACGAGCTAATCAATGAAAAATTCCCAACGGAGTCCTTAGAAATGGTGGAATACCGAGAAGAGCCATTGTACGCCGACTACGCTAACTAGTTAGCTAGTGGAAAAGTCGCAAAAGGATGGTCACATCATCAAAGAAAAAAAATATTTGCCGATGTAAAGCATTATTCTTGGGAAGATCCTTATCTTTTCAAAATGTGTGCCGACCAACTTATCCACCGATGCGTACATGGTGGTGAAGAAAGAAGAATTCTCCGCCATTGTCATGAAGGTCCATATGCCGCTAGTACCGCACGAAAGGTTTTTGATTCGGGATTTTATTGGCCAGCCATTTACAAAGATGTCCAAAGTCTTATCAAAACATGTGATGCATGCCAACGATCAGGTAATATTTCTTCCAAAAACGAAATGCCACAAAATGGCATTCTTGTTTGTGAAATTTTTGATGTGTGGGGACTCAACTTTATGGGACCTTTCCCACCATCAAAAGGAAACAAATATATACTTGTGGCGGTGGATTACTTGTCAAAATGGGCCGAAGCCGAAGCTCTTCCAACAAATGATGGAAGGGTTGTGGTAAGATTCCTGAAACGATTATTTTTTCATTTTGGAACTCCAAAAGCATTAATAAGTGATAGGGGTACCCATTTTTTGTAACCATCAACTTGAAATTTTTTTTAACAAGATATGGGGTCTATCACCGGATCTCAACCGCATATCACCCTCAAACAAATGGACAAGCCGAATTGACTAATCGAGGTTTAAAAAGAATACTTGAGAAAACCATAGGGTTAAATAAAAAGGAATGGGCAGATAAATTAGATGATGCTTTATGGGCTTTTCGAACTGCATATAAAACAACCATAGGTACCACCCCATATAAGCTTGTCTATGGAAAAAGTTGTCATTTGCTAGTAGAAATTGCACACAAAGCCTACTGGGCAATAAAAAACGTAAACTTAGACATAGAAACTACCGGTAAAAATCGATTTTGTCAATTAAATATATTAGACGAATTAAGGAATCACACATACTCTAACTCCGAAATTTATAAGTAAAGAATGAAAATTTTGCATGATAAACACATTAAACCTAATGAATTTCGAGTAGGAGATCAAGTTCTGTTTTTTAATTCATGACTTCGATTATTTCCCGGTAAATTAAAGTCTAGGTGGTCGGGACCTTTTTCTATCACCCATATTTTTCCACACTGTGTAATTGAAATTAAATCTTGGAATGGAATTCCATTCAAAGTCAATGGCCAACGGCTAAAGCTTTATCAAGGATTCATTAAGGATGAGGAGGAGATCTCGCTACAAGTGACCGAGGAATGAACGAAGGTTTGTGCACCAACATCGTATCTTATTGGTAATGGACGTCGGAAGAGCTCCAAAAATCGGTAAGATTTCTAAAACCAAGTTTTGGGAAACAGGTCTCTCGCACATGAACTAAAAAAAATATAAATAATTTACCCGCCCACGGGGTCGTGTCCGCTGGACAGGGGGCCGTGGCTGGCTAATATCGGGGATAAAACCCCTTTTGTCTTCTCATTTTCATTTCAACACGACCAGTTTCCCCGAAAACCCTTTGGTCCCTCCGCGAATCTCTGTAGATTTTCACGTTTTTCCACCGTTTAACATCGTCAAGGTATGATTCTATCATCATAGTTAGTTAGTTTAATGATTTGCATGTAGTTTAACATCAAAAATTTGGGGAAAAATCTAGGGTTCTTGAACTTGAACCAAATCAAACCTCAAATTTTTGCTTAGATTTGTTAGTATTACATGTTATAGGAAGTAAGTCAACAGAAATTGTTTGTGGATTTGCCCGATTTTGAACAAAAACCTCAAACCCTTGTTTTTGCACCGAAAAAGATGAAATTGAAAGGGTAAGCAGTTTGATTTCGAAAAAACGGCAGTTGGGGTTTCATTTTCGGGGAAAACCGCCCCGACTCAACCAAAAATTTTCAAGTTTTCAAGACCGGGTTGAAAAATGGAATTTTTGGGAAACAGACGTCCGAGCACAGGGTCGTGCTCAGCGAACACGTGGGCATGGCCAGCAAAATACAACTGAACACGGGGCGTGGCAAGTGGCCACGGGGCCGTGTTCTGCTTGCTGTTTTCAATTTTCTTCGAAAATTCATTGTTTCGTGCTAATTGTTTTGTGTTTTCTTTCAGATGGGCAGGAAATTCACAAGCTTCAATCAAAATGAATGGAACTATCAAGCCCGATTTGAGGTCCTCAAGACAAGGCCCGAGGAAAGTCCAAGACAAGTATGCCACGAAACCCTGGAAGTTGTGGGACATCTAGATTGTTTCAACAACCTAGTCACGGGTCCACTATGTGACAACCCGAGATTTCAAGGTATTGTTGTTATTGTGTAGTGTTTAGACGTAGCATAACATCACACTTGATTCACAAAAACCTAAGTCGACGAAGATTAAGGGTTCGTCGACATCACTTCTTGACGAAGAATAGGTTCTTCGTCGAGGGAGTTCGTCGAGGGAGTTGTTCGCCAAAAGGGCTCTTGGCCCAAATCCATTTGAAGATCAATGTGTTTTCTTGTATGCATATATTCACGAGATTGGGAGGATTGGTTTCATAAACGTAAAACAAACTCAAACCCTAGCACCCTCTCTTCTTCTCTTGGTCCAGTGGCAGTCCCTTTCTGGTCAAAGCTCCCTCCTCCTTGATGTTAGCATCTTCGTATACGTTAGTATATTAGTACCCTTTTGATTTGATATTCATTTATTATGTATTACGAGATTTTATGTCAACTAGGGTTGTTCTAGAAACACATTAGGATGTGGTTTTGTTTGATCGAATGCGAGTTCGTAAATTAATATTGTTCACTGATGATCGATGGTAATGATTAAACCGTTAGATGAGGAAAACGAATTACAAACCTGGTAACCGTTTGATCGATTCTAGATAAATGCTTGTTGTTAATTGTTACCAGGCATGAATGTGGAAAGTTGTTGATTATGTGCCATGATGAAACTGTTAATCGATAATTAGGGTTTGTTTATAGGCTGACTTGATATTGATTGTTCGATGGGATGTCGTTCAATAACTAGCGTGCATGGTAATATGAGTTTAGTGGGAATCGGCTAAGATGTTAAGGGTTACCATGAGTTAAGTGGTTGTAATGTTAATTGATCTGTTGATGTGCTCGCCGAAGAATGATCCTTCGTCACAAGGATTCTTCGTCAAACCCCAAGACGACGAAGAATAGATTCTTCGTTGGCATGTTCTTGACGAACCTTCATGGTTCTTCGCCGTACATAACTACAACAAAGGATAGTTCTTTGTCGACTGATGCTTAGAGAACCCCTTGGATTCTTTGTCGTATTCATTCCCGGCGAAGAATAGACTTCGCCATAAGGATTCTTCGCCGTGGAGAGTAACTGGACAGTACAGTGCAACAACTTGTGATGAATATGATAATGAATATTGTGTTTATAAATTCTATTTGTGGTTGTTAATAATACAGATTAAGAGTGAGAAATCTGATGTGATTTGTGTGAACAGCAAACTTACCTGTTGAATGTTATTATGCGTTATGCACATGGGATGTGGACTTGTATGGGAACTGAATACTTGTTATGCGATTTATGGTAATCTTTAAAGTGAATGCAATCTGTGATAATGCGTGATTTGATTGTTGTGAAACTGATGTTATTAGTAACTACTGTTGGGAACATGAACTTGTGTTATAAACGTGTATGAAATCCAAACGCTTGCTATGTGACAATGGTATTGCACGTGACTTGTTGAATACATGATTTGGGTATGTGTTATCGAAACTAATCATCTTTGGTAACCACGGTAGGGTTTGGTTGACCAACTTGGAACGGGTAATGTAATGTAACACACCGAGCAAATCTAAGGTGAGTTCACTGCTCTTTTTCAAGCATGCGTCCCGGGGAGGGACATCTGGTAAATATTCCGGGGAGGAATATTGGGTAATGGGTTTGACTGGAATGTTAAACCGCAATGTTGGATAATACACTCACTCCTATCACCTTAAGTCCCATCTTCTACCGAAAAGGTTGTCAGGGAGGCAACGGGGTGATTAGTTGATAGCGCTATTTGGTTTGGCACCCTTACACCGTACCGGGGAGGACGGGCGTGAACTAATTACCTTAAATCATGACCAATGCTTTGATAGGGGCATTGGGGAAGGGCAAACAATCTGGAACTATCTTGTACCGTATCGAGTTATTATCAACATTGTTTTTGGAAAATGCTTTTGAACTGAACTAAACTTTTGGCAGCGAAACATGTAACACGATTTTCAGTAAACAAAACTGTGAACTCACCAGCGTTGTCTGATACACTTTTCTACATGCTTGCAGGTCTAAAGGTTTATAACATTGGAACTTGCTGTCTGGGATGCTTGAGTGGTCATGGGTCGAGACACAAGGAAACACGAGACGAGTCTAATAATTATCATACGTTTGGTTTACGAAATACATAACTACTGATTTATGCTTCCACTGGAAACGTAGAGTTATACTTTATGTAATGTACCGCTTTATCTTAATGAATGAAAGTTTTATTTTAAATCTTGTATGAGTTCAATGTGATTGGTGGCTAGATCCTGGTACGTCACACACCTCGCAGGGGTTTCTGCTTGGGATATTTTTGGGGGTGTGATAGTTTGGTATTAGAGCCACTGGTTATAGTGAACTTGGTTTTAAAACGTTTTTATAAAACCAGACTATAACCGAACAAGTTCTGAATACGACCATGACACTCAGCTCCAAACTGCAAGGTTCGTCTCTCGTTTACTCATTACACAACATAACTAGTGAACACTTACATATATATTGCATGTGATTGCATGTTTAGCACAACAATATGAATTCATGTATTACTTGCATGTGTTAAGTGATTGATAGTGTGGTGTTTCCCTAGACATTCGTGACCCATGTTTTGTGATGTTCTTTGTTTGCTACTCGAGTCTGAGGAACTATTTAACACGAGTTAGGAGGAGCTGAGATGAGCATGCAAATCATGTTATTATTGTGGGTGCCCACATAATAATAATAATGTGGGGTGCTTGTGAGTCCAAACGAGGCCTATCAAGTGTGAAAGGGGTTCCATTCCATTATTCGACCAAATGTGAAACACAACGATCCATAGGGGTCATAGCAATGGTTGTCTCCTGTTTGAACGTGGACCTCTCACTTCCCTCTGAACCCTTACGAGTCTTGATGTTATTGAGTGATACCTGAACACGTAACTGAACGTCTAGCGAGCCGTGTAGAAATGTTAAGTGTTACTGCGAACGTCTTTGAGGCAGATGTTGAAACGTTAAATGATTGATCTATACTTTCTCACTTTTCTCGTTTACTTTAACACAACAAATTGACGCCTCAAATTCAGAAGGATGGACACCTCTATGAGTCTCTAACGATTTACCGTGCGTTATTCAATTGACTCGCAAGACCGATGGACAAGAAGATGAACGTGATGCATTACCAACCCTAGTGTTAGGACGACCCTGCTCTCTAACAATGAACATCAGTAGGTTGACTTCAATCGAACCCCTAACCCTAGTAAGCAACGTCCGGGAGCCAACTCTTACGAATCAATCAGGGCATAAACGCTGGAAACCGACTAGAATATGGGATGTGTAATTACTAGCGCCATAGGCAGTACCCTAGGACATGACAAGAACAATGGGAAGGTGGACCCTAAGGGAAAAAGATCGCAAGGATTTGTTTTCAAAGAAACTATATTAGAGGCCCTGGCCACGGCAACAACAAGGTACTCGCAAATCATAACATTCAGTATGGAAATGGAGGTGACTTTGACAAGGATTGGCCGTTGTTAAGTCAAGACGTCAACAACCCAGGGAGCAACGACAGTATTGGGAATCCTCGTAACAGTAACAACAACACTGGAAGTGGTACTCGTGGAAGGGAAAATTAGGATTGGCGTAGGCAACGCCATGCATAATAGCAACATGGTAGCTTGTATGTTTTTGGGTAACTAATCGTTTCGTCTTTGTTCTGGTTAACCCTGATGCCTCTTGAAGACAGACACGTTGTAGAAGTGGCTGATGGCAAGTCAATTGAAGTCTCACACGTTCACCCAAGGTGCAACTTAATCTTGTAGGTCATGAGTTCGACATTCACCTTCCCCCTGCTACTGTTAGAAGCTTTGGTGTAGTCGATAGTATGGACCGGACGTTCAAGCCTCAAGCTGAAATCTTCTGTAAGAAGGAAATCGCATGTATATCTCTTCATGGTGGAGATTCACTGATTGTCAGCATCACTTCGGCGGTGGGAGCCCAGAAGTGTTTCACCTACCCTGCTACCCTATCATTGATTACCAGTGCGCAGCCTGAGGAACTTCCAAGTTCCCCCCCCCCCACATTGTCAGGAGGAACATCAAATGTGTATAACGCCAGAAGCAGTCCTGATTTCTGGAACTTCTTATGTTCTTGCGCCTGGAGGGTTGCAAGAACTGTCCAATCAACTTCAGAAACTACTGGGTGGGAGTTTTATCGATCTAGCTTCTCGTCTTGGGGAGCCCAAGCTCTATGGTGGAAATGAAGGACGAGTCCTTTCATACATGTACAGACTACCACAAGGTGGCAATCATAGACCGTCACCCTTTATCTCGCATCGACGACCTGCTTGACACGTTGCAATGATCAAGCTTCTATTCGGAAACCGACTTAAGATCGGACTGTCACCAGATGGAAGACCCAGGGGAGGATGATTCCTAACATGGCGGTACATACACAGTGAGGCCACTACGATCTTCTATTAATGTTGTTCAAGTTATTCAACACACCAGCAGCCTTAGGGATCACATGAGTAGTATGTGTCAACCTCATCTCACCAGACTCGTCAACCGTGTTTATCTATGACATTTTGAATCACTTCTAAGAGAAAGGAACACCATCAACGGCACTTGCATTTTCATCTTGAAGCTCCTAGGGGAGGAGCAACTCCATGCAAAGTCTACCTAAGTGTGGCTTCAGGATTCGAGAAGTACACTTTCTTGGTCACGTAGTCAACGAAGTAGGGATACATGTGGATCTCGCTAAGATTCATTATGTTTGAAATTGATCGGCACCAAAGAGTCCTTCGGGGATACAGCAATTTCTTGGCCTTGCAAGATACTATCGCAGATTCATCGCGGAATTTTCGAAGAGCGCACAACTTAAATCTCTTTAGCGCAGCAGGGTGCTGTGTATTCGTTTGAGACAAAACAGGAGGACGTCTTTCCAGCTTCTGAAACCCAACTCTACAATGCACTGAACATTGTCTTTACCTGAGGGTATGGGTGATCTAGTGGTATACCATGATGGTTTGAATCAAAGTCCCAGTTACACGCCAATGCAACACGAGAAGGTGATGGCTTACAAGAAGAATGGCACGAGTCACAACCTGCGGTGGAAGCCATGGTCTTTGGATTTAAGTTGGAGGCATTACTTGGACGGTACCAAATTCACTACTAGACCGATCACAAGGGCCTTCCGTGTACCCTTGTTTCGAAAGAGCTAAACATGTGATGGCATCGCTGGATGGAACTTTTGAATGACTTCGACTGTGAAACCTAAATGTGTACGAGCCCCACAACACACCATTGACTCTAATCTACCTGATCAGATCCGTTCTGCTCGAACCAAAGCGTTGAAGGATGAGAACCTCCAAGTTGAATCCGTGCTGGGCGTGGAAAAACGACTTGTCTCTAAAATCGGGCGATGTCCACTACCTCATGGAGCGAATATGGGTCTCGCTATACAACAATCCTAGGGAACTTGTGTTGGGCAAAGCACACGAGCCTCAATATTCTGCTCATCCGGCTTTTGATAGAATGTCTTAGGATCTAAGGATCTTGTACTAGCGACCGGAAGTAAAAGCCCACATAGCAATGTATATGAACGATGTTTGACTTATGCGAAAGTCAAGGTGGAGTATCAGAAACCTCCTGGGTTGTGTTAGCAACCAGAAACACCCATTTGGAAATGGGAACAGACCGCCACGGATTTTGTCATTGGTCTACCTAAAACTCAAAACGGAAACAATATCACATGGGTGATCGTTGATTGTCTCATGTAACCAGTACACTTTCTTGCAATCAAGGAAAATTGACAAGCCTTTGTATCTTGTGAATAATTACCTATGAAGGGAGGTTTCTAGGCACGGGGTGCGAACTCCTGTTACCTCTGATTTTGATCTATACGTAATTTACGACAGGCAGTACACAACACCCATGGCACACGTCTGGGCATGAGCATTGCTCATCACCATAGGACAAACGGTCAGAGTAAATGAACCACCCTGACACTCGAAGACATGCTATGAGCATGTGTGTGATTGACTTTAGTAAAAGTTTGAAGGACACTTACCTCTGGTTGAGTTCTACTGCAACAGTTACCATTCTAGTATTCAGACAGCTCCATGTAAGGCATTGCATGGACGATAATGTTAACCTCCTTGTTGGACTAAGGTGGGTGACAACCTAATCACGGGTCTGGGACTTGTACTTGAAACCTCTGAGAAGATGGTTTAGATCGGGAACCGTATGGCGGCAGCGCGTGACTGCCGGGAAACGCTGGGAGTTCGTTGCGGCCGAACGTCTCATGATTGAAAGTCTCACTCTGGGAGGCTGCAGTGCGCTTTGGAAAGCGTGGCAAGATGAATTTACGATACATTAGGCCATTCAAAATTCTGGAAAGAATTAGTGACATGGCCTACAAACTCGAGCTACCTGACGAAATAAGTAACGTTCGCGATGTCGTTTATGTATCGAACCTAAAGAAGCGTTTATCCGATGAAACACTTGTGATACCCTTACTGTTGAGGAATCCATTGAAAACATGGACAAGGAAGTCAAGGTTCGTTAACATAATCAAATTCCAATCGCGAGAGTTCGTTGGAACTCAAAACGTGGGCCGGAGTTCTCGTGGGAACGCAACGATCTGATAAAGCTCTAGTATCCTCAATTGTTCATACGGTTGAATCAACTTTTGCTGTCATTGGCGAATTTCGGGATGAAATTCCCTTTCAAGTTGGGGATGATGTGGTACCCGGGGAAAACCCACAGTCATCCTGATATACTCATCACTCCTTTTCCCTCTCCGACCGCTTATCAAATTTTTGGACGAAATTTCTTTCAAGTTGGAGATGATGTGAAACCCGAGATTTCAAGGTATTGTTGTTATTATGTAGTGTTTAGACGTAGCGTAACATCACACTTGATTCACAAAAATCCAAGTCGACGAAGATTAAGGGTTTGTCGACATCACTTCTTGACGAAGAATAGGTTCTTCGTCGAGGGAGTTGTTTGCCAATAGGGCTCTCGGCCCAAATCCATTTAAAGCCCAATGTGTTTGCTTGTACGCATATATTCACAAGATTGGGAGGATTGGTTTCATAAACGCAAAACACACTCAAACCCTAGCACCCTCTCCTCCTCTCACGGTCCGGCAGCAGCCCCTTTCTGGTCAAAGCTCCCTCCACCTCGATATTAGCATCTTCGTATACGGTTAGTATATATGCACCCTTTTGATTTGATGTTCATTTATTATGTGTTATGAAAATTTATGTGATCTAGGGTTGTTCTAGAAACACATTAGGACGTTGTTTTGATTGATCGAATGCGAGTTTGTAAATTAATATTGTTCACTGAAGATCGATGGTAATGATTAAATCGTTAGATAAGGAAAACGAATTACAAACCTGGTAACCATTTGATCGATTCAGGATAAATGTTTGTTGTTAATTGTTACCAGCCATGAATGTGGGAAGTTGTTGATTATGTGCCATGATGAAACTGTTAATCGATAATTAGGGTTTGTTTATAAGCTGACTTGATATTGATTGTTCGATGGGATGTCGTTCAATAACTAGCGTGCATGATAATATGAGTTTAGTGGGAATCGGCTGAGATGTTAAGGGTTACCATGAGTTAAGTAGTTGTAATGTTAATTGATCTGTTGACGTGCTCGACAAAGAATGATCCTTCGTCACAAGGATTCTTCGTCAAACCCCAAGACGACGAAGAATAGATTCTTCGCTGGCATGTTCTTGACGAACCTTCATGGTTCTTCGCCGTACATAACTCTCGATGAAGGATAGGTCTTCGTTGACTGATGCTTTGCGTACCCCTTGGATTCTTTGTCGTATTCATTCCCGGCGAAGAATAGACTTCGCCATAAGGATTCTTCGCTGTGGAGAGTAACTGGACAGAACAGTGCAACAACTTGTGATGAATATGATAATCAATATTGTGTTTATAAATTCTATTTGTGGTATTTTAATTATGCAGATTAAGAGTGAAAAATCTGATGTGATTTGTGTGAATAGCAAACTTACCTGTTGAATGTTATTATGCGTTAAGCACATGGGATGTGGACTTGTATGGGAACTGAATACTTGTTATGCGATTTATGGTAATCTTTGCAATGAATGCAATCTGTGATAATGCGTGATTTGATTATTTAGAAACTGATGTTGTTAGTAACTGCTGTTGGGAACATGAACTTGTATTATAAACGTGTATGAAATCCAAACGCTTGCTATGTGATAATGGTATTGCATGTGACGTGTTGAATACATGATTTGGGTATGTGTTATCGAAACTGGTCATCTTTGGTAACCACGGTAGGGTTTGGTTGACCAACTTGGAACGGGTAATGTAATGTAACATACCGAGCAAATCTAAGGTGAGTTCACTGCTCTTTTTCAAGCATGCGTCCCTGGGAGGGACATCTGGTAAATATTCTGGGGAGAAATATTGGTAATGGGTTTGATTGGAATGTTAAACCGGAATGTTGGATAATACACTCACTCCTATCACCTTAAGTCCCATCTTCTACCGAAAAGGTTGCCGGGGAGGCAACGAGGTTACTAGTTGATAGCGCTATTAGGTTTGGCACCCTCACACCGTACCAGGGAGGACGGGCATGAACTAAGTACCTTAAATCATGACCAATGCTTTGATAGGGGCATTGGGGAAGGGCACACAATCTGGAGCCATCTTGTACGGTATCGAGTTATTATCAACATTGTTTTTGGAAAATGCTTTTGAACTGAACTAAACTTTTGGCAGCGAAACATGTAACACGATTTTCAGTAAACAAAGCTGTGAACTCACCAGCGTTGTCTGATACACTTTTCTGCATGCTTGCAGGTCTAAAGGTTTATATCATTGGAACTTGCTGTCTGGGATGCTGGAGTGGTCATGGGTCGAGACACAAGGAAACACGAGATGAGTCTAATAATTATCATACGTTTGGTTTACGAAATACATAACTATTGATTTATGCTTCAGCTGAGAACATAGAGTTATACTTTATGTAATGTACCGCTTTATCTTAATGAATGAAAATTTTGTTTTAAATCTTGTATGAGTTCAATGTGATTGGTGGCTAGATCCTGGTACGTCACACGCCTCACAGGGGTTTCTGCTTGGGATATTTTTGGGGGTGTGACACAGTAAGGGCAGCCCTCTGCACTAGACTCCATTCGGTTCACGAATATACAATGGAGTTCTATAGCACGTTTGCGTTCAAAGGTAAAGCAGAGTCGTTTGATGGGGATGGGGTTGAATTCCGTTGTGCTGGGGAAATACTTTCAACTCTATTGCACACTTTGGGGCAATTATTGGGTTGTTTTCCAAAGAGGATGCCGGAGATGAAGAAAACACGGGTGGTCCCCGTGAGATCTCGCCAAACATGCATCAAATGGAATGGTCTCAAATCGGGAAGGACCATATAATCGAAGCCAAACCAAGAGCTCTCAGTTGCGGGGCCCTCTCTACCGCTACATTCATAGGGTCCTTAGCAACTTCCTCAATCAACGGTGTGACAGTACCGGTGTTGTTAGCTCACGTGATCTGACGGTCTTACACTGCATCCACACTCGTGTCCCTCTTGATGTTCCACACTTGCTCCTTCGAAACATGCACCTGAACCAACTAGCTACCGCCCTGACACCCATCTTCTTCGGGGGATGGATCTACCGCCTTTACAAGAATTTTGTTCAAAGAATGCCAAAATCCTTCCGTAAAGTCTATGGTCGGACAAGGTGGATCTCGTTATATGTCGCTCAATGGGAATCATCAACGATGCGGGTGACGGAACGCTCTGATTCCAAACCGTTCAAGGGCATGTTTGGAACCCACAGGAGGCTCTCGTTCTTCACGCCGCCCCAATCCGTCCTCCTCCTCAATTTCATGGCCAGCCGGGTTCATCCTCTTCTCAAGGGGGTGGTTTTCCTAACTTTCAAAGCGTACATGATCTTTTGCAGGAAAACCTCTTATGCACCCGCAACACCTACAACATGGCCAGCAACACCTACACCCGGGTAGGAGCAATAGAGAGGAACATCTCCGACATGCAAGATGACATCAGTCACATCCGGGAGCACATGGTGTTTCGAAGAGGAGATGATGAAGACGGGGACATGGATTAAGGCGGAGGTGTTGAAGGTGGTGTGACACAGATGCAGCTTCTACCAGGTTAACCCTTTATCCCACGAACAATTATCTTGCCTGCGTGCCAAAGTTTGAACAATTTACTTTCTTTAACACTTTTACTTTTCCGCATTTTATTTCTGGTTTATGTATGATGTAGGATGATTAACTTTGGTATGTTTAGGATATTTGTATTTGTTGTGTGGTGTGGTATTTTAAGAAAAATAGGTACCCGGGAAGCTTGGAGGCACTAAGTATTAGTGCTACATAAGCCCGGAAACCCAAACTGAAAGCCAAAAACTTGTTTTCATTGATTGCAGACTATCACCACTGGGCCGTGCTCAGCCAGCACGCCCCCGTGTCCACCACCCTATACCTGTTGTTGTCTGAGAACTGCCCGCCACGGGGCCGTGTCCACCAGGCACGCCCCCGTGGCCACCTTCTGTAAGTTGCTATTACTGGCACCCTGACCACGGTGCCGTGCTCACCCAGCACGTGGCCGTGTCCAGGTGCCCAGTAACATGAACCCTGTTTTTAAACACCTTTTTGCATATTCAATCAACCTAAAAACTTATTTTTGGGACACCTTGAGGACAATGTGTAATTTAAGTGTGGGGGGATGCTAAAACCTTTAATTTTGCAAGTCCTAACAACAAGCGTTACACAAAACTCTATTGGAACCGCTAATCACCCCAATTTTTTTCAATAACTTTTCATTTTTTTTACTTGTCTTGGTTTAATTTGGGAATAACAAGTTCTAAAAAGGTTATATTTTTACAAATTTACAACCGATAGCGTCGTGATAAAAAGAACCAACATAAGAAAAGTATGAAACGACATTTCAAATCTAGTTAAAATTTGATTATATATACTTGATTACATTATAAACTCATTCCCACAATAAGTGAGTTTTGAGCCTTTATTGAGCATACAAGCATACATCTTTAAACTAAAGGCTCATTTTTCGTTTCTTGTGCGAATAGCCGCTTGGTTCTTACGACTCTAGAACTTGCCACGACGATACATTCCCGGTTCTTAACAACTTAAACCCAAGTAAATAAATGACGGAGGCATCAGGACTAACCCATTTTCTTTTCAACACCATTATTTTTTCATTTTCTTTATCACCTACCCAAAATCCCCCTAGTAAACCCCTTTGAGCCTAAACCTTCTTCATTTCTAAACCCACAAAACCTTTTTCTTTTCACCCCTATATTTTAGTTAAAAGCTCAATTTTCTTGTGACATTTCTTTATAAAAAAATGGAAGTCTAGCAATAAATAAACAAAGTACTCAAAGAAACTTTGTTTGAAGATGCTTAGTTTGAATAAAAGTCACAAAAAACAAAAAGTTTTACGACGACCGACGCTTTTTATGCTTTTAGCCCTTTTTACTAACCACTAACCCAAAACCACCTACCCTTAGCCCAAGCCTAACTCTTCCCCAAGTCCTCTTGATATTTACAAAGGCTTATAGTTAAAAAGGAGGAGGATTGATTTCTTGGCAAGCATATGGTAGAAGTGAGTTCCATGCCATTCTCGAGTGTTTCACAAAAATACATCTTCGGCCGAGTGTTGAGTGATCTCCCGTGAGGTATGTGAACCTGTATATAAATGGAATTTTAAAGAGGCATGTTATGCCCAAATAAGTAATTTCTCTTATTAAACGTTCTAAATAAAGCATAATGAATAGGATTGTAAATAGAATAAAAATAAAACCCAATAAAGATCTTGGATTCCCGACACTCAAGACAAGCCCAAAACTTCTCTTCTACCCATTCCATTTGGGTGTGTAAGCCACATAATAAAGAGTTTTGCTTGAGGACAAGCAAAGATTCAAGTGTGGGGGTATTTGATGTGTGTAAAATGCAACATATAAATTACATCAACTGAGACATAAAACTAACCCTTTATTAGTACTAATGTTGGAAAAAGTGTGCTTTTGTCTTCCTTTTGTATTTTCAGGACCAAATGAGCTTAAACGAACAAAAGGAACAAATATGCAACAAAAACTAACATAAATACAAAGAAAAGGAATAAATGTGGCATGCCCGACCCCTCGACAACATCTCCACAAGCAAAAACAAGAAACAGAAGGATGACCACGGCCCGTGCTAACTGGACACGAGGGCATGGTCAGATGTCTGCAGAAATGGACAAGTTGTGAAAGCTTCTATGCCCACCACGGGGCGTGCCCAGCTCAGCACAGGGCGTGGTCAACGCTAAGATTCGCAGAATCTTGCAAATGTTGATAGTATAGATACGCTTCTGCATACAGGGTCGTGCCTAGCGAACACGGGCCCGTGTGGAGCCTAATGTAGACACTTGCAATTAATTAAGGAAGAGAAAGGAGATGGCCACGGGGACGTGTCCAGCGGACAGGGGGCCGTGGCCGAGCTTCTGTTCAGGCTATAAATAGGGGTGCATGGCTCACTTCAAAGGCATCCCTTGGCAAACCACCTCTCTCTCACTTTGCAACCACTCCACCACCACTACAACACCCACATCCACCACCATCATCCATCATCCACCTTAGAGTGTGTGTAGTAGTTTCGGGATCCAAGATTGATAGTAAGAGTTCTTGTCAATCAAAGGCCATGTTTGGCTAAGTCTCTTACATCACTTGGTGAAGACAAGCAATTAATGTATTACTTTTGAATTTTAATCGTTTTGTACTTTTTATTTGGTTTCGTATTAATGACTTTGATAACTAGTTTCTTATGTTGAAGGTGAAACTTATTTATCATTTGTCTGTGGTGTCTTGCCATTACTTTACTGTCTATATAAAGTAAAAGATTTTCACCATTCATATCTCTACGGTCTATATAGAGATATGTTGGCTACCTGGTTAGGGGTTAAGGGAATGGTTTAGAAAGGTTCTTGCCTTGTTCGGTGTATAGATCCTGCAAGGACCTGGGTCAAGCTTACTAGGACCTCCTTCAATACCCACTGGTATTGGATGGCGGGGGTGCGAATGGCTTGATCCCCTCATATGTAAACTACTATCAATACATTAAACCGGCTACTTGGGATTGTATCCCTGCTGACTCAAACCACTTAGCCGAGGGTAACGTCACCTTCAAAAGAGGGGCCTACCGCTTTTCGCATTAATAACTTAATTAATTATCTTTCAATATTCTAACCCATTAGGATTGTATCCTTGCTAACTCAAACCACTGGGTTGAGGATAACGTCACCTTCGAAAGAGGGGCCTACTACTATAACTAATATAATCTCTTAAAAAGTGCAAATGTGCGGAAATCATCAAAGATACATTAAAGGCGAGTCGGATCCAAGTGATTCATCTTATCTATCTGTTATATTTTATTTTTATTTTTATTTCAGCATTTTTAGTTTTTATTTTTCATGCTTAAAACCTTTCCAAAAATTTTAGTTTGATTAGACGTTGAGGATAAACCGGTACTAAAAGCTCTTGTGTCCTTGGACGACCTTGGTATCTTACCAACGCTATACTACGCTCACGATGGGTGCACTTGCCCATGTGTGTGTTTAGTGTTCGTAGAATATCGTGTTTTATAAATTTAAAACTTGACTAATGTGTAAAATGGGCTTAAAATATCAATAAAAACATATTACACCCGACACACACCAATATGGCTGCCAGTTATAATGCTAACTTGTAACGTCAGTGTTTTTGGTAATCTATAATGCACATGGCTGCTGGTTACAATGGGTCAACTGCACATGGGTGTTAGTTGTAATAAACAACTGGTCTAAATTGTTATAATGAGTAAACGACAGTGTATATGTGTACAAGGTTGCTTTTTTGTGCACATGGTGTTCTGCCTTATAGTGTTGTTTAAAGCAACGTAAAATCCGCGTATCATACTAGCAACAGTGTATAGGTTGTAATAATGACAACATGTTTGACTTTTTAAAGTCTTGAAGTGCATAAGACTAACAATAGCTTGTATAGATGTATAGGTTTATAAGCCAAGTTACGTTTTGTCGACCCGTTTGAATAGGTGTTATAAGCCAAGTGTATAAGACCACCAACTATGGGTGCAAACAAGCCGAGCTTCTAGAGATTGGCTAAAAAAAGCTTGAACGAGGCCAAGACCAAGCCTAAAAAATAAGCTCGTTTAATAAACGGGCCTGAGCCTGATCTTCACTTATCGAGCTCGAGCCGGATCATGAGCCTAAACGAGCCTATAGTTTATTTATATTTTTATTAATATATTCATTTAGTTTATATAGAGAGAAAAATCGGGGTCTACATACGGTGTTCATTGATTTAGAAAACGCGCATGACAGTGTGCCACGTAGTAAGTATGTAGACTTAATTAAGGATATGCATGTTGAGACTAAAACTGGTGTTCGTGCATTGGTAGGGGATACTGATTTTGTTCCTGTGGAAGTAAGACTCCACCAAGGGTCAGCGTTGAGTCCTTTTCTATTTGCGATTGTCCTAGATGAGTTGTCAAAGTCGATTCAGGAGTCAGTTCCGTGGTGCTTTCTTTTTGCAGACGGTATTGTGCTGATAGAAGAAAGTAAACAGAGCGTGAATGAGAAGTTAGAAGAATGGCGTGTAGCATTAAAATGCAAAGGTTTAAGGATAAGTCGCTCTAAGACTGAGTACCGTTACTTTGATTTTAGTGGAGCAGTCGATGAGCACGACACTCAGATCACCATTGAGGGCCAGCTGGTTCCATAGGCAACTAAGTTCAAATATTTAGGATCATTTGTTCAGAGTAATGGAGAGATAGACAGTGACATAGCTCACCGTATCTAGGTTGGATGGTGTAGATGGAGAGCAGCCATAGGGGTATTGTGGGACAAGAGGTTCCTTGATAAATTAAAAGGGAAATTTTATAGGGTTGCAATTAGACTCTCTATGTTATGTGGAACAGATTGTTGGGCCATCAAGAAAATTCACGCACGAAAGCTAGAGGTGGCAGAGATGAGGATGCTAAGATGGATGTGTAGGCATACTAGGTTAGACAAGATAAGAAATGAGATTTTTAGGGAAAGATTAAGAGTTGCTAGTATTTCAGACAAGATAAGAGAGGGGAGATTGAAATGGTTTGGGCATGTCTGGAGGAAGCAGACGACAGACCCGATTAGAATAGTTGAAACACTCACTATAGATGGAAGGAGGAGTAGAGGCAGGCTGAAAATGACTTGGGATGAGCGGATTAGGCCTGATTTGCTAGATTTGCACCTCTTATGAGTTTAAATTTTTGGTTTTCTATAAGGTGTGATATAGCTTTTTATAAGTTTTCACCTATTCGCGGTGTCGTAGTTTTACTAACAACTACTTATCTATTTATGTGTTTATTTTTATTATTTTTCTTTCCACCTTTTTTAGTAGTTGTGTGCTTATATATGTTTTTTCTAGAGACTTATGTCTTGGTTATGGTTTTTAGAGTCGGGGGTTTCACTGGAAGCAGCCTCTCTATCGTCTGGGATAGAGGTAAGGCTTACCTACATCCTACCATTCCTAGACCTATCAATAGCTTCGCTATAGGTGGGATTATACTGGATATGGTTGTTGTTTGTTATGATTAATATATTAAATATATATTTATATACTAATAATTAATATTTATAAATTTATGAAAAATACAAAATTATATATAAAAATAATGGGTTGAGTTCATTTCAGAACTCTAAATAACTACACAACTTTCAGAACTCCTAATAAACAATCATTTTATATATACGTTTTTGTATTTAGGATCTTTTTATCATCTATTATATGTATTTCTTTGATTACATACATGTTAAAAGTAGTTTACATATGTTTAATTTCAAAAATTATATATATGTGTCATAACTAATTACATATATGTAAAAAAACTAGTTTACATATGTGTAATTATAAAATTACATATAAAAAATGATAAAATTACTCTTAACATGTATGTTATCGTAAAAATACGCATAATAAATGATAAAATTATCCTAAACATAAAAATATATAAATAAAAAGATTGTTTATTAGGAGTTCTGCGAGTTCTGTAAATATTTATGGTTCTGAAATGATCCTGACCCTAAAAATAATAATTATAATTAATATAAATTAATTAGGAAATAATAAATGAGCCGAGCCCAACCTTGGAAAATTACCTACGAGCCGAGCTCGAGCTTTAGAAACAAAGCTCGAATTGGGCCGAGCTCGAGCTTTCATAAGTTAAACGAGCTCGAGCTCAAGCCTGGTCAAGCTCGGGCTTTGCTCGGCCGGCTCGTTTGCATCCCTAGTAACAACCACCTTCTTGTCAACCAGTTTGAATAGGTGTTATAAGCCAAGTCAAATTTTGTCGACCCGTTCGAATAGGTGTATAAGCCAAGTTCCTCTTTGTCGACCCGTTTGAATAGGTGTATAAGCCAAGTTCCTCTTTGTTGACCCATTCAGATAGGTGTTACAAATAAATATATGTGTGTGAACTTTTTGTATAAGGAATCATGTTCGGGTGCATAACTGCAGTTGCACTTTTAACAAGCATTCATTATAGCTGCACTTTTAAACCAAACATAACACATGTTTGACCATTTGCTTTAACACAAACAATTTTAAAACTTCCCACATGTTTGACACATATGGGTCAAAGGGTCAAACAAGTTCTCCGTACCCATATCATCCAGATCACTGTTGCAACGTAACATGAAGTGAAGAGATGATCGAATTTTCCACTCCTTCATTGCATAGTGTACACAACACCTCTCCCCGATAAGTATTTTGTTTGTGAAGTCCTTCCAAAGTTGGTGGTCAGGTTCTCAAGTCGACAAAGTGGTGGCCTTTGAACTGCAACTTTTATAGGGTTTGCTTTGAAGAAGACTTGCTTTGAACGATCTTTTAAGTTAATATTTAGCAAATACTGGAGATTGAAATCACAATTTTACCCATCACATGTGGTGCATGTGACAAACATTTAATAGAGATATGGATGGTAGTTACTAAAGTGGACTAAAATCGCAACAAAAATAAACCATGGTGTGTTTTTTGCTATAATTTTTAAATTTGTAAAATACTACAATTAGCTACAAACCACAAGGACCAAAACTGAATTTTACTCTTTCATTTATTTATATCTCCATTTCATGTATTTATACATCTATTTCATGTATTTATAGCTCCATTACATGTATTTGTGCGCAAAAAATTTAGCCCTTGTTTTATTTGTGTCAGAGCTTTAGGGATGAATCAACAATGAAAATACCAATTTATTAGAACTTCTTCACTAAAAACAGTACAAAGAAATCACCAAGTCATCACAGATTGACTGGTGTACAAGTGTAACAAAAAATTAACACGGAAAAGATCAAAACCCTCACGAATGTACGTGTGAGGAACAAATGAGAGCAGATGAAGAAATGATCGAGAAGGAGTAGTGTGAGACGGTGTATTTCCAGGATCCCAAGGAGACTCAATATATAGCCGGATCACACGAAGCCCTCAAGCCCAAAGCAAGCAAGGATCAGCCCATTTAGAGATAAGGAGCCCAAAGCCAAAACCCGGAACAACCTCACACATAAAAGAAAATAAAGGGCAACGGTTAGAAAACTAAAAAAGGCAAACATTTAAACTGAAAATTATGTAATAAAATAGAATATTTTATAGGATATTTTAACACTTCCCTCAGTTTAAATGTTTAAACAGATTTTCCAAACCCAAAGACTTACACATTTCGTCGTGGTTCCTTGGCATGAGGGCTTTTGTGAAGAGATCAGCAAGTTGAAATTCAGATTGAATGCCTGCTGTTTTGATGATACCTGCAGCAATCTTTTCCCTTAGGAAGAAGAGGGCAACCTCAAAGTGTTTTGTTTTATCATGAAATACTGGGTTTGCGGCTATAGAGATGGCGGTAGTATTGTCACATCTAAGGGTAACTGGAAGATTGACATTAATCCCCAACTCCCTTAGGATGTTTGTGAACCACAGAATTTCACAGGTAGCACTACACATGGATCTGTACTCGGCTTTAGCAGAGGATCGAGAAACTACACTTTGTTTCTTGTTTTTCCAAGAAACCAAGGAGTTTCCAAGGAAGATACAAAACCCTGTAACAGACCTCCTGCTGTCAACACATTTGGACCAATCGGAATCAGCATAGGCTGTTAACTGAAAAGTATCACTTTGTTTAAACATGATGCCAAGACCGGGTGCACCTTTTAAATATCTCAGCAACCGAAAGGCTATTTGAGAGTGTGCCTCGGTTGGTTTATGCATATATTGAGAAAGATAACGAACAGCATAAGCAATATCCGGACGAGTGTGGGATAAGTAAATAAGTTTCCCAACCAGCTTTTGATACTCTGTGACATTAGCATCTTTTAAATCTTCCTTTTTGCTTAACTTGGTTAAAATGTAGTTTTGTTCAATAGGACAGCTAACAGGTTTGCATCCACTCATTCCATATTCATTTAAGAGATCCATACAATACTTTCTTTGGGTAAGATAAATATCATCATTGTTTTTGATAACTTCAATGCCAAGAAAGTATTTTAATAGTCCTAGGTCTTTTATTTGAAATTCCTTTTTTAGAAGGTTTCTGATATTATTGATTTCATCAGGGTTGTTACCTGTTAGCACAATGTCATCCACATAGACTAATAAGACAATAAACACAGAGTTGTTGGATTTTATGAACATAGAATGATCACATTTGGACTGATTAAAACCGAGTTTGACAAGAACTTGAACAAGTTTTTCATTCCACATTCGAGGGGCCTGTTTCAGGCCATAATGGGACCTCTTTAGTCTACACACTTTGTTGTTAGTCTACACACTTTGTTGTTTTTATCAATGTTCAGGCCATCAGGAGGAGTCATGTACACCTCCTCCTTTAAACTACTATAAAGGAAGGCATTATTCACATCAAGTTGATAAATGGGCCAGTTATTTTGCACAGATAGGCTAATAATACATCTAACTGTGACCATTTTGACAACAGGAGAGAAGGTCTCTTCAAAGTCTATGCCCTCAACTTGACTAAAGCCTTTGGCAACAAGCCTGGCTTTAAACCTATCAACTTCACCACTTGATTTGTATTTAATTTTGTAAACCCATTTGCATCCAATGGGTTTCTTTCCCTTTGGAGGGTCGACTAAATCCCAGGTATCATTACTGTATAAAGCAGAGAGTTCATCATTCATGGCATCTATCCATCTTTTATCCTTACATGCTTCTCTATAACTAACAGGTTCAGTCATTTTATTTAAATTTGCAGCAAAGCACATATTGTCGCTAGACAAATTAGCATAGCTAACAACTTTATCATAACTGTATTTAGCATTTCCAACAATAAAGTCGTTAAATCTTTTAGGGGCAGATACATGTCTAGTAGATTTTCTAAGAAAGGGTTGGTTACCCTCAGGAAGGACAGATTCGTCATTTGTACCACTAGACTCAACCCTCACAGACTCACTTTGAGGCTCACTATGATGCTAATCATTAGCCATGTCATCTAAAGGAGGTGACTGCTGAGCATCAATTGTGTCTCATGTACAGAATCAGTAGGCTCCTTCTCTTCATCATCGGGATTTATATCACTGGAAGGTTCATAGATATCAAAAAAGTTTGAGTGATTTAAAGAATTGGTTTTGTCTAGATCAGTTTCAGAAAACAACTTGGTTTTAAATGGAAAAACTGTTTCATAAAAAACGACATCTCTTGAGAAGGAGAATGTCCTTTGATCCAAACTCCAAAGTTTGTATCCCTTTTTTAAATTAGAGTATCCCATAAAAACGCATCGTTCAGCTCTTTCTTCAAGTTTATCAGAGTTGTTTAAGATAGTAAAGTAACACAGACATCCAAAAAGTTTCAAGTGATTAAGAGAAGGTTCAAAACCATACAGCAACTCATAGGGTGTTCTACCATCTAACACAGAAGAGGGGGCCCTGTTAATCAGATAAGCAGCATTAAGCACACATTCAGACCAGAATCTTAAAGGAACACCAGATTGAAATAATAAAGCTCTAGTAATATTCAGAAGGTGTCGGTGTTTTCTTTCTGCAATCCCATTTTGTTGGGGTGTGTAGGTACAAGAAGTTTGATGAAGTATTCCATGAGTTTTAACAAAATTATCCATTTGAGAGTTTATAAACTCATACCCATTATCACTTCTAAAACTTTTGATCTTTGTTTCAAATTGAGTTTTGACCAGTTCATAAAAGTCTTTTATGTTGTCAAACACCTCAGTTTTAGATTTCATAAGATAGACCCATACAGCCCTTGAGTAGTCATCAACTATGGTGAGAAAAAACTTGTAGCCATCAAGGCTGGGCCGTTTATATGCACCCCAAACATCAAGATGCACTAAATCACCGACATGTTTAGATTTATTATCACTTAAAGGAAAAGGAATTCTATGTTGTTTAGCTTTGTGACATATGTCACAAGGCTCAACTTGACTTGAATCGGTTTTAAGTTTTAGAACATGTAGGACTTGGTCTGAGGGATGACCAAGTCTGGAATGCCAGAGCTTTATTGTTTCAGTTTTATTGAAACAAGCAATGATAGGATTACTCGAGTTACCACAAAAGTAAAGGCCATCAGTTTGTCTACCAATCACCAGGTTTTTCTTTAAGGACACATCCTGGATATAACAATTATGTTCATCAAACACAACTTTAAGTTTATTATCTTTTGATAGTTTGTGAACAGATATGAGATTAACACAGTATACAGGAACAACAAATACATCTTTCAAGATCACGTCTTCAGAAAGTCTAAAGCATCCTATTTGTTTAACCTTAGCATCAGTTCCATTAGGATGTTTTATAGTAATATCATAATCAGAAACATCTACTAGATTAAACATATTATCATTGTTCATAACCATATGGTGGTTAGCTCCTGAATCAATGATCCATTTAAGTCTGTTTCGATGGAAAAAACTGGTATTGAAACAGTAAGTATTTTTATAGAATCCTAGTGAAGAGCAGGAACTATAACACTTACCACTCATATTAGATTTGTGAGAGTCTTCCATCTTATTTTCATTTAGCAGACCTAACAGCTTGGAGAATTGATCAGCAGATAAAGCATTCAAGGAAGTACTAGCAGATTGGTCATTTATAGAATTGACAACAGAATTATTAGCAGACACACTTTTTTTGGCCATTGTGGACTGTTTTGACCAGGTTTATTCCTGTAGTTTGAGGGATAACCATGGAGCTCAAAACATTTTTCAATCACATGACCAAGCTTATTGCAGTGAGTACACTTTAGGTTGGGATTAGGCCCTTTGTTAAAGCGTTTTTTATTGTCATTGTATTGAGTTGTTTTGGCAACAAAACCAACATTAGGAACCTTTGACGATTTATTAGAATCTCTGTGTGATTCTTCTCTAGAAATAATGGAAAAAGCAGTTTTAACAGTGGGTAAAGGGTCCCTAGTTAAAAGATTTGTTCTAACAGGCTGATAAATATCATCTAATCCCATCAGGAACTGCATAAGCTTAATCAGTTGACTGAATTCATTATATTTAGAAGAGGCATCACAAGTACATGAAGGTAATTGAACCATGGCATCAAATTGTTTCCACATAGTGTTGAGTTTATGATAATATTCAGACACACTTGCCCATTCTGGCTAACAGAATTAATTTTTTGGTATAATCCGAACACAACTGAGCCATCTACCCTATCATAAGTGTACTTTAAGTCACTCCAGACTTCACTAGCAAGGCTAGAGTAAACTTGACCAACATACAGTTCTTTAGAGACAGAATTGAGAATCCAAGTTAGCACAACAGAATTGCATCTATCCCACTGACTAGCCAGAACATCATCTTTAGTTGATTTAGTACAAGTACCATTAATAAAGCCTAACTTGTTCTTGGAAGTTAAAGCAAGTTTCATAGCATTTGACCAGAGAACATAGTTTTCGGTTCCTTTTAGTTTGATATTGACAATAGAAAGACTACTTGAGTCACTAGCATGCAAATATAACGGGTCGCTAGCATCTAATTTACTAATCAAAGTAACAGAGGTCACAACTTGATCATCTGTATGAGGCATACTTGCAGAAATAGAGCAATAAAAAGACAGGAAACACAGCGAAAAACAGGAAGTGGCAAGCACGAACAAGGTCAGAGAGCGAAGCCTGAACAGAGGTCCGATCAGATGTTCATCACTCACAGGTGCCTCCGCAGACAGTATTCAAGGAGCCCTAGACACAAAGTAATATGCAACAGAGTGAACCATCTCTGTATCCCCAAATCAAACCGGTCTCACCTAAACACCCGGTTTCAAAGATGCCTAGACACAACAAATAATGATGCAAGACAGAAATAAAAAAAGGAGATAGAACGATCTCACAGCGGGTGCAAGCAATATCCAGAGGGATCAAGGTTTGTAACCTTCACTTAGGGTTACAGAACCTTGATTAGAAGACAGAGAATAGATCTGTTGGTTTGCCCAAAAGGGACCAACGAGAAATCCTTCAAACAACAGATACGAGAAAAACCCTAAAAATTAGGGTTTCGTTCTTCCAGCGGCGGCACAGCAACCACAAGCAATCAGTGACCAGAGAATCAACCAGTGGACCACTGGACTACCAAGACTTCAAGTACCACTGTCGTAACCCTAGATCAGAGTCCTTGGACTGATATACGGATAAGCAAGCACCGGCGATTGCAGCGGAAGACCACCAGAGAACCAACTTAACCTTGGAGCTCTGATACCATGTCAGAGCTTTAGGGATGAATCAACAATGAAAATACCAATTTATTAGAACTTCTTCACTAAAAACAGTACAAAGAAATCACCAAGTCATCACAGATTGACTGGTGTATAAGTGTAACAAAAAATTAACACGGAAAAGATTAAAACCCTCACGAATGTACGTGTGAGGAACAAATGAGAGCAGATGAAGAAATGATCGAGAAAGAGTAGTGTGAGACGGTGTATTTCCAGGATCCCAAGGAGACTTAATATATAGCCGGATCACACGAAGCCCTCAAGCCCAAAGCAAGCAAGGATCAGCCCATTTAGAGATAAGGAGCCCAAAGCCAAAACCGGGAACAACCTCACACACAAAAGAAAATAAAGGGCAACGGTTAGAAAACTAAAAAAGGCAAACATTTAAACTGAAAATTATGTAATAAAATAGAATATTTTATAGGATATTTTAACAATTTGGTTATTAACCATATAGGCCGGTTGGACCCAAACCACATGGGGGGACTAATACATCGGCTACTCCATCTAGTGTCATATCCAAAAATTCATTTTATGTTTTAAGGAGTGATGGATTGCATACAGGTCAAACTAGCGAGGCTCACAATGACCTGTTGGACTCGGATGATGAGGAGGTTATCGAAGTCTATAATGAAACAAATGAATTTATGACTTCTTCGTCTGCAAGAGTAGGGGCAAGCACATCTTCCACAAAGTTCTCCAATGGATAGAGTGTATCTGGTTCATGTGAAGGGGCTGCCAGTTGGTGGCAACTTCATTTTTGATGATGGAGGATGATGTTTTGGTTTTGTCTTCTCTACTAGATATCTTTTCGTGATGTATAGTAGGCTAGGTTAAGTGATGCAATAGGTTCTTTCATTTTTGATTGACTTACATATATGGGGCATGTCCTGTATATGAACTAGTGTGGAACTCATCCTCACTACTTGTACTTAATTTGCGGTTTATAATAGAATCACTGGGGTAACCCTTTACCAAAAAAAAGTGAACCGAACCGACTACCGAAAATCGACGAATTAAACAAATTAAGCGAACCTATTAACTGATAACTTCGGATACAACTTTGGTTAATGCAAATAATTAAATCGAACCGAACCGTGCACACACCTAATATATTGCAGCGATTTTATGACATTGATGCATGTGGTAGGCGTTTTGTAATAAATTGGCTTGGTCACCTTTAATGGAATTTTAGAAGAAAAGTGTATGCTCCCAAATACAGAATACCCAACCTATGTAACTAACGAAACTTGCAAAATTCCTAAGCACGCGTTCAATGGTGGAGAAAACAGACTATCACTACTAGAAAAAGTGCTATTATTCCTACCAAAATTTCCTACACATTTCCTATGAATGAAAATGGCGACACATTTGCTACGAAATTCCGACGTATTAGAAAGGGTCTTAGTTTTATGACAAAAAAAGCGACAAAAAAAGAAAAATTAGTTTGCCTAGGAAAAATGGATGATTTTTTAATTATTCCGGGTCTTTATGATTAACAATGGTGATTTTGTGATTGAAACGGGCTCGGAATTTTTGTTATTTATTCCAAATCTTTATGTTTAACAATTGATGATTTTGTAATTTAAACGTGCTCCGAATTTATGTTATTTGTTTTTAATAAATTTTTATTCCGAATGATATTTATCAATATGCATCTTTCAGCAGGAAAAATGCAGATATTTTTTTTTTCTATTATTTTTTTAAATGTATCCGTAACAAATGTGTAGGAAAAAGACTCAACAGGTTTTGTCAAATTTCGTTGGAATTCTGTAGGAAAAAAAGATAGTTTCGTAGAAAATGCGTAAGAAAAAAGAATACATTATGTTAGAAGTGTGTAGGAAAAAATACCAATTTTGTCGGAATTACGTAGGAAAAAGGAATACATTCCGTTAGAATTGTGTAGAAAACAAAACTAGTTTTGTAGGAAACGCGTAGGAAAAATGAATACTTCAGTTGGAATTGTGTAGGAAAAAAATATTTTCGTAGGAACTGTGTAGGGAAAACGAATACATTCCGTTGGAATTGTGTAGGAAGAAAAAACGAATTCATATGAATTGTGTAAGAAAATTAAAATTTAACAAATATAAATATAATTGTTTTAAACACAAAATTTTAAAAAATAAATATTCCGTGGGAAATGCGTCGGAAAGTTAAGAAAATTAATTCCGTGAGAAATAAGTAGAAGAATTCTAACGAAACATTTTTGTGGGAAAGGAGTAGGAAAATCCGTAGGAACTGCGTCAGAAAAAAATTACCCACGAGGGTAATTCCCACAGCCCATTTTTGTGGGAAATCCGTGGGTAAACGCAGTTACCTAAGGATTTCCCACGGAAATTGACATGGGAATAATAGTAGTTTTCTAGTAGTGGCAAGTTTGATATATACACACAAAAAAATTCAAGGTTTTAATCCATTATTTTAATGTTCATCATCATTTTATATTTAACTAGTGATATTTCCCCGCGCTTCGCGGTGGGGATTAAGTCATTATCAATTTGATTCGTTACAGTACCTACCTGAACTAGATATAGTAATTGAAAGAGAAAGCACTACATCGATCGAAAACAAAAAAAACACATATATGTTGGTCAGTTGATATCTGTTCGGTTCGCTTACATTTTATGTTTATTTTATTTTATTTTAACATTACGATATTTTTTTGATAACGGATATTCTGCCGCTATCGTACCAAGCCCAATCGAAACCAATTGAACAACATTTGTATTGGTGCCAATATTTTTTATTTTTAGTTTTTTTTTTTTTTGCTTTCAGTAAACTGATACTGTATCGCTACCATATTGTACCGAACATCATCAGTACCCGTATATATTCTGTTTTATTGTTTTCTGTTTGATAACAGGTACTTTGATCGTATCTTAAAAGTTATATGAGACAACAAAATATACTTAAATCAATTAAAGTAATAAACCAATAAAATAATAAAACCTTAGAAAAAACAATATTGGAAAAAATAAAAAACAATTGTTCCCCTCTTTTTATTATTTTAAACGGATATTGTGTCGCTATCATACCAAATTCATTCAAACCCGATTGAATTACATCTATGTCCGTATCAATATTTATTTTTAGTGTTATTTGCTTTTGATTAATTAATATTGTATCGCTACCATACCGTACTGAACAACATCAGTACCAGTATACATTCATTTTTAAGATTTCTTGTTTGATAACTTGTACTTTGATCGTATCTTAAAAGTTATATAAAAATATATGTTTAAATCAATTAAATTAATAAAACAATATAATAATACAAACCTAGAAAAAAACAATATTAAAAAGAAACAAAAAACACTGTTCATGACAGGGTAGGGATATGGTAAAAAGTGTTTAAAATGTGAGAAGGGTAAGAAGTGTTTTAAACCATTGGATATTTGATCTAATGGTTGAGATCAATAGGGTATAAAAATGCAAATTGTGTTTTAATTAGAGGGACCTTATGTAAAACTGAAGGGCAATAGTGTCTTTTTCAATGTTTGAAATATGATAACCGTAACCTACACAACCAAAAACACCTACATTCACTCCTTTTTCCTTAAATATCGGAATTAATGATTCACCTTAATTGTAGGGAGGTCTTTGGTTGCATATTCTTCATACGTTATCATAAAGAGATCTATAATCAGATTCACGGCGTGGTGTTCTAAAACAACAGGACAAATTGACTATGATTCAAGTCATGGTGTTTTATCTGGAGACATTGTTCATGGCGTGGTGTTTTAAACATCTATGATTCAAGTCATGGTGTTTTATCTGGAGACATTGTTCATGGCTTGGTGTTTTATCAATACAAAACATTCCCAGATTTTAAAACACCATGACTATGATTCAAGTCATGGTGTTTTATTTGGAGACATTGTTCATGGTGTGGTGTTTTAAACATCTATGATTCAAGTCATGGTGTTGTATATGGAGACATTGTATAATCAGATTAATGGCGTGGTGTTTTAAAACAACTGGATAAATTGACTATGATTCAAGTCATGGTGTTTTATCTAGAGACATTGTTCATGGCGTGGTGTTTTAAAAATTTGGAGACATTGACTATGATTCAAGTCATGGTGTTTTATCTGGAATCCAGAAAACATTGTATTGTGATTACATCTATGGTGTTTTAACATCTGGACAATCAATACGAAACATTCCCAGATTTTAAAACACCATGACTATGATTCAAGTCATGGTGTTTTATCTGGAATTCAAAAAACATTAAAACACCAATTCAAGATCGAAGCTGTGTGTATATAACCCTTTAAAACACCAGAATCGAAGAAGGGCGCAGAAGTTAAACAACTGTATTGTCTCTAGCGATTTCATAAGACTTCTTGTATTTATAATTGATGAAGAATGATACGTAGATAACAATCGTATTGGATCTTGCAAAAAAAAAAATACAAAATTCGAATCAATCCCTAAACATTCTCATCGCCAGTTATTTTTTTTCAGTTATATTGGAAATCAATTAATTGACAAGAATGTACAATTACTAATATACCCTTTTGAATTAATTAAGATGAGGGACACTTGTCATTCCCAAATTATTTCTTACACTTCTTACAAAAGATGGACTTTGTACAGGATCCTCTACCTATATACCGTTCGTGACATGTTTCTATTAATATGTATAATATTATTCTTTAAAACTCTAATGAACTACTTAAAACTTCTGTTGGAAGGATGTGTTGAAAACAAAAAAAAAAAGAAACGTGATCCAAGTACGCTTATGATCCTCACTTGGGATGAGGAGGATATAATTATCTAAGAGATAAACTGGTAACTTTATAGTTCTCTATTTCAAGTGTGTTTTTCTGTGTCTAAAATGATTGTTTGGTTGTATGTCTAACATGTGTGTGTGTCATGCATTCTATTGTATATATTACAAGGTACAAAATGAACTTGCAATTGATGAAATGCTCGCCCGTTCATTTATGTTGATGAAAGCAAGGAAGACATAAAAAAGAGAAGTCAAGGATGTTGATGTCAAAGTCATGGCAGATAAATTAGTAACTTTAACTTCAAACTGTTGCAAATTACGTTAAAGTCAAATCATTGTCGAGCTTAGTTAATAGAATTAGCTAGGATTAGTGTTTTTAAAGTTAAAGCCACAAACTCATAGTGACCTCTAACTTGGCTAACAAACTTGATTCTATTTATACATTAGTAATAACTACCGGTGACATGACCCTGATAATGAAATCTAACTCGGCTAACAACCTTGTTTCTCAGCAGTTAGTATAACTGGTATAACTGCTGGAGAATATATGCGACTACCTCTACAAATGAAGAATATTGATAGCAGTTCATCTAAGTTCTACCAAATTTCTATGCTTGGAGTTAATTAGCAGTTTGAACTTTGTGAAGTTAAAGCCTTATTCTTCTCTAAAGTGCTAGTCAACACCTAGAGTTTTGGCATTTAGAATTAGTTCTTTTTTGGATCCGGATAATTAATATAATTCATGTTTACTTTGTTAAAAAAATATCTCACTACATTCTGTATTGAAAGTGAACCACAAATCAATGATGAAGCCCACATAATAGTATTCGGCAAGGAAAGATGTGGATTTTTTAAAAGGATAGGCTATGGAATGACTTCCAGTAGATGTTTTCATTCTCCTCGAACAAAAGTATCACCAAAATAACGAATTGCACAACTTGAGATTCAACTACACACTTGGAGACTTGAGGCTGAGAAAGAAACATGAACAACTTAAGAACTGGTCCATGCAGATGGCGGAAACAAGTAACAAACTTAATAATTACACCACTGGACTTCCGTGTGGGATTATAGAGTTTTGGCATTTAGAATTAGAAGTTCTTTGTTGTAATATGTACTTTTCTTGTGTAATTATTCCACATGGCTTTGGATCCACCATATAATCATTTTGTAGCAATCCACTTGGGAATATCCCAGTGGTGTTGGTGAATTTAGATAGAACTTAATATAGGAGAGGTCAGGAGTTTAATCCTCATAGTGTGCAACATTAGCCATTCCAAAAAAAATATAATCATTGTAGCAACAGGTTTGTAATTGGTTAAAATACAAAAAACATCACTCAATCATTGAAACATTTTACGACAATCACGGTTTTAATTTTCAATTTGGTGTCACATCTATCAAAATTTAATGGCGCACTTTGTTCAACAAGAAATTTAAGGCGGTTCATCTAAATTTCTAAATTCATGTTCATCGTTTATTGTTCATATTGAAGATTCAAACTTTCATTATTGTTCTTCATTGGTTACCAAAAATACATAGTATTGTGTGTTTAGAGAGAGAAAGTAGCATGTTTTGAAAATGTGAAGAATTTGTCGAAAATACAATTTTTCTGAAAAATTGTGTTTTTTTCTGGTGCATTTCTATTTAGATATCAGTGTTCATGTGTAGGATAACCATTTTCTTGAAGTGTTTACTCTGAGAAGAATTCTGTCAAAACTCTAACGCTTCGTCAAACAAACTCGGAAACAAAGCGTTAGAGTTTGTTTTGAGAAATATAAAGAAGGTGATGACGTAGTTGAAACAACATTAGGGTTGTTGGTGTTGCACAAAGAAGAAAAGTGGAGTATGACAACACATTAAATCAATGGACTGACATTTCCATATGTGGAACATGACTTGATACATATTGTGGTGGGTCAGGTCCTTGAATTCTTAGATTAAACAGTGTGTTAAGGGAGCTTTACCCTCCAAGTCCGAAAAACCACGGGGTGGTGGGGTGTGGTGGAGGGGCGTTTTTGGTTTTTTATTTTAATTTTGGTTTAAAAAAACAAATCAACTAAATTAAAAACAAACATTTATATGAATTAAACTTATAAAAGACAATAACAATTCTACTAAAAAATACATAAAATAAAAAAATTACATATTTTAATTATCATCCTCGTCATCATCGTTGTATCGTGGAAGATTCCAAATGTGTTCAACAAAATATGCTCGAATGTTGATGCGTCTGTTGATTAAAATTTTGATGTTCGTTTAATTATCTCACTCCATCACCACCGATGTCTTCATTATTTGGTTGCTTATCCTTCTCATAGCATCCGCAAATAGCGCCTCCTTCATCCTCCAAAATCGTGTTGTGTAAAATAATGCACACGTACATCACATTTTTAACTTTATATTTTTCCATAATCCTACAAGGAATGCTCAAACCTCGTCATCTTTGCAAAACACCAAAAGCTCGTTCCACGTCTTTTTGTGACGCCATTTGAGCTATGTTTAAATTTGTTCTCTTCTCATCCAACGTTGTAGCCCGTGTAAATAGTTTTACACACACAACGTTGTAGCCGGTGTAAAATAAGAGGCCTTTAGTCCAACATCATTTATATAGACATTGAAAATGGGTGATTATTAAGAATATTTATATCGTTATTCGAAGCAACCACACCAATGAATGCATGCCAAAACCAAATATCTTCTGATGCAACCTGTTCAAGCATCATAGCCGGGTTTTTTATGCCTACTCATGTGTTGGCCGTGCCACGTAGTTGAACAAAGTTGCCATTCCCATTTCATACAATCTATACTACCAATCATCTCGGGGAAGCCATGTTTATGTTCATGAAACTCCAAAATTTGTTGTATGCCACTAGACGTAGGTTTTCTCAAGTATTTTTTTTACGTATAGTTCTATAAACAAATATATTGAAGACTTTCCTTCACCACTTGTTCTGACATTTTTAAATAGTCATCCATTATGTCGAAACTAGTGCAATAAGCCAATTGTCTAATTGCAGCTCTGACCTTTTGCAACATGCTAAATTCCATACTACCACGTGCATCGGGTTTTGTTGGAAACATTCATATATACTTTTTAATCATTCGCTATATATTTAGAAAGAAACCTAGGCTCATACGAAAAAGGTTGCCTAAAACTCCTATCATCATATGTTAGGTTGGATGAAAAATGATCACTTACGAATAGTTCTTGTGTGGCGAGCCGATCGCGTATTATATGTTTCCTCCTTTTGGTTTGGGTTGTGAGCTATTGACTGTAACGTTTCGTATTTTCGTACTTTCTATTTTTAGCAAGTCAAGTGGTACTTTCCATATTTAGACATTTGAATTCTCGTTGTAGTCTGTTTCGTTTCAATTTGAAATCCGAGACTTGAATCGTAATGAAAAATGCATTGTTTTGATCATATGCTTGTTTTAATACTATGTTATGTTATTACACTTGGAAACACGTTAAACTATGTCAAACACGTAAAAACAGTTGAAAGAAATCCAAATCCCAGCTCTCAAAACAAGTATTATCAAGAGATTACCCTAAACCGGACAAAAATCGGGAATTCGTACGTTAATTCGGTAAATTACCAGAAATTTGGGTTAAATCAAATAATTATAATATTTATTAATAAATAAATTATTATTTTTCAAATTAATATTGATTTGAATAAAAGAAATTTGTATTGGTTATTAGTTAACAAAGTTAGTTTAAGCTAACTTAGTTAGTAAATCCTTTATATCATTGAAGATAACCTAGTTAAGCCTAACTTGGTTAGTTAAAAACCTTAAAAGGAATTAAGTTAAACCTTTAACTAGGTTGGAATATTTATTTGTTTTCAAAGAAAATCACTAACTGAGTTAGAAAACTCAGTTAGTTATAGTTAGGTCAGTTAAAAAAAAAAGGGATCCTTCTTTAAAGGATTGACCCTTATAAGACTAGAACCCGCGCCTCTCACACCAAACACACACTCATTAACCACTCGGCTGGGAATGCCACATCCAAACGATTAAGGAAATGTTTAGTTCTTATACGCTATTTTAAGTCATTCCTTTTAAACAGTTGACCGCCAAAACAGAATTTCAGCAACAGCGTGACCTTTCCTTTTTATCGTGATCGGGATAAACTCGACAACCAGGTTCAATCAGATCAATCACTTCATTATTTTGATCGATTGCCAAACATACGAACCATTCACGAAGCTATTTCCGTAATTACGAAACCGTTTCCATTTAAACCGACACCGATCACCCCTATATATACCGGCTCTGTTCCACCTCCGAAACCCGCCACCATTCGACCTTCACCAACTCGCCGGAAGAACTTGCGACCGCCGGAACCACCGTGAACCGCTAAAGAAGACGACCGGAGTTCGACGGAACTTACGGATCATTACGTTTCGGTATACCCTCTGTTATTAATATTATTTCTCGTTTGGTTTCGATTTCGAGTAACGGTATTAGTGTTTAACGCAAACGATATTAACAGCGGCCGGATCCTCGTTCTTGTTCGGTTTTAAAGAAAGCACACCGCAGCCTTGCCGGAGCCTTGCCGGAGTCGCCGGAGAAGACGACTCGATCCGGTAGTCGATCCTTTTCCGTTTCCTTCCTTCTTTTTATGAAATTGTGGATTCTGTATTATTATTATAGTTATTATTATTAATGTTATAATTTCACCATTTTATTACTAATATAATTACTATTATTATATTATTATTATTATTACTATTATTATTGTTATTATATGTATAATATAAAAGAAAACAGAATTAATATTAAAGCAGAAATGTTATTATAAAAAGTCAGAATATTAGTTTTATTATTAACCTATATAATTATTATTGTTAGTAATAATCAGATTAAAAATTATAATCAGATTTATTATTTCAGAATTTTTGTACATATATCAGAATTCTTATTATTATTTATTATTCCAGAATTATTGTTAAATCAGAATTTTTAATATTATTAATCAGAATTCTTATTATAAAAATCAGAATTTTTATTTTTATTATTCCTAATCAGGATCATGATTATTTTGTTATTAATCTGAATTAATATTATTATTATTTTTATTGAATTATTACTATATCAATTATTAATCAAAATTTGTATTTTTATTATGATTATTGTTATTATTAATATTAATTATATTAATATTAATGCTATTATTATCATTATTAACTAAAATAAGAAATAATATTATGTGATTCTCATTATTATTACTATTTTAGAAATATTACCATTGTTATTAATTTCCCACAAATTTTGTCATTTTCCATCATTATTTAAGTCACCAACATAATTAACGAATTCCCAAACACAATAGGGTAATCTCTTGCAATCTCTTGGACAACCCTTTCTCTTACTCTCTTACCAAGAAACGCAACGCACTCTAAGGTGAGTATACTCGATCCCATTTTCGTTTTAAACACTTTGGGTGCAACATGTATTACATATTCAAATTACACAACACTTGAGTCTTGTTTTTATCACACTCTATCCACGATTAAACATGAAACGATTTGATGCTTGTAACCCCACATTCAATGCAACTTCAACACTCTTTGAGTGCAACTTCATTATATGCAACTTTATTTGAATGCAACTTCAACACTCTTTGAGTGCAACTTCATTTGGATGCAACTTTATTTGAATGCAACTTCAACACTCTTTGAGTGCAACTTCATTTGGATGCAACTTTATTGAAATGCAACTTCAACACTCTTTGAGTGCAACTTCATTTGGATGCAACTTTATTTGAATGCAACTTCAACACTCTTTGAGTGCAACTTCATTACATGCAACTTGAACGATACTTGAAAGCAACTTGAACAATGTTGAAAAGTGGTAGCTAGTGTAATCGTCTTCATGTTGGATATTGAGCAACTTCAAAACTTGTTTTATTCTACTATGCTATGTATCAAACTTGTATACTCGCCAACATATTTTTGTTGATGTTATTTTAATACATGTTGCAGGTTGATAGACAAGATGGTGAAGAAGCAAGTTAGGGTGGATTAGAAACTCACCTAGAAAATAAACTATGTTTGAAATTTGATTTACGTTTTGATCATGTTAAACAATGTGTGACATTTTAGTTATTTATGAAATTCGTTTTAATCAATAATATCACAAATAGTGTTATGTTGTTTTAAGCAATTTGTTCGTCTCATCCCGATGTTTCCGCCATCGGTTGGGGTGTGACAGATTGGTATCAGAGCCATAACTATAGGGAATTAGGTAGGATTGCCTTATTTTTCCCTAGTCTATAGTAGGAGTACTCTGATACCAGATTGGTATCAGAGCCATAACTATAGGGAATTAGGAATGCCTTGCCTAGTCTATAGTTTAAGAGCTTATTCACTATGTGTTGCTTAAAACAACTTCCTTTCTATCTTCTTTGCTTCCCTCTACTTTCTTGGACTCTTAATATACATGCATTTCCTAAGGCTAACACAGTACACTTGGAGGCTTGGAAGACACTCATGTAACACAATCGAAACGATTCGTCGAAATAGGGGTGATTCCCACATTTGGTGAAGACTTTCACTCAGCTATACTTTGATTTTTTCACGAAATCTACCCTCAAGTTAGGAGTGATATCCAAATCTTGAAGGGAGTTTCCATCTCATACTCTAGTGGACCCTTGTCTTTTGATAAGTACCAACCACATTAGGGTACGATGTTATCAAGTTAGAGGTGAAACCCGCATCTTGTTTAACTAGTCCCACTCCTCGATTTTCGCTCTCGCCAAAGTTTCGATTTCCCAATCGATGAAGGACGTGTAGTAACTGGAAGGACAAATATCGTTAGTCGCTCCTCGATGAGAGTATTTGTCTATTAGGCCAAAGCACGTTTCCTTAATTCGAGAAGGACTTCGATTCACTTTGGAAGTGTCATATGTTACGTTCCATGACAATCCATGTTTTATGTTAAATCTCTTTTTATGTTATCTCAATTATTATGTGTTTTACATTTGAACGTTACTTTCATTTCAAGCTTGGAGACACGTTACACACTATCTTCGCAATCTAAAACAAATAATAATAATCTCTTGTGAACAAATTAAATTTATTATGCTTTCATCATACATGTTACTCTATGTGAAAATTCATGTCACTTTATTCATGTTATCCTATGTGAACCACAATGTGAAACAATGTGCTACATGTTACTTGAAAACAATGTGAAAACTATATGCTATGTGAAACTATTTGAAACATTACATACTATGTGACGCATTCATGGAAACAATATTTCTCAAATAATCATTATGATCAAAGTCTCATTCTCATTTTGAATCCGTAGATGTCATCATCTCGCCAACTTTCCAGCTCGTCCAAAAAGTCAAGGGTCAGCTCTCAAAAGAAGATGATGGCATTTATGGCCAAGCAGTTCGCTCGTCTTATCCCCAAAGTTGTGACTGAGATCCAAGCTTCCAACACCCCAAACTCTTCCATTGACTCAAAAGCTGCCCAACCTAAGCCCATTGCCTTCAACTACAAACATTTCGCCTCTTGCCACCCTAAGCCCTTCACTCGTAAAGAGGGTGTGACAGCTATGTTTGAATGGTTCGATAGCATAGAAGTCACATTCATCAACAGTGAATGTCCTGACCAGCTTAAGAGACGAAGTGCTACTAGTGTCTTTCAAGCTAGAGCTCTAGAGTGGTGGACGAATGAAAGGAACATTCGTTCAAACGAGATGGCCTATGCATTATCATGGGAAGAGCTGAAGCAGCTCATGATGGAGGAATTTTGCCCTCCTCATGAACAGCAGAAGCTTGAGGAAGAGTTTTGGTCTCTCAAACAGATTGGTGACGACAACCTTGCGTATACCACCCGTTTCAAGCAGTTGAGTTTTATTGTACCCCACCTTGTTCTCACAATTGACCGCATGATCAAGAAGTGCATTCATGGTTTACCTCCTGCCATGGGGGACACCATTGAAGCAGCTCGGCTCGACAACATCGAGGCTGTCTATCGACTTGCTGCCAGCTTGAACAACAATCGCGTAAGCGACAAACAAGCTGCTGCAGCCGCCAAGGCAACCCACCCTGCTTAACCAGCTCACCAAATCACCCAACAATCAAGTAGTGGAGAGAGTAAGAAACGTCAGTTTCAAGACCCTGTTTGCAACACGGTTGTACCTGCTGGAAACCCAAACCTTAACACACCTGGAAACGCTAAGAAGCAATACACCGGGACTCAGCCAAAGTGCCCCATTTGCAACTATCACCATCCCACCAATACCCCATGTCGCCATTGCACTTTGTGCAACCGTTTTGGTCACCATACTGCCCATTGTCCGCGTACCCAAAACCCTAACCTAGCAAACAATGTTAGAGCCTGTTTCAAGTGTGGGGACACGACGCATCTTCGTCCACAATGTCCTCTATGGAATCAAGAACAGCAACCAGCACCAAAAGGTCTAGCTCTCAATGCCAACCAAGCTCAAGATGCCAACACCTGATGGTAAAACTTGTCTCGATCAATGTTGTTCTTCAACATTCATATTTCCTCGGTCAACCATTGCATCGTTTCTTTTTCTTTCTTCTAAGATTTCGAGGACGAAATCTCCTAAAGTAGGGGAGACTGTAACGTTTCGTATTTTCGTACTTTCTATTTTTAGCAAGTCAAGTGGTACTTTCCATATTTAGACATTTGAATTCTCGTTGTAGTCTGTTTCGTTTCAATTTGAAATCCGAGACTTGAATCATAATGAAAAATGCATTGTTTTGATCATATGCTTGTTTTAATACTATGTTATGTTATTACACTTGGAAACACGTTAAACTATGTCAAACACGTAAAAACAGTTGAAAGAAATCCAAATCCCAGCTCTCAAAACAAGTATTATCAAGAGATTACCCTAAACCGGACAAAAATCGGGAATTCGTACGTTAATTCGGTAAATTACCAGAAATTTGGGTTAAATCAAATAATTATAATATTTATTAATAAATAAATTATTATTTTTCAAATTAATATTGATTTGAATAAAAGAAATTTATATTGGTTATTAGTTAACAAAGTTAGTTTAAGCTAACTTAGTTAGTAAATCCTTTATATCATTGAAGATAACCTAGTTAAGCCTAACTTGGTTAGTTAAAAACCTTAAAAGGAATTAAGTTAAACCTTTAACTAGGTTAGAATGTTTATTTGTTTTCAAAGAAAATCACTAACTGAGTTAGAAAACTCAGTTAGTTATAGTTAGGTCAGTTAAAAAAAAAGGGGATCCTTCTTTAAAGGATCGACCCTTATAAGACTAGAACCCGTGCCTCTCACACCAAACACACACGCATTAACCACTCGGCTGGGAAGGCCACATCCAAACGATTAAGGAAATGTTTAGTTCTTATACGCTATTTTAAGTCATTCCTTTTAAACAGTTGACCGCCAAAACAGAATTTCAGCAACAACGTGACCTTTCCTTTTTATCGTGATCGGGATAAACTCGACAACCAGGTTCAATCAGATCAATCCCTTCCTTATTTTGATCGATTGCCAAACATACGAACCATTTACGAAGCTATTTCCGTAATTACGAAACCGTTTCCATTTAAACCTACACCGATCACCCCTATATATACCGGCTCTGTTCCACCTCCGAAACCCGCCACCATTCGACCTTCACCAACTCGCCGGAAGAACTTGCGACCGCCGGAACCACCGTGAACCGCTGAAGAAGAAGACCGGAGTTCGACGGAACTTACGGATCATTACGTTTCGGTGTACCCTCTGTTATTAATATTATTTCTCGTTTGGTTTCGATTTCGAGTAACGGTATTAGTGTTTAACGCAAACGATATTAACAGCGGTCGGATCCTCGTGAAACCCCTACAAATAGAAGACCGGAAGATCAAGTTTCTCAAACACAAACGACTAGTGCTAGTGAAAGTCAAATGGGAATCCAAGAGAGGACCAGAGTACACTTGGGAACTAGAATCAGAAATGAAGCGAAAGTACCCTCATCTGTTTCAGTAAATCTCGAGGATGAGATTTTTCCTAAGGTGGGGAGGATGTAACAACTGCCACTAAAATCAATAATTAGGACGATAATTAGTCAATAAGAAAACCCTAATTGAGACACCCAATTAATTCTGCACTAGCCCTAAAATTTTCAGAACAATCGGAATTAGGATCAGGGCCCCTAAAACTCGAGGGGGGCAAACCCTAGTTGATAATTATCTAAATTAAAACATTGCACAGTTCTGATTGGTTAATTTCTTGAGTCACCTAAGCTATAACCGAGCCTAGGCAGCCTATGAATTAGACTGCTTAGCTTACGGACCGTAAGGGTCAGGGTATATGGTCCGTAAGCGAGCCTCAAAAATTCCTATAAATAGCCGACATTGGCACTTAGCTTCTGGTGTTAAAACGTCGCACAAATTCTGTCTGTACGATGAGTTAGAGCAATTACAGTTCACAACACACACACACACGAATCACGAGGTGCTGCCGCAATCAGGGTAATAACTCGATCGCTATTACGATTCAACGTCCGATCGATTATAACTATCCAACGATTGTCCGAGTGCTGCTCAAATTGAGCTTGTACTTTGTTATTCATTGTGATTTCAACTTGAATGTTTGAGTGCTGTTCGAATTCGGACTATGCTCTGTCATTCGTTGTGAATCCATTGGATTGTTAAGTATCGCACTTGATAATAGTTGTAAGGGTTTAATCTCGTGAATTGACGTAACTGCTGAATTAGTTACTAATCCCGTTTGTGTGTGCATTGTTATTTAAATTAGGTTAGAAGGCTAATCAGTAAAGCTTATACTCTGCTCGTAAATCTGCAATGTGAGTCATTCTCTTTTTATCAACTGTTTTACAAAACTCCAAATTATTTTCAAGGTTATAATTAGAGTGATTAAGTCTATGTAATCACCAAGTTACAGCCGGTATGTGGGGTTTTGTATACATTACTTATTTCCCGTCACACTTGGACAACGAGTTAGCCAAGGGGTGATCTGACCACAGTCACAGACCCCATTTGGACAACAAGATAGCCAATGGGTAGTCGAGTGACAAATACTGTGGGTAGTTGGTTTGATATCAGAAACATTGTAATTCCCCTTAATACTGTAGATTATAACAAATGTGTCGTTTTCAGTAAAATGAATGATTCACTCAGTATTTCCCCGCTGACAAAACCTTTTTCAAACATGTTTCAGGTGATCTGGTATGAGCAAAGAAACGTGCCGTGGAGCACTCCCAGCTTAGAAAAGTGGCTCAATGTAAATAAATAAATGAACATGTTTTGAAAATAAAGATTTCCCTGAGAAATCACATTATTGTAAATTTCGGGAATTTATCCCTAAGTTATGAAACGAGCAAGTTTAAATTATCAAAAGATCCTGTTTTTAAAAGACTTCCGTTGTCGCTTAAATTAAATACCACGGGATTCCTGTCCCGCGGCTCCTGAAACGGGTCAAACCGGGTCGGGGGCCGTGACAGGAAAAGGTGGTATCAGAGCCATTGTTTTAAGCTTACTGGTTAAGCTCACTATTTTAATTTAAAGTACTTAGGAAAATACTAATTGCCATTCTGTGAATATGTGTGCATTAACTGACTAATTGTTAAAATTACAGTATGGGTAAACAAAAGATTTCTGCTATCTACCACAAATTGGATAATACACCTAAAGACCCAGGAACCTCTTCCTCCAAATCTCCCACCAATTTAGAAGAAGGAATCTTTGTCCGTAAAGCAAATTATGAAAACCCTCTTACCCCGGAGAAAAGGAATTCAATTCTTAGAAAAGGTCAAGAGAAAAAGAAACCCCAAGCCAAGAGAGTGAGGTTTAATCCAGAAGTCCAGGAATTAGACAATTTAGATGAAAAATGGGCAAACCTATATCTGCTTGCTACTGTAGCAGAAAATGCAAATCTTTAAACTCTAAATCTAGAAATAAGTACTTCCCAGTAAATAAATAAATAGATCTGAGTGTGTTCTGTTTCCTGTTATGTTGTACAAATTAAATGTGCAATAAAAATGTTTATTTGTTAAACTTTGTTCCAAAGTTTTAACTTAACATTTTGTGCATTTTGCATATATGCTTCACAGAATGAGTGAGCTATCCGAGGCGTTTCAGAACCTCAACCTCTCTCCTGTGCCAATTGAAGTCTCCCACAACTTCACTGGTTACATTGCTGACATAGAGGAACCTCTGGAATTCCAAGCTCCACCGCTGGAAAAAGCAAAACCTAAAAAGAGGAGAAGATATGTAGGGTGGCGAAAAGTGCGCAGAAGGAAACCTAGGAGACTCCCTAAAATAGAAAATCCTGTGAGTGTGAGCAAGGGAAAAGAAATAGAAACCGGAGAAAGTTCCAAACCAGCAGAAATAGGGATAGACCTAAAGCAAAAGGGAATAGAGATCGGAGAAAGCTCTAAACAGACTGAAGAAATCACATTCCAGGACGAAATAGACCGCCTACTGGATAATTGTGATGTACTAGAGCCTATCAACGATAATCTCTTCTCTTATCCTGCTACAGCCCAACTCCCAATAAACCTAGGACCAACTATTCCTGACCCACTAGTTCACACCCGACCATTAGGCCAAATGGAGGAATGGTGGACCAATGACTGGCAATTCCAAAATATAGTCAATAGTCCCTATAGTTTTCTCCCACAATTTGATCCAGAACCTATCCCTAATCCGCCAATGAGCTATGAAAATTTAGCTGAACTACGTCAATTTGGTGAAGAACTGATAGGCACCGGGAATAGGATCCGGGAAATGGGGGAGCAGATCTCTTGGAAGTACGACGAGAGGGAGCGTCGTTACTGAAACTGCCAGTGAACCAAAAGATAGGAGGGGTTTGGAGAAGTTTGTTTGTATTATAACTAATATAGTAAAACTGACTTTGTAAAATGGGCAATAAAACACTGTAAGATAAAAAGTGTGTATTGGAGCAGGTATAATATATAAAACAAAACAGAAGTCGAGGTATCGACAATTTTGGCTATGCTTGCATGTTATACTGATCTATGTGTTTATCTGTGATTTTGTTATCAATAATTAGACACTAATAATTCCTATTAATACTAATTAGCAGATGGAAAACGCTAATAGTGAACCAATTAATGAAGTAAATCAGTCTGAGCAAAATCAGGAAGATCAATATATAACTAGACAAGATATTGAGCACTTTATTGCTCAAGGGATAGCCAATGCTATTCCAGAAATTGTGGCTGCTGTTCAAAAACCTGCCGAACCACAACAATTAATTCCTAGTAAACGTACCCCGGAAGATAATGGCAGTAACAGCATAAATGGAGGCGGCAATCATGACGATAATGATCCGCAACAGGCCCCACTTCCAAAAAGAATAAAAGCTGCAACACCTAGTTGCACTTACAAAGAATTTCTTGCCTGTAAACCCGCAGAATTTGCAGGTAACGAAGGGGCAACTGCAACACTGCGTTGGTTAGAGAAAACCGAAGCAGTAATTGCAATAAGTAAATGTACTGAAGAAGATCAAGCGATGTATGCGTCAAACTTGTTCAAAGAAGGGGCGCTAGAATGGTGGAACATGGTGCTACAAGCAAAAGGAAGAAGGGTGGCCTATGCAATGAATTGGGAAGAATTTAAGAGTCTTGTAGAAAGAAAATTCTGTCCCGAATACGAAAAGGAACAAATGGCAAACAAGTTCCTGAGCCATCGTATGATAGGACTAGACTGTCGAGAATATACTTCGACATTCTTCGAATATGCGAGAGTGGTACCTTCCATGGCTTCGCCAGAACAGGTACTCATTTCCCATTATATTTGGGGAATTAATTGGAGAAATCCGTAACATCGTTAAAGCTGCGAAACCGCGCACGATTGAAGATGCTGTGGAATTAGCTAATACCTTAATCGATGAACTAGTCCGCACCAGAGAAGAAGATCGCAAGAAGGAATTGGCCCAGAAGATTACCCAAGGATTTCGTATGGGTAATACTAAGAAAAGAGGAACAGGGCAATCATCGTCACCTCCTTTCTGCAGAAATTGCAAAAAGAAACACTATGGACAGTGCAATATATTTTGCAACTTCTGTAAGGCGAAAGGACATCGGGAAGAAGACTGCAGAAGGAAAACAAGAATCTGTTATAACTGTGGAGAAACGGGGCATATCAAACCTGAATATCCTAAGTTAGCCCAACCAGCAGACAATGAAACTAAAACGGCCGATGGAATAACTAAGAAAAATGCGTGTGCATTCCAACTGACCACTCAAGAAGCCGAACTCATTCCAGACGTGATAGCGGGTACGTTCTTAGTACATAACGTCTATGCAAAAGTATTATTTGACTCTGGTGCAAACCAAAGTCTTATTAATACTTCATTCTGCCAAGCTCTTAACTTACCTCTAACTACCCTTAGGCAGATCTTTACTGTTGAAACGGCAGATGGAAAATCTGTCAACATAGACAAGGTTTTGCAAGAAGGAAAGATAGAATTGTTAGGTCATAAGTTTTCTGCAAACCTATTACCTATGAAATTAGCCGGATTCGATGTAGTGTTAGGAATGGATTGGTTAGTAGCCAACCATGCTCGAATCCTTTGTGATAAGAATTCCGTAGAAATCCGTACCCCCACAGGAAAAGTAATTCTAATTACAGGAGATAGACCTCGAAAGCCACTGAAATTCATTTCAGTAATGAAATTGGCTAGTTATTCAAGGAAACAAGAAATGGTGTATATGATTTCTGTAATCATTAACACTAAAAATAAGGAACTCCAGGACATTCCTATAGTTTCAGAATACCCAGATGTTTTTCCAGAAGAATTACCTGGGTTACCACCTGATAGGGAAGTAGAGTTTAAAATTCATCTAATTCCAGGTACTACACCAATAGCTAAGGCACCTTATCGATTAGCACCTACTGAAATGTTAGAATTGAAAAAGCAGTTAGATGAATTACTAAGCAAAGGATTTATACAACCTAGTTCATCCCCTTGGGGTGCACCAGTGTTGTTTGTGAAAAAGAAAGATGGATCAATGAGAATGTGTATCGATTATAGGGAATTGAATAAAGTTACAATTAAGAATCGATATCCACTACCTAGGATTGATGATCTTTTTGATCAATGACAAGGAGCTAGGTATTTCTCTAAGATAGACTTAAGATCTGGATATCACCAGCTGAAAGTACAAGAGGAGGACATACCTAAAACTGCTTTCAGAACTAGGTATGGTCATTATGAGTTTATAGTCATGCCCTTCGGATTAACAAATGCTCCAGCCGCATTTATGGACATGATGAATAGGATCTGTAAACCCTACTTGGATAAATTTGTGATCGTTTTCATTGACGATATACTTATTTATTCCAAAAGTCAGGAAGAACATTGTGAGCACCTGCATACACTCTTAACCTTGTTAAGAAAGGAAAAGCTTTATGCCAAATTCTCGAAGTGTGAATTCTGGCTACAAGAAGTGCAATTTTTAGGTCATATGGTGAATCACAAAGGAATTCACGTAGATCATTCTAAAATAGAAGCAGTCACCAATTGGAAGGTTCCACGAACGGCTATGGAAGTTAGAAGTTTTCTAGGATTAGCGGGATATTATAGACGATTTATTAAAGATTTATCTAAGATAGCTGTACCTTTGACTAAGCTAACCTGTAAGGCAGTTAAGTTCGAATGGGGAACTAGACAAGAGGAAGCTTTTAAGATTCTAAAGCACAAATTGACGAATGCTCCAATCTTAGCTTTACCCGAAGGAACCGAAGATTTTGAAGTATACTGTGATGCTTCAAAATTAGGATATGGATGTGTGTTGATGCGACGCAAAAAGGTAATTGCGTATGCCTCTAGGCAGTTGAAAAAGCACGAAGAAAATTACACGACTCATGACCTAGAATTAGGAGCCATAATTTTTGCCCTTACAATTTGGAGACATTATCTATATGGAAGTAAGTTTACTATCTATACGGATCATAAGAGTTTAAGGTACATATTTGGGCAAAAAGAGTTAAATATGAGACAAAGAAGGTGGATGGAAATCCTAAGTGATTACGATTGTGATATTCAATATCACGACGGAAAAGCGAACGTAGTCGCAGACGCCTTAAGTCGTAAGTATCATGAAAAGCAAAAGCGAGTCCGTGCTCTTAGGTTAAATCTACAATTAGATTTAATGGAACAATTGAAGAAAGTTCAGGGAACGGCAATCAAGGATGATGCCGAAGGAATGAAAGGTTACGTAAAGGAACTAGAACAAGGGAAGGATGGAATTTGGAGATTCCACAAGAAACGAATTTGGGTACCTAAGCAGGGAGAATTAAGACATAAAATTCTAGAAGAAGCACATAAATATAGGTATACTGTACATCCAGGAAACAATAAGATGTACCAAGATTTAAGAAATAATTTCTGGTGGATAGGAATGAAAAAGGATATAGCCGAATACGTATCTAAGTGTTTAACCTGTTCACAAGTTAAAGCCGAACACCAGAAACCTTCAGGACTACTACAACAGTTAGAGATGCCTGTATGGAAATGGGAACTCATAACAATGGACTTTGTTACTAAGTTACCCAAAACCAGAAAAGGTAATGATGCTATTTGGGTAATTGTGGATCGATTAACCAAATCAGCTCATTTTCTACCAATAAAGGAAACCTTTAGCATGGAAAGGTTAGCCAAGTTGTATGTAGATGAAGTAGTATCCTTACATGGAGTCCCACTCTCCATTGTATCGGATAGAGATAGTCGTTTCACTTCCCGTTTCTGGACAAGTTTCCAAGAGGCAATGGGAACTCGACTTAATTTAAGTACCGCATATCATCCTCAAACGGACGGACAAAGTGAAAGGACGATACAAACAATGGAAGACATGCTCCGAGCATGTGTAATTGACTTTGGTGGTAATTGGGATAGCCATTTACCATTAATTGAATTCTCCTATAACAATAGTTATCATTCGAGCACCGAAGCTGCTCCATTCGAAGCACTGTATGGACGCAAGTGCAGAACTCCCATTTGTTGGGCAGAAATAGGAGAAAGTCAATTATCAGGACCAGAGATTGTACAAGAAACCACTGACAAAATAACACAAATCAAGGAAAGATTGAAGACAGCTAGAGATCGTCAGAAGAGCTATGCAGACAATCGTCGCAAGCCGTTAGAATTCCAAATCGGGGACAAAGTACTATTAAAAGTATCTCCTTGGAAAGGAGTAGTACGATTTGGTAAGAAAGGAAAACTGAGTCCAAGATATGTTGGACCATTTTCCGTGATCCAACGAATCGGACCAGTAGCTTATCGATTACAACTACCAGAAGAGTTAGCTGAAGTACATGATGTGTTTCATGTATCCAATCTCAAGAAATGTCTATCAGACGAATCCCTGGTAGTACCTCTGAGGTAAATGAAAAGCTGAAATTCGTAGAGAAACGCCTACAAATAGAAGACCGGAAGATCAAGTTTCTCAAACACAAACGACTAGTGCTAGTGAAAGTCAAATGGGAATCCAAGAGAGGACCAGAGTACACTTGGGAACTAGAATCAGAAATGAAGCGAAAGTACCCTCATCTGTTTCAGTAAATCTCGAGGACGAGATTTTTCTTAAGGTGGGGAGGATGTAACAACTGCCACTAAAATCAATAATTAGGACGATAATTAGTCAATAAGAAAACCCTAATTGAGACACCCAATTAATTCTGCACTAGCCCTAAAATTTTCAGAACAATCGGAATTAGGATCAGGGCCCCTAAAACTCGAGGGGGGCAAACCCTAGTTGATAATTATCTAAATTAACGTTGCACAGTTCTGATTGGTTAATTTCTTGAGTCACCTAAGCTATAACCGAGCCTAGGCAACCTATGAATTAGACTGCTTAGCTTACGGACCGTAAGGGTCAGGGCATACGGTCCGTAAGCGAGCCTCAAAAATTCCTATAAATAGCCGACATTGGCACTTAGCTTCTGGTGTTAAAACGTCGCATAAATTCTGTCTGTACGACGAGTTAGAGCAATTACAGTTCACAACACACACACACACGAATCACGAGGTGCTGCCGCAATCAGGGTAATAACTCGATCGCTATTACATTTCAACGTCCGATCGATTATAACTATCCAACGATTGTCCGAGTGTTGTTCGAATTCGGACTATGCTCTGTCATTCGTTGTGAATCCATTGGATTGTTAAGTATCGCACTTGATAATAGTTGTGAGGGTTTAATCTCGTGAATTGACGTAACTGCTGAATTAGTTACTAATCCCGTTTGTGTGTGCATTGTTATTTAAATTAGGTTAGAAGGCTAATCAGTAAAGCTTATACTCTGCTCGTAAATCTGCAATGTGAGTCATTCTCTTTTTATCAACTGTTTTACAAAACTCCAAATTATTTTCAAGGTTATAATTACAGTGATTAAGTCTATGTAATCACCAAGTTACAGCCGGTATGTGGGGTTTTGTATACATTACTTATTTCCCGTCACACTTGGACAACGAGTTAGCCAAGGGGTGATCTGACCACAGTCACAGACCCCATTTGGACAACGAGATAGCCAATGGGTAGTCGAGTGACAAATACTGTGGGTAGTTGGTTTGATATCAGAAACATTGTAATTCCCCTTAATACTGTAGATTATAACAAATGTGTCGTTTTCAGTAAAATGAATGATTCACTCAGTATTTCCCCGCTGACAAAACCTTTTTCAAACATGTTTCAGGTGATCTGGTATGAGCAAAGAAAAGTGCCGTGGAGCACTCCCAGCTTAGAAAAGTGGCTCAATGTAAATAAATAAATGAACATGTTTTGAAAATAAAGATTTCCCTGAGAAATCACATTATTGTAAATTTCGGGAATTTATCCCTAAGTTATGAAACGAGCAAGTTTAAATTATCGAAAGATCCTGTTTTTAAAAGACTTCCGCTGTCGCTTAAATTAAATACCACGGGATTCCTGTCCCGCGGCTCCTGAAACGGGTCAAACCGGGTCGGGGGCCGTGACAGTATTAGTGTTTAACGCAAACGATATTAACAGCGGCCAGATCCTCGTTCTTGTTCAGTTTTAAAGAAAGCACACCGCAGCCTTGCCGGAGCCTTGCCGGAGTCGCTGGAGAAGACGACTCGATCCGGTAGTCGATCCTTTTCCGTTTCCTTCCTTCTTTTTATGAAATTGTGGATTCTGTATTATTATTATAGTTATTATTATTAATATTATAATATCACCATATTATTACTAATATAATTACTATTATTATATTATTATTATTACTATTATTATTGTTATTATATGTATAATATAAAAGAAAACAGAATTAATATTAAAGCAGAAATGTTATTATAAAAAGTCAGAATATTAGTTTTATTATTAACCTATATGATTATTATTGTTAGTAATAATCAGATTAAATATTATAATCAGATTTATTATTTCAGAATTTTTGTAGATATAACAAAATTCTTATTATTATTTATTATTCCAGAATTATTGTTAAATCAGAATTTTTAATATTATTAATCAGAATTCTTATTATAAAAATCAGAATTTTTATTTTTATTATTCCTAATCAGGATCATGATTATTTTGTTATTAATCTGAATTCATATTATTATTATTTTTATTGAATTATTACTATATCAATTATTAATCAAAATTTGTATTTTTATTATGATTATTGTTATTATTAATATTAATTATATTAATATTAATGCTATTATTATCATCATCATAATTAACTAAAATAAGAAATAATATTATGTGATTCTCATTATTATTACTATTTTAGAAATATTACCATTGTTATTAATTTCCCACAAATTTTGTCATTTTCCATGATTATTTAAGACACCAACATAATTAACGAATTCCCAAACACAATAGGGTAATCTCTTGCAATCTCTTGGACAACCCTTTCTCTTACTCTCTTACCAAGAAACGCAACGCACTCTAAGGTGAGTATACTCGATCCCATTTTCGTTTTAAACACTTTGGGTGCAACATGTATTACATATTCAAATTACACAACACTTGAGTCTTGTTTTTATCACACTCTATCCACGATTAAACATGAAACGATTTGATGCTTGTAACCCCACATTCAATGCAACTTCAACACTCTTTGAGTGCAACTTCATTATATGCAACTTTATTTGAATGCAACTTCAACACTCTTTGAGTGCAACTTCATTTGGATGCAACTTTATTTGAATGCAACTTCAACACTCTTTGAGTGCAACTTCATTTGGATGCAACTTTATTGAAATGCAACTTCAACACTCTTTGAGTGCAACTTCATTTGGATGCAACTTTATTTGAATGAAACTTCAACACTCTTTGAGTGCGACTTCATTACATGCAACTTGAACGATACTTGAAAGTAACTTGAACAATGTTGAAAAGTGGTAGCTAGTGTCATCGTCTTCATGTTGGATATTGAGCAACTTCAAAACTTGTTTTATTCTACAATGCTATGTATCAAACTTGTATACTCGCCAACATATTTTTGTTGATGTTATTTTAATACATGTTGCAGGTTGATAGACAAGATGGTGAAGAAGCAAGTTAGGGTGGATTAGAAACTCACCTAGAAAATAAACTATGTTTGAAATTTGATTTACGTTTTGATCACGTTGAACAATGTATGACATTTTAGTCATTTATGAAATTCGGTTTAATCAATATTATCACAAATAGTGTTATGTTGTTTTGAGCAATTTGTTCGTCTCATCCCGATGTTTCCGCCATCAGTTGGGGTGTGACAGATTGGTATCAGAGCCATAACTATAGGGAATTAGGTAGGATTGCCTTATTTTTCCTTAGTCTATAGTAGGAGTACTCTGATACCATATTGGTATCAGAGCCATAACTATAGGGAATTAGGAATGCCTTGCCTAGTCTATACTTTAAGAGCTTATTCACTATGTGTTGCTTAAAACAACTTCCTTTCTATCTTCTTTGCTTCCCTCTACTTTCTTGGACTCTTAATATACATGCCTTTCCTAAGGCTAACACAGTACACTTGGAGGCTTGGAAAACACTCATGTAACACAATCGAAACGATTCGTCGAAATAGGGGTGATTCCCACATTTGGTGAAGACTTTCACTCAGCTATACTTTGATTTTTGCACGAAATCTACCCTCAAGTTAGGAGTGATATCCAAATCTTGAAGGGAGTTTCCATTTCATACTCTAGTGGACCCTTGTCTTTTGATAAGTACCAACCACATTAGGGTACGATGTTATCAAGTTAGAGGTGAAACTCGCATCTTGTTTAACTAGTCCCACTCCTCGATTTTCGCTCTCGCCAAAGTTTTGATTTCCCAATCGATGAAGGACGTGTAGTAACTGAAGGACAAATATCGTTAGTCGCTCCTCGATGAGAGTATTTGTCTATTAGGCCAAAGCACGTTTCCTTAATTCGAGAAGGACTTCGATTCACTTTGGAAGTGTCATATGTTACGTTCCGTGACAATCCATGTTTTATGTTAAATCTCTTTTTTTGTTATCTCAATTATTATGTGTTTTACGTTTGAACGTTACTTTCATTTCAAGCTTGGAGACACGTTACACACTATCTTCGCAATCTAAAACAAATAATAATAATCTCTTGTGAACAAATTAAATTTATTATGCTTTCATCACACATGTTACTCTATGTGAAAATTCATGTCACTTTATTCATGTTATCCTATGTGAACCACAATGTGAAACAATGTGCTACATGTTACATGAAAACAATGTGAAAACTATATGCTATGTGAAACTATTTGAAACATTACATACTATGTGACGCATTCATGGAAACAATTTTTCTCAAATAATCATTATGATCAAAGTCTCATTCTCATTTTGAATCCGTAGATGTCATCATCTCGCCAACTTTCCAGCTCGTCCAAAAAGTCAAGGGTCAGCTCTCAAAAGAAGATGATGGCATTTATGGCCAAGCAGTTCGCTCGTTTTATCCCCAAAGTTGTGACTGAGATCCAAGCTTCCAACACCCCAAACTCTTCCATTGACTCAAAAGCTGCCCAACCTAAGCCCATTGCCTTCAACTACAAACATTTCGCCTCTTGCCACCCTAAGCCCTTCACTGGTAAAGAGGGTGTGACAGCTATGTTTGAATGGCTCGATAGCATAGAAGTCACATTCATCAACAGTGAATGTCCTGACCAGCTCAAGACACGAAGTGCTACTAGTGTCTTTCAAGCTAGAGCTCTAGAGTGGTGGACGAATGAAAGGAACATTCGTTCAAACGAGATGGCCTATGCATTATCATGGGAAGAGCTGAAGCAGCTCATGATGGAGGAATTCTGCCCTCCTCATGAACAGCAGAAGCTTGAGGAAGAGTTTTGGTCTCTCAAACAGATTGGTGACGATAACCTTGCGTATACCACCCGTTTCAAGCAGTTGAGTTTTATTGTACCCCACCTTGTTCTCACAGTTGACCGCATGATCAAGAAGTACATTCATGGTTTACCTCCTGCCATGGGGGACACCATTGAAGCAGCTCGGCTCGACAACATCGAGGCTGTCTATCGACTTGCTGCCAGCTTGAACAACAATCGCGTAAGCGACAAACAAGCTGCTGCAGCCGCCAAGGCAACCCACCCTGCTTAACCAGCTCACCAAATCACCCAACAATCAAGTAGTGGAGAGAGTAAGAAACGTCAGTTTCAAGAACCTGTTTGCAATGCGGTTGTACCTGCTGGAAACCCAAACCTTAACACACCTGGAAACGCTAAGAAGCAATACACCGGGACTCAGCCAAAGTGCCCCATTTGCAACTATCACCATCCCACCAATACCCCATGTCGCCACTGCACTTTGTGCAACCGTTTTGGTCACCATACTGCCCATTGTCCGCGTACCCAAAACCCTAACCTAGCAAACAATGTTAGAGCCTGTTTCAAGTGTGGGGACACGACGCATCTTCGTCCACAATGTCCTCTATGGAATCAAGAACAGCAACCAGCACCAAAAGGTCTAGCTCTCAATGCCAACCAATCTCAAGATGCCAACACCTGATGGTAAAACTTTCACGAGCAATGTTGTTCTTCAACATTCATATTTCCGCGGTCAACCATTGCATCGTTTCTTTTTCTTTCTTCTAAGATTTCGAGGACGAAATCTCCTAAAGTAGGGGAGACTGTAACGTTTCGTATTTTCATACTTTCTATTTTTAGCAAGTCAAGTGGTACTTTCCATATTTAGACATTTGAATTCTCGTTGTAGTCTGTTTCGTTTCAATTTGAAATCCGAGACTTGAATCATAATGAAAAATGCATTGTTTTGATCATATGCTTGTTTTAATAGTATGTTATGTTATTACACTTGGAAACACGTTAAACTATGTCAAACACGTAAAAACAGTTGAAAGAAATCCAAATCCCAGCTCCCAAAACAAGTATTATCAAGAGATTACCCTAAACCGGACAAAAATCGGGAATTCGTACGTTAATTCGGTAAATTACCAGAAATTTGGGTTAAATCAAATAATTATCATATTTATTAATAAATAAATTATTATTTTACAAATTAATATTGATTTGAATAAAAGAAATTTATATTGGTTACTAGTTAACAAAGTTAGTTTAAGCTAACTTAGTTAGTAAATCCTTTATATCATTGAAGATAACCTAGTTAAGCCTAACTTGGTTAGTTAAAAACCTTAAAAGGAATTAAGTTAAACCTTTAACTAGGTTAGAATGTTTATTTGTTTTCAAAGAAAATCACTAAATGAGTTAGAAAACTCAGTTAGTTATAGTTAGGTCAGTTAAAAAAAAAGGGATCCTTCTTTAAAGGATCGACCCTTATAAGACTAGAACCCGCGCCTCTCACACCAAACACTCACGCATTAACCACTCGGCTGGGAAGGCCACATCCAAACGATTAAGGAAATGTTTAGTTCTTATACGCTATTTTAAGTCATTCATTTTAAACAGTTGACCGCCAAAACAGAATTTCAGCAACAGCGTGACCTTTCCTTTTTATCGTGATCGGGATAAACTCGACAACCAGGTTCAATCAGATCAATCACTTCCTTATTTTGATCGATTGCCAAACATACGAACCATTCACGAAGCTATTTCCGTAATTACGAAACCGTTTCCATTTAAACCGACACCGATCACCCCTATATATACCGGCTCTGTTCCACCTCCGAAACCCGCCACCATTCGACCTTCACCAACTCGCCGGAAGAACTTGCAACCGCCGGAACCACTGTGAACCGCTGAAGAAGACGACCGGAGTTCGACGGAACTTACGGATCATTACGTTTCGGTATACCCTCTGTTATTAATATTATTTCTCGTTTGGTTTCGATTTCGAGTAACGGTATTTGTAACAACTACCACTAAAATCAATAATTAGGACGATAATTAGTCAATAAGAAAACCCTAATTGAGACACCCAATTAATTCTGCACTAGCCCTAAAATTTTCAGAACAATCGGAATTAGGATCAGGGCCCCTAAAACTTGAGGGGGGCAAACCCTAGTTGATAATTATCTAAATTAAAACGTTGCACAGTTCTGATTGGTTAATTTCTTGAGTCACCTAAGCTATAACCGAGCCTAGGCAGCCTATGAATTAGACTGCTTAGCTTACGGACCGTAAGGGTCAGGGCATACGGTCCGTAAGCGAGCCTCAAAAATTCCTATAAATAGCCGACATTGGCACTTAGCTTCTGGTGTTAAAACGTCGCACAAATTCTGTCTGTACGACGAGTTAGAGCAATTACAGTTCACAACACACACACACGAATCACGAGGTGCTGCCGCAATCAGGGTAATAACTCGATCGCTATTACGATTCAACGTCCGATCGATTATAACTATCCAACGATTGTCCGAGTGCTGCTCAAATTGAGCTTGTACTTTGTTATTCATTGTGATTTCAACTTGAATGTTTGAGTGCTGTTCGAATTCGGACTATGCTCTGTCATTCGTTGTGAATCCATTGGATTGTTAAGTATCGCACTTGATAATAGTTGTGAGGGTTTAATCTCGTGAATTGACGTAACTGCTGAATTAGTTACTAATCCCGTTTGTGTGTGCATTGTTATTTAAATTAGGTTAGAAGGCTAATCAGTAAAGCTTATACTCTGCTCGTAAATCTGCAATGTGAGTCATTCTCTTTTTATCAACTGTTTTACAAAACTCCAAATTATTTTCAAGGTTATAATTACAGTGATTAAGTCTATGTAATCACCAAGTTACAGCCGGTATGTGGGGTTTTGTATACATTACTTATTTCCCGTCACACTTGGACAACGAGTTAGCCAAGGGGTGATCTGACCACAGTCACAGACCCCATTTGGACAACGAGATAGCCAATGGGTAGTCGAGTGACAAATACTGTGGGTAGTTGGTTTGATATCAGAAACATTGTAATTCCCCTTAATACTGTAGATTATAACAAATGTGTCGTTTTCAGTAAAATCAATGATTCACTCAGTATTTCCCCGCTGACAAAACCTTTTTCAAACATGTTTCAGGTGATCTGGTATGAGCAAAGAAAAGTGTCGTGGAGCACTCCCAGCTTAGAAAAGTGGCTCAATGTAAATAAATAAATGAACATGTTTTGAAAATAATGATTTCCCTGAGAAATCACATTATTGTAAATTTCGGGAATTTATCCCTAAGTTATGAAACGAGCAAGTTTAAATTATCGAAAGATCCTGTTTTTAAAAGACTTCCGTTGTCGCTTAAATTAAATACCACGGGATTCCTGTCCCGCGGCTCCTGAAACGGGTCAGACCGGGTCGGGGGCCGTGACAGGAAAAGGTGGTATCAGAGCCACTGTTTTAAGCTTACTGGTTAAGCTCACTATTTTAATTTAAAGTACTTAGGAAAATACTAATTGCCATTCTGTGAATATTTGTGCATTAACTGACTAATTGTTAAAATTACAGTATGGGTAAACAAAAGATTTATGCTATCTACCACAAATTGGATAATACACCTAAAGACCCAGGAACCTCTTCCTCCAAATCTCCCACCAATTTAGAAGAAGGAATCTTTGTCCGTAAAGCAAATTATGAAAACCCTCTTACCCCGGAGAAAAGGAATTCAATTCTTAGAAAAGGTCAAGAGAAAAAGAAACCCCAAGCCAAGAGAGTGAGGTTTAATCCAGAAGTCCAGGAATTAGACAATTTAGATGAAAAATGGGCAAACTTATATCTGCTTGCTACTGTAGCAGAAAATGCAAATCTTTAAACTCTAAATCTAGAAATAAGTACTTCCCAGTAAATAAATAAATAGATCTGAGTGTGTTCTGTTTCCTGTTATGTTGTACAAATTAAATGTGCAATAAAAATGTTTATTTGTTAAACTTTGTTCCAAAGTTTTAACTTAACATTTTTTGCATTTTGCATATATGCTACACAGCATGAGTGAGCTATCCGAGGCGTTTTAGAACCTCAACCTCTATCCTGTGCCAGTTGAAGTCTCCCACAACTTCACTGGTTACATTGCTGACATAAAGGAACCTCTGGAATTCCAAGCTCCACCGCTGGAAAAAGCAAAACCTAAAAAGAGGAGAAGATATGTAGCGTGGCAAAAAGTGCGCAGAAGGAAACCTATGAGACTCCCTAAAATAGAAAATCCTGTGAGTGTGAGCAAGGGAAAAGAAATAGAAACCGGAGAAAGTTCCAAACCAGCAGAAATAGGGATAGACCTAAAGCAAAAGGGAATAGAGATCGGAGAAAGCTCTAAACAGACTGAAGAAATCACATTCCAGGACGAAATAGACCGCCTACTGGATAATTGTGATGTACTAGAGCCTATCAACGATAATCTCTTCTCTTATCCTGCTACAGCCCAACTCCCAATAAACCTAGGACCAACTATTCCAGACCCACTAGTTCACACCCGACCATTAGGCCAAATGGAGGAATGGTGGACCAATGACTGGCAATTCCAAAATATAGTCAATAGTCCCTATAGTTTTCTCCCACAATTTGATCCAGAACCTATCCCTAATCCGCCAATGAGCTATGAAAATTTAGCTGAACTACGTTAGTTTGGTGAAGAACTGATAGGCACCGGGAATAGGATCCGGGAAATGGGGGAGCAGATCTCTTGGAAGTACGACGAGAGGGAGCGTCGTTACTGAAACTGCCAGTGAACCAAAAGATAGGAGGGGTTTGGAGAAGTTTGTTTGTATTATAACTAATATAGTAAAACTGACTTTGTAAAATGGGCAATAAAACACTGTAAGATAAAAAGTGTCTATTGGAGCAGGTATAATAAATAAAACAAAACAGAAGTCGAGGTATCGACAATTTTTGCTATGCTTGCATGTTATACTGATCTATGTGTTTATCTGTGATTTTGTTATCAATAATTAGACACTAATAATTCCTATTAATACTAATTAGCAGATGGAAAACGTTAATAGTGAACCAATTAATGAAGTAAATCAGTCTGAGCAAAATCAGGAAGATCAATATATAACTAGACAAGATATTGAGCACTTTATTGCTCAAGGGATAGCCAATGCTATTCCAGAAATTGTGGCTGCTGTTCAAAAACCTGCCGAACCACAACAATTAATTCCTAGTAAACGTACCCCGGAAGATAATGGCAGTAACAGCATAAATGGAGGCGGCAATCATGACGATCATGATCTGCAACAGGCCCCACTTCCAAAAAGAATAAAAGCTGCAACACCTGGTTGCACTTACAAAGAATTTCTTGCATGTAAACCCGCAGAATTTGCAGGTAACGAAGGGGCAACTGCAACACTGCGTTGGTTAGAGAAAACCGAAGCAGTAATTGCAATAAGTAAATGTACTGAAGAAGATCAAGTGATGTATGCGTCAAACTTGTTCAAAGAAGGGGCGCTAGAATGGTGGAACACGGTGCTACAAGCAAAAGGTAGAAGGGTGGCCTATGCAATGAATTGGGGAAGAATTTAAGAGTCTTGTAGAAAGAAAATTCTGTCCCGAATACGAAAAGGAACAAATGGCAAACAAGTTCCTGAGCCATCGTATGATAGGAGTAGACTGTCGAGAATATACTTCGACATTCTTCGAATATGCGAGAGTGGTACCTTCCATGGCTTCGCCAGAACAGGTACTCATTTCCCGTTATAATTGGGGATTAATTGGAGAAATCCGTAACATCGTTAAAGCTGCGAAACCGCGCACGATTGACGATGCTGTGGAATTAGCTAATACCTTAACCGATGAACTAGTCCGCACCAGAGAAGAAGATCGCAAGAAGGAATTGGCCCAGAAGATTACCCAAGGATTTCGTATGGGTAATACTAAGAAAAGAGGAACAGAGCAATCATCGTCACCTCCTTTCTACAGAAATTGCAAAAAGAAACACTATGGACAGTGCAATATATTTTGCAACTTCTGCAAGGCGAAAGGACATCGGGAAGAAGACTGCAGAAGGAAAACAAGAATCTGTTATAACTGTGGAGAAACAGGGCATATCAAACCTGAATGTCCTAAGTTAGCCCAACCAGCAGACAATAGAACTAAAACGGCCGATGGAATAACTAAGAAAAATGCGCGTGCATTCCAACTGACCACTCAAGAAGCCGAACTCATTCCAGACGTGATAGCAGGTACGTTCTTAGTACATAACGTCTATGCAAAAGTATTATTTGACTCTGGTGCAAACCAAAGTCTTATTAATACTTCATTCTGCCAAGCTTTTAACTTACCTCTAACTACCCTTAGGCAGATCTTTACTGTTGAAACGGCAGATGGAAATTCTGTCAACATAGACAAGGTTTTGCAAGAAGGAAAGATAGAATTGTTAGGTCATAAGTTTTCTTCAAACCTATTACCTATGAAATTAGCCGGATTCGATGTAGTGTTAGGAATGGATTGTTTAGTAGCCAACCATGCTCGAATCCTTTGTGATAAGAATTCCGTAGAAATCCGTACCCCCATAGGAAAAGTAATTCTAATTACAGGAGATAGACCTCGAAAGCCACTGAAATTCATTTCAGTAATGAAATTGGCTAGTTATTCAAGGAAACAAGAAATGGTGTATATGATTTCTGTAATCATTAACACTAAAAATAAGGAACTCCAGGACATTCCTATAGTTTCAGAATACCCAGATGTTTTTCCAAAAGAATTACCTGGGTTACCACCTGATAGGGAAGTAGAGTTTAAAATTCATCTAATTCCAGGTACTACACCAATAGTTAAGGCACCTTATCGATTAGCACCTACTGAAATGTTAGAATTGAAAAAGCAGTTAGATGAATTACTAAGCAAAGGATTTATACAACCTAGTTCATCCACTTGGGGTGCACCAGTGTTGTTTGTGAAAAAGAAAGATGGATCAATGAGAATGTGTATCGATTATAGGGAATTGAATAAAGTTACAATTAAGAATCGATATCCACTACCTAGGATTGATGATCTTTTTGATCAATTACAAGGAGCTAGGTATTTCTCTAAGATAGACTTAAGATCTGGATATCAGCAGCTGAAAGTACAAGAGAAGGACATACCTAAAACTGCTTTCAGAACTAGGTATGGTCATTATGAGTTTACAGTCATGCCCTTCGGATTAACAAATGCTCCAGCCGCATTTATGGACATGATGAATAGGATCTGTAAACCCTACTTGGATAAATTTGTGATCGTTTTCATTGACGATATACTTATTTATTCCAAAAGTCAGGAAGAACATTGTGAGCACCTGCATGCACTCTTAACCTTGTTAAGAAAGGAAAAGCTTTATGCCAAATTCTCGAAGTGTGAATTCTGGCTACAAGAAGTGCAATTTTTAGGTCATATGGTGAATCACAAAGGAATTCACGTAGATCATTCTAAAATAGAAGCAGTCACCAATTGGAAGGTTCCACGAACGGCTATGGAAGTTAGAAGTTTTCTAGGATTAGCTGGATATTATAGACGATTTATTAAAGATTTATCTAAGATAGCTGTACCTTTGACTAAGCTAACCTGTAAGGCAGTTAAGTTCGAATGGGGAACTAGACAAGAGGAAGCTTTTAAGATTCTAAAGCACAAATTGACGAATGCTCCAATCTTAGCTTTACCCGAAGGAAACGAAGATTTTGAAGTATACTGTGATGCTTCAAAATTAGGATATGGATGTGTGTTGATGCAACGCAAAAAGGTAATTGCGTATGCCTCTAGGCAGTTGAAAAAGCACGAAGAAAATTACACGACTCATGACCTAGAATTAGGAGCCATAATTTTTTCCCTTAAAATTTGGAGACATTATCTATATGGAAGTAAGTTTACTATCTATACGGATCATAAGAGTTTAAGGTACATATTTGGGCGAAAAGATTTAAATATGAGACAAAGAAGGTGGATGGAAATCCTAAGTGATTACGACTGTGATATTCAATATCACGAAGGAAAAGCGAACGTAGTCGCAGACGCCTTAAGTCGTAAGTATCATGAAAAGCAAAAGCGAGTCCGTGCTCTTAGGTTAAATCTACAATTAGATTTAATGGAACAATTGAAGAAAGTTCAGGGAACGGCAATCAAGAATGATGCCGAAGGAATGAAAGGTTACATAAAGGAACTAGAACAAGGGAAGGATGGAATTTGGAGATTCCACAAGAAACGAATTTGGGTACCTAAGCAGGGAGAATTAAGACATAAAATTCTAGAAGAGGCACATAAATCTAGGTATACTGTACATCCAGGAAACAATAAGATGTACCAAGATTTAAGAAATAATTTCTGGTGGATAGGAATGAAAAAGGATATAGCCGAATACGTATCTGAGTGTTTAACCTGTTCACAAGTTAAAGCCGAACACCAGAAACCTTCAGGACTACTACAACAGTTAGAGATGCCTGTATGGAAATGGGAACTCATAACAATGGACTTTGTTACTAAGTTACCCAAAACCAGAAAAGGTAATGATGCTATTTGGGTAATTGTGGATCGATTAACCAAATCAGCTCATTTTCTACCAATAAAGGAAACCTTTAGCATGGAAAGGTTAGCCAAGTTGTATGTAGATGAAGTAGTATCCTTACATGGAGTCCCACTCTCCATTGTATCGGATAGAGATAGTCGTTTCACTTCCCGTTTCTGGACAAGTTTCCAAGAGGCAATGGGAACTCGACTTAATTTAAGTACCGCATATCATCCTCAAACGGACGGACAAAGTGAAAGGACGATACAAACAATGGAAGACATGCTCCGAGCATGTGTAATTGACTTTGGTGGTAATTGGGATAGCCATTTACCATTAATTGAATTCTCCTATAACAATAGTTATCATTCGAGCATCGAAGCTGCTCCATTCGAAGCACTGTATGGACGCAAGTGCAGAACTCCCATTTGTTGGGCAGAAATAGGAGAAAGCCAATTATCAGGACCAGAGATTGTACAAGAAACCACTGACAAAATAACACAAATCAAGGAAAGATTGAAGACAGCTAGAGATCGTCAGAAGAGCTATGCAGACAATCGTCGCAAGCCGTTAGAATTCCAAATCGGGGACAAAGTACTATTAAAAGTATCTCCTTGGAAAGGAGTAGTACGATTTGGTAAGAAAGGAAAACTGAGTCCAAGATATGTTGGACCATTTTCCGTGATCCAACGAATCGGACCAGTAGCTTATCGGTTACAACTACCAGAAGAGTTAGCTGAAGTACATGATGTGTTTCATGTATCCAATCTCAAGAAATGTCTATCAGACGAATCCCTGGTAGTACCTCTTCAAGATATAGAGGTAAATGAAAAGCTGAAATTCGTAGAGAAACCCCTACAAATAGAAGACCGGAAGATCAAGTTTCTCAAACACAAACGACTAGTGCTAGTGAAAGTCAAATGGGAATCCAAGAGAGGACCAGAGTACACTTGGGAACTAGAATCAGAAATGAAGCGAAAGTACCCTCATCTGTTTCAGTAAATCTCGAGGACGAGATTTTTCTTAAGGTGGGGAGGATGTAACAACTGCCACTAAAATCAATAATTAGGACGATAATTAGTCAATAAGAAAACCCTAATTGAGACACCCAATTAATTCTGCAATAGCCCTAAAATTTTCAGAACAATCGGAATTAGGATCAGGGCCCCTAAAACTCGAGGGGGGGCAAACCCTAGTTGATAATTATCTAAATTAAAACGTTGCACAGTTCTGATTGGTTAATTTCTTGAGTCACCTAAGCTATAACCGAGCCTAGGCAGCCTATGAATTAGACTGCTTAGCTTACGGACCGTAAGGGTCAGGGCATACGGTCTGTAAGCGAGCCTCAAAAATTCCTATAAATAGCCGACATTGGTACTTAGCTTCTGGTGTTAAAACGTCGCACAAATTCTGTCTGTACGACGAGTTAGAGCAATTACAGTTCACAACACACACACACACGAATCACGAGGTGCTGCCGCAATCAGGGTAATAACTCGATCGCTATTACGATTCAACGTCCGATCGATTATAACTATCCAACGATTGTCCGAGTGCTGCTCAAATTGAGCTTGTACTTTGTTATTCATTGTGATTTCAACTTGAATGTTTGAGTGCTGTTCGAATTCGGACTATGCTCTGTCATTCGTTGTGAATCCATTGGATTGTTAAGTATCGCACTTGATAATAGTTGTGAGGGTTTAATCTCGTGAATTGACGTAACTGCTGAATTAGTTACTAATCCCGTTTGTGTGTGCACTGTTATTTAAATTAGGTTAGAAGGCTAATCAGTAAAGCTTATACTCTGCTCGTAAATCTGCAATGTGAGTCATTCTCTTTTTTATCAACTGTTTTACAAAACTCCAAATTATTTTCAAGGTTATAATTACAGTGATTAAGTCTATGTAATCACCAAGTTACAGCCGGTATGTGGGGTTTTGTATACATTACTTATTTCCCGTCACACTTGGACAACGAGTTAGCCAAGGGGTGATCTGACCACAGTCACAGACCCCATTTGGACAACGAGATAGCCAATGGGTAGTCGAGTGACAAATACTGGGGTAGTTGGTTTGATATCAGAAACATTGTAATTCCCCTTAATACTGTAGATTATAACAAATGTGTCGTTTTCAGTAAAATGAATGATTCACTCAATATTTCCCCGCTGACAAAACCTTTTTCAAACATGTTTCAGGTGATCTGGTATGAGCAAAGAAAAGTGCCGTGGAGCACTCCCAGCTTAGAAAAGTGGCTCAATGTAAATAAATAAATGAACATGTTTTGAAAATAAAGATTTCCCTGAGAAATCACATTATTGTAAATATCGGGAATTTATCCCTAAGTTATGAAACGAGCAAGTTTAAATTATCGAAAGATCCTGTTTTTAAAAGACTTCCGCCGTCGCTTAAATTAAATACCACGAGATTCCTGTCCCGCGGCTCCTGAAACGGGTCAAACCGGGTCGGGGGCCGTGACAGTATTAGTGTTTAACGCAAACGATATTAACAGCGGCCGGATCCTCGTTCTTGTTCGGTTTTAAAGAAAGCACACCGCAGCCTTGCCGGAGCCTTGCTGGAGTCGCCGGAGAAGACGACTCGATCCGGTAGTCGATCCTTTTCCGTTTCCTTCCTTCTTTTTATGAAATTGTGGATTCTGTATTATTATTATAGTTATTATTATTAATATTATAATATCACCATATTATTACTAATATAATTACTATTATTATATTATTATTATTATTACTATTATTATTGTTATTATATGTATAATATAAAAGAAAACAGAATTAATATTAAAGCAGAAATGTTATTATAAAAAGTCAGAATATTAGTTTTATTATTAACCTATATGATTATTATTGTTAGTAATAATCAGATTAAATATTATAATCAGATTTATTATTTCAGAATTTTTGTAGATATATCAGAATTCTTATTATTATTTATTATTCCAGAATTATTGTTAAATCAGAATTTTTAATATTATTAATCAGAATTCTTATTATAAAAATCAGAATTTTTATTTTTATTATTCCTAATCAGGATCATGATTATTTTGTTATTAATCTGAATTAATATTATTACTATTTTTATTGAATTATTACTATATCAATTATTAATCAAAATTTGTATTTTTATTATGATTATTGTTATTATTAATATTATTATATTAATATTAATGCTATTATTATCATTATCATTATTAACTAAAATAAGAAATAATATTATGTGATTCTCATTATTATTACTATTTTAGAAATATTACCATTGTTATTAATTTCCCACAAATTTTGTCATTTTCCATGATTATTTAAGTCACCAACATAATTAACGAATTCCCAAACACAATAGGGTAATCTCTTGCAATCTCTTGGACAGCCCTTTCTCTTACTCTCTTACCAAGAAACGCAACGCACTCTAAGGTGAGTATACTCGATCCCATTTTCGTTTTAAACACTTTGGGTGCAACATGTATTACATATTCAAATTACACAACACTTGAGTCTTGTTTTTATCACACTCTATCCACGATTAAACATGAAACGATTTGATGCTTGTAACCCCACATTCAATGCAACTTCAACACTCTTTGAGTGCAACTTCATTATATGCAACTTTATTTGAATGCAACTTCAACACTCTTTGAGTGCAACTTCATTTGGATGCAACTTTATTTGAATGCAACTTCAACACTCTTTGAGTGCAACTTCATTTGGATGCAACTTTATTGAAATGCAACTTCAACACTCTTTGAGTGCAACTTCATTTGGATGCAACTTTATTTGAATGCAACTTCAACACTCTTTGAGTGCGACTTCATTGCATGCAACTTGAACGGTACTTGAAAGCAACTTGAACAATGTTGAAAAGTGGTAGCTAGTGTCATCGTCTTCATGTTGGATATTGAGCAACTTCAAAACTTGTTTTATTCTACTATGCTATGTATCAAACTTGTATACTCGCCAACATATTTTTGTTGATGTTATTTTAATACATGTTGCAGGTTGATAGACAAGATGGTGAAGAAGCAAGTTAGGGTGGATTAGAAACTCACCTAGAAAATAAACTATGTTTGAAATTTGATTTACGTTTTGATCATGTTGAACAATGTATGACATTTTAGTCATTTATGAAATTCGGTTTAATCAATACTATCACAAATAGTGTTATGTTGTTTTGAGCAATTTGTTCGTCTCATCCCGATGTTTCCGCCATCGGTTGGGGTGTGACAGATTGGTATCAGAGCCATAACTATAGGGAATTAGGTAGGATTGCATTATTTTTCCCTAGTCTATAGTAGGAGTACTCTGATACCAGATTGGTATCAGAGCCATAACTATAGGGAATTAGGAATGCCTTGCCTAGTCTATAGTTTAAGAGCTTATTCACTATGTGTTGCTTAAAACAACTTCCTTTCTATCTTCTTTGCTTCCCTCTACTTTCTTGGACTCTTAATATACATGCCTTTCCTAAGGCTAACACAGTACACTTGGAGGCTTGGAAGACACTCATGTTACACAATCGAAACGATTCGTGGAAATAGGGGTGATTCCCACATTTGGTGAAGACTTTCACTTAGCTATACTTTGATTTTTGCACGAAATCTACCCTCAAGTTAGGAGTGATATCCAAATCTTGAAGGGAGTTTCCATTTCATACTCTAGTGGACCCTTGTCTTTTGATAAGTACCAACCACATTAGGGTACGATGTTATCAAGTTAGAGGTGAAACTCGCATCTTGTTTAACTAGTCCCACTCCTCGATTTTCACTCTCGCCAAAGTTTCAATTTCCCAATCGATGAAGGACGTGTAGTAACTGGAAGGACAAATATCGTTAGTCGCTCCTCGATGAGAGTATTTGTCTATTAGGCCAAAGCACGTTTCCTTAATTCGAGAAGGACTTCGATTCACTTTGGAAGTGTCATATGTTACGTTCCGTGACAATCCATGTTTTATGTTAAATCTCTTTTTATGTTATCTCAATTATTATGTGTTTTACGTTTGAACGTTACTTTCATTTCAAGCTTGGAGACATGTTACACACTATCTTCGCAATCTAAAACAAATAATAATAATCTCTTGTGAACAAATTAAATTTATTATGCTTTCATCATACATGTTACTCTATATGAAAATTCATGTCACTTTATTCATGTTATCCTATGTGAACCACAATGTGAAACAATGTGCTACATGTTACATGAAAACAATGTGAAAACTATATGCTATGTGAAACTATTTGAAACATTACATACTATGTGACGCATTCATGGAAACAATTTTTCTCAAATAATCATTATGATCAAAGTCTCATTCTCATTTTGAATCCGTAGATGTCATCATCTCGCCAACTTTCCAGCTCGTCCAAAAAGTCAAGGGTCAGCTCTCAAAAGAAGATGATGGCATTTATGGCCAAGCAGTTCGCTCGTCTTATCCCCAAAGTTGTGACTGAGATCCAAGCTTCCAACACCCCAAACTCTTCCATTGACTCAAAAACTGCCCAACCTAAGCCCATTGCCTTCAACTACAAACATTTCGCCTCTTGCCACCCTAAGCACTTCACTGGTAAAGAGGGTGTGACAGCTATGTTTGAATGGTTCGATAGCATAGAAGTCACATTCATCAACAGTGAATGTCCTGACGAGCTCAAGACACGAAGTGCTACTGGTGTCTTTTAAGCTAGAGCTCTAGAGTAGTGGACGAATGAAAGGAACATTCGTTCAAACGAGATGGCCTATGCATTATCATGGGAAGAGCTAAAGCAGCTCATGATGGAGGAATTCTGCCCTCCTCATGAACAGCAGAAGCTTGAGGAAGAGTTTTGGTCTCTCAAACAGATTGGTGACGACAACCTTGCGTATACCACCCGTTTCAAGCAGTTGAGTTTTGTTGTACCCCACCTTGTTCTCACAGTTGACCGCATGATCAAGAAGTACATTCATGGTTTACCTCCTGCCATGAGGGACACCATTGAAGCAGCTCGGCTCGACAACATCGAGGCTGTCTATCGACTTGCTGCCAGCTTGAACAACAATCGCGTAAGCGACAAACAAGCTGCTGCAGCCGCCAAGGCAACCCACCCTGCTAAACCAGCTCACCAAATCACCCAACAATCAAGTAGTGGAGAGAGTAAGAAACGTCAGTTTCAAGACCCTGTTTGCAACGCGGTTGTACCTGCTGGAAACCCAAACCTTAACACACCTGGAAACGCTAAGAAGCAATACACCGAGACTCAGCCAAAGTGCCCCATTTGCAACTATCACCATCCCACCAATACCCCATGTCGCCATTGCACTTTGTGCAACCGTTTTGGTCACCATACTGCCCATTGTCCGCGTACCCAAAACCCTAACCTAGCAAACAATGTTAGAGCCTGTTTCAAGTGTGGGGACACGACGCATCTTCGTCCACAATGTCCTCTATGGAATCAAGAACAGCAACCAGCACCAAAAGGTCCAGCTCTCAATGCTAACCAAGCTCAAGATGCCAACACCTGATGGTAAAACTGTCACGATCAATGTTGTTCTTCAACATTCATATTTCCTCGGTCAACCATTGCATCGTTTCTTTTTCTTTCTTCTAAGATTTCGAGGACGAAATCTCCTAAAGTAGGGGAGACTGTAACGTTTCGTATTTTCGTACTTTCTATTTTTAGCAAGTCAAGTGGTACTTTCCATATTTAGACATTTGAATTCTCGTTGTAGTCTGTTTCGTTTCAATTTGAAATCCGAGACTTGAATCATAATGAAAAATGCATTGTTTTGATCATATGCTTGTTTTAATACTATGTTATGTTATTACACTTGGAAACACGTTAAACTATGTCAAACACGTAAAAACAGTTGAAAGAAATCCAAATCCCAGCTCTCAAAACAAGTATTATCAAGAGATTACCCTAAACCGGACAAAAATCGGGAATTCGTACGTTAATTCGGTAAATTACCAGAAATTTGGGTTAAATCAAATAATTATAATATTTATTAATAAATAAATTATTATTTTTCAAATTAATATTGATTTGAATAAAAGAAATTTATATTGGTTATTAGTTAACAAAGTTAGTTTAAGCTAACTTAGTTAGTAAATTCTTTATATCATTGATGATAACCTAGTTAAGCCTAACTTGGTTAGTTAAAAACCTTAAAAGGAATTAAGTTAAACCTTTAACTAGGTTAGAATGTTTATTTGTTTTCAAAGAAAATCACTAACTGAGTTAGAAAACTCAGTTAGTTATAGTTAGGTCAGTTAAAAAAAAAGGGGGTCCTTCTTTAAAGGATCGACCCTTATAAGACTAGAACCCGCGCCTCTCACACCAAACACACACGCATTAACCACTCGGCTGGGAATGCCACATCCAAACGATTAAGGAAATGTTTAGTTCGTATACGCTATTTTAAGTCATTCCTTTTAAACAGTTGACCGCCAAAACAGAATTTCAGCAACAGCGTGACCTTTCCTTTTTATCGTGATCGGGATAAACTCAACAACCAGGTTCAATCAGATCAATCACTTCCTTATTTTGATCGATTGCCAAACATACGAACCATTCACGAAGCTATTTCCATAATTACGAAACCGTTTCCATTTAAACCGACACCGATCACCCCTATATATACCGGCTCTGTTCCACCTCCGAAACCCGCCACCATTCGACCTTCACCAACTCGCCGGAAGAACTTGCGACCGCCGGAACCACCGTGAACCGCTAAAGAAGACGACCGGAGTTCGACGGAACTTACGGATCATTACGTTTCGGTATACCCTCTGTTATTAATATTATTTCTCGTTTGGTTTCGATTTCGAGTAACGGTATTAGTGTTTAACGCAAACGATATTAACAGCGGCCGGATCCTCGTTCTTGTTCGGTTTTAAAGAAAGCACACCGCAGCCTTGCCGGAGCCTTACCGGAGTCGCCGGAGAAGACGACTCGATCCGGTAGTCGATCCTTTTCCGTTTCCTTCCTTCTTTTTATGAAATTGTGGATTCTGTATTATTATTATAGTTATTATTATTAATATTATAATATCACCATATTATTACTAATATAATTACTATTATATTATTATTATTATTATTATTATTATTATTATTATTATTATTATTGTTATTATATGTATAATATAAAAGAAAACAGAATTAATATTAAAGCAGAAATGTTATTATAAAAAGTCAGAATATTAGTTTTATTATTAACCTATATAATTATTATTGTTAGTAATAATCAGATTAAATATTATAATAAGATTTATTATTTCAGAATTTTTGTAGATATATCAGAATTCTTATTATTATTTATTATTCCAGAATTATTGTTAAATCAGAATTTTTAATATTATTAATCATAATTCTTATTATAAAAATCAGAATTTTTATTTTTATTATTCCTAATCAGGATCATGATTATTTTGTTATTAATCCGAATTAATATTATTATTATTTTTATTGAATTATTACTATATCAATTATTAATCAAAATTTGTATTTTTATTATGATTATTGTTATTATTAATATTAATTATATTAATATTAATGCTATTATTATCATTATCATTATTAACTAAAATAAGAAATAATATTATGTGATTCTCATTATTATTACTATTTTAGAAATATTACTATTGTTATTAATTTCCCACAAATTTTGTCATTTTCCATGATTATTTAAGTCACCAACATAATTAACGAATTCCCAAACACGATAGGGTAATCTCTTGCAATCTCTTGGACAACCCTTTCTCTTACTCTCTTACCAAGAAACGCAACGCAACGCACTCTAAGATGAGTATACTCGATCCCATTTTCGTTTTAAACACTTTGGGTGCAACATGTATTACATATTCAAATTACACAACACTTGAGTCTTGTTTTTATCACACTCTATCCACGATTAAACATGAAACGATTTGATGCTTGTAACCCCACATTCAATGCAACTTCAACACTCTTTGAGTGCAACTTCATTATATGTAACTTTATTTGAATGCAACTTCAACACTCTTTGAGTGCAACTTCATTTGGATGCAACTTTATTTGAATGCAACTTCAACACTCTTTGAGTGCAACTTCATTTGGATGCAACTTTATTGAAATGCAACTTCAACACTCTTTGAGTGCAACTTCATTTGGATGCAACTTTATTTGAATGCAACTTCAACACTCTTTGAGTGCAACTTCATTACATGCAACTTGAACGATACTTGAAAGCAACTTGAACAATGTTGAAAAGTGGTAGCTAATGTCATCGTCTTCATGTTGGATATTGAGCAACTTCAAAACTTGTTTTATTCTACTATGCTATGTATCAAACTTGTATACTCGCCAACATATTTTTGTTGATGTTATTTTAATACATGTTGCAGGTTGATAGACAAGATGGTGAAGAAGCAAGTTAGGATGGATTAGAAACTCACCTAGAAAATAAACTATGTTTGAAATTTGATTTACATTTTGATCATGTTGAACAATGTATGACATTTTAGTCATTTATGAAATTCGGTTTAATCAATATTATCACAAATAGTGTTATGTTGTTTTGAGCAATTTGTTCGTCTCATCCCGATGTTTCCGCCATCGGTTGGGGTGTGACATTGACATCTTCAAATATATATTGAACGACTTTCTGAAGCGATGATGTTATTAGTTCCGCTCCCTCGTCAAACGAAGATGATAAAGCAAATTTGTCAAGCGAAGATGATGATTGCATTTTTTATGTAATGAGAGGATTTGAGAGTGAAAGAATGTGTTCGTAGGAAGAAAAACCGTGAATAGGCTGTGTTTAATGTGGTTTATATGATAAAATCTTTAGAATTTGTTTTAAATAAAAGAGCCGTTCAACGACTCTTTCCATCACCCACCAACTAAATTGCGCCACCTCATCATCACCTTCGCCCCCACGCCGGTCATCTTCTACAAGCCCCTCTCCCACGCCAAGGTACGGGGCAGTGCTGGGGGCATGGAGGGGCTTCTCCTCCCCACATGGTGTTAGATGTATTAATTTTGGACGGTTCAAATTAAGTGGAACATATTGAAGGTTGATTAGTTTATAAATTGAAAATTCTAAAGTAGGCTGTTACTCATTAGTCAAAGTGCGGGCTAACATGTGTGAGAAGATGAGCCGATGGAGTTTGGTTTGGGCCAATTAAATGGATGAGATTTAGTGAAATTGGATTGGACCATTAGTTAGTTGGTAACTGTCAACACAATAATAGTGGGCTGATACATCAAGTGTTGGTTTGAATTTAGGCTACAAATTAAACTCCCTTTGTTTGTTATTATTGGGCTGAATAAGGTTGAAGTAACATAGTGAAATTCAGAATTTGACACGGTTTAGTTGAAGTAAATTGGATGGGATATCAGAATTATGGACCGAAGATTTGAACTAAACAAAGATAAATAATTGGGCAAATTGGAGAAGTTTGGTATTATTTTCGTATAATTCAACTTGATTCGCCATTATACGGTGTGAAAGTACATTGATTTGGTTTGATTCGAAGTCGGTGTGGTTTTCGGTTGATCTTGTGATAATGATTTGTGTGAAAATAGTTGTGGTGACAAATTTTAAGTGACAACTTTTAATTACTTAAAGTTCAAATAAATAAAATGATAATATTTGTTTTGACAAGTATGTTTAGTGAAACTATTGAACCCAAAAGGTTTTTAGTGACAAAAAGAAATTGATTTTAAATTTTTTGTGATACGAAGTTTTGGTAACAAATAGTTGGTGAATTTGTGATACGGTTACACTGATTGATTAAGATTTAAGACCAAGTAAGGGTTTGGTGCGCACCATCACAGGTGAAGATCCAAGGGCAAGTGTTAACTTCTGCAAATTAATTTGAGGTTTTTCATCAACAAATAGCATGGAACCGATTGTTAATCACTGGTTACATTAATAATAAAATGTGTGGCTAAAAATGTTTTAAAATATTAGAAATGACCTTTAGCCACACATTTAGTCGAATATGTAGCTTGCCAGTTTTGAGAAATCTTTGACCAAAGGCATTTTTGACGCAGTGAAAAGTTTATATTCGATAAAAACCAAAGAGAAAATATAGATAAACTGAATTATTATTATTATTATTATTATTCATTCTATTCAATATTACAATATATAGATGAACATAGTTACTATAAACCCTAAAGCCCATAAGTAATGGGTTGAGCCTAAAATGTCTGGTTTCTAACACTCCCCCTTAGACATTTAGAATTATACACAGTTTAACAACATGCTTCAGGATGATGTTAAATAGGTACTTCAGGACCTGAATAAATGAACTGATACTACTGGATCAGCTATGCTGCCTCATTAAAAACCTTACTAAGAAAACCCAGTGAGACAAAACTTAGTTATAGGAAAAAGAGTACAACGTGTATAATTCTCCCCCTGAATTCAACAAACATCTTTCAATCTACGAAGACCGATCTTGTGTGATAGCTGCTCGAAACTGCTTCTAGGTAAAGATTTCGTGAACAGGTCAGCTAGATTTTCACTTGACTTAATCTGGCGAACATCAATTTTCCCTTCTTTTTGCAACTCATATGTTGAGAAGAACTTTGGTGAGATGTGCTTTGTTCGATCACCCTTGATGTAACCTTCTCTGATCTGAGCTATGCAAGCAACATTGTCTTCATAAATAATTGTCGGCTCCTTCTTGATCTGTTCTAATCCGTATGTTTCTTGTATGTGATTAATCATTGATCTCAACCACACACATTCTCGACCAGCATCATATAGTGCTATCAATTCAGCATGATTTGAGGATGTTGCTGTAAGTGTTTGCTTAGTTGACTTCCAAGAAATTGCTGTGCCGCCGTATGTGAATCCATAACCTGTCTGAGATTTCGCTTTGTGAGGATCTGATAGATATCCGGCATCAGCATACCCAACAAGCTGGGACTTTTGAGCTTTCTTATAGAAAAGACCTGAGTCTTGTGTCCCGCAAATATACTGGATTATATGTTTTACACCATTCTAGGGTCTACGTGTTGGATTCGAACTGTATCTCGCTAGTACATGTATTGCAAATGCAATGTCAGGTCTTGTGCTATTTGCGAGATACATAAGGGCACCGATCGCGCTTAAGTATAGTACTTCTGGACCAAGTACTTTTTCGCCTTCTTCTTGAGGGCGGTAAGGATTGACGCAGGGGACGATGATGTCGAGGGATCCAGTAACGGTTGAAGAACCACCACAGAAACAGTTGGCGGTTGAGGACAATCACTCGAAAAAGGTTGTCGGGTAAGAGTTTTGAGTGCGGTGGTAGTAACCGCCGTTGGGTGTCGATCGATCGATTCATTGATTTGTATGTGGATCGATTCTTAAAATCGTTGTCGGATTGTGAGTTATTGATATATATTTGATAGGAAAAACCCTATGTTGTTCTATAGGCTATATTAGGAAAAACCTATTTCTGTTGATCCAAATTCCAAAGGATGAGATCTATAAACTGATTGGATTTAAAAAAATATAGAATAAAAATTTGCATCTATTCTGTGATGGTAGATCAGATGAATGAAAAAAAAAACGTTTTCTAATTTGCAATTTGTGAACCGGTTTAATAATTAGCACTTTGTAAGTTTGAAACTTGTGATTCATCCTTTGAAAATACGTATTTATACTATACTACAATAAAAAAAACAAAAAAAACAAAGTGGAGATTTGGATGATGTATACCTGGGTAACTCTGGTTATGGATATGAAACAACTATTTGAGATGATTTGTTGCAGATGGCATATTAATCCCAGTGCTGAGGCAAAGTTGCTGATAACGTGATAAAAACCAAAGAGAAAATAGAGATAAACTGAATTATTATTATTCATTGTATTCAACATTACAATATATAGATGAACATAACTATAAACGCTAAAGCCCATAAGTAATTGGTTAGACCTAAAATGTCTGGTTTCTAACAATATTTAGATTTTAAAATAATAGCAATGTTAACATTAGAAGTTTTATGATATTTTGATTTTTAATTTTTCATTTGACTATTTATTCTGGAAATTAAACTAATTAAATATGTTTGTATTGCCATTTAACGTGTTTTTATGATTATATAAATTTAACTTGATGTTCTGCGGTTTTACATGACCCGTCCCAATCCGACTCGATATGAACCGGATTTTTTTATATATCAAGGGGCCTAATATCATAAAAAATATTCCGCGCCCTCACGAAAAAAATTCATGGATCCACCACTGTTGTGAACCGCCCCCTCTGATCACAATCTAATATTACTCCTTAACTTTCTCTTTAAATAGATAGGATTACTATTCCTAAACTTTCTCTTTAAATAAATAGGTAACCATCCAATACTATTCCTAAAATTTCTCTTTAAACAAAAATAGGTAACCATCCAATACTATTCCTAAACTTTCTGTTTAAATATTTATTATAGATAGGTAATATGTAAATTTTCACTATTATGCTTGCTTTTCACATATTCTTCGTTTTCAGAAATTTAATTCATTACTTTTAACTACCCATTCTAATCATTAATCTTTTCCACTTGATTCTTATAATCACCAGCTAAAATATAAGCTCTAGTATGTCAACTAGTAGTGATTTTCATTGAGATTGGGTCATCTGTTACTCATATTCATAAATATCGGCTTAAACATAACGTGAACACAATGCAAATTTTAGTGGATAATCTTTTAAACAAATAAATATGTACGTTGTGTTTAATTACACATATTCAACTCACCATCCAATATCATATGTCAAATTAGTCACTTGCTGGGCTTTAATTTTAAATATTAAAACATTTGGTTTGTAATAGATGCATAATTATCGGTCATAAAGAATTCTAATAGTAAATGGGGTTCTAGAGTGAACACTAGTATATTTATGAACTGAGTGAACAAATTCTCGTCATTGATTTACATCATCAAATCGTAAAATACACTAGTATGTTTTCATCATTAAATCCTGGCCGTTGATTTACATTTGTGTTTATACTTGTGTATTGATAATTAAGGGCTACGATTAGTTCACTAGTTTTCACAATCAAGGAGGTTGTCCACAGATGAACCTAACCCTATATATATAACTCCTATGACTTGAGAGAACTCGGCCAAAACGAATTTTTTTTCAAAAAAACTTTTTTTTTACCAAAAATTCTAAAAAAAGAAAAATCAACTTTTCCAATAGAAATAGTTTTTTTTTTTTTTTTTTTGATTTACACCACCGTAAAATCCTTACAATGGATGTAAATACTGATGTCAGTAGCTTTCTATATTGGTGTAAAAAGGCTGCTGCTCAGAATTTTTTTACATTTGTTTTTATAACATGTTCATCTACGTTTATGTAAATAATGATAGTAAAACTCGCACAAGAAATCGTCACAACTCATGGTGGTTTTCTCTTCATCCAAAGCCTAGATATATATTCCAAAAAGTAAAGATTGTACTCCAAACAGGATAAACTACTAGTTTAAAAACATAATAAACCAAATAAAAGCTAGTTGAACCGAATAGGGAAATCTTAGTTCATGGCGAGCTTGTGTAAATGTGGAAGAGAGTGATGAATCGACTCCGAGTTTAGCCTTCTTTCCGAAAGTGTAGTTAGGTCTTCCATCAACTTTCTTTGATTAATGCCTCCTCTATTAGTATTCGGAGATCTTAGTTCTCATACATACTTCTCCTTGTGGAGTATTGCTGCAAACCTATCATATTTAAAACAATGTTGAAAATACTTAACTACTTATATATTTTAATAGAAAATCATAATAATTAAATAGTTTGAAGATAAAAAAAGTACTCTTTTAGAGCCATCTCATTGGTAGTATGATGATAAGGCTCATATAGGCCCGTGCCAAGATTCACCTTGGTTACTGGTTTTTTCAACAACTCCTCACCCACTTTCACGAGATTCTCTAAGTTTTCTTTGGTAGCTAAATCCATGGAAGCTAAGTCACCCCTTAGAGTGTTATCCTGAATTCGGAGATAATTTTCTATTGGATGTAAGGCTTCGAAGACGGTAGAGATGTGGTAGTCAACCATGTCGCCACTAGCCTGAGTGAAAACATCCACCAATGGAGTAGAGCCACCACCGGCTAACCACCCTAAAATGCCCCAACTAGAAGACTTTGTAGCGTCATACTTCTCTTGAAATTTCTGAGACCCTGTGCCTAATGACAAAACTAGAAACCGACCATATTCCAGTGGCTTTATTGGAAAAAAGTCGGGACTTCCTGTTGTTATTTCCTTACTTCACTTATCGCAGCCAAAGTCTACACAAAAATAGATATAATCAATGTAGTTTGTATGTTATATAACCTGTATTTGGATAACACCACATATATTTTATCACTACCTATTAAACATTTAAACTGTAAGCTACTATAAGCTGGCCTACCGGATTGTTAGCGACCACCGCACCATCGATAAGAGTTAAAATAACAGTGTAAATGTGCTTCTCCTTTTGTTGGTTCTAATTCCTTTTATTTATTTTATGTTTGAGAGGTTGCTTGGGCTTGCTGGTTCTTTGGTCCGGTAGCTGCTTTGGGGTGCTCTTCTTATGCTGCTTTGGGCTGCTTTCCTTATGTCACGGCCTTGCTTTCTTTTGGGCTCCAGCTGTCTTCCCTTGGGCTCCAGCTGGCTAGGGCTTCATCTCCTTAAAAGGAGCTCTTGCTGCTGCTGTCTTCACTCGTGCATCATCTGCTCTCTTACCAATCATTTGTGTCCTTTATTCCCTTTGTCTCTCACAAGTAAAATACGTGATTTCATTGGGGCTTTATTGTTTCTGGTTTTGTAATCTTGTTCAACATATGATTCACCAGTCAATCTGTGATGACTGGTTGATTGCTACGCTGTAACCGTTCTTGATTTCATTGAATAAATCTGTGCCTTCTTTGACTTGAGATTTGTAACATGGTATCAGAGCCCAAGGTTGACTAGGGCTCTGGTGATTCTTTCCGCTGCATTTCAAAGCTCCGTCTGCCTTCTCTGTTTTCCGATCTAGGGTTTCTCCGTTCTGACGGCACCCTGTGGATTGGTCCCTCTTTCCGGACTGCTTTCTGGCTCAGTGGAGACAGTGTTGATCTTGGTGTGTGAAACCCTAATTTCTAGGGTTTGGAATTTCGGCTGGTTGCTGTGACGGCGCTACATCAGAAACCCTAATCTGTGGTTTCTCCTCTGATTGGTGAAGAAGATCCTCGTTGGTCTCTTTTCAGGGCAAACCAACAGGATTTGTGTCTTTCCGGCTCTCTGGTCAGTGTTTGCAACCCTAAATGAAGGTTGCAGACCTGATCTCGTTGGCTTGCACCCACTGTGAGATCGTTCCTTCCCTTATCTCTTTTTTTTTTGCATCATGGTGTTTTGTGTCTAGGCATTGTTGATACCAGGTTTTAGGCAAGACCGGTTTGATTATTGGGACACATAGAGGGTTCACTCTGTTGCATTTTGAGTCTGGTTTGGTCTGTTGTGTTGTGTTGTGGCTCCCTGGTCATTGTCTGCAGAGGCACCTTCAGTGACGAACCTCTGATCGGACCTCTGTCCAGGCTTCGCCGGTCATCTTTCTATGCTTTTCTTATTTGTCCTTCTGTTTGGTTTTTTGTCTTGCTGATCTATTTATTTGATTGTTTCTGTTCTGTGTTTCCTTATCTTGCTATTATGGGTGATAAAAATGCTAAAAATCATTCTGCGGTAACATTGATTAGCAAGTTAGATGCTAGTGACCCGTTATATCTTCATGCTAGTGACTCTAGTGGGCTCACAATAGTTAGCATAAAACTAAAAGGGACTGAGAACTATGTGGTATGGTCAAATGCTATGAAACTTGCTTTAATGGCTAAAAATAAATTAGGTTTCATTGATGGAACATGTACTAGGTCTAAAGACAATGATGTTCTTGCTAGCCAGTGGGATCGATGTAATTCTATTGTGCTTACCTGGATTCTGAATTCCGTATCTGATGAATTATATGTGGGTCAAGTCTATTCAAAACTTGCCTCAGAAGTCTGGGATGACTTAAAGGATACATATGACAAAGTTGATGGGTCTGTTGTGTTTAGCTTGTATCAGAAAATTAACTCTGTTAGTCAAAATGGTTCAAGTGTTTCTGAATATTATCATAAAATCAACACTATGTGGAAACAATTTGATGCTATGCTTCAATTACCTTCTTGTACTTGCAATGCCTCTACTAAATTCAATGAGTTCAACCAGTTAATCAAACTTATGCAATTTTTAATGGGCCTAGATGACATTTATCAACCGGTTAGGACCAATCTGTTAACTAGGGATCCTCTTCCAACTATCAAAACTGCCTTCTCTATTATTTCTAGAGAGGAATCTCATAGAGGATCAAATAGTGGGTCTAAAGTTCCTAATGTAGGGTTTGCTGCGAAGTCAAGTAATTTTAATGACAACAGGAAAAGGTTTAGCAAAGGCCCTAATCCTAATCTCAAATGTACTCGTTGCAATAAAGTTGGGCATACTATTGATAAATGTTTTGAGTTGCATGGCTATCCTTCAAATTATAGAGAAAAACCTAACCAAAATGGCCAATGGTCTAAATCTAATAGTTCTGCTAATAACAGTAATGGTCCCTCTGTGAATAATTCTGTGTGTGATAAAGGTGCTAGTTCCTTGAATACTTTGTCTGCTGATCAATTTTCTAAGTTGCTAGGGTTGCTGAATGAAAATAAAACAAAAGACACTAATAAGTCCAATGTAGGAGGTAAATGCTTTAATTCCTTCTCTTCCTTTGGAAACTGCAACAATTTCTTCTGTTTTAACTCTATAGGCTCTACAACACAAAATTTAAATTGGATAATTGATTCTGGTGCAAACCAACATATGGTTATGTCCAGTGAAAATATGTTCAACCTGGTTGATGTTTCTGAATATAACATAACTATTAAGCATCCCAATGGGACAGATGCTAAAGTCACTAAAATTGGATGCTTTAAACTATTAGATTATGTGATTTTGAAAGATGTGTTTGTGGTGCCTGAATACTATGTAAACCTCATTTTTGTATATAAGCTTGCAAAAGATAACAAACTTAGAGTCATATTTGATGAAAACACTTGCTACATTCAGGATTTATGCTCAAAGAAAACCGTGGTGACTGGTAGACAAACTGAGGGTTTATATTTCTGTGGTAATTCCCTAGGTCCTAATTTCTCTTGTTTGAGTAAGACTGAAAAAATAAAGCTCTGGCACTCTAGATTGGGTCACCCTGCTGAACAAGTTTTAAAAATTTTGCAAATGAATTCTGAGTCTAGTAACACAAACCCTTGCGACATTTGTCACAAGGCCAAACAACACAGGGTACCTTTCCCTCTAAGTGACCACATGTCAACTAAAGTAGGGGATTTGATACACTTGGATGTTTAGGGTCCATACAAAGTTACAAACATAGAAGGGTACAAATATTTCTCACCATAGTCGATGACTTTACCAGATCCGTTTGGGTCTATTTAATGAAGTCCAAATCAGAGTCTTTGAAAATATACAAAGTTTTTACAATCTTGTCAAAACCCAATTTGAAGTCAACATTAAAATCTTTAGGAGTGATAATGGTTCAGAGTTCATTAACTCTCAAATGTCTTATTTTGTCAAAACCAAAGGTATCATACATCAAACCTCATGTACATACACTCCACAACAAAATGGTGTTGTGGAGAGAAAACATAGACACCTGCTAAACGTTGCAAGAGCCTTATTATTTCAGTCAAAAGTTCCTCTTAAATACTGGTCTGAATGTGTACTTACTACTTCATACTTAATTAACAGGCTTCCTTCTTCTGTGTTGCATGGTAGTTCTCCTTATGAAATGTTGTTTGGGTTCAAACCTTCTCTTGATCACTTGAAAGTTTTTGGCTGTCTTTGTTTTTTCACTATTTTAGACAATTTTGATAAACTTGAGGAACGAGCTGAAAAATGTGTTTTCATGGGGTATTCAAACTTTAAAAAAGGTTATAAGGTCTGGAGTTTAGACCAAAAGAAGTTCATTTTCTCCAGAGATGTGAGCTTCCATGAAACTGTTTTTCCTTTCAAAAATAACAATCCGGTTCAAAACAACACAAATCTTTCAAATCAACTAAATTTCTTTGACAACTTTGAAACTTCAAGTGATACAAATCCCGATGATGAAGAGAAGGCTGTCACTGATTCGCCTGTTGTGACTCAGCAACACAGTGATGAGGTAGAAACAACTGCTGAGAACGGTACACAGCAGTCTTTAGGGTCTGATGGTTTGTCTAACAGCCATGAGTCCACAAGTGTTGAACCTGATCCTGTGAGGGCTGAATCAAGCAGTAGCAATTATGAATCAAACCTTCCTGAGGGTACTCAGCCAATTAGGAGACCATCTAGATCTGTTTCTGCTCCAAAAAAATTTAATGACTTTGTTGTTGGTCAAGCCAAGTATAGTTGTGATAAATTTGTGGATTGTTCCAACTTGCCTAGGGAGAATATTTGTTTGGCTGCCAATGTGAATAAAATTATTGAACCGTCCACCTATAAAGATGCTATTAAGGATAAACGGTGGATAGATGCTATGAATGAAGAGCTATCAGCTCTTCACCGAAATAACAGGTGGGAAATAGTTGATCTACCAAGTGGCAAAAAACCCATTGGTTGTAAATGGGTGTTTAAAGTCAAATACAAGTCCACAGGAGAGATCGATAGGTTTAAGGCTAGGCTTGTCGCTAAAGGTTTCAACCAACGAGAAGGCATAGACTTTGAAGAAACCTTCTCGCCGGTTGTTAAAATGGTCACTGTTCGATGTGTCATCACTCTTTCTGTTCAAAATAACTGGCCAATGTACCAACTTGATGTTAATAATGCCTTCCTTTATGGCCAGCTTAAGGAAGAAGTCTTTATGTGTCTACCTGATGGTCTAAGTGTCAAGCACCAACACAAAGTTTGCAAATTAAACAAGTCCTTGTATGGGCTCAAACAGGCCCCACGCATGTGGAATGAAAGACTGGTTCAAACACTTGTTAAATTCGGCTTTAATCAGTCCAAATGTGATCACTCTATGTTTATCATGTCTAAAAATGGTGTCTTCTTGTCTATGTGGATGACATTGTTCTAACTGGGAACAATGAAGAAAAGATAATTGAGGTCAAAATCCTTTTAAAAACTGAATTTCTAATTAAAGATCTTGGATTATTGAAATTTTTCCTTGGGATTGAAGTTATAAAAACCAACGACGGGGTGTGTCTTTCACAAAGAAAATACTGCATGGACCTTCTAAACGAGTGTGGGATGAGCGGCAGCAAACCTGCTAGTTGTCCTATTGAACAAAATCACGTTTTAACAAATTTAACCAAAGCGGAAACCAATACGGTTGACGTTACACAATATCAACAATTAGTTGGAAAACTCATTTACTTATCCCATACTCGTCCTGACATCGCTTACTCTGTACACTATCTATCTCAGTTTATGCACAAACCCACTGCCACTCACACAAAGATAGCCTTCAAAGTCTTACGGTATCTCAAAGGGGCACCTGGGACAGGTATTATGTTTAAACTATTAGCCGAGAGATTATAAGCCATGACAGTTGGCATTATATTTATTATTATTAACTGATACTGATATATTATGTAATTAGGTGATTGTGTTTATCTTTAACATATTTAGAGATAGGGTTGTATCCTATATAAGGGGATGTATTGTATCATTGTAATCCATCCCCTTTAGTTTCTTTTTCATTATTTTCGATAAACCCTAAATCGGCTCCCACCATGACCGACGGCAAGAAACCAGACGCTGAATCTTCGGATCAGCCGTCTAAATCACACCTCCATCCAGCATATTCTGTCACTAACGTGCAGTCCAAAATACGTACGTTAGATGGCGTTAAGGTTACGTATACCTCCTAGGTAAAATTATTCAAACTTCATGCCGTCGCCTATCAGGTTATAGACCATATTGATGGGACAGACCCACCCGCAGAAACATCACCTGAATACCAGCAGTGGAAAGAAATTGATGCCCTGGTAGTGCAGTGGATTTATAGCACCGTCTCTGATGACCTTTTGGGACGCATTATTGATGCTGGCCCAACAGCGATTAAAGCTTGGCTCGGCCTACAGAAAATTTATCTCAGTAATGAAAAGGCTCGAGCAGGAGCACTTGAAACCCGTTTTTGCAACCTTACCCTATCGGCTTGCTCGTCCCTTGACAATTATTGTCAGCATTTGAAGGACCTCGCCAACCAACTCGAGGACGTTGATCATCCCGTCTCTGCGGAACGGTTGGTCCTTCAGTTGGTTCGTGGGCTACCTATCGAATTTGACACCACTGCCTCTCTGATAAACGCCAACAACGCCGACTGGGATCTCGCCCGAAGCATGCTCCACGATGAACTGATTCGTCAGGAGGCTCGCCAAAAGACAAGCCAAACTGTCCTTGTTGCACCATCTTTACAGCAGCAGCCGCACCAGAACGCTCCATATACCAACAACAATACGCAGCAGCCCCAACAAACCTCTTACTACAGCCGTAACAGAGGCCGAGGACGCGCCCGTGGACGCAGCAGCCGTGGCCGTGGGTCCGGTGGTCGTGGACAGCAAGGTTATCAGCCGCAGTGGTCTTCTAACAGCCCTTCGTATACGCCTTGGGCCTGGTGGAACACTCCACCGTGTCCGTATCCAACGCAGCCTGCGTTTCAACCCCCAACACACTTCTCACAGCCGCAGCCCACCTCTTATCAGCAGCCCACGGCCCCACCAAACTCGGTTCAGTTCATGCAGCAGCAGCCCACTTCTTATCAGCAGCCTATGGGCTTCAGTACGGCCCAAAACCCAACCGGTTTCAGTCCACAACAGGCCCACTACTTCAACACTCAGCCTACGGGTTTTAACGCCCTCAGTCCTTTAGATTTGAGTGCTGCTATGGCGTCAATGCAGGTCAACAATCCTGATCCAGGACTTATGGATACTGGGGCATCTTCTCACGCCACTGATGACCAAGGTATGATCACTTCCCCTGATCCTTTTCCTATAAACAGTAAAATTTTAGTCGGTAATGGCGAGTTTTTACCAATTCAAGGGTCTGGAACAGGTTACCTAAACCTCCCCAACCGAACTTACATACTACTCAAAATCCTTTACTGCCCTACCATTATCAAAAAGTTAATTTCTGTTAGACGCTTTACGCGTGATAACAATGTTTCTATTGAATTTGATCCCTTTGGTTTTTCTTTGAAGGACCTTCGCACTGGCCGCCTTCTTTCCCGCCACAATAGTACCGGGGATCTCTATCCAATAACACCACCAGAATTACTAGCTCAAGCTACTTTCCTCACCTCAGCTTCTCATCCATGGCATGATCGCTTAGGCCACCCTGGTGCTCAAGTTTTGGATGTACTTAGTCATTATTTCAATTTTTCATGTAATAAACACAAACATAGTTTTTGTCATTCATGTCATGTTTCTAATAGTAAACGTTTACCATTTTTTGCATCCAATTCCTTTACCTTTTCACCATTTGATATCATTCATTGTGACTTTTGGACATCTTCGATCCTTAGTAAAACTGGTTACAAATATTACATGGTCTTGATTGATAATTTTTCACACTTTATTTGGGTGTATCCTTTAAAATACAAATCTGAAACATTCCCAACATTTGTCAAGTTTCACCGTTTAATCTCAACCCAATTTAACCGAAAAATAAAAACTTTTCAATGTGATCTTGGTGGTGAATTTGATAACAATGCTTTTAAAACATTCGCCATTCAAAACGGCCTCCTCTTTCGTTTCTCTTGTCCCCAAACCTCCTCCCAAAACGGTCGGGCCGAACGAATGATTCGTCGCCTTAACGACATCATACGTTCTCTACTTATACATTCCCAACTACCACCCACCTTTTGGGTCGAAGCACTCCATACTGCAGCCTACTTACACAACATACTTCCCACAAAACGCCTAAACTTTTTCACACCCACTTACGCCCTTTACCTACGCCACCCTACATATGACCACCTTCGTGTTTTTGGCTGTGCGTGTTATCCGAACGCCTCAGCCACACAACCTCACAAACTACACCATCGTGCCACCCGTTGCATATTCCTAGGCTACCCACCTGATTTCAGAGGGTACCGATGCTTCGACCTTGTTACAGGCAAAGTCACCATCTCCCGGCACGTGACTTTTGATGAAACCACTTTTCCATACACCACACCTTCTTCCCCAAACACGTACCAGTTTTTGGACGATGCCCCACCTCCCGGGTTCACCTTTGCTCGGGCCATACCGCCTCCACCTGCACCACCCCACCAACCGGTCAAACCCACAACCACCTCACATTTCCCTTTCACATATAGCCGCCGCCCCCGGCCAGCTCAACTAGCACCCAAGCCCAACGCCCCTCCACCACCCGTATACCTGCCACAAAACCAGCCACCATCGGCCTCTAACCCACAACCGGTTACCTCCACCTCTGGTACAGCCCCTCCACCACCACCCGGGCCTTCGACCTCCAACCGCCCTACCTCCTCACACCCTATGGCCACCCGTTCCAAAATAGGCAGCCTTAAACCACCACAGTACTATCTCCATACCACCACCATATCTCCCATTCCTACCACATATAACCAGGCCTTAACCGACCCGAATTGGATGCACGCCATGCAGTCTGAGTTTACTGCCTTACAGGAAAATGGGACTTGGGAATTGGTCCCTAGGCCGTCTGATCACCCTATTATCAGGTGCATGTGGCTGTTTCGCCACAAGTTTAAATCTGACGGCACATTAGAGAGATACAAGGCTAGATTAGTCGTCAATGGTAAATCTCAAACAGTTGGCATTGATTGTCAGGACACTTTCAGTCCCGTGGTTAAACCTGCTACTATTCGTACTGTACTGTCCCTTGCAGTATCGCGCTCTTGGCCCATCCATCAGTTGGATGTCAAGAATACGTTTTTACCTGGACATTTGAATGAGACTGTTTTTATGCATCAACCACCAGGCTTTCATGATGCTCGTTTCCCAGGCCTCGGGCGTGGTACACTAGATTTGCCACCTACATTCTTGCCAATGGGTTTCGAAGCAGTACTTGTGATAATTCACTTTTTATCTACACTCGGGACAATCAAATGGCTTATTTATTACTCTATGTGGATGATATCGTCCTCACTGCTTCGAATGACGCCCTTCTACATGATATCATTAAAACTTTGTCGCGTGAATTTGCCATGTCTGACTTGGGGCGTCTACATCATTTTCTGGGTATTCGGGTCAGTCACCGGTCTGATGGGTTGTTTTTAGATCAAACTCAGTACGCTAAGGAGATCATTGCGCAGGCCTCTATGACTGCCTGTAAGCCGTGTGCAACACCTGTCGACTTATCCTCCAAACTTAGTGCTACCGACGGCCCACTATTTCATGACCCGACTTTATATCGTAGTTTAGCAGGCGCTTTGCAGTATCTTACATTCACTCGGCCTGACATCTCTTACGCTGTCCAACAGGTTTGTTTATTTATGCACGAGCCACATGACCCACATTTTAATTTTATGAAACGGGTTCTTCAGTACATACAAGGCACGTTGGACTACGGACTTCGTATGATCAAATCTTCGGCTCATAATTTGGTGGCATATTCTGATGCTGATTGGGGCGGGTGTCCTGATTCCCGCAGATCTACCAGTGGTTATTGCGTTTTTCTGGGACAAAACTTAATTTCTTGGTCGTCTAAGCGTCAGCCGACAGTTTCTCGTTCCAGTGCTGAGGCTGAATACCGTGGGGTCGCTAACGCAGTTGCGAGGTCACGTGGCTCCGAAATCTCTTGTTGGAGTTGCAGGTTCCGCTGTTACAGGCTACGGTCATATATTGTGACAACGTCTCTGCTGTTTATTTGTCTGATAATCCGGTCCAACATCATCGTACCAAGCATATCGAAATCGACATTCATTTCGTCAGGGAAAAGGTTCGTGTTGGTCATATTCGGGTTCTTCATATCCCAGCTCCATTTCAGTATGCGGATGTCTTCACCAAAGGTCTCTCTCGTCAGCTGTTTCAGTCCTTTAGGTCCAGTTTGACCGTCTGCCCCATCAACACTCAAACTGCGGGGGAGTATTAGCCGAGAGATTATAGGCCATGACAGTTGGCATTATATTTATTATTATTAACTGATACTGATATATTATGTAATTAGGTGATTGTGTTTATCTTTACCATATTTAGAGATAAGGTTGTATCCTATATAAGGGGATGTATTGTATCATTGTAATTCATTCAGAAATAATATTCACAATCACTTTTATAAACAAGCTGATTCTTTTAACCTTACAGCCTTCTCCGATTCGGACTGGGCAAAATGCACTGACAGTCGCAGGTCTGTCACTGGGTTCTGTGTCTTTCTTGGGGGATCATTGGTTTCTTGGAAAAGCAAGAAACAGAGTGTAGTGTCTAGATCGTCTGCCGAAGCAGAATACCGATCTATGTGTAGTGCCACGTGTGAAGTACTATGGCTGATAAATATCCTACGTGAACTGAACATTGATGTCTCCATTCCTGTCACACTAAACTGTGATAGTTCTGCTGCCTTATCCATTGCCGCCAACCCTGTGTTTCACGACAAAACCAAGCACTTTGAAGTGGACTTGTTTTTCTTACGGGAAAAGATAGCTTCCGGGCTCATTAAGACTCGTGGTATCAAAACTGAACAACAGCTAGCTGATCTATTCACCAAAGGGCTCTTACCAGCAGCTCATGCTCAAATGTGTAAGTCCCTAGGTCTCATTAACTTGTTTGCCCATTTAAACTGAGGGGGGGGGGGGGTGTTAAAATAACAGTGTAAATGTGCTTCTCCTTTTATTGGTTCTAATTCCTTTTATTTATTTTATGTTAGAGAGGTTGCTTGGGCTTGCTGGTTCTTTGGTCCGGTTGCTGCTTTGGGCTGCTCTCCTTATGCTGCTTTGGGCTGCTCTCCTTATGTCACGACCTTGCTTTCTTTTGGGCTCCAGCTGTCTTCCCTTGGGCTCCAGCTGGCTAGGGCTTCATCTCCTTAAAAGGAGTTCTTGCTACTGCTGTCTTCACTCGTGCATCATCTGCTCTCTTACCAATCATTTGTGTCCTTTGTTCCCTTTGTCTCTCACAAGTAAAATACGTGATTTCATTGGGGCTTTATTGTTTCTGGTTTTGTAATCTTGTTCAACATATGATTCACCAGTCAATCTGTGATGACTGGCTGATTGCTACGCTGTAACCGTTCTTGATTTCATTGAATAAATCTGTGCCTTCTTTGAGTTGAGATTTGTAACAATAAGATTGAATTCTAGAAGTAACTTTCCGTCCGAATCTTGGGTTTGGAACGAATGGGGAGGGAGATAAGTTGGGGCTGCTGAAGTTCCAATGCATATATCAGAGATCTTGGCATCAAGGCTTGGGATATTCTTCAACTGATCAAACAAACAGGAATTTCAGTTTATTGAAGACATCATTTGTTTTATTAAACCTTAAATTCCTCAATTATGTTATGACAGTTTTGATTTGTGAAAACAATTTGATTGTCTCAGGCTGCAGATATTTGATGTCAAAAGTTGGAATCACAATATTTGTTAAGGCTTTTTGTAGTCGTTTTTTAGGTAGTTTTTCTTGAATAATCTCGTGTAGGTATTGGCCATCATATTTTGGTCCTGATAAAGCTTTGATCACATTTGTAGCAGGAGCGAAAGGATTGCAACATATAGTGCAAAAGATGAGATAACACAAATCATGATTCACGATTCCAATAATGCTACACATTTAAGATTTATGTTTCGATAAACAATGTTTGTTTTTTTCCTTGAATAATATACGGTTTTAACTTATTTAACTTTAGGAAATATTATTTTAATCTAAAAGCATGTGTTTGATAACTTTTTTTATTTACAAAACTAGTAGGATCCCTTCGCCGCTTCGCGGCGGCATCGGTTCGAGCTCGGTTCGCGTAAAGTATAATACGTATAAACAACGAAATTAAAATTCGCTTCGTTTAAATTTTTACTCCTTAACTTTCTCTTTAAATAGATAGGATTACTATTCCTAAACTTTCTCTTTAAATAAATAGGTAACCATCCAATACTATTCCTAAAATTTTTCTTTAAATAAAAATAGGTAACCATCCAATACTATTCCTAAACTTTCTGTTTAAATATTTATTATAGATAGGTAATATGTAAATTTTCACTATTATGCTAGCTTTTCACATATTCTTCGTTTTCAGAAATTTAATTCATTACTTTTAACTACCCATTCTAATCATTAATCTTTTCCACTTGATTCTTATAATCACCAGCTAAAATATAAGCTCTAGTATGTCAACTAGTAGTGATTTTCATTGAGATTGGGTCATCTGTTACTCATATTCATAAATATCGGCTTAAACATAACGTGAACACAATGCAAATTTTAGTGGATAATCTTTTAAACAAATAAATATGTACGTTGTGTTTAATTACACATATTCAACTCACCATCCAATATCATATGTCAAATTAGTCACTTGCTGGGCTTTAATTTTAAATATTAAAACATTTGGTTTGTAATAGATGCATAATTATCGGTCATAAAGAATTCTAATAGTAAATGGGGTTCTAGAGTGAACACTAGTATATTTATGAACTGAGTGAACAAATTCTCGTCATTGATTTACATCATCAAATCGTAAAATACACTAGTATGTTTTCATCATTAAATCCTGGCCGTTGATTTACATTTGTGTTTATACTTGTGTATTGATAATTAAGGGCTACGATTAGTTCACTAGTTTTCACAATCAAGGAGGTTGTCCACAGATGAACCTAACCCTATATATATAACTCCTATGTACTTGAGAGAACTCGGCCAAAACGAATTTTTTTTCAAAAAAACTTTTTTTTACCAAAAATTCTAAAAAAAGAAAAATCAACTTTTCCAATAGAAATAGTTTTTTTTTTTTTTTTTTTTTTTGATTTACACCACCGTAAAATCCTTACAATGGATGTAAATACTGATGTCAGTAGCTTTCTATATTGGTGTAAAAAGGCTGCTGCTCAGAATTTTTTTACATTTGTTTTTATAACATGTTCATCTACGTTTATGTAAATAATGATAGTAAAACTCGCACAAGAAATCGTCACAACTCATGGTGGTTTTCTCTTCATCCAAAGCCTAGATATATATTCCAAAAAGTAAAGATTGTACTCCAAACAGGATAAACTACTAGTTTAAAAACATAATAAACCAAATAAAAGCTAGTTGAACCGAATAGGGAAATCTTAGTTCATGGCGAGCTTGTGTAAATGTGGAAGAGAGTGATGAATCGACTCCGAGTTTAGCCTTCTTTCCGAAAGTGTAGTTAGGTCTTCCATCAACTTTCTTTGATTAATGCCTCCTCTATTAGTATTCGGAGATCTTAGTTCTCATACATACTTCTCCTTGTGGAGTATTGCTGCAAACCTATCATATTTAAAACAATGTTGAAAATACTTAACTACTTATATATTTTAAAAGAAAATCATAATAATTAAATAGTTTGAAGATAAAAAAAAGTACTCTTTTAGAGCCATCTCATTGGTAGTATGATGATAAGGCTCATATAGGCCCGTGCCAAGATTCACCTTGGTTACTGGTTTTTTCAACAACTCCTCACCCACTTTCACGAGATTCTCTAAGTTTTCTTTGGTAGCTAAATCCATGGAAGCTAAGTCACCCCTTAGAGTGTTATCCTGAATTCGGAGATAATTTTCTATTGAATGTAAGGCTTCGAAGACGGTAGAGATGTGGTAGTCAACCATGTCGCCACTAGCCTGAGTGAAAACATCCACCAATGGAGTAGAGCCACCACCGGCTAACCACCCTAAAATGCCCCAACTAGAAGACTTTGTAGCGTCATACTTCTCTTGAAATTTCTGAGACCCTGTGCCTAATGACAAAACTAGAAACCGACCATATTCCAGTGGCTTTATTGGAAAAAAGTCGGGACTTCCTATTGTTATTTCCTTACTTCACTTATCGCAGCCAAAGTCTACACAAAAATAGATATAATCAATGTAGTTTGTATGTTATATAACCTGTATTTGGATACCACCACATATATTTTATCACTACCTATTAAACATTTAAACTGTAAGCTACTATAAGCTGGCCTACCGGATTGTTAGCGACCACCGCACCATCGATAAGAGTTAAAATAACAGTGTAAATGTGCTTCTCCTTTTGTTGGTTCTAATTCCTTTTATTTATTTTATGTTTGAGAGGTTGCTTGGGCTTGCTGGTTCTTTGGTCCGGTAGCTGCTTTGGGGTGCTCTTCTTATGCTGCTTTGGGCTGCTTTCCTTATGTCACGGCCTTGCTTTCTTTTGGGCTCCAGCTGTCTTCCCTTGGGCTCCAGCTGGCTAGGGCTTCATCTCCTTAAAAGGAGCTCTTGCTGCTGCTGTCTTCACTCGTGCATCATCTGCTCTCTTACCAATCATTTGTGTCCTTTATTCCCTTTGTCTCTCACAAGTAAAATACGTGATTTCATTGGGGCTTTATTGTTTCTGGTTTTGTAATCTTGTTCAACATATGATTCACCAGTCAATCTGTGATGACTGGTTGATTGCTACGCTGTAACCGTTCTTGATTTCATTGAATAAATCTGTGCCTTCTTTGAGTTGAGATTTGTAACAATAAGATTGAATTCTAGAAGTAACTTTCCGTCCGAATCTTGGGTTTGGAACGAATGGGGAGGGAGATAAGTTGGGGCTGCTGAAGTTCCAATGCATATATCAGAGATCTTGGCATCAAGGCTTGGGATATTCTTCAACTGATCAAACAAACAGGAATTTCAGTTTATTGAAGACATCATTTGTTTTATTAAACCTTAAATTCCTCAATTATGTTATGACAGTTTTGATTTGTGAAAACAATTTGATTGTCTCAGGCTGCAGATATTTGATGTCAAAAGTTGGAATCACAATATTTGTTAAGGCTTTTTGTAGTCGTTTTTTAGGTAGTTTTTCTTGAATAATCTCGTGTAGGTATTGGCCATCATATTTTGGTCCTGATAAAGCTTTGATCACATTTGTAGCAGGAGCGAAAGGATTGCAACATATAGTGCAAAAGATGAGATAACACAAATCATGATTCACGATTCCAATAATGCTACACATTTAAGATTTATGTTTCGATAAACAATGTTTGTTTTTTTCCTTGAATAATATACGGTTTTAACTTATTTAACTTTAGGAAATATTATTTTAATCTAAAAGCATGTGTTTGATAACTTTTTTTATTTACAAAACTAGTAGGATAAGCGGCAGCATCGGTTCGAGCTCGATTCGCGTAAAGTATAATACGTATAAACAACGAAATTAAAATTCGCTTCGTTTAAATTTTTACCGGGTCTGGCTTTGACCGGCGTTGACTGCTGTTGACCCGCAGTTTGAACGTTGAATTTTGTCGACTGAAGTTGAACGAAAGTTGTTCGCGTTGACTGTGTCTGACGCGGACTCAAACCGAAACCTGAATTGACCCGTGATACCAAGGTTGACCCGTGTGTCGTTCGATCACTTTTGACCTGACAGCTTGACCCGAACCCGAACCGGAAGTCCGGAACGAATCCGCGCAGGAACCGTGTTGAACCAAACACCCTAACAATAGCCACCACTATCACTGCCGTTAAATTTCGGCAGTTATATGTCGTTGACGACCTCCGGTCACCGCCGTTGTCAGCCACCCGCGCCAACACCAACAAAACCAAAATGCAGGGGAAGCTAGGTTAGCACTTGTAAAGCTGACAAGTTTACCCGAGAGAAAAGAAAATGAAGAAACTTACTAAATCCTTGTCGTCAGTCGTCGAAACCACCCCGTACCTCCGTGTCTCCGCCGCTTTGTCGTCGGAATTCCACCGGAAACCTTGTGCATCTAAATCTGATGCTGAATTCCCGCACCCCAGCCGTCGATTGCCGAAATCTGGGTCGCCATAGGAGGATTCGCCGCCTGTCGGCCTTTGCGCCGCCACGGCGGAGGTGGTCGGCCTCCCCTTTCTCTCGCCGATCTCTCTCTCATCTCGTTCCCTCCCTTGCTGCCGTATTCTTGTCGTCGTGCGCCACCACCCGAGGGTGGTGGGCCGGTGGCCGACCGTTTACCCGAGAAGAGGGGGTGTTGTGTGGGCGGTGCGAGGGGGTAAAAGAAGGACAGGAGGTTGGAGGATGGTGTGCGGCCGGAGAAGAAACCGGAGCTGGCAGGACTGTCGCCGGAAATACGGCTTTGGTTGCCGGAGCTCGAGAGAGGAGGCAGAGGGTGAGAGGTGTCGGCTACAATGTTTGTGTAGGTTTTACAAACACCGTTACCGTGAAGTTACTGTTTCTCGGTTAAGTTACAAATTAATACATATATATGAATAGATAGGTGTGATTAACTTTTTTTCTTGACCTTTCGGATAAATTATTAATGCAAAATAGAGTTGTATTTATAATAGAATATTTGCTTGGTATCATAATCTTACGCCAAGTGCGGGTTTCGAACTTAATAGATACGAGTGTCGCGACCATATCGATACCACGGAACTGATACCGACCGAATTTTCACCCGTATGTAGGCGCGTGAACAATGACTTTTCTTTAAAGAAAAACTTCATTCTCACCCCTTTTAATATACATAATATATGCCTTTAACCCGTTTGAATTTCATTTAATTTGATTTTTCTCTGATGGCTTGTGTTCATTAGTTTGTTTTCTAAAAAAGCTAAATACGTAGCCGTATTCCGATTTAAGTATATGGAAAACAGAGTTGTATTCAAATTTATTATGATAAACTATACCGAGTATCGGTACTATCAGGAATCGAACCAAACCGATATCGAATGAAACCAAATCCGTGCCACATCAGTAGCTGCTTGTTCCATGACAAGATTTTTGACTCTTGTAATAAACATAATTAAAATAAGTAATTTGTGCTATTTTTATATTTTTAAAAATAGTTTTATTTATATAGTTACTTAATACTATATAAATTTATAGCCTTAAACTTTGAAGAGACCTCAAACAATTAGGGATGGTAAAAAATCTAAGCTTGGCGGGTATACGGGAACTCAAAGCATCTGGGACGAGTATAACTGATACTCGATGGGTATGGGGGAGGGTATGATATTGAAAAAGCATATTTTGCGAGTATGGGACGCGAATGATATTAGGTTATACTCAACCCATTACCCGTAACTATATATCCGTTTACCCCAAAACATATACCCAAAACTTTTTAACTTTTATTTGAATTTTCTCCTAGTTATTGCTAAGTACTGTTTCATTCTGATAGCTTCATTAATTGAAAACTAAAATTTTGGTTTGTAATATATATATTTTGATGACATTAATATATTAATATATGAGATGAAATACAGCTTTTGTTTTTTGAGTATAATATTATAATACTAGGTTATAACCCTGTGTATTACACGGGGTCGAATAAATAAATTTTATATACTAAATAATAAAACAATATATACTTAAAAACCTCATTTATTGTACGGGTTGAATAAATATAATTTTATATATTAAATAATAAAAAGTTATATCTGTAAGAATCATATTGTACGGGTTGAATAAATGTAATTTTATATACCAAATAAAAAAGTTATATATTTAAAACCACGTGTATTACACGTACGGGTTGAATAAATGTAATGTTGTTTACCAAATAATAAAATAATACATCTTTAAAAAATCTCATTTATTACACGCGTTGAATAAATGTAATTTTATATACCAAATAATAAAAAAAAAATTACATCTTTAAAAATATGTGCATTACACGATTTGAATAAATGTAATTTCCTGTACTAAATAACAAAAAATATATATCCTTAAAAAACCTCGTGTACTGTACGAATTGAATAAATCTAATTTTATATATCAAATAATAAAAAGTTATATCTTAAAAAACCTCATGTATTACATGGGTTGAGTAAATGTAATTTTGTATAGTGATAATAAAAATATTTAATATATTAATACAAAGTAAAATTTGTTAATGAAGTCTCAATAAATTTAACCCTTTATTTAAAACTTCGTAAATGTATAAATGATAAATAATATTAGTTAATTTTATTTTAAGTTTCGTAAATCTATTTGATACCAAACTAAACAAAACGTTCAAATATAATTAATTCAAATAAATAATATTTTAAATGAGAAGGAGATTAAACTAAATAATAATTATCTATAAGATATTAAACTAATAATATTTTGTAGGAGGGTTATTTATAATATAAGATATTAAACTAAAGGGCTTGACTAAATGCACCCTCATTTTTACTTTTTACACGTCTTTCTAAAATAAATAGCTTTGAAGTTGTCAAACTCTACCCCTATAAAAAATCTTATTTTTAATTCTATACATAAATAATTAAATAACTGATAAGCATTTAATCCGAACCAAACTTTGGAAAAAATTGGTTATATAATTTAATAACTTTATTTGAAATGTTAAAAAAATTTTATACGACCTGATTACATAAGCTTATTATTCTTTTTAAATGGTAAAACTCACGTAGCTATATTTTTAAAATTATAGTTATATTAATCTATCTCCCCCTCCAACGATTTATTTTTCCCGATTCCATTTTACTTTTAAGATTATTGCAGCGTGAATTCGATAGGTATTGGTTTGGTTCATTATGGTTTTAATATCTAAAAATAAAGTCGTGATATGCTCAAAAGGATATAAACACGTGTTTTACATCGATCGAACAACATAGAAATAGATAAATTGTATTTGACCCGTTCGGTTAATGCAAAAGATTAAATATAAGCATGCCGCAACGATACACTAAAAATCAGAATGTTATAAAAGGTTATACTTTAATTGTTTTTGCTCGGTTACTTGTACAACTTTGTTCTTATCTTGATTTGAATAAAATTTATCTCAAGGAATACATAAATATAAGTATGCCGCAACAATATACTTGAAATCAAAATATACGTGATAAAAGATTATTCTTCAACAATTATAAAAGAAAACAAAAAAATATATTTGAAAATAGCTATAATTACAACAGTTAAGAAAGAAAACTAAAACCACGTTAGTTAGTTAGCTATTAAAAAAATAGATTTGAGTAAAAAAATTATATATGTATTGTTGATTATGCTCCAATAAAAATCAAAATGAAGCTAGGCATATGTCATTAATTGTTTAAAAGCAATTAAAAAATAAAATAAAAATAATAAATAAATACTCTTTCATTAATCATCTAAAAATAGTCCATACATGTTAGTGCACCTACGTCTGTTGACTACGTCTTCTATCAAGTCTTGAAGGTTGATCAGATAGGTAATGGCACGGAATCCTAGAATAGCTTATTTGTATATGGATCGCTTATTTGTACCTAGTCTAGGATCGCTTTTGTGACAAGATAGGTTAGGGTCGCTTATTAGGACATGTGCTGGATCGCTTTTATGTCACTGATGGACCGCTCATACGGACATGTCGTATGAGCGGACCAGAAACTCTATATATAGGTCCTAGGGGCGATCCAAAACACATAGTTGATGGTGTATTGTTCCAGTACTCTGCCGAAGTGCTGTCAGATCTTGTAACTGAGTTTGAAATCAATACAACAGCAAGTTTAAAGTGTATACAGCTTGAATAGCACCGAATTATTAGTTTCCGCCTCTTAATTCGGATACGAACTTCTCTGAACGACTCAAACAGGTCAACGAACGATCCTACAAGTGGTATCAGAGCTCAGGAGGAGGAGTTCTTGCCATTTTAGCTGCTATTCTTCTGTTTTTTCTACACTTTCTTCACTTTTTCAAAATTTTTCACGGTAAAACAAGCTCAAAATCACACAGTGCACTCGGAATCATGAATTAACAAATCCTTAAAGTTTTCAGATCTAAAATCGAAGTAGAAACCAAGATTTTAGGTGATTTGTTCATTCAGGATCGCTCAAATGATGACATAAGCATTTGGATCGCTCGAAATTTAAGCTTGGACCGCTCAAAATTAAGCTTGGACCGCTCGAAATAACGTGTAGACCGCTCGAACGAACAGGTTGTGGACCGCTCATTGATACAAGTTGTCTGAACCGCTCGAACGTACAACGTTTGAACCGCTCGAACAAACATCTCCTGGTCCGCTCGAACGGATAGTGTTTGGTTCGCTCATCCGGTCAAGTGCTTGGTCCGCTCTTTAGTCAGATCGCTTATTTGACAAATCGCTCGAACAGACGTTGTTTGGTCCGCTTATTCGACAAGCTTATTGGACCGCTTATTGATCCACTCAGTTCGTTTATTTGAACAGTTTGTAAAAGCTAGAAAATTGTTGAGAATTTGTGAACAATTTGAACAATGGATTCTGAATTTTATAATGCTTTTGCAACCCCGACATCGATTACTCAAAGTGCTTTGATTGAAAATGAAACCGGAACGTCTCAGAAACCACCGAAACTCATGGATATTGATGATTACAACGTGTGGTCGGAGAGATTCGGAAATTGGGTAGAAGCCTATCATCTTGATGCGTGGGAACACACCGAGGAACAATATGTTAAACCCACAAAGGATGATGTTGTGAATGGTACTCCATTAACACTTAGAGAAATGAGTGCAACAGACAAAAAGAAATATCGGGATGAGAAACTCATGGTGAGTCTGCTTCAGCAAGCTATAAAAGAGGATATCTTGATTCTGCTTCAACACGATGGAACTGCATATTCAATTTGGACAGAGTTGGAAGCAAAGTTTATTGGGAGTGATGACATGCTTAAGAATAAAAAATCTCTCATGAAGAAAGAATTCGATTTATTTCGTGGTTTAAAATCTGAAAACACCAAGCAGATTATTGATAGATATTGTAACTTGGTGAGAAATATGACAAAGTTAGGTATTAAGAAAGATACTGATGAGTTAATTGAAAAACTTGCAGATGCGCTTCCACACGAAACATGGGGAACATTTCTGATGATGCTAAGATCTAACAGAAAAGATTACAGAGCTATGACGTTGGGAGATTTTATCAAGCATTTGGAAGCTCAAGAGATGGAGCAGAGAAAGATCGCTAGGATGAAGAACTACGATGGAGAACAGGATATCAGTCTGTACTACAAGCATGGTGCTACTGATTCAACAAAGTTTTCTCCTAAGATTGAAACTGCTTACAGTGTTAAAGATTCTGCTGAGAAGACGGCATCTCAAGGATCAAGCAACAGCACAAGATTTTCATCTTTCGATCCTAACATCTCTGTAACAAAGAATGGTAGAAAACTTCAGTGTAACATTGTGTTAAGCCTTGAAAATGATCAAGACTACACTGAAGATATTGCTAAAAATCAAATGTCTTTGTTAGGGATGATTTTAGAGTCTTATAGTTGTTTTGTTGCAGGAAAGATCGGAAATCCAATGCTCACAAAAGAGGATTACGATCAAATTGATGCTGAAGAAATGGAATTGATGGATATAAAATGGTGTATGGCGAGTGTGATGAGACGCGCTGAAAAGTTCAAACAAATTACTGGCTGTGATGATTTTCGTGATGCAAACGTTTCAACTTTAGGTTTTGATAAGTCTAAAGTTACATGTTTTCGTTGCAGGGAGAAGGGACATTTCAAGAGGGAATGTAAAAACCGTGAAGCTACCGGTGCCCAGAATCCTTTCGGAAACAATGATTATCACAAGAAGGCCATTTATCATCAAATCACTCAACCAGCACAGGATCATCAGGCATAAACGGCTCATGGAAGAGATGTGGCTGATAAAAGAGCATGTGTGTGACAACTCGAACTTTAGACTTGCTTTGATGTAACGTTACGTGTCTATGTGATACCTTGATTAATGAATGTTACGTGAACCTTGTAAATAATGTGTTACGTGTGTTGTGTATATATTATATGTATGGATGTTAGGGCCCGATCACACAACACCACTCGACCGCACAAGCCGTTTGGGCTTTACACTTGTATGCGGACCATTAAGGAAGCCCTAGTGGGTTCGGCCCACTTCTCCTAACCGAATAACAATTAGGAGAGTTGTAACCATTCTCCACTTTTTACAATTCTCACACACACACAAACCCTAGACATACACCTCTCTCTCTCTCTTTCGGCTTGCCTAGAACCCGACGGCGAACAACTCAGAGGATCGGAGATCTTGCTCTTCCATTCGGCTCACTTTTCTTGTGTTTGATCCTATCTTTCGGTTAGTATGTTATCCATTGATGTGTGTTGTATATGCTCGGTATGTTGATGATGATTTGGTATGATGTTATGACTCTATGTTTGGGTTAACGGATTAGGGTTGCATGTTATAAGCTAGAACCGTTTGGATTATTACTATGTGTTGTTTCGGATTAGTGGTGGTAATGGTTAGGGTTAAATGAACATGATTCGGACTAGTGTAGATGTTAATCGGCTGGATTGTTACACAACTTGGATGAATCAGTTTACTTGTTCGGATTGTTTGCATGATTGTATGATATATCGAGTTGAATGATTTTAATATTTGTTCATGTTGTTGTTCATACGAATTAAGGTTTAGAAAACCCTGTTTGATCGATGATTTCTTAAATGGTAAACTGTTAGTTGTTAATTGATTTTTGGAAACTGACAACGATAATTGATTTGCATAAATGTTGTAACTGAATTGCATGAAATCAGGAAACCAGTTACACACACACGGTTGCGACTCGGTATCACCACATTGCGACTCGAAACCTCACACCAGCAACAGCACGAACCGCAACCATGGTTGCGAGTCATATCGCGACTCGTAACCAGACCATGATGAGTCGAGATCACCATTGCGACTCGTAACTAACAGTTGCGACTCGTAATCCCTCGGTTGCGACTCGAGATCGCCGGTTGCGACTCGAGACTAGTTAATGCACGTACACTGTTTGGGCCTTCACTGTCACGGGTCCAATCAGTTGGGCCCAATGATTGGATTTGTGGACTGTTTGTTATTGGACTTGTGTGCGTTTACTATTTGGGCCGATTGAGAATCTGGACTGTTTAGATTGGGCCGTTATATGAATTGGTTGAATGTTAATTGTGTTGATTGACTTTCGGGCTTAGACATTGGATCGCACATGAATGATAATGCTATGCTCTTACCTGTTTACATGCATACGTAATAGTAACGTGTTAACATATGTGATGCACACGTGTATAATTTGAAGTCAAAACCTGACTCGTATAATAACCATGATAGGACGTGGTTGACCATTTACTTGCTACCTGTACTCTTTGTGTATCTGCCGAGCAAACCAAGGTGAGTTCACACAGCCAAGGCATGGGATTCCCGGGTTGGGAATTGGGATGGATATGTTGATATTGAAAGAGTTACTCGTACTTGCGCATTCACTAGACTATAGACCATCGTCCTCAGGATAGTCAGGACACGTTACGTAAAGCCTACGTAACCCAGTATTTGCCATATGTCTCCCGGGTCGGGAGGACACGTTACGTAAAGCCTACGTAACCCAATACCTCCTACTGTCTTCCGGGTCGGAAGGACACGCTGCGTAAAGCCTACGTAGCCCCCACGCGTACCACTGTCCTCGGGGAAGGGCACGTCACGTAAAGCCTACGTGACCCAGTACGTATTCCTGTTCTCGGTAAAGAAGAACACATGGTTGGAAGTTAGTCTAGTAAGTACCACTAATGAGAAGCCCTCATTAGTAAGGATAAACGTGGGAAGCCCCCGCCGGTAATATTAGCACAAGGTTTGGGAAGCCCCCACCTTTAGTACACACTAGTATGGGAAGCCCCCACTAGTTATACTTATGCACTATGTTATGAACTTACTTTCTGTGAACTCGCTCAACTAGTTTGTTGATTATTTGCTGCATGCCTTGCAGGACCTTAGGTATACTTGGAGCTTGCACCAGAGGAGAAGCGGGTCGTTGTGGACAACAACACGTGAATGCTTATTAAACGTTTTTACATTCACACATTGATACTTATGTTTTGGGTTTTACATTTAATGCTTCCGCTACATATACAACGTTTGGTTTTGAACATCAGTCTATCTACAATTATTATTAAATGCTATGTTTGATATGATTGATGGCTTGATCCTGGTCATGTCACGCCTCCAAGCGGTGGTACTCCCCGGGTGGATTTTTGGGGTGTGACAGATTGGTATCAGAGCCATTGGTTATAGAGAACTTGGTTTTAATATGGGAAAACGTTTTATTTAAAACCAGACTATAACCAGAACAGTGCTCTCAACGATCCACGACGACGCTTCGCTCCACGTGCAAGACTCGACGTCCTAGGTAATAAGGTTTATGTCTATTGCCTGTTTGCTAGAACTGTTTAGAACTTTGCTCGCATTACGCTTAGATACACATGATACTATAGCATGAGAATCCCTACGTGTTTACTCTTTTCTGTCATCGCCCTATTCGCGAACCATTCTTACTTACGCTACTTGTTACAATGAAGATCATGTCTGGACGAATCAACATGACTCAAGCCCAGCTAGAGGCTCTCGTTCAAGCTCAAGTTGCTGCGGCAGTTGCAGCAGCTCAAGCAGGTAGCAAATCCTGCAGTATAGGCACACACTAGGATCTTTAGATCCTACATTAACTCTCGTATTTAAACTTTGCCCTATTCGTACACAATAGGTCAACACGCGCAGCAAGTTTGCACCTTTAAGAACTTCATGGACTGTCGTCCAAGTACCTTCAGTGGCACAGAGGGGGCAGTGGGACTCCTCCACTGGTTTGAAAAGCTAGAGTCAGTATTCGAAATGTGCGAGTGCCCTGAGGCTCGCAAGGTCAAGTTTGCCACTGGCACCTTGGAAGGAATCGCGCTAACCTGGTGGAACGCGCAGGTGCAAATTCTGGGGTTGGCAGCTGCTAACGCTACCCCATGGAACGATTTTAAGGAACTTATCAAGAGGGAGTATTGTACGCGTGAAGATATTCACAAGTTGGAAGACGAGCTGTATAATCTGAAAATGGTTGGGTCAGAGATCGAAGCGTATACTAAACGGTCGAATGAGCTGGCCGTACTGTGCCCAACTATGGTGGACCCTCCATACAAGCGCATTGAGATGTATCTCAAGGGATTGGCGCCAGAAATCCAGAGCCATGTTACCTCGGCTAACCTCGACAACATCCAGGAAATTCAGCGTCTCGCTCATCGTATCACCGACCAGGCAGTGGATCAGAATAAACTGCCTAAGCGTGTCAACGCTACTACTACAGTCACTCTTTCAGCTACTCCTGCTACTACTAGCGAAAGCAAAAGAAAATGGGATGGAGATTCTAGTAAAGGTTCAGCAACTGTTCAGCCACAAGCTCAGCAGCAGAAGATTGACCACTATCAGAGTCCCAGCCAGCAATCCTCTGGTGGTCACAGGCAGAGAAGATATCAGGGAAGTCAACCTAAGTGTTACAATTGCCACAGACATCACAATGGCCCGTGTAACAAGGGTCGTTGTCAAAGGTGTCTTAAGATGGGTCACGAGGCCAAAGACTGTAGGAGTCCACGGCCTACGAATCAGAATCAGCAGCCTCAGCAACCCGCTCCACAGAACCAGCAGCAGCAGCAGCCACAGCGTGGAAACCGGGGATGTTTCCAGTGTGGGGCTGAAGGTCATTTCAAACGCGACTGCCCTCAGTTGAACCAGAACCGCAACAACAATAACCAGGGCAACGGGAACAACAACGGTGGGAACAACAACAATAATGGCAACGAGGCTAGGGGACGCGCTTTTGTGCTAGGTCGAGGTGACGCAGTGAACGATCCCAACGTTGTTATGGGTAAGTTTCTCCTCGACAATATTTACGTTACTGTTTTGTTTGATTCGGGTGCGGATACAAGCTATATGTCTGTGAAAATGTGTCAACTGCTAAAACGTGCACCAACACTTTTACCCACCAAACATGTAGTAGAGTTAGCTAACGGTAAAAGTCTAGAAGCCACGCACGTAGTTCAGGGTTGTAATCTTATCCTAGCTGGCCAAGCTTTCTCTATTGATCTCATTCCCATAGTTTTGGGTAGTTTCGACGTCGTGATTGGGATGGATTGGTTATCCCAACACCAGGCAGAAATTTTATGCAGCGAGAAGATTATTCGCATTCCTCGTTCTGGTCAGGAACCTCTAGAAGTTCAAGGCGACAAGAGTGGTGCTGTGGTCGGCATCATCTCTTTCTTGAAGGCTCAGAAATGCTTACGTAAGGGTCACACAGCCATTTTGGCTCTTGTTTCAGACGCGTCAGTAAAAGAAAAGAAATTGGAGGATATTCCAATTGTACGCGATTACCCTCAGGTGTTTCCTGAAGACTTACCTGGCTTACCGCCTCATCGTCAGGTCGAATTTCAGATCGAGCTCGCTCCAGGAGCAGCACCCATAGCTCGCGCACCATATCGTCTAGCTCCATCAGAATTGGAGGAACTGTCAAAGCAGCTACAAGAGCTATTGGAAAAGGGTTTCATTCGTCCAAGCTCTTCGCCTTGGGGAGCTCCAGTACTTTTCGTGAAAAAGAAAGACGGTACGTTCAGGATGTGCATCGACTACCGTGAACTCAACAAGGTAACGGTGAAGAACCGTTATCCTCTTCCACGCATAGACGACTTATTCGACCAGTTTTTTTTCAGGGTATCATCAGCTGAGAGTCCGGGATGAGGACGTCTCCAAGACTGCATTCAGAACTCGTTATGGCCACTACGAGTTTCTTGTCATGCCGTTCGGGTTAACGAACGCGCCTGCCGTATTTATGGACCTTATGAATAGGGTGTGCAAACCCTATCTTGACAAGTTCGTCATTGTTTTCATCGACGACATTCTGATTTACTCCAAGAGTCAGGAGGAACACGAGCAGCATCTTAGCCTGATATTGGAACTCCTTCGGAAGGAACAACTGTACGCCAAGCTTTCTAAATGCGACTTCTGGCTTCGTGAAGTCCACTTCTTAGGCCATGTAGTGAACAAGGATGGGATCCATGTCGATCCATCCAAGGTAGATTCGATCAGAAACTGGCCTGCACCGCGTACGCCAACGGAAATACGCCAATTCTTGGGCTTGGCAGGTTACTACAGACGGTTTATTAAGGATTTCTCGAAGATTGCGCAGCCGCTTACGCTACTGACACAGAAGGGTGTCACCTATCGCTGGGGAGAACCCCAGGAGACTGCTTTTCAGCACTTAAAGGATAGACTTTGCAGTGCACCTATCCTCTCTTTGCCAGAGGGCACAGATGATTTCGTGGTTTATTGTGATGCATCCATTCGGGGACTTGGATGTGTGTTAATGCAGCGCGACAAGGTCATTGCTTACGCTTCGCGCCAACTCAAGGTTTACGAACGGAATTACACGACGCACGACTTAGAGCTGGGAGCTGTTATTTTCGCGCTTAAGATATGGCGACACTACCTGTACGGTACCAGGTGCACGATTTACACCGATCACAGGAGTCTCGAGCATATCCTTAAGCAAAAGGATTTGAATATGCGTCAACGACGATGGGTTGAACTACTGAACGATTACGAATGCGCCATCAAGTACCATCCAGGCAAAGCCAATGTTGTGGCTGACGCCCTTAGTCGAAAGGACACCTTACCGAAGCGCGTGCGAGCGCTACAGCTTACAATTCAGTCTAGCCTTCCAGCACAGATACGAAATGCTCAGGTAGAAGCATTGAAACCAGAAAACGTCAAGGCTGAAGCCTTACGCGGCTCACGACAACAAATGAAACAGAAGGCAGACGGCGCCTACTATGTAACGGGGCGTATTTGGGTCCCACTTTATGGCGGTCTACGCGAACTTGTGATGGACGAAGCACACAAGTCTCGCTACTCGGTACATCCAGGGTCGGATAAAATGTACCACGACATCAGCACTACTTATTGGTGGCCTAGCATGAAGGCCCACATCGCTACGTACGTTGGAAAGTGTTTGACCTGTGCGAGAGTCAAGGTCGAATATCAAAAACCAGCTGGCCTACTTCAGCAGCCTAAGATACCGCAATGGAAATGGGAAGAAATTTCCATGGATTTTGTTACAGGCCTACCCAGATCCCAGCGTGGGAATGATACCATATGGGTGATCGTGGATCGACTCACCAAGTCTGCACATTTCCTACCTATAAAGGAAACGGATAAGTTCTCCACTCTCGCAGACGTTTATCTTAAAGAAGTTGTTTCGAGGCACGGAGTGCCCACCTCCATCATTTCGGATCGCGATGCACGATTCACGTCAGAGCTATGGCAAGCGATGCACAAATCTTTCGGCTCACGGTTAGACATGAGCACAGCATATCATCCTCAGACGGATGGGCAGTCTGAGCGTACGATTCAAACTCTTGAAGACATGCTTCGGGCATGCGTTATTGATTTCGGCAACGGCTGGGAAAAGCATCTCCCTTTAGTGGAGTTCTCGTATAATAATAGTTATCACACCAGCATACAAGCCGCTCCATTCGAGGCATTGTACGGACGTAAATGCCGGTCACCCCTCTGTTGGGCAGAGGTGGGGGATAGTCAGATTACGGGTCCAGAGATCGTAGTGGACGCCACAGAAAAGATTGCACAGATACGACAGCGCATGGCGGCAGCACGCGACCGTCAGAAATCCTACGCGGATAAGCGTAGAAAGCCTTTGGAATTTCAGGTCGGGGACCGGGTTCTATTAAAAGTTTCACCCTGGAAGGGTGTAGTTCGTTTTGGCAAACGGGGCAAACTAAATCCGCGGTACGTCGGACCGTTCGAAATCATTGAGAAGATAGGCAAAGTAGCCTACAAGTTGAACCTACCAGCTGAACTCGGAGCAGTTCACAATGTCTTTCACGTGTCGAATCTGAAGAAGTGCTTATCAGATGAGACCCTTATCATTCCTTTCAAAGAACTCACTATCGACGAGCGGTTGCAGTTCGTCGAGGAACCAATTGAAATCACGGACCGGGATGTGAAGGTCCTCAAAAACAAGAGAATCCCTCTTGTTCGAGTTCGTTGGAACTCCAAACGTGGCCCAGAGTACACCTGGGAACGCGAAGACAGGATGACAGAAAAGTACCCCCAGTTATTCGAAACCAATGCTACCACTACTGAGGCTGAAGCTACTACTTCGGAATTTCGGGACGAAATTCCAGATCAACGGGGGGGGGGGGGATGTGACACCCCAGGAAAATCAGTGAACAATACAGTTTACCTAGCTTCCTCAGTGAGTGCATACCAAATTTCGGGACGAAATTTCCAATTAGTTGGGGGTAATGTGACAACTCGAACTTTAGACTTGCTTTGATGTAACGTTACGTGTCTATGTGATACCTTGATTAATGAATGTTACGTGAACCTTGTAAATAATGTGTTACGTGTGTTGTGTATATATTATATGTATGGATGTTAGGGCCCGATCACACAACACCACTCGACCGCACAAGCCGTTTGGGCTTTACACTTGTATGCGGACCATTAAGGAAGCCCTAGTGGGTTCGGCCCACTTCTCCTAACCGAATAACAATTAGGAGAGTTGTAACCATTCTCCACTTTTTACAATTCTCACACACACACAAACCCTAGACATACACCTCTCTCTCTCTTTCGGCTTGCCTAGAACTCGACGGCGAACAACTCAGAGGATCGGAGATCTTGCTCTTCCATTCGGCTCACTTTTCTTGTGTTTGATCCTATCTTTCGGTTAGTATGTTATCCATTGATGTGTGTTGTATATGCTCGGTATGTTGATGATGATTTGGTATGATGTTATGACTCTATGTTTGGGTTAACGGATTAGGGTTGCATGTTATAAGCTAGAACCGTTTGGATTATTACTATGTGTTGTTTCGGATTAGTGGTGGTAATGGTTAGGGTTAAATGAACATGATTCGGACTAGTGTAGATGTTAATCGGCTGGATTGTTACACAACTTGGATGAATCAGTTTACTTGTTCGGATTGTTTGCATGATTGTATGATATATCGAGTTGAATGATTTTAATATTTGTTCATGTTGTTGTTCATACGAATTAAGGTTTAGAAAACCCTGTTTGATCGATGATTTCTTAAATGGTAAACTGTTAGTTGTTAATTGATTTTTGGAAACTGACAACGATAATTGATTTGCATAAATGTTGTAACTGAATTGCATGAAATCAGGAAACCAGTTACACACACACGGTTGCGACTCGGTATCACCACATTGCGACTCGAAACCTCACACCAGCAACAGCACGAACCGCAACCATGGTTGCGAGTCATATCGCGACTCGTAACCAGACCATGATGAGTCGAGATCACCATTGCGACTCGTAACTAACAGTTGCGACTCGTAATCCCCCGGTTGCGACTCGAGATCGCCGGTTGCGACTCGAGACTAGTTAATGCACGTACACTGTTTGGGCCTTCACTGTCACGGGTCAAATCAGTTGGGCCCAATGATTGGATTTGTGGACTGTTTGTTATTGGACTTGTGTGCGTTTACTATTTGGGCCGATTGAGAATCTGGACTGTTTAGATTGGGCCGTTATATGAATTGGTTGAATGTTAATTGTGTTGATTGACTTTCGGGCTTAGACATTGGATCGCACATGAATGATAATGCTATGCTCTTACCTGTTTACATGCATACGTAATAGTAACGTGTTAACATATGTGATGCACACGTGTATAATTTGAAGTCAAAACCTGACTCGTATAATAACCATGATAGGACGTGGTTGACCATTTACTTGCTACCTGTACTCTTTGTGTATCTGCCGAGCAAACCAAGGTGAGTTCACACAGCCAAGGCATGGGATTCCCGGGTTGGGAATTGGGTTGGATATGTTGATATTGAAAGAGTTACTCCTACTTGCGCATTCACTAGACTATAGACCATCGTCCTCAGGATAGTCAGGACACGTTACGTAAAGCCTACGTAACCCAGTATTTGCCATATGTCTCCCGGGTCGGGAGGACACGTTACGTAAAGCCTACGTAACCCAATACCTCCTACTGTCTTCCGGGTCGGAAGGACACGCTGCGTAAAGCCTACGTAGCCCCCACGCGTACCACTGTCCTCGGGGAAGGGCACGTCACGTAAAGCCTACGTGACCCAGTACGTATTCCTGTTCTCGGTAAAGAAGAACACATGGTTGGAAGTTAGTCTAGTAAGTACCACTAATGAGAAGCCCTCATTAGTAAGGATAAACGTGGGAAGCCCCCGCCGGTAATATTAGCACAAGGTTTGGGAAGCCCCCACCTTTAGTACACACTAGTATGGGAAGCCCCCACTAGTTATACTTATGCACTATGTTATGAACTTACTTTCTGTGAACTCGCTCAACTAGTTTGTTGATTATTTGCTGCATGCCTTGCAGGACCTTAGGTATACTTGGAGCTTGCACCAGAGGAGAAGCGGGTCGTTGTGGACAACAACACGTGAATGCTTATTAAACGTTTTTACATTCACACATTGATACTTATGTTTTGGGTTTTACATTTAATGCTTCCGCTACATATACAACGTTTGGTTTTGAACATCAGTCTATCTACAATTATTATTAAATGCTATGTTTGATATGATTGATGGCTTGATCCTGGTCATGTCACGCCTCCAAGCGGTGGTACTCCGCGGGTGGATTTTGGGGGTGTGACAATGTGTTGTTAGTCAGGGAAAATATGATAATTTTACCTGGGAAAAGTATCTTCCAAAAGATAGCAAAGTGTGTCTAGCTGAACAAGATGATGAAAAAATGGCTGAAGGTTTTACCTGGGATGATTTTTGTCCAGATCAAAATCTTATGGCCAAAGAAATGTCTAAAAACACTTCTCATGCTTTCTTTGCTAATGCTTATGATTTGAAATGTGCAGAAAGATGCAGAAAAGTCATGGAAGCTGCTGAAGAGAGGCGAAGAAAGATCTTAGAGGAGGCTGAAGAGGAAGAGAGATTGAAGGAAGAAGCAAAAGCTGAAAAATTGAGGAGAGCTAAATTTTTAAATTCAAGCAGGACAGTCAAAGAGGTTCCTGAATTCGAGATTAAAGTGGATGCTGAACCAGTCATGGTCCAAGAAAAGTGCATGAACTGTGATTCGTTGATTAAGCAGAACAATGAGCTGTTGCACAATATTCACAAATTAAAAGAATCGTATGATACTATGAACAGAGAAATCAACAAATACACAGATTCTGATGGTGAACAAGCTGAAGCTATGAATACTTTGAAGATAGCTTATCTGAGACAGCTTGATACGGCAAATTATAACATAAAGAAATGTGCAGATCTCGAGCTTGAGTTGGCAACACAAAAGATAGAAACTGAAAAGGTAAAGAAATTATTAGATAGTTACTCATGTTCTACTTTTGTTGTTGACAGGATTTATCCAGTGGTGAAAGATTTGAAGACTTTTGAAGAAGTGAAGATATTTGAAGAAGAAAAATCTGTGACAAAAGATGAAGAAATATTGAAGACTTCTGGTAAGAAACCGAGTGTATCCTACAATCGATGTCCGCCCCCGGTCGAAAATGGATATTCACCTCGAAATCCAAATTCAGAAAGAGTCAATAAAGCGATCAATTTGAAATGGGAGTCTGGGTCGTCGGATAACTTGCCAGAAAGTATTGATGTCACATACACGTCATCAGATACTGATCATGAGTCAAAGTTGATAAAAAGTATGGTCGATCAGGTGTTAGACACAAATGACAATGAGGAATCAAAACCGAAGTCTAAAACCGAGTCAAAGTCTGGGTCCAGTGCGTCAAAGCAAACAGTCAAAAAGGACAAACGGGTTTATGATAAAGAATTTTTACTTTCGAAATCTAATTTGAATGATGAATCAGTCAAAGTGGCATATACTTTGAAAGGTTCTAACAAATTATATTCTGATGAAAGTTTTCCAATAAGAAGTGTTAGACTTGAAATGATTCAAAAGGTTTTCAAAATCACAGAAATTAATATTTCTGAAATAAAAGATTTCAATCTTAATGGAAAACCTAAACAATACACTTCAAGAGACCAACAAAGAATCAACAAGAAAATGGGTTACAATTGTGGTTATAGTTTCCAAAAGAAACAAAACCATAATCGTAATTTAAAAAAGAAAGGTCTTGGTTTTATTCAACAGAAAAACTATAAAAATGAAAAAGTTTATAAACCAAAAACCATGTTTGTTGCAGGAAAAACAACAGAAACTGAAAAAGAAAAATCATTCAGAAATCAGACAAATCAAGAATTCCTTGCTAAGAAGCAAGAGGACATGAAGAAGAAGGAAGATCCGAAGAAGATTGAAAAGAGATCTTGTTTTCAGTGTAAAGCTGTGGGTCATGTTGCGAAAGATTGTCCGAAGACATTTCGACCAAAACAAGAAGGCTCAAGAAAAATGAAAGAAAAAGTTGTTGAAAAGACTGAACTGTCAACCCGGAAGTTTACTGGCTTTGAAAATTCAACTTTCGAAAAAGGAGAATGTTCAAAGAGTGCTTCAAAAAGGAAAGAAAATGTGCCAAATCAGAAATGGGTTGTGAAAGGTTCAGGTAATTGTTCTGGTGATGAATCTGATTCCATAAAATCAGAGGAGCCACGTGTTGAGAAAAAGATTGAAAAGAAAGTTCAGAAAGTGGACGATGTGAATTTTCCGCCACTAAATGCTAAAAATTACAAATCTAAAATCTGAAAAGTTGAAATATCAAATCAGTTTTATTATGACAAGAAGAAAATTGATGTTGAAAAAACTTTCAATGGAAATGTAAAACGCATCTTTGGAAAAATGGTCAGTGGTAAGGCCCAAAGCATTCAGGATTTTTATGCTTCCAAAGGATGGGTTTACAGGTCAGTTGAAAGAAACAATGAAAACGATGAGGTTACACCCAAGGAAGGTCAGGCTTGGGTGGATATATTTTTTCAAGAATGAAAACCTGACATGCCGGAGATCCCAAGTTGGTATTGTGGATCATGAATCGGCATCTTTCTAAATTTGTGCGTGAAAAGTTGCAGGACTTGCCGGAACTCCCAGGTTTGTAAGCGAGGTAGGAATCGGCACCTTGAGAATTCAACCAAAAGATGGTAATTGGTTGAAAAACAGGTTTGATAAGCTTAATTGCTAAACCTACAAGTGGTTGTATGGTAGTGATTGGTGTAGATCTTACAAGTGGTTAAATCAAGGTCATTGAATTGAACTTGATTTAATTATCATTCAGGAAATTGGTATACAATGTGATGATTTTGCCCCATTTTATAAAAGATAAAAACAACTAAACTTATTTTCCGGAAAAAGCATTCTGATTAAAACAAACTTAAGTGTTTTGAAATCATTATGGGAAAATAGTTTGTTGTTAGGGGGAGTTCTGATTGTTTATGCCTAGTGAATGGCGATTTGAGGTGATTTGATATCGGTTGTCATGTTCTGTACAGTTTGTTTTTCAATTTTCTTTAGATGTATTTGAATTTTAGGGGGAGTAAGAATTTTTAGAAAATCCAAAAACATCAGAAAATTTGAAAAAGACAAAAACATGATAAAACTGAAAAATGAGTTTTTGTTGCATAAAAGAGGAAATGATAGTACATCAGTGAACTATCACAGCACGCTAAAGATTTGTAAAGTCAAAATGTGATAAACAATCTTACTGCGGATGTGTCAGTAGATTTTCGCACATTTAGTAAATTGAAACGAGATATAAACCTAAATCAAACTTACTTAATTCGTGGGTAACTATTCTTGGATATATGGGTAACCCCCGAAATCTTGTTTGAAAGGTCCCGTATTCTGAGATACTAGGTCTTTATGCTCAGTGATATCTGGGGTATTATTCCGGGACTTCTGCTGTATGGAAATACTGACCTAGTCCCCGAATAATACTTTCTGCAAAAAGCTTTGAAACATAAGCGCTGCCCTCAGCAAACTGATTAAACAATAAAATTGATAGTCATTGCTGTTGTAAAAAGATCCTCTAAAGGGGACCCACCAAAAGTCGAGCCGTCATCTCTCTGCTGAACGGAAGTTCTGACCTGAGCTCTCACGGTTTCGCATCTACCCCTTTACAGATATCATCTGTGGTATATTCACCTGTAAGACTGAATATTTGGGATCTGGATACGGGAGTATATTCAAGTGGAGTGATACACAATTAAGTTTAAGTCTTTAAAACATTAATATCGTATCTCGAATTAATTGAAATCTGTGTGAAAATTTATGTGGACAAACATACTGACAATCTAGGTAAATTGTTTAGAACTTAAAATGTAATCAAGCTTAACGGTGTTTGTGATATGTTTTATAACTGATATGATCCTCTTGCACGAGCTCACAAAAATATTGTCTGTATATATTTCAATTTCCGCATCTTCTTTTATTCAAAAATCCAAAAAGATTTTTGGTGTGTTTTAGCATAAATTTTGAAAAATAAAAAAGATTTTCGACAACTGGTGTTGAGATGCTGATTTTCGAAATTCAAAGTGCTAAACTTGAAGAACTAGTTTGGGGAATGTTTGTGTGAAGATGGTAAAATTGTTTTGATAAGAACCAGTAATATTCTTGAATGCAAAATCAGTATTGTTGTTGGTTCATTATAGTTTCCAAATTGTTGAAAATTTTTATCTTTGTAGAAACTTATGGTTGGGTAGAGATTGTGCAGGTGTAAAAGAGCCAGGTTTCGATCTAGAACCTGATGGGAGCCTGTTTGTGATCTCAGAACCAGTGAAAGATTGAATTCCAGACTACGATCCCAGCTGTGTGAGAGGGGAAGTCTGAAGACACCAAGTCAACATTCAAGAGAGAAGAGTTTGTTGATGATAAAGATAGAGAACGAGGATTCTTGGAATGACAGATATTTCACAGGGAGATTGTCGACTGATGAAGATTGTAGATAGACATGTGCGAAGGCAGATTGGAAAGATCTATGAAGACTCCGTCAACATCCGAGGGGGAGTTTGTTAGTGCACCTACGTCTGTTGACTACGTCTTCTATCAAGTCTTGAAGGTTGATCAGATAGGTAATGGCACGGAATCCTAGAATAGCTTATTTGTATATGGATCGCTTATTTGTACCTAGTCTAGGATCGCTTTTGTGACAAGATAGGTTAGGGTCGCTTATTAGGACATGTGCTGGATCGCTTTTATGTCACTGATGGACCGCTCATACGGACATGTCGTATGAGCGGACCAGAAACTCTATATATAGGTCCTAGGGGCGATCCAAAACACATAGTTGATGGTGTATTGTTCCAGTACTCTGCCGAAGTGCTGTCAGATCTTGTAACTGAGTTTGAAATCAATACAACAGCAAGTTTAAAGTGTATACAGCTTGAATAGCACCGAATTATTAGTTTCCGCCTCTTAATTCGGATACGAACTTCTCTGAACGACTCAAACAGGTCAACGAACGATCCTATAATACATAAATAATTGATATAGTTTTATTCTGGAGAAGTTTTGATTCTCTAATTTAATTTGATTTTTAGTTTTAGTTGTTTAAAAAAAAGGAGTGTTATCTATAATTAATTAGAAGATTTTAAATTAAAATAATAATTATCTATAAGAGATGGCCTAAAACGATGACAAGTGTCCATAAAGTGGTTTCTTTTATTATATAGTATAGATATAGATATTTATGTTTTTAAATTTTTTTATAGTGATAATTATATATATATATATATATATATATATATATATATATATATATATATATATATATATATGTTTTTATCATAATTTAATATATCATATGGATTTTAAAAACACAAAAATTTGAAGGAAAGTAAAAAAAATTATATAAGAAAAATCCCAACTGTCGGAGATACCCCAATACTCACGTATATATCTGATATCTGACCAGTAAATCACTGATAAATACCCGATAACTAATGAGCTAAGTATGGAACAAGCTTTTACAACCGTCTATGAGATTGGGCAGTGGCGAAGCTTGAAGTTTTTTACGGGGGGTCGAAAACGTATATACCCAAAAATTTCTATAGAACCGGGGGGTCGAAAACATATATACCAAAAAATTTCTACACGAAAACTACATATATAACACTACTGGCCGAAAAGTTCGGGGGGTTGGGCGCCTTCCCGGCCCCTTCAAAGCATCGCCTCTGAGATTGGGATTAGCCATACTCGGCCCATTTCCAACCCTACGAACATTTGTTTTTAGTTGTATGATGCTTTCACTCATGGTTCTAAGATTGGGATAGCGACATAAAGTGTCACAAAAACTGTATTGAGATGGTAAAGTTGTCACACATTGAATACTGATGATTACCTGTTTTGAGGGAAGATTTTAGGACAGTGTTCAAGATAAAACTCTTTAACATCCTTAGCCGCAAAAGTGGGACGACCCTTGTCATTCGGAGTGGTTAACATAGCCGTCACAATACCACCCGTCCTTGTCCCGGAAATCGCATCAAAATAGTCTGCAAGTCTTGCATTCTCGCCATCTAATTTCTGTTAGATTTTAAGAAATTTTTAATTAGTTTTCTATCAAGTTTGAAAAAGAAGGAAAAAGAACCTGTATTCACCCACATGTAAGATTAAATATATATTATTTTATATTTAATCTAGTAGCCATTATAATCATTTACATTATATAGATCAAAATATATAACAACCTATTAAATAATTAGTTGGTAATTGTTGATGGGCCTGATTACCCTTATTAACTAATTAGGGTTTCCTCTTGGGTGCATATATAAGGAGACTTATGTAGAGGTTCTAAGGTTAGACACATAACCTAATTACACTCATAACATCAAATCGCCTCCTCTCCTATACCGGTTACCCTTTATCGGTTCTCTTATCACCATCATTAGATTGCACTCTAAGGAGGAACCAGATCAAGCTGACAATCATGTCGAACGTTATTGCTGCGTCTCCATCTGGATTCTCTGTTGGCATGTACTGCTGCAATCAGGTATGTTATTCATGTTTTCCATTATGCCTAAAACAGAACTGATCAACATGTGGTATCAGAGCATCTGTTGATTAGTTAGTTCTGTTTTCGTATCCATTAATTATTCTGGGATTGAAATCTGGAAAACATAAACTTTTGAAAACCTAATAAAACTCATGGCCAGTTTTGAGTCATAAATAACCACTCGAAGTCACTATTTCGAGGAAAAAGAAAAGAAAAAACGTTAAATGTCGACTCGAAATCATAATGGTTGAAATCAACATGTCCGAAATCTGTTTTAGAAGCCTTAATTTTCAGATTTCGGGTTCCAGAATTATGTTTTATTTTTAGGGTTCATCATGTGTTCTTAGGAAAATTCGAAATTCCTTTTATGTTTTGGAATGAAATTTGAATTGTTGAATGTTTTTCCTAATTTTGATCTATTTTGTCTAATAAGAATTTTCGAAATCTGTTAAAAGGATAAACAGATTATGATTTTCGAAATATTTTGATAAAATTAGATCAATGTTAAAACAGGAAACTCTATCACAACTCCTAAGAATTCAAATGTTCAGTTATTTTCACAATAACAGCTGTTAACAGGAGTTTCGAGATCACCCTTTTAACGACCCGAGACCAAGATCTCGACTCGAGACCACAAGGTCTCGACTCGAAATTATAAGGGTTCTCAAATCTTTACAACTCGAGACAATGGTTTCGACTCGAGACCATAAGGTTTCGACTCGAGACCACTGAGGTTTCGACTAAGGGTTTTAAATCTTCACAACTCGAGACCATGGTTGGGAATCGAGACCTCATTATGGAGTCGAGATCTCATAAAATTCAGTACTCGAGACCATGGTTTCGACTCGAGACCACAAGATATGTCGAGACTTGACTCGAAATCTCAACCTCATTACTTCAGGCTGTTTAATGTGAACTAAAATTTAACTCATGGCAAGTTCGATCCGCGCTAACAGGTGGTTTGCTATTAAATAATTGGTTTTTGTAAATACTTAGTTAATTAATCAGAATCAGATAATGTTTTACAAAACCAAAACGGCTTAACTTGAATGAGCTTCTGATGTATCATTTCTGGCCAAAGCTGATTTAATACATCTATTTATCATTCAAGTATTACGAAAGCTATGTTGAGTATGCATTACAAACGTGAATGTCTTAATATCTGGCCAAAGCTGATTTAATTCATTCATGTACAGCATACTTAACAAGTGCATAACTAAAGTGATTGTCTCATTTCTGGCCAAAGCTGATTTGTCACAATCACTTTGCACACATGCTTAAATGATTACACTTCTGGCCAAAGCTGATTTGTCTTTGTTTAAGTAGAATTTTAACTAAGTCTATTATTTTGATGTTAGTACTAGACATATCACAACCTCTTCACATAATGATCCTCATATTAATGATCCTTCATTAATCTTATGATCATTTCGTCTGCCTTATTTTTAAGTGCCCATAATTTACTCACTGTAATTTTCTTCTATAAATCTATATCTCACCCACTCTAATTATTAAACCTAAAATGTTTTGCTTTATTTAAAGTTTCTATAAGATTAGCTCTTAAATTAAATCCTTGATTATCTCTTAAGACACGATAATCCTATTGCTCTCTTCTGATAAAGATACTACAGAAGAAAATTAGAGCATGATGAATAGGATAAATCGAACATAAGGTCTCTTATGATAATCAAGAACTCTCTAACATAAATGCTATCACTATAGTTATTCCAAATTAAGTCGTTCCTAAGACAAATCTGTCAATTGTGGAATAATCACTAGAACTCCTAAGATGCATGTTTTCATTTAAAATTCTAAATTATAAGGTTAAGTGGCATTCATGAATACATCATAATGTGTAGTACCATGACCCATGAAATTAAAGGCTTACGCATGGAAATGAGCACATTTTCCAGTACATTACATACTAAGATTTTCACTTGTACAATTTGATGCCTTATAAATCAACTACAACACTTAAAAGTACCAAAGTCAAATGAGTGTGTTGGTAAGCAACATATATACAAAGAAATATTGTCTGAAACTGGAAAATAAGATGTTATTCACCTTACAACCACTGAAACCTTAAAAGAGGATAGTTCTAAGGTCCATAGTAAAAAATACAAGTACAAAATTCCAACTTTAAGGTTCTTCAAGGGAGAATCTCACAGCATAATTATGCCATTAGACTAGGCATAAGCAACGAGACAATCCGTTATTCTAAAGAACAGTTGGATAAATTAATTAGATAGTCACTTACTAATGATATTTAAGTCTGGTAATTTTTAATATTCCTATTAACACATGATAAGTTGATTCTAGTTCTAATCGTTTCCTTACCATAAGTCAACAAATAACTAAAATGAGAGTCAGTGACAAAATTAAATGTTAAGGCTATAAGAACCATAATAAGTAGTCTTCTAACAACGTTTTTCGATACCTTATATTCTGAAGATTAGTCAGAATATAGTGTCATCATTAAGCAATGTTATGAAGGTTGTGAGGTTTGCATAGTCAACATAAAGTCACACTTACCTTAAACTCTCATCTTATTTGTTCTAAATATCTGGATAGAAACATTACTAAGATGAAACTAGATGATACCTTACATTTTCACAACTTTTGTTATCAAGCAAATGAGAATTTGACAAAAGGAAAATGAGACCTATAAATTTCATCCATTACAACCGAAATTCATGAGAAATCATGACATGGTTAATGAGGATGATTTTCCTTCCTCTAATCTCATTCTAAGTGATTTTAAATCATGACGTTAAAGCCCTAAAATATGACTTGGCTTAAGGAATAAGTATGGGTCCATCATAAGTGTGATACCCCAGGAAAACCAGTGAACGACATAACTTACCTAGCTTCCTCAGTAACCGCATGCTAAATTTCGGGACGAAATTTCTTTTAAGTTGGGGATAATGTGACAACTCGAATTTCCAAGATTTCTTTTACGCATTTATTGCACAATTAGTTGCTGTGAAACTGTAACGTTTTTGATTCAGTTAAGTAAATGTGTTGATTATGAAAGTTTTGTCAAATGTATGAATGTGGTGGTGAAACTGTGAATTATTTTGAGATGGTGTGCTATTGTAAATTATGATACTTAGGGATGCATAGAATAATTAGTGAAATCTAAATCATACTTAACCCTAATCTCTTTTCCTAATCATTCACTAATCATCACAAGAATCAAAACACGTACTCTCATATTCTCTAATCCTCTCTACAACCATTTTTTCATCATTCTTGGATTCACAAGTTCTTTGCATCAAGTTTGATTACCAATCCATCTAGAATCAAATCAAGGTAATTGGTTAATTATTGTTTGTGATTAATTGTTGATCGATTGATACATGTAAACCCTAGTTCTTCACACTACTAGTTCTGTAGTTATTGATTTAATCTTGATGATTGTGAGATAATGTTGATTGTTGTGTAATCCTTGACTGATGTAAGATACGAGAATGATAGGATGATTGATTAAGTTGATTATTGCTATGCAAAGCATGAAGTAGGGTTTTGATCGTAATATTGAAACGTAACTATTAAATCGTTCATTCTATGCGTCTGTACGTGACTAGGGTTTGAGTTTTGAATGATGAATCATAGTCCGACTTATGTTTAGATCATGTTTACCCGAGTTTTATCAAAGAGTATGCAAGTCCGACCTTTTATGATAATTGTTACCCGAGTTCTTAATGGGTGTTTTTGATCCGATGTTTAACCCTAGATAAGGGTCCGGGTTTCATATATATAAATAACATGAAGGTCCGATGTTCGTTTCTAATAAGTAAACCTATGGTCCGAGGATTTAAAAACAAGGACATGAAGTCCGACTTATATTAGAAGTATAATGTTCCGACTTTAAATAGTGTTATGTGGTCCGAGCTTCTTTATACATTAACATGATCCGAACTTTATTAAAGAAACAAAAGTCGGAGCTTTATATGCATGTAGTCCGAGTTTCACACACTAACATGGTCCGAGTTTCATGAGTGAAACCTGTCCGACTTTGTTTAAGAGTTAAGTGGTCCGAGTTTTTGGATAAGGGATCACCTTGTCCGAGTTTTATAAAGGGGAAACCCCCCCCCCCCCCCACATGGTCCGAGGTTGGGGAAGCTTCCACTTGGTCCGACTTTGTGACCCCTGACCCATGTTGTCCGACTTTCTACACAAGGAACTCACCTGGTCCGACCTTTTAACCCCTCCCCACATCCCTATTGGTCCGAGTTTTTACCCCAACCTCTATGTCCGACCTTTATTAGTGTGTATGGTCCGAGTTTGGTCCCCACTTCCTTGTCCGATCTTTATTACAATGCTAACATGTCTGACCTTTGTTTGTATATTCATGTCCGACCTTTATGTAAAGGAATGATGCAAATTTGTGATTATGTTGTTGTCCGAATTCTGTAATGCACACATATATGGTCTGTGTTCTGTGTTGATAAGCATGACCTGAGTTATTGATGAGGCATGAATGAATAAGTGGATGCTACTGTCACTACTGTATGTGCTGCACTTTATAATATACTACTGCATGCTACTGTCACTACTATATACGCTATTGCGATACTGTCTGATATAATGCTAAGTGTTAATGAATGATACTACATGTTTCTGTGCGATACATTACCGTATGATACTATTTGAACACCAAAGAGTTGTAAACATAATTGAAAGTAAAATACTCACAGTGGATTTATGTGCAATGTACCTTAGATCGTGTGCAACGGACTTAAACACTAATTAACCCTAGAAGAAATAACATACCGAGCAAATCAAGGTGAGTTCACACCCTTACTAAGGCATGGGATTCCCAAGGGCTTGGGAATGGGATTAAAGGAATGTGATTAACGAGATTCGTACATACACTACTACTAGACTACCATACCATCGTCCTCGGTTGTGCAGGACACATACGTAAAACCTACGTATACTTATGCCACTCGCTATCCTCGGTTGTGAAGGATACTCACGTAAAACCTACGTGAACTTATTATACTCACTACTGCCTCGGTTGTGTCAGGCACTTACGTAAAACCTACGTAAACCCCCGCGTACTCCTATCCTCGGTTGTGAAGGATACTTACGTAAAACCTACGTAAACCCCATACGCGCTACTGTTCTCGGTTGTGAAGAACACTTATGGTTACGCATAGTCTAGTGGATAAATAACATGGGAAGCCCCCACCAATAGAAACCAATATCGGCCCAGTAGAGCCACCTGATACTCTTGAACTTACTATTACGCATTTACTTTCTGTGAACTCGCTCAACTAGTTGTTGATCCTCTGTTACATGCCTTGCAGGACGTTAGGTACTTGGAGCTTGCACAGGGAGGCGCGGTCGTTGTGGACAAGGATCGTGTTTACTTTGATTTGAACATTTTGACAAATACACACTTTATTTATGATTGGGCTGTTATGCATTTGCTTCCGCTAAACTTTGATATGATACTTATGTTTTGGAACACCTTTCATATGGATGGGTTTGGTTTAATACAATTACTTTTACTTTATACATGGTTCTATATGATTGGTGGCTTGATCCTGGTCAGTCACGCTCCTAAGCGGTGATGTTCCGCAGGTGGATTTTGGGGGTGTGACAGATTGGTATCAGAGCCATTGGTTATAGAGAACTTGGTTTTAATATGGGAAAACGTTTTTATTAAAACCAGACTATAACCAGAACAGTGCTCTCAACGATCCACAACGACGCTTCGCTCCACGTGCAAGACTCAACATCCTAGGTAATAAGGTTTATGTTTATTGCCTACATGCTAGAATTGCATAGAACTTTGCTCGTAGTATGCTTAGATTACATTGCTCACTACTTGTTATTGCTTGAGAACATTTGTGTGCTTACACTCTTCTGTCATCGCACTATTCGCGAACCTTTCTCACTTATGCTGCCTTTGATGTGAAGATCAATGGCTGGACGAATCAACATGACACAAGCCCAGTTGACGGCTTTCGTTAATGAACAAGTTGCTGCGGCACTTGCAGCTGCTCAAGTAGGTAGTATACCCTGCAGTTTAGACTCACACTAGGATCTTTAGATCCTACATTAACTCTTGTGTTTAACCTTGTCCTATTCGTACACAATAGGTCAACAACCTCAGCAGCCCGTCTGCACTTTCAAGAACTTCATGGATTGTCGTCCTAGCACATTTAGTGGCACTGAAGGAGCGGTTGGACTCCTCCACTGGTTTGAAAAGCTCGAGTCTGTGTTCGAGATGTGTGAATGCCCTGAGGCTCGCAGGGTGAAATACGCCACTGGCACACTTGAAGGGATTGCGCTCACTTGGTGGAACGCACAGGTGCAGATCTTAGGGTTGGCAGCTGCTAACGCCACCCCTTGGAATGACTTCAAGGAACTGATAAAAAGGGAATACTGCACACGTGAAGACATTCACAAGTTAGAAGACGAGTTGTATCATTTGAAAATGGTTGGGTCAGAAATCGAAGCTTATACTAAACGGTCAAACGAGCTGGCCGTGCTGTGTCCAACTATGGTGGACCCTCCATACAAGCGCATCGAGTTGTACCTCAAGGGATTAGCACCAGAAATTCAGAGCCATGTGACATCGGCTAATCTTGACAACATTCAGGCTATTCAGCGCCTCGCTCACCGCATCACAGATCAGGCAGTGGATCAGAACAGACTGCCAAAGCGTATCAGCGCTACTGCTACCGCTACTGCTTCTACTACACTTGCTACTCCCAGTGAAAACAAGAGAAAATGGGATGGGGATTCTAGCAAGGGATCAGCTTCAGTGCAGTCACAAGTTCAGCAACGAAAGACAGACAGTTACCAAAGTCCCAGTCAGCATTCTTCAGGCAGTCACAGGCAGGGGGGATATCGAGGAAACCTTCCAAAGTGTAACACCTGCAACAGACACCACAGTGGCTAGTGTAACAAGGGTCGCTGTCAAAGATGCCTCAAGATGGGTCATGAGGCCAAAGATTGTAGAAGCCCTCGGCCTGCGAACCAGAATCAACAGTAGCCACCAGCACAGCAGAATCAGCAGCAGGGCAACAAAGGGTGTTTTCATTGCGGTGCAGAGGGTCACTTCAAAAGGCACTGCCCTCAGCTGAACAGGAACCAGAACAACAACAACCATAACAACAATCAGGGTAATGGCAACAACAACAATGGTGGGAACAACAACGGCAATGAAGCAAGGGGTCGTGCGTTTGTGTTGGGGCAGGGTGATGCCAGAAATGATCCCAACGTCGTTATGGGTAAGTTTCTTCTCGACGATATCTATGTTACTGTTTTGTTTGATTCGGGTGCGGATACGAGTTATATGTCTTTGAAAATGGGTAAATTGTTAAAACGTACACCAACACCTCTAAACACCAAACATGTCGTAGAACTAGCAAATGGTAAGAGTGTAGAAGCCACGCATGTAGTCAAGGGTTGTAACATCGTTCTAGCGGGTCAGACCTTCTCGATAGATCTTATTCCTATAGTTCTGGGTAGTTTCGACATCGTCATCGGCATGGATTGGTTATCTAAGCAGCAGGCAGAGATTCTATGTAAGGAGAAGATCATTCGTATTCCTCGTACGGGAAAGGAACCTCTCGAAGTTCAAGGCGACAAGAGTGGTGCTGTGGTTGGCATCATCTCTTTCTTGAAGGCTCAGAAATGTTTAAGAAAGGGTCATACGGCTATCTTGGCACTAGTTACTGATGCAGCGACGAAAGAGAAAAGAATAGAGGATATTCCAGTTGTACGTGAATTCCCTCAAGTGTTTCCAGAAGATTTACCTGGTCTACCGCCTCATCGCCAGGTCGAGTTTCAAATCGAGCTAGCTCCGGGAGCAGCACCTATAGCTCGCGCACCGTATCGTTTAGCTCCATCGGAACTGGAAGAACTATCAAAGCAACTACAAGAGCTCTTGGATAAGGGCTTCATTCGTCCAAGCTCTTCGCCTTGGGGAGCTCCAGTACTGTTTGTGAAAAAGAAGGATGGCACTTTCAGGATGTGCATAGACTACCGCGAATTGAACAAGGTCACAGTGAAGAACCGCTATCCTCTTCCTCGTATCGACGACTTATTCGACCAATTGCAAGGGTCGAGTTACCACTCCAAGATCGATCTAAGGTCAGGGTACCATCAGCTGAGAGTCCGGGATGAGGACGTCTCCAAAACCGCATTCAGAACTCGCTACGGTCACTACGAGTTTCTAGTCATGCCATTCGGGCTTACGAACGCGCCTGCTGTATTTATGGATCTGATGAACAGGGTGTGCAAGCCGTATCTTGACAAGTTCGTCATCGTTTTCATCGACGACATTCTGATCTACTCCAAGAGTCAGGAGGAGCACGAGCAACACTTACGTCTTATCTTGGAACTTCTTCGAAAGGAGCAACTGTACGCAAAGTTTTCAAAATGCGTCTTCTGGCTTCATGAAGTCCACTTTCTAGGCCATGTGGTGAACAGGGATGGGATTCATGTCGATCCATCCAAGGTAGATTCGATCAGGAACTGGCCTGCACCGCGTACACCAACGGAAATACGCCAATTCTTGGGTTTGGCGGGGTATTACAGACGATTTATTAAAGACTTCTCCAAGATCGCACAGCCGCTTACTATGTTGACACAGAAAGGTGTTACCTATCGTTGGGGTAATACACAAGAAACGGCTTTCCAGTACCTGAAGGATAGACTATGCAGCGCACCTATTCTCTCATTGCCAGAGGGCACGGAAGATTTTGTCGTCTATTGTGACGCATCAATACAGGGGCTTGGTTGTGTATTGATGCAGCGGGATAAAGTTATTGCCTACGCCTCTCGTCAACTCAAGGTTCATGAACGGAACTACACGACGCACGATTTAGAGCTGGGAGCTGTTGTTTTCGCGCTTAAGATATGGCGACACTACCTGTACGGTACCAAGTGCACTATTTACACCGATCACAGGAGTCTCGAGCATATCTTCAAGCAGAAGGAATTGAATATGCGTCAACGACGATGGGTCGAGTTACTTAATGATTACGAATGCGCCATCAAGTACCATCCAGGCAAGGCCAATGTTGTGGCTGACGCTCTCAGCCGGAAAGACACTCTACCTAGACGCGTACGAGCCTTGCAGCTCACTATTCAGTCCAGCCTTCCCGCACAGATACGAACTGCTCAGATGGAAGCATTAAAGCCTGAAAACGTCAAAGCTGAAGCCTTGCGCGGCTCAAGGCAACGAATGGAACAAAAGGAAGACGGTGCCTATTATGTAACGGGGCGTATTTGGGTTCCACTGTACGGCGGTTTACGAGAACTTGTGATGGATGAAGCTCATAAGTCTCGCTACTCGATACATCCAGGTTCGGATAAAATGTACCACGACCTCAAAACAACATATTGGTGGCCTAGCATGAAAGCCCACATCACGACTTACGTCGGCAAGTGTTTGACATGTGCAAAAGTCAAAGTGGAGTATCAGAAACCAGCGGGCCTACTTCAACAACCCAGGATACCACAGTGGAAATAGGAAGAAATTTCCATGGATTTTGTTACAGGCCTACCTAGATCTCAGCGTGGGAATGATACCATATGGGTGATCGTGGATCGACTCACCAAGTCTGCACACTTCCTGGCTATAAAGGAAACGGATAAGTTCTCCACTCTTGCAGACATCTATCTTAAGGAAGTTGTTTCGAGGCACGGGGTGCCCACCTCCATCATTTCGGATCGGGATGCACGATTCACTTCAGAACTATGGCAAGCGATGCACAAAGCTTTTGGCTCTCGTCTAGACATGAGTACAGCGTATCACCCTCAGACGGATGGGCAGTCTGAGCGAACGATTCAAACTCTTGAAGACATGCTTCGGGCATGTGTTATCGATTTCGGCAACGGCTGGGAAAAGCATCTCCCGTTGGTGGAATTTTCGTATAATAACAGTTATCACACCAGCATACAAGCCGCTCCATTCGAGGCATTGTACGGACGTAAATGCCGGTCACCTCTCTGTTGGGCAGAGGTGGGGGATAGTCAGATCACGGGTCCAGAGATTGTAGTGGACGCCACAGAAAAGATTGCACAAATACGACAACGCATGGCGGCAGCAAGCGACCGTCAGAAAGCATACGCGGATAAGCGTAGGAAACCGTTGGAATTTCAGGTCGGGGACCGGGTTTTACTTAAAGTCTCACCCTGGAAGGGTGTGGTTCGTTTTGGAAAAAGGGGCAAACTAAATCCGTGGTATGTCGGACCGTTCGAGATCATAGAGAAAATAGGCAAAGTGGCCTACAAGCTAAACCTACCAGCTGAACTCGGTGCAGTTCACAATGTATTTCACGTGTCGAATCTGAAGAAGTGCCTGTCAGATGAGACCCTCATAGTTCCTTTTAAGGAACTCACTATCGACGAGCGGTTGCAGTTCGTCGAGGAACCAGTTGAAATCACGGACCGGGATGTTAAGGTCCTCAAAAGCAAGAGAATCCCTCTTGTTCGAGTTCGTTGGAACTCCTGACGTGGCCCAGAGTACACCTGGGAACGCGAAGACCAAATGAAAGAAAAGTACCCCCAGTTATTCGGAACCAATGCATCCACTACTGAGCATCCACTACTGAGGCTGAAGCTACTACTGCGGAATTTCGGGAAAAAATTCCAAATCAACGGGGGGATGATGTGACACCCCAGGAAAACCAGTGAACGACATAACTTACCTAGCTTCCTCAGTAACCGCATGCTAAATTTCGGGACGAAATTTCTTTTAAGTTGGGGATAATGTGACAACTCGAATTTCCAAGATTTCTTTTACGCATTTATTGCACAATTAGTTGCTGTGAAACTGTAATGTTTTTGATTCAGTTAAGTATATGTGTTGATTATGAAAGTTTTGTCAAATGTATGAATGTGGTGGTGAAACTGTGAATTATTTTGAGATGGTGTGCTATTGTAAATTATGATACTTAGGGATGCATAGAATAATTAGTGAAATCTAAATCATACTTAACCCTAATCTCTTTTCCAAATCATTTACTAATCATCACAAGAATCAAAACACGTACTCTCATATTCTCTAATCCTCTCTACAATCATTTTTTCATCATTCTTGGATTCACAAGTTCTTTGCATCAAGTTTGATTACCAATCCATCTAGAATCAAATCAAGGTAATTGGTTAATTATTGTTTGTGATTAATTGTTGATTGATTGATACATGTAGACCCTAGTTCTTCACACTACTAGTTCTGTAGTTATTGATTTAATCTTGATGATTGTGAGATAATGTTGATTGTTGTGTAATCCTTGACTGATGTAAGATACGAGAATGATAGGATGATTGATTAAGTTGATTATTGCTATGCAAAGCATGAAGTAGGGTTTTGATCGTAATATTGAAACGTAACTGTTAAATCGTTCATTCTATGCGTCTGTACGTGACTAGGGTTTGAGTTTGAATGATGAATCATAGTCCGACTTATGTTTAGATCATGTTTACCCGAGTTTTATCAAAGAGTATGCAAGTCCGACCTTTTATGATAATTGTTACCCGAGTTCTTAATGGGTGTTTTTGATCCGATGTTTAACCCTAGATAAGGGTCCGGGTTTCATATATATAAATAACATGAAGGTCCGATGTTCGTTTCTAATAAGTAAACCTATGGTCCGAGGATTTAAAAAGAAGGACATGAAGTCCGACTTATATTAGAAGTATAATGTTCCGACTTTAAATAGTGTTATGTGGTCCGAGCTTCTTTATACATTAACATGATCCGAACTTTATTAAAGAAACAAAAGTCGGAGCTTTATATGCATGTAGTCCGAGTTTCACACACTAACATGGTCCGAGTTTCATGAGTGAAACCTGTCCGACTTTGTTTAAGAGTTAAGTGGTCCGAGTTTTTGGACAAGGGATCACCTTGTCCGAGTTTTATAAAGGGGAAACCCCCCCCCCCCACATGGTCCGAGGTTGGGGAAGCTTCCACTTGGTCCGACTTTGTGACCCCTGACCCATGTTGTCCGACTTTCTACACAAGGAACTCACCTGGTCCGACCTTTTAACCCCTCCCCACATCCCTATTGGTCCGAGTTTTTACCCCAACCTCTATGTCCGACCTTTATTAGTGTGTATGGTCCGAGTTTGGTCCCCACTTCCTTGTCCGATCTTTATTACAATGCTAACATGTCTGACCTTTATTTGTATATTCATGTCCGACCTTTATGTAAAGGAATGATGCAAATTTGTGATTATGTTGTAGTCCGAATTCTGTAATGCACACATATATGGTCTGTGTTCTGTGTTGATAAGCATGACCTGAGTTATTGATGAGGCATGAATGAATAAGTGGATGCTACTGTCACTACTGTATGTGCTGCACTTTATAATATACTACTGCATGCTACTGTCACTACTATATACGCTATTGCGATACTGTCTGATATAATGCTAAGTGTTAATGAATGATACTACATGTTTCTGTGCGATACATTACCGTATGATACTATTTGAACACCAAAGAGTTGTAAACATAATTGAAAGTAAAATACTCACAGTGGATTTATGTGCAATGTACCTTAGATCGTGTGCAACGGACTTAAACACTAATTAACCCTAGAAGCAATAACATACCGAGCAAATCAAGGTGAGTTCACACCCTTACTAAGGCATGGGATTCCCAAGGGCTTGGGAATGGGATTAAAGGAATGTGATTGACGAGATTCGTACATACACTACTACTAGACTACCATACCATCGTCCTCGGTTGTGCAGGACACATACGTAAAACCTACGTATACTTATGCCACTCGCTATCCTCGGTTGTGAAGGATACTCACGTAAAACCTACGTGAACTTATTATACTCACTACTGCCTCAGTTGTGTCAGGCACTTACGTAAAACCTACGTAAACCCCCGCGTACTCCTATCCTCGGTTGTGAAGGATACTTACGTAAAACCTACGTAAACCCCATACGCGCTACTGTTCTCGGTTGTGAAGAACACTTATGGTTACGCATAGTCTAGTGGATAAATAACATGGGAAGCCCCTACCAATAGAAACCAATATCGGCCCAGTAGAGCCACCTGATACTCATGAACTTACTATTACGCATTTACTTTCTGTGAACTCGCTCAACTAGTTGTTGATCCTCTGTTACATGCCTTGCAGGACGTTAGGTACTTGGAGCTTGCACAGGGAGGCGCGGTCGTTGTGGACAAGGATCGTGTTTACTTTGATTTGAACATTTTGACAAATACACACTTTATTTATGATTGGGCTGTTATGCATTTGCTTCCGCTAAACTTTGATATGATACTTATGTTTTGGAACACCTTTCATATGGATGGATTTGGTTTAATACAATTCCTTTTACTTTATACATGGTTCTATATGATTGGTGGCTTGATCCTGGTCAGTCACGCTCCCAAGCGGTGATGTTCCGCAGGTGGATTTTGGGGGTGTGACAATAAGTCATTCATTGACATTCGTGGAACTTATTCCAAATGAAATATTCAGACATAATTCATTTATCACTTAAAAGACTATCAACTTGTATCTAAATTTTGTCGCATATGGCCCACAGTTTTAGAAGAAATCTGTTCATATTCATATATATATATATATATAATAAGATTTCTTTTAGATATGTCCCTGAGTTTTCTTATGACATCTAGACATTAAGGGAATCAAATAAAGTCTAACATATATATGATAGGTTCCCACGTCACGTACCTCATTGAAAATTCTCTTGTAGCATTTTTAGAGTAATTAAAGATCAGTAGGAGCATTAAGTGTCTTAATAATAACTTGCAATAGTTGCAAGAGGTGGGGGAGTGAAAACTTAATATTACGTCAATTTACGCCTCTTGTACAAGACACTGCTCCATCTCGACACTGTTCTATCAAAACTTGTCTCCTTAAAATACAATGCTACATTTACAAAAGTTTCATTGTTGCTTAATTGTGGGCATACTTAGATTTCTTACCTAAACTAACATAATACTCAACAAGAGAAATCACAAAGACTAACGTCATTAACTTGTTTCTCTATTAGAATTTGTTGGTCATTAAATATTGACCTTAAGCATGCTGAATTCCTAAAGATTTCTAAGGTCTGTGGGAGCAGTCAAATTCCTTATCATGACTTGCAAGGAATACAAGACTATAATAAGTAGTCTTCTAACAACGTTTTTCGATACCTTATATTCTGAAGATTAGTCAGAATATAGTGTCATAATTAAGCAATGTTATGAAGGTTGTGAGGTTTGCATAGTCAACATAAAGTCGCACTTACCTTAAACTCTCATCTTATTTGTTCTAAATATCTGGATAGAAACATTACTTAGATGAAACTAGATGATACCTTACATTTTCACAAGTTTTGTTATCATGCAAATGAGAATTTGACAAAAGGAAAATGAGACCTATAAATTTCATCCATTACAACCGAAATTCATGAGAAATCATGACATGGTTAATGAGGATGATTTTCCTTCCTCTAATCTCATTCTAAGTGATTTTAAATCATGACGTTAAAGCCCTAAAATATGACTTGGCTTAAGGAATAAGTATGGGTCCATCATAAGTCACTCATTGACATTCGTGGAACTTATTCCAAATGGAATATTCAGACACAATTCATTTATCACTTAAAAGACTATCAACTTGTATCTAAATTTTGTCGCATATGGCCCACAGTTTTAGAAGAAATCTATTCATATATATATATATATATATATATATATATATATATATATATATATATATATATATATATATATATATATATATATAGAGAGTGGGGAACCTGCGGAAAGTGTGTTTTACCTAGAAAGTCTAGGAAGCGATCTGGTCCATCCAATGGGTGTGTTTAAGGGTTGAGATTAAATCAATGGCAATCTTGTAATATTTGAGTTTAATTAATTGATTGTTTTAAATGAGTAGGGGCAATTTTGTCAATGACCGGATTTTAAATCAATAAAAAAAAACAGTTAGGCAATCACAACTCCTATTTTCACGCGAATTTCCCTCTCTCTCTAAAACCCACATTTGGAACCCCCAAAATCATATCAAATTTACCTAAAATCATGAATGAAGATAAGAGATTGTCCTTGTTCTATATACATAAGATCAAGCTGTCATTGTACTACATGTTTTACAAAGCGATTACGGGTGTTAACACAATGACTTCAGAGTGTTAAAACACACTGACTTCAACCTCTCTGACTGGTAAAACACATCACCAAGAACATGCTGAGTGTTAAAACACACTGACTTCAGAGTGTTAAAACACACTGACTTCAACCTCTCTGACTGGTAAAACACATCACCAAGAACATGCTGACTTCAGAGTGTTAAAACACACTGACTTCAACCTCTCTTACTGGTAAATCATTAAAACACATCACCAAGAACCTGATTATATGTTGAGTTCAGAGTGTTAAAACACACTGACTTCAACCTCTCTAACCGGTAAAACACATCACCAAGAACATGCTGATAGTTTTCCAGATAAACACATTGACATCCAGATTTGAATTCGAAAACAATAAAAATTCCGAAAATCATGGAATGTTAGTTAATTAAAAATAAATTCCAAAAATAAAATTAAAATGTGAAATTACATAGTTGCCGTTTTAGTTAAAATAACTCAATGCCACATGTCCAGTTCTCATTGCTTCCTAGACTTTCTAGGAAAAATACACTTTCTACCTAACTCCTACTCTCTCTCTCTCTCTCTCTCTCTCTCTCTCTATATATATATATATATATATATATATATATATATATATATATATATATATATATATATATATATATATATATATATATTCAGTAAGATTTCTATTAGATATGTCCCTGAGTTTTCTTATGACATCTGGACATTAAGGGAATCAAATAAAGTCTAACATATATATGATAGGTTCCCACGTCACGTACCACATTGAAACTTCTCTTGTAGCAATTTTAGAGATATTAAAGATCAGTGGGAGCATTAAGTGTCTTAATAATAACTTGCAATAGTTGCAAGATGTGGGGGAGTGAAAACTTAATATTACTTCAATTTACACCTCTTGTACAAGACACTGCTCCATCTCGACACTGTTCTATCAAAACTTTTCTCCTTAAAATACAATGCTGCATTTACAAAAGTTTCATTGTTGCTTAATTGTGTGCACACTTAGATTTCTTACCTAAACTAACATAATACTCAACAAGAGAAATCACAACGACTAACGTCATTAACTTGTTTCTCTATTAGAATTTGTTGGTCATTTAATATTGACCCTAAGCATGCTGAATTCCTAAAGATTTCTAACGTCAGTGGGAGCAGTCAAAGTCCTTATCATGACTTGCAAGGAATACAAGACTATAATAAGTAGTCTTCTAACAATTTTTTTCGATACCTTATATTATGAAGATTAGTCAGAATATAGTGTCATAATTAAGCAATGTCATGAAGGTTGTGAGGTTTGCATAGTCAACATAAAGTCACACTTACCTTAAACTCTCATCTTATTTGTTCTAAATATCTGGATAGAAACATTACTAAGATGAAACTAGATGATACCTTACATTTTCACAAGTTTTGTTATCATGCAAATGAGAATTTGACAAAAGGAAAATGAGACCTATAAATTTCATCCATTACAACCGAAATTCATGAGAAATCATGACATGGTTAATGAGGATGATTTTCCTTCCTCTAATCTTATTCTAAGTGATTTTAAATCATGACGTTAAAGCCCTAAAATATGACTTGGCTTAAGGAATAAGTATGGGTCCATCATAAGTCATTCATTGACATTTGTGAAACTTATTCCAAATGGAATATTCAGATATAATTCATTTATCACTTAAAAGACTATCAACTTGTATCTAAATTTTGTCACATATGGCCCACAGTTTTAGAAGAAATCTGTTCGTATTCATATATATATATATATATATATATATATATATATATATATATGTATATATATATATACTATATTATAATGCATGAGGGAAGGGTATTTTAAGATACCCAAAAAATAAGAATTTTTTCCCCTTTTATTTATAGAAAGACCCCTATAATGAGGGTAGTTTGGTCTTTCAAAAACTATTTATTTTTTAGCCCCTAAACTTATTACACTTAAATCCTTGAGGTTTTAACAAAATTATAGATAGTTAGTTACAATTCACCCCTCCACAACAAACTTCTAATTTTTTACGTATTCTTGATATATCTTATAAACTATATTGTTTTAAAAAAATCCAAAGATAGCATGAAGACCTACACATTTTTGTTGACATTTCGGTAGTTGTCTTGTTCAAATCGACACTCGGATTAAAAGGTACAAGTCGATAATGCTTTAATATACAAGTAATTAACACTTGTTAACTGATGCGCCCAATCTACAAAGATGGGCTCCATCTATGCAAACAAAAACAAAAATAATTTAAAAGTATCGTAACATAAAATAAAGATATTATCTGTCACATTTTATTTCATTAAAACTGCCTAATATCTATACTTAGATATATCTTATAAAAACTTAAAACTAACCACAACAAACTTTCTAAATAAAGGGGTGGCAAATCTAAAATTAAACCCTAATGCACTTCTATAGTTACTACTATAAATACATAGCAGGACACCCCTGTATCTATTACTAAACAAAGTTAAAAAATGGATCCGGATCTAAATTCAATTGTTGCGAAAAAACAAGTATGCGAGTTTGAAAATTCTAAGGTCAGTTTTGTTATATCGCAGTAGTGAATAACTGTTTTCTTTTATTTACTTTTATGTGAATGTTAACTTATTTGATTTTTCAGATTTAGTTGCATGATGAACATACCAATTTAAACAATCCAGTTGTCGAACAAGCTTCTAAGGTATTGATTTTGCTGGTTTTTAAGTATTATTTTTATGTATATATTTCATATTAACATGTTCGTTATGTTATTATATGTGTGTTTTATTGCAGGATGATGGTGATAAAAGTGTTGAAATTATTTCTTATGGTGCAATGTTTAGTCCATACAAGTCTAATCTTCAACGTGAATTTGGTGAAGAGGTAATTTTGAGGTTTATTTTTTTAACTTTTGTATTCTATTTTTGTCCTTTTTAAGGATCGCAAGTTTGAGACTCAAAGGAAGAGATCCAAGAGACTCTCTGAATGGAAATGGAGTGAGCTTATTAACTTAGATGATTCTGGTGACAATGACAAAGAAGAGGAATTAGAAGATACTGTCGATTCAAGCACAAACCAGTAAACCCGACTAAAAATAACTCAAGTATCAATTCAGAAGCGGAACTGATTTCATATAGTCTAATATGAAATCAATCAAGTGTTTTTATGTTTTTTTTTCATTTTCAGTTGTTATGTTTGATCTAGACATATGAATAAAGTTTATTTTATATTTGAACTTTATTTTTTGTGTTAATATAATGTAGTTATTGACCATATTAATAAAGTTCAAAATAAAGTTAGTATCCTAAATTTACAAGTCAACTAAACTTATATAAGTTAATATCCTAAAGTTGAAATAAATAGATATTGCAGTTAGATATAGTCAAGCTGAAATTATAAAATATTGCAGTTAGATTTAGTCTAGCTGAAATTATAAAATATTGCAGTTATTCTTGGATATTAATCTAATAATTTGTATTTCTTAATTAAAAAATAATAAAGTAACAAACTTTAAAGCTAAATTAAAAAACTGAACTTACTATGATATAAAGTTAACAAAGATATAAACTCTTAACATCCTATATTTTTTTATAAAGATTGTTTTTAAAATTTATATAATATAATTATATATATATATATATAAACGAAATTTAATAATTAAATTTAAAGGTGTAAAACGTACTTACGAGTCAATTATTATTTTTTATATTCATAAAAACAAAAATTTTAAACTTAAAGTTTATTGGATGAGTACTATGTGGATATTTAAAAAGAGTTATGAACTTTTAAAAATAAAATTATAAACTTTATCATTTAACCAATAAACTAAACATACTTTACAATTATAAGAACATGTCTTTATTTTTAGTGTTTTGTTTATTAATTTGTATAAAAAACAATATTTTTTTGTCTTTAGATTATTATTTTTTATAAAAAACAATATTTTACATATGTGTAACGCTTATGACATATAGCCACCACAATAATGTTATCATAAATATTAAAAGAATAAGAAAACTACCAGAAATGAGTGCCGCAATATAAAGTGTCGTCCCCGCCGCATCGCGCGGGCACCCTACTAGTATATATATATGTATATACTTTATAAGATTTCTATTAGATATGTCCCTGAGTTTTCTTATGACATCTGGACATTAAGGGAATCAAATCAAGTCTAACATATATATGATAGGTTCCCACGTCACGTACCTCATTGAAACTTCTCTTGTAGCATTTTTAGAGATATTAAAGATCAGTAGGAGCATTAAGTGTCTTAATAATAACTTGCAATAGTTGCAAGAGGCGGGGGAGTGAAAACTTAATATTACTTCAATTTACACCTCTTGTACAAGACACTGCTCCATCTCGACACTGTTCTATCAAAACTTGTCTCCTTAAATTACAATGCTACATTTACAAAAGTTTCATTGTTGCTTAATTGTGGGCACACTTAGATTTCTTACCTAAATTAACATAATACTCAACAAGAGAAATCACAACGACTAACGTCATTAACTTGTTTCTCTATTAGAATTTGTTGGTAATTAAATATTGACCCTAAGCATGCTGAATTCCTAAAGATTTCTAAGGTCAGTGGGAGCAGTCAAAGTCCTTATCATGACTTGCAAGGAATACAAGACTATAATAAGTAGTCTTCTAACAACATTTATCGATACCTTATATTCTGAAGATTAGTCAGAATATAGTGTCATAATTAAGCAATGTTATGAAGGTTGTGAGGTTTGCATAGTCAACATAAAGTCACACTTACCTTAAACTCTCATCTTATTTGTTCTAAATATCTGGATAGAAACATTACTAAGATGAAACTAGATGATACCTTGCATTTTCACAACTTTTGTTATCATGCAAATGAGAATTTGACAAAAGGAAAATGAGACCTATAAATTTCATCCTAACCGAAATTCATGAGAAATCATGACATGGTTAAGGAGGATGATTTTCCTTCCTCTAATCTCATTCTAAGTGATTTTAAATCATGACGTTAAAGCCCTAAAATATGACTTGGCTTAAGGAATAAGTATGGGTCCATCATAAGTCATTCATTGACATTCGTGGAACTTATTCCAAATGGAATATTCAGACATAATTCATTTATCACTTAAAAGACTATCAATTTGTATCTAAATTTTGTCGCATATGGCCCACAGTTTTAGAAGAAATCTATTCATATTCATATATATATATATATATATATATATATATATATATATATATATATATATATATATATATATATATATATATATATATATATATATATATATATATAGAGTGGGGATCCTGCGGAAAGTGTGTTTTTCCTAGAAAGTCTAGGTAGCGATCTAGTCCATCCAATGGGTGTGTTTAAGGGTTGAGATTAAATCAATGGCAATCTTGTAATATTTGAGTTTAATTAATTGACTGTTTTAAATGAGTAGGGGCAATTTTTTCAATGATCGGATTTTAAATCAATAAAAAAAAACAGTCAGGCAATCACAACTCCTATTTTCACGCGAATTTCCCTCTCTCTCTAAAACCCACATTTGGAAACCCCCAAAATCATACCAAATATACCTAAAATCATGGATGAAGATAAGAGATTGTCCTTGTTCTATATACGTAAGATCAAGCTGTTATTGTACTACGTGTTTTACAAAGCGATTACGGGTGTTAACACACTGACTTCAGAGTGTTAAAACACACTGACTTCAACCTCTCTGACTGGTAAAACACATCACCAAGAACATGTTGAGTGTTAAAACACACTGACTTCAGAGTGTTAAAACACACTGACTTCAACCTCTCTGACTGGTAAAACACATCACCAAGAACATGCTGACTTCAGAGTGTTAAAACACACTGACTTTCGAGTGTTAAAACACACTGACTTCAACCTCTCTTACTGGTAAATCATTAAAACACATCACCAAGAACATGATTATATATTGACTTCAGAGTGTTAAAACACACTGACTTCAACCTCTCTGACCGGTAAAACACATCACCAAGAACATGCTGATAGTTTTCCAGATAAACACATTGACATCCAGATTTGAATTCGAAAACAATAAGAATTCTGAAAATCATAGAATGTTAGTTAATGAAAAATAAATTCCAAAAATAAAATTAAAATGTGAAATTACATAGTTGCCCTTTTAGTTAAAATAACTCAATGCCACATGTCCAATTCTCATTGCTTCCTAGACTTTCTAGGAAAAATACACTTTCTACCTAACTCCTACTCTCTCTCTCTCTCTCTCTCTATATATATATATATATATATATATATATATATATATATACGTAATAAGATTTCTATTAGATATGTCCCTGAGTTTTCTTATGACATCTGGACATTAAGGGAATCAAATAAAGTGTAACATATATATATGATAGGTTCCCACATCATGCACCTCATTGAAACTTCTCTTGTAGCATTTTTAGAGATATTAAAGATCAGTGGGAGCATTAAGTGTCTTAATAATAACTTGCAATAGTTGCAAGAGGTGGGGGAGTGAACTTAATATTACTTCAATTTACACTTCTTGTACAAGACACTGCTCCATCTCGACACTGTTCTATCAAAACTTGTCTCCTTAAAATACAATGCTACATTTACAAAAGTTTCATTGTTGCTTAATTGTGGGCACACTTAGATTTCTTACCTAAACTAACATAATACTCAACAAGAGAAATCACAATGACTAACGTCGTTAACTTGTTTCTCTATTAGAATTTGTTGGTCATTAAATATTGACCCTAAGCATGCTGAATTTCTAAAGATTTCTAAGGTCAGTGGGAGCAGTCAAAGTCCTTATCATGACTTGCAAGGAATACAAGAGGCGGGGGGGGGGGGGGGGTGGAGGGGGAGTGTCATTAAATTTCACTCTGAATTTAACTCCGATTACACCTCTTGTACACGATACTACACTAACTCTTATAAACTTAGAGTGAAAATGATAGCCACCTAACCAAGAGCTAATCCATAAAACTGAAACTTCTAATAAACCCAATAATCAACTCAGGATGTCATCTAGGTTTAAAAACCTACTAACTTTGATGATTACATAACCTCCCTAACTAAAGTTGAAATGGATTTTGGAAAAGTTTACTAATCCCATCTCTTCTAATTAAGCCATTAGCGTCAAATGGAATAAAATAGTTTTCTAGTAAAACTGATTTTACGTGTACGTATAATGTTTGGGATTTGATTGAATTACCTAAGAGTGTCCATAACTAAACCAAATCCTGATATAAGCGTTAAGACACGAAGAAGCATGATTGATTGTCAAAGGTTATACTCAGGAAGAGATAAATTATCAAAGAGTCTTTCTTACCTATCTTACGGAAGATTTCTTTGAGGATCATCACTGTTCTAGTAGCTTATAATAGTTTTAAGCTACATTAGATGAACATTAAAAATAATTTTCCCTAACAAATGGCTGACATATTTACATGTTCATAAAACAACCTGAAAGTTCCAAACTGAAGGTTAAAGAACACTTTATTTGTAAGCCAATAAAATCCATATACGGGTTAATATAAACATCATAGTTTGATGAAATCTTAACTTAATTATTTTCATCAAGAATCAAGTGATCAAATTATTTGGTCAAAAATTACCGAAGCAATTAAGTGATCAAATTAGTTAAGTGAGGTAGTGTGCTAAAAATGTGTGTTAAAAATATGCTAATTAAGTTGTTTGCAAAAACAGTTTTCAGGATACGGCTCAGGATATTGAGCTGTTCCTATGATCAAACAGTGAGCAAAAAAGGTAAAGGGTGACATGAGATATACGAGGAAAGCCCTTGATCAATCTAGATCACCGACACAAAACCTCGGGAGCTGACAATCACAGCTGCCTTGTTCTTCTATTACTTCAAATGTCAGGATACAGTGCAGGATATGATGCGGATCAACTAAGTGTTACAATGTGAATTCGAATACAAGTGTTAGTGCGTAGTGATTCTTTGCAATTAGAGAGAAAGAGTGTGCGAAAGATTGTGTCCCTTAATTTGATCCGATCAATCCTTTTTATAGTAAAAGAAACTAACTAACTATCCTACTATTCCGGGATTCAGTGAATATTCCTTATGTGAACGTTGTAGTCCACGTCTTCCGGCTTCAACGTCCATAACCTAACTGATTTGCCCGAGTCTAGAGGAGAAGAAGTCCACCTGACCGTTAGAGACTGGTTACAACAATCTGTATGTGAATTAATTAGTTATTACCAAGATATTGTACCAGGATGTTACTAATATTCTGATTCAGTATCCTGGTCACAATAAAACAAGCAAAGTCAGAATATTGCCCAAGATATATGAACAGAAAATCACCCATAACAATTGTCCCCAAATATATATGTTGGTATACCAATTCTGACGGATATATTTTTAATCTTATCTCTTAAATCGAGGTTAATAAATCGAAACGGCGCTTGATGTGACTTGGTGCAACTTCCAACGCGATATTTATTCTTTACCACCCTATACTCAGCCCTTTATTTAGCTGGTTTATTCAGCATCATGATCATCACTTCCCAAGCCATTCCTCAGGTATTTTCTTCCTTTCTCCTTCTCTGTTTTTCTTTTCTTTGAATTTCTTGGTCGATACCTCTCATGGCATCACAAACAAGATCACGTTCAAACGAGCCGGTCCCAACCCTTGTGAGTCAAAACCTTATCTGAGAACCGGAAAAGGAGATTTGTTCCTTCAACAATGCTGATATCGCCGCGTTGAAGGATTCCGGTGCCTTTCCTGCCGGAGTGATCATCCGCCCTTTCGATCGGGACGTCCGATCAGACGCGGCATCAAACGAGTGGGTCTGCTTTTTCGCCTATCCCTTCTACTTGGGACTCCGGTATCCATTTCCACCCTTCATCTCTCGCTTCTTCGAGCTTACCGGCCTCAGTTATGCTCAAACTATGCCAATGGTGTGGCGAGTTTTAATGGTGTTAAACCAAATTAAATCTCGTCATTGCCCTGACCTATGCATCGAAGACCTTCCTACATCATATCGATTGAGATCCCATGGCAACAACCGCTATCTTTTGTTCTCCACCTCCAAGAACCCCCTAATTCTCAAGGCCACTAAGAACGAAGATCAGTGGCAACGAAAGTTCTTTTCGTTAAAAGGGAGTCTATTGACAAGGGTTTTGACTTGCCAATTAAATGGTTGACCTCGGGTAGGATTTAGGGTTTTAGGAATATCCCCAAATATATCCTTAAACTATATCCTTGATTGATATCCTAATATTTTATGCAGCAAACTTCAGAGATCTAGCACCTCCAAACGCAGAATCGGAGCTCAGGGTCAAAGAGATCTATTAACTTCCTGCCAGCGAAAGAACCTTCTCCCTGTCCCTCATAAGCTCAAGTCAAAAATCAAGCTCAGAAATGTCTGGTAAGTATATGATTAGACTAACTATAAAATATAAGTGTTAAGGATTAAACATTTCTTCACCCTTTATAGTACCGGTCATCAACCTTGAAGGCTTCCAACTCTATGAGTTGGACAATTACTCCAGCCTTGCACCTATCAAGCAAGAACCCAATCTGAAGCCAGCTGCCATGCCAAAGCCTAGCAGTTCGAAGACTGCTACTGCTCCCAAAGCCCCTCCAGCATCCAGGACCCGGGCCTCCAGCTCCCAGAAGAGGAAGGACGCAGACCATCCTGCTACACCTCATGTATTCCCATTCGAGAATCACGGGTTTACGGAATCCAACAAATTCATGACAAGCTTCCTCAACCAGGTTAATATCCTTGACCTATATCCTGCACCATATGCTGATTATAAATATTAATTAAGGCTGATACATGTTTACTTATTTTGCAGGGTCTTGAACGCCTGGTGGTGCTCTATGAAGACGCATGTGGCTCGAACGTCATGCTAGAACGTAAGCTGAAAAAGGCCGAAGTCACCATTGTGGACCAAGCAGCGATTGCCACCGCGAAATCAGAACACTATGAAGCCAAATACAAGGGAATGGTCCAAGAGCATCAGTCGCTATCCAGAAGATCACCCACGAAGCTCAAGCCAAGTTCGATGCCGCCCAAGTTCAACATGAGCAGGATATGGCTTCATACCGGGAAAGCCTCAAGAATTCTGTTGTCATCTCCCTCCTCCAGGCCAGACTAAAAATGACCTATGAGGCTATGGCCTTGGGCTTTGAATGCCCTTCTTGGAACATCAAGGCTTGGGAGGTGAAACTGAAAGATCTTGGTGGTAATCCTGTAGAGCCTCCTATAAAGTCTGCTATGGAGGAGCCTGCCAAAGTGGCCGAGAGGGTGGACGATGCTGGTGCTCCAAAGGATGCTGGTGGTGATGCTGTGACGAATGCTGAGAAGGATGCTGCTGACGAGGTCATGATGGAAGAGGGAGCTGCCCCTTAAAAGCAGCGACGTGGGCGATGATGGATGTATGTGCCTAGGCCGGAGCCCACTTTTTTAAGTCTGATGGTTGTGGTCTGTTAAACAATATACTTTTCCTGTCTTTGAACAATTTATATTTTTCCTGCACTAAAACACTATGATGACCAAAGGTGGATGGGTCTTGGGTTTCAGGACGAAGCCCTTGGTCACCAACTAGTATAATTTGTTTTAAACAATACAATGGTTAGAGGCGGATGGGTCTCGGTTTGAGATGAAACCTTCAACCGTTGTGTGAATATGGTAAGAAACTAATCATGCTTTTGGTGGATGGGTCTCGGTTTGAAGTGAAACCAAAAGCACAACTTTTGACATGTTAATAATATAACCTCCTTTTGACCTTTTCGTTGTTGTTTTTGCATTGCTTAGTTTAGATTTCAACTTTCCAAAATTTAGTGTAATAATTTCCAATGTCTCACAAAAATATCTTGATCAGTATACTCGGCAGTATTCTATTAAGACTTTCGTCTAATAGGGTTTAAAATTCAAATATTTCCAATAAAGTTTTTAAAGAAATTAGGATAGTTCACTTTCATTCTACAACACTTGTTTAACTAGAATGCAGTTCTAGTTTTTAACCCAGGTATTATATCCCGAATATTCCAACCAAATATCCTGAAACATATTCTAGAAATATATTTCGGGAATATATTCTAAGAATATATCCTAATCAGGATATATAAGTTTTCGTTAAACATAGTTCCAAAAATTCAAATAACTCAGATATGGTTTTTAAAGGAAAAAGATCATACCAGGAATAGAGTGTAACCCTATTTTTGAGCTTCAATCCCTTTGCAATTTTTCCACTAAGATGTCCCTAGTCCGCGACACTTAGCACACTAGGTCCAAACTTGATCCTTTGAGGTTTACACAATCGCCTCAGAAGGAATGTCCCCTGTGCATAAAGTCTTTGAACACTTAGAAATTTTCTGAACATCAATTCCAACTATTTAAGCAGTTCTTGTGTTACAGGGGGTAAACCCAAAAATGTACTGGAGATAAATCCTTAGTATCCTAGGGAAAATCCCAAATTTTCATGCGCTACAGATGGGAGTGTATAAACTCCAAGACTTAGAAAGGTGATAACCTTTAAACCTTAGAGAGTATGAAAATACCCTTTCGTGAGAGAGGGTGATCAATCCTCATATATCTTTAGGATCCAGGATATAGCCAACAATAACGAAATTGTCAGCCACTTTTACATGGACTGGTCCCATTATCTTGAACTATCCCTGGATAACTTGCGCTCCAGGCGGGGTGTTTAAACCCAATTCGAGAGAAAGGTGAATACCTTTAAACCTGTGAAGGGATTAGGATCCCTTAAACGTGAGAGAGGGGGCCAATCCTCTAATCTTTCGAAGTATCCTGAGTGTGTATCCTGGAGCTATATCCCGAAGCATATATTGTAAAACAATCGTAAACTAAGGTGGGTGTAAGCCTGGCTAACACCCCTTCGATGCTTAAGTCAGTATTGGGTTCAAAAGAATAAACAATATTAAATATATTAAAAGAGATAGAACTCATACTATCCTGAGTTAGAAATTAAATTCTAACGTACTTAAAATAGAGCTTTAGATGTATAGCATTCTAGGATCTTGGTAGCATATCCCCCTCCATATTCTTGAGTCGGTATGCTCCTTTTCCTGATTCTGATTCAATCTCATAGGGTCCTTTCCACTTTGGAGCCATCTTTCCATCAGCAGGATTCGTAGTATTCGGAAAAGCTTTTCTTAACACCCAATCTCCAACTTGGAACCTCCTAGTCCTTATATTCTTGTTATATGCTCTGGATATCCTTTGTTGATATGCTGCCATCCTTAGCTTTGCTGCATCTCTTGTTTCATCAATAGTATCCAATTCCTGGCAAAGGGCTTCAGGATTCTTCTCAGGATCCTTGAGACTAGATCTTGCTGTAGGTATCACCATTTCTGTTGGGATTACCGCTTCTGCTCCAAACACTAAGGAAAATGGGGTTTAACCAGTTACACTTTTCACCGTCGTTCTATCAGCCCATAAAACAAAGGGTAGTGCTTCTGCCCATCTTCCTTTTTTTAGCTCCTAGTCTCTTTTTCAAGTTGTTGACAATTATCTTGTTTGAAGATTCTGCTTGTCCATTTGCTTGAGGATGCACTGGTGTCGATATAATCATTTTGATTCCCCAACTTTTACAAAAAATTTGTAGTTCTTTTACTTATGAACTGAGATCCATTGTCACAAATAATCTCGGCCGGTACTCCAAACCTGGTAAGGATATTCCTTTTTATGAAGGATACTACTTCTTGGTCTCTAACTTGAACAAATGCTTCAGCTTCAACCCATTTAGAAAAATAATCAGTCATTGCCAGCATGAAGACCTTTCCTCCTGGAGCCTTTGGCAATTTTCCTACTATATCCATTCCCCACTTCATGAATGACCAAGGGGAAGCGATAGGATAAAATGGCTCAGCAGGCTGATGTAGTATATTACTCTGTCTTTGACATGCATCACATCTTCGAGCATATTCCGCAACATCTTTCCTCATTGTTGGACAATAGTATCATGTTCTTAAATCTTTTGAAAATAACGACCTGCCCCCAGTATGGTTACCACAATCCCCTTCATGTATATCCTTAAGCACTTCTTTGGTTTCAGGATCCTCCAAGCACCTCAGGTATGGTCCTGCAAGAGATTTCTTGTACAAAACATTATTTATTGTTAGGGGAGGATTTTCTAACAATTAGTGATCCTTACTTGTCATCCTAATAGTGATCCTTACTTCTATGACAGATAGTGATCCTCAGAAGACCTTCAGGATCAGGATCATGGATCACCCTAAGGATCCTCATACTAACGATTGTTTGTTTATGTTTCGTATTGTTTTGCAGGAGTAATAAGCTTGACATGGTCTTGGCAACGTTACTATGGAATATTCCACGGGTATTTCGCACACGTTTGACTGGAAATGGATGTTATGGAGAACGTGGGAGCATGGCACAGAAGTCGGATAGTTTGTTAGCTTAGTTAGCATCTATTTTTTTTTAAGGGGTGACGAGCTATTTTTAGAACAAGTAGCCATTTTCAGCTACACACACTCTCGTACAACTGCACTCTTGAAGCTCTCGGCAAACACTTAACAGTTTTCACACACTTTTACACATTTAACCATAGTGATCCTTGTACCTAGCTCGGCACTATCCGAAGTTGTAAACATTTATTGATTTATTTTAGCTTGGTGATCGGTAGTTTCCATCACCCGAGGTTTTTTGTGCCGGAGATCATTCATTGATCAAGGGCTTTTTCCTCGTATAAATCCTTGTGTCATTTGTGCAATTTACATTAAAGTGATCCTTATCATTGATCTTCATTTCAAGCATCATTCCCCGTAACTAAGAGTTTGGTTGCATCATCACTATTAGATTTTTGACCAAAACAGTTTGGCGCCCACCGTGGGGCAATTGGTGCTTCATTCCTAAGAAGTTTTTATGTTGGTGATCATTCCGGTTCATTGCATACAAGTACATAGCGTCATCATTGAAGAATACCTCTACTGCAATGTCTGCGGTCAATTTGTCTCAGGGCATTCCACCTTTGCCTCCACCACCTGCTGGATCTCAGAAAAATGCTGAGAAGAAACCAACTCCCGTTTTCTCCAAACCTCCAACTTATTCTGCTTCTTACACTCCCACTACTAGTGACATGTTTACTTTGATTTTGCAGATGAAGGATCATATACAGCAACAGGATAAGACCAATGAGAGAATTCTCAAAGAAATCGGAGATCTCAAGAAACAAAAGAAAGCGGCAGAGGATCATTCTCCACTGGTGCCTAGATCTTTGAATTTTGATACTCCGGTGATTACTTCTCAGCCATCGGTGGTTCCAGATGTTCAATATGTGGGTGGACCAAAAGGAGTGCACTACGGATCAACAATGGTGACTCAGGCATCAGGCTCATATTTCCAGCCAGCAGGATCCTACCCTCAGCTTATGGGATCCTTCATGAATTCGGGAGGATACTCAGGAGCGCAGCAGATTCAAGGATCCTCCTTTGTTCAAGGATCATCCCAGGTTCAAGGATCCTCCTTTATTCCAGGATCATCCCAGGTTCAAGGATCCTCCTTTGTTCCAGGATCATCCCAGGTTCAAGGATCCTCCTTTGTTCCAGGATCATCCCAGGTTCAAGGATCCTCCTTTGTTCCAGGATCGTCCCAGTTTCAGGGATCCTTCCAGATGCCAGGATCCTTGAGGAGTTTGCAAACAGGAAGTTCAGATGTCCATCAGGGAGATTTTATTTCGGTGCAGACCATTGCTTCTACTGGCCCTTCGGTCATTCCAGAGTCTCAACAATATGGGTTCACATTTGGTGTTCCTAATTTGAACCCGGTGGGAGGTAACACTCTTAATAATTCTCTTACAACTAACCATGGATTCATGCAGGATACAGGTATCAACCGTGCCATGGCCAGAGAATTGCAAAAGTTAAAGGATATGATATTAAGTGTTCCAGGAGTGGTCAAACCTATCCCAGAGATATCTCGTTTTGCACCACCAATTTGTGATGTTGAGATACCCAAGAGGTTCCATGTGCCAACCATGAAGCTGTATGATGGTTCGACGGATCCTGAAGAGCATATAGCACAGTACAGGGAGAGGATGGAGATCAATCCAATCCCAGAAAGGTTAAAGGAAGCATGCCTATGCAAGGGATTCGGATCCACTCTTACTGGATCAGCTCTCAAATGGCTGCTAAGTCTTCCCCCTTACTCTATTACCTCATTTGCTAATCTAGTTAACTTATTCAATAATCAGTTTTCTTCTAGTAGAAAATTTGAGCGTTTAACTAGTGATCTGTATAGGATAACCCAGGGTCATAATGAATCATTAAGGGATTATATCACTAAATTTAGTAAAGAATCCTTGGATATTCCTAACATGGATATAGCTACGGCTGTTGAAGCCTTTAAAATGGGATTTCTTAGGGATTCATTATTCTATGATGATCTTGTTATGACACCATGCAGGAACCTAGATGAGGTAAGAACCCGGGCACTTAGGTTCATTCGGCTAGAGGATGACAAGAGGATCCAGGAGAGGCTAGCAGGATCCTCAAAGCAAGAGAAGCAAGGATCCTCGTTCAAGAACAACAAGTTCAGATCCTTCAATAAATCTGATAACCAGAATGTGCATGCTGTTGAACAAGAAGAGGATGATGAGGATTATCCTCCAATTTCTGAATATTGTTTTTCTGTTGATAACAATGAACTAATCCTTGTGATGCAGAATTTAGGTGATAAGGCTAGATGGCCCAGGAAAAACGACAGACCAGCTGCAACCAAAGATAAATCAAAGTGGTGTGCATACCATGAAGATTTTGGGCATCTCACAGAAGAATGCATTGCATTGAGAAAGAAAATTGGATATTTGTTGAGCAAGGGGCATCTAAAAGAGTTATTGGGGAGAAAGAAGGCAAGGACTTAGGATCCTGAAAGGATCCCAGAGAAAGCTCCAGCCCCTCCAGCGGATGCACAAGTTATAAACTTTATTTCTAGAGGATCAGACATTTGTGGAACATCCTTCTCTGCAGCTAAAAGGCATGCAAAGGAAACCAAGATGGATAGTGGAGAAAGACCCGTTCGAACATCCAGTGTCTCAGAAGGAAAAGTCATAACCTTTGATGAGGATGATCGTGTTGATATCCAGGATCCTCATCACGATGGTTTAGTTATTACTCTTTTCATTTCTAACCATTTTGTCCGCAGGATCCTTATAGACGGAGGAAGCTCAGTAAACATTATCCAGCTTGATGTTCTAAAGAAGATGGGTATACCTGAATCAGATATCATACCAAGATCCTCCGTGCTCGTGGGATTTAGTGGCGAAACTAAGAACACCCTGGGGGACATTAAACTCCCAATATACATCGAAGGCCTACATTCTTATCAAAAATTTTGTGTTATTGACTGTTTATCTTGTTGTAATGTTATCCTTGGCAGGCCCTGGATACACGATATGAAGGCAGTCCCATCTACCTACCATCAATGTGTGAAGCTCCCTAGTCCTTGGGGAATAGTCAAGATTGATAGTGATCAGCAGGAGGCTAAGAACTGCTACACTTCATCAATGAAACCAGCCTCGAAGTCAAAGGAGCAATAGCAATCAAAGTATCCTCCAAGGGATGTCTTGGAGGCAAGAGAGCAGGATTTGGTAGAAATCCTCATGGATCCTGATGATCCTGAATCCAAAATCTATCTCGGATCAGGGATCCTTGGCAAAATAAAAGAAGACCTCGTATCCTTCCTCAAAAGGAGGAAAACTACCTTTGCATGGAAGCATGAGGATATGACAGGTATATCTAAGGATATTATCACTCATAAACTTGGCATTGACAGGTCATTCAAACCAATCCATCAAAAAAGGAGGAAGTTTGCACCGGAAAGAAATGCCATTATCCAGGAAGAGGTAGAGAAATTGCTCCAGGCAGGTATGATTAGAGAGGTCAAGTATCCAAGATGGTTAGCCAATGTGGTTGTTGTTCAAAAGAAAAATGGAAAGTGGAGGGTATGTGTCGATTTCACATATTTAAATAAGGCATGTCCCAAGGATCCTTTCCCATTACCTCACATTGACTCCATGGTGGATGCGACGGCGGGTCATGAACTGTTGACTTTTATGGATACTTCATCTGGATTTCAACAAATTCAGATGGAACCATCTGATCAAGAGGATACGGCTTTTATGACTCCAACCGGTATATATTGTTATATTGCTATGCCGTTTGGATTAAGGAATGCAGGTGCAACATATCAAAGGCTGGTGAATATGATGTTCAAGGATCAGATTGGACAAACTATGGAGGTTTACATAGATGATATGGTGGTAAAATCCATAAAAGCTGAGGATCACCTAAGGGACTTGGAGGAAGCATTCGATATCCTTGACAAATATAACATGAAACTTAATCCTTCAAAGTGTCACTTTGGTGTTAAAGCAGGTAAATTCTTAGGATATATGGTGACCAAGAGAGGCATTGAAGCTAGCCCGGAACAAATCAAAGCCTTAGTGAATATCAAATCTCCTGCCAATGCTAAGGATGTCCAAAGGCTAACAGGCAGGATAGCAGCTTTGAACAGATTCATATGCAAATCCTCAGAGAAGTGCAAAGAATTCTATGATATCCTAAGGAAGAACAAGAAATTTGAGTGGACTGAGAAGCATGAGAATGCCTTACGAGCTCTCAAAGATTACCTATCCTCAGCCCCAGCCTTGATGAAACCAGAGAAAGGAGATGTGTTATCCTTATATCTTGCAGTATCCTTAAAAGTAGTAAGTGCAGTCCTTGTTAAGGATCACGAAGGTACACAACATCCTGTCTATTATGTAAGTAAGAGTTTACTTGATGCCGAATCCAGGTATTCACACCTTGAAAAGCTTATTCTTGCATTAATCATGGCATCTACTAAGTTGAGACATTATTTTGAAACTCATGTTATTGTTGTTAAAACTAATTTTCCAATTAAGAATGTCCTCAGGAAACCAGAGATGTCAGGAAGGATGGCTAAGTGGGCAGTGAACCTTAGTGCCTATGATATAAGATATGAGCCTAGGACAGCCATCAAATCCCAAGCATTGGCTGACTTTGTGGCTGATTTCAGTAGTGATTTACAAAAAGAAGCTGAGTTAGAAGTCCAGCAGCTAGAGGAGACCAAGGATCCTTGGATACTCTATACTGATGGATCCTCAAATGTCAAAGGCACAAGGCTTGGAATACTACTAAAATCGCCACAGGGGGACATAATACCCCACTCTATAGCTTGTGAGTTTCAAACCACTAACAATGAGGCTGAGTATGAAGCCTTGATTGCTGGTTTGCAAATTGCTAAGCATACGAGGATCAGGTATCTTGAGGTACATGTAGATTCATTATTAATTACAAATCACTTTAATGGATCCTATGTTGTTAAAGGTGAAAAGCTAACCAAATATTTAGAGATAGTCAAAGAATTGGCACTCTCTTTTGTTTCCTTTAGTTTGACACAGGTACCAAGGGAAGAAAATACAGAAGCTGATGCATTGGCTAACTTAGGATCATCCTTGAAGATCCCGGAGGATATAAGTATCCCCATTATCCATGTCTTGGCTCCTGCCATCGAGGATCATGTGGCCATGGAAATAGGGGAGGATTCTGCAATTATCCCTAGTGAGGATACTCAGTCTTATTCAGGATCATGGATCTCACCAATCATGAGATACTTACAACACGGAGAGATTCCTACAGGAGAAAATCCTAGGGCTTTCAAAATCAAGGTATCTCAATTCATAATATTAAATAATATATTGTATAAACGATCTCTTCCAGGACCATATTTAAGATGCATTGAGGATCCTGAAATCCAAGAGGTCCTAAAGGATTTCCATGAAGGAGATTGTGAAAACCACACTGGGGGCAGGGCATTATTCTCAAGGATTCTGAGGACAGGATACTATTGGCCAACTATGAAGAGAGATGCTGTGGAGTATGCTAAGAAGTGTGATCCTTGTCAGAGACACAGCAATATCCTTCATCAGCCGGCTGAATTTCTACATCCTATATCCTCCTCTTGGCCATTTATGAGATGGGGTATGGATATAGTTGGAAAGCTCCCTAAGGCACCTGGTGGAAAAGTATTCATGCTAGCTATGACTGATTACTTCTCGAAGTGGATAGAGGCTGAAGCTTTTGCCCAAGTCAGAGAAAAGGAAGTGATATCCTTCATTAAAAGAAATATTATAACTAGATTTGGTATTCCTTCTGAAATTATATGTGATAATGGTTCCCAATTTATTGGGGACAGAACTACTAACTTTTGTGACAGCTGGGGGATTAAGATGATAACATCAACACCAGTCCACCCACAAGCTAATGGTCAGGCAGAATCATCCAACAAGATCATCATCAACAATTTGAAGAAGAAGCTTGGATCCAAGAAAGGGAAATGGGCAGAAGAACTACCTTATGTGCTTTGGGCTGATAGGACAACCCCTAAGAATGCTACTGGTCAAACGCCATTCTCTTTGGTATTTGGGGCAGAATTAGTGATCCCAACAGAAATGGTGGTTCCAACTGCTAGAACAAGTACTCGTGATCCTGAGGAAAATGATAAGATCTTGGCTCAAGACCTGGATACTATTGAAGAAATCAGGGATCTGGCTAGGATAAGGATGGCTAGTTATCAACAAAGAATGGCTGGTGCTTACAACAAAAATGTCAGGATCAGGAAATTTCAGATTGGTGATATGGTATTAAGGAAGGCATTTCAGAATACCACCAATCCTACTGATGGAAAATTGGCACCAAAATGGGAAGGCCCTTATTTGATTGAAGCTGAAGCAGGAAAGGGGGCATATAGATTGCTGACCATGGAAGGTGATTTGCTACCAAGAGCTTGGAATGCTGTCCATTTGAAGAAATATTTCATGTGAGTAGGATCCTTATGGCACAGATGATCCTTACATTAGGGGTATCCTTGAAGGATCCTTAAAGCATCAATGATCCTTACTCTGGTAATGTCCTAATCTTGAACTATTTCATATCCTTATTTTCTCATATAAGGATAAGGATCATGTGTCCTTTATCCTTCTCTCACATGATTTTGAGTTTTGAAAGTTCAGGTATCCTTAGCAAAGCGTTTATTATCTACAGAAGCAATCCAGTTCCTTGGGTTTAACCCCAGTTATTTGGGCTTGACCCCAGTTCCGCCTGTAGCGCATGATGATCCGGGTATAGTTCAAGGCAGTGGGACCAGTACTCGCTTTAGGGGCTGATAATTCCATTGTACTGGCTATACCTAGGATCCTACGTATAATGGTAGACGTACCATACATCCGTTCCTAAGGTTTCTAACGTTTTCACGTTAGCTAAGGTTTTGGCATTGTCATGTCACTAAGTTTGGATAGTCGCCAGTTAGGGCCATACTCCAGTTTACATACGATCCTTGGGCTTGTCCCCAGTTATCCTTGGGCTTGTCCCCAGTTGCTAACTCTTATCTTATGTTGGCTTAGTCCCAAGTTATGCTATATTTCAGGTCCTTGAAGTTAAACAACTAGGGATCCTTGATCCTTACTTATCTCTAAGGTTTATCTTGTAATTGTCCTGATTATGGTACTAAGGGTTAGGATCCTAACTTGGATCCTCAGGTATGATCCTTAACTATTTTTAATTCTATTCATTGTTTATTTGAATAACCCTTGAAATTTGACAACTAAACTTGTGATCCTTAAAATATACTACTTTTTGGGATTCTTCAACTATAGGATATTTGATCATGAATCATATCCAAAATATTTTCAACCTGACTTATTCAAAACTGCTTATTTAATAAGTGTACATCAAAATAATTGAGAATTAAAGAGACAAAAAGGAAAACAACACAAGATAAGTGACAAAAGATTAAGATTTTATTTATTAACAAAAAGACTAACCCTTAAAAGGTTGTCTAAATTACCTACCCCGAGCATCTACCAGCAATACGTGGCCCGTCTGCTGGGGTAGGTAAAGGGTGTCCATGATAATAAGTTCTAAGTAGTGCAGGAATATAAAGGCGGCAGGATCACAATGGCTTCATCCCCCAAACAGAGGATCCCTCCACCATTTGCAATCCTGCCTATTGTCTGAAGGATCCTAGATCCCTAAACCTAAAACTATTGTTCAACAAACAACCATCAAACAAAAAAAAATTGGGCTCCGGCTATGTCTAGAAGTTTCCATCATCACCCAATCCTACAGCCTAAACCTTCGCTGCATCACCACCTCCGGCTCCACTTGCTTCACCACCTTCACCCTTGCCTCCAGCCTCAATGGTCAGGATCTCTTCAGCCTCTTCTTCATCCTCCAGTTCAGCCAGCCTTGCCTTTCAGCCCTCCACATCCCTGGTGCTCTTGTCAAAAGCAGGATCCTGAGCTTCCAGGGCCATTTGCAGCTTGGTTTTGTACATTGCTATGGCGGCGGAGACCTTGGCATCTTCAGTGATCTCATGCTTCTCATAGTCAACATTAATCAGCACCTTGGCCATCTCGTGTTTAGCATCCTGGAGTTCCTTCTGAAGATCAGCAATTTTGAGATCCTTCAGCAATGCAACCTGCTGGAGATCGGCAATCTTCCTATCTTGATCCTCAACATGGCCAACGTAGTCCTCGATCTCGGCAAATTTCTGCAAAGGGGATAAAGGATAAGGTCAGAACTAAGTGATCCTCATATCAGCAGGATATATCAGCAGGATATAGGGGCGGAGACAGTGATCCTTACCTCACTGAAGTAGTCAAGGAATTGTTGGCGGATCAAGGGGAGACCTTGCAGGTCCTCAGCTTCAGAGGCTTTTCTCTTCTTGCCTCCCTTTCCTTTGAGGGGTGCCTTGGGGACCGAAGCTGTCGGGCTGGTAGGAACTTTTCTCTTGGAGGATCTGACGGTGGTGAGATCGGTGATACTGAACTTTGAAGCAGACTTGGTGGATTTTCCAGCGCCTACACAACCAAAACAAGATAAGTATCTTTACCTTACTTATATTTTTCTGATTATTTGAATTTTTAAACAAAGATACTTACTTGACATCGTGACAGAGCCTGAGGATACCTCCTGTGAGTCCTGGGTAGTTGTCTTGAATGATCTTATTTCAGGATCAAGTCTCTTGAAGGCAGTGAGCCTCTCTTTGGCAGCAGGAGTCAGTCTGAGGTGTGAGACGGTGATAGCTGCATAACAAGAAAGCAAAAGAATGTCAGTGATCCTTATATCAAAGGAAAAATTCTCTGGTGATCCTCCTCAGGATCCTCTATCCTACCGTGGGTAGCCCATTTCTTGGGTAGATCCTTCCCGTCAGGGATAGAATCTCTCTTGACGAAAAAGAAACGCCGCTTCCAGTTGGTATCATTTTTGGTAGCTTTGAAGATCGGGTGTTCCTCACCAGGTTTACGTTTGAACAGATAACGATGAGAGCCAAAGGTAGTAAGATCATATAGCTCTCCCAGCTCTGACATACCTAGGTCTATCCCCTCCTGCTTGATGATCCTTTCAAGGGTGTACAAAACCCTCCAGATCATCGGCATGGCTTGGATATAAGATATGCCGGTTAGGGAAAATAAAGATTGGGTGAAAGCTGGAAAGGGATATGTATAGCCTATGGTGAATGGAGTAACAGGAAACGCAACCCAGTTATCAGAAATATGATCACTGAGGGTGTTGGGATCAAAAGATTTGAACACAGTATTCGCCGGGAAACAGTAGCGGATCCTATCAATTTGCGGATCGGAGAAGCAACATCGTTCTTTTATGGAATCTTCGATGATTCCCTGGCTCTTTAGTGGGCTGTTCTTCGTGTGATCCTTAGATGGGGAGTTCCGGAGCAACATTTTGACCGAATAATAGAAAGAGAAAGAAAACAGAATAAGAAAAGGAAGAAGATGAACGGAGAATACCTGTTTAATCTTCGGATGCGGTTATAAAGGGAGTAACTCTGGAATTTAAATGCAAACGATCCTATCTATATCTCCTATTTATAATCATGATTCTGCAGGATTGTCACTTCTGTGACGTCATAGTTGCAACGGATAGTTCTACATCAACGGCTATATATCCGTTGAGTTGGTTGCGGATAAGATCAAGAAAACATAACTCGTTCATTTTACATATTACTCCTTATATTTTGGGGGCAATTGTTAGGGGAGGATTTTCTAACAATTAGTGATCCTTACTTGTCATCCTAATAGTGATCCTTACTTCTGTGACAGATAGTGATCCTCAGAAGACCTTCAGGATCAGGATCATGGATCACCCTAAGGATCCTCATACTAACGATTGTTTGTTTATGTTTCGTATTGTTTTGCAGGAGTAATAAGCTTGACTTGGTCTTGGCACCGTTACTATGGAATATTCCACGGGTATTTCGCACACGTTTGACTGGAAATGGACGTTATGGAGAACGTGGGAGCATGGCACAGAAGTCGGATAGTTTGTTAGCTTAGTTAGCATCTATTTTTTTAAGGGGTGACGAGCTATTTTTAGAACACTTAGCCATTTTCAGCTACACACACTCTCGTACAACTGCACTCTTGAAGCTCTCGGCAAACACTTAACAGTTTTCACACACTTTTACACATTTAACCATAGTGATCCTTGTACCTAGTTCGGCACTATCCGAAGTTGTAAACATTTATTGATTTATTTTAGCTTGGTGATCGGTAGTTTCCATCACCCGAGGTTTTTTGTGCCGGAGATCATTCATTGATCAAGGGCTTTTTCCTCGTATAAATCCTTGTGTCATTTGTGCAATTTACATTAAAGTGATCCTTATCATTGATCTTCATTTCAAGCATCATTCCCCGTAACTAAGAGTTTGGTTGCATTATCACTATTAGATTTTTGACCAAAACATTTATGATGGTGAATTGTGATACCTTCATCCTAAAGGCCTTTGGATTTTCATCCTTCGGGATATGTCCTTCCCTGAGATATCTCATAATTGGAGCCGTCCAGAACATAGGATCCTCCTCGGGATACTCATCATCAGGATCCCGAACGCTAACCACTTCCTTATCCTGGGGATCCGTCACAGGATACAGGACATGTAGTATCGGTATTTCGGTTCCCTCCGGTATCCTGACTGATGATCCTAGATTTGCTAAGGCATCAGCTTCAGCATTATCTTCTCTCAGTACCTGTTCAAGTGTAAAAACATCAAAATATCCTGCTAATTTTTTGAGGATTTCGAGATACTCGATCAATTTCTCACCTTTAACTGCATAGGTCCCATTAAAATGATTAGTAATTAACAAGGAATCGACAAATACTTGCAAACTCTTGATATTCATGTTCTTAGCTAATTCTAATCCTGCAATTTAGCTTCATATTCTGCCTCATTATTAGTGGCAGGAAACTCACATCTAATAGCCTGGGGTAATATGTCCCCCTGTGGCAATTTTAGTAGTATACCCAAACCTACACCTCTTACATTAGATGCACCGTCAGTATATAATGTCCAAGATTCTAAGCTTTCACCTAGCTGTTGCACTTCTAGGTCTACTTCATTTTGAATATCACTACTGAAATCAGCCACAAAGTCAGCTAGGGCCTGAGACTTTATGCCATTTCTAGGTTCATATATTAAATCATAGGCACTTAATTTTACTGACCACTTAGCCATCCTTCCTGACATCTCAGGCTTCCTAAGCACATTTTTAACAGGATAGTTGGTTTTAACATGAATCCTATGTGTTTCAAAATAATGTATATGTTTCGTTGACGCCATAACCAGGACTAATATCAATTTTTCTAAATGAGAATATCTAGTTTTAGCATCTAGTAAACTTTTACTAACATAATAGACAGGATACTGCTGACCTTCATGATCCTTTACACGGACAGCACTTACTGCATTCCCTGATACTGCAAGATACAGGGATAATGGTTCACCATCCTCAGGCTTCATCAATAGAGGTGCGGTCGAGAGATACTGCTTCAAATCCTGCAAGGCTACTTCATGCTTCTTTCCCCATTCGAATTACTTATTCTTCTTCTTCAGTATATCATAAAATTCCTTGCATTTTTCCGAGGATCTTGAGGTAAATCTGTTTAACGCTGCTACTCGCCCCGTTAACCTTTGAACATCTTTCATATTTGAAGGTGACTTAATATCCAAGATAGCTTTTAATTGCTCCGAGCTTGCTTCTATCCCTCTTTTGGTCACCATGTATCCTAGAAACTTTCCTGCTCCTTCACCAAAATGGCATTTGGCAGGATTTAGCTTCATGTTGTATTGGTCCAGGATATCAAATGCTCCCTTAATATCCTGGAGGTGATCCTCAGCCTTCTTAGATTTTACTACCATGTCATCAATGTACACCTCCATGGTGTCCCCCAGCTTGTCTTTAAACATCATGTTCACCAACCTTTGGTATGTTGCACCTGCATTTTTTAAACCAAAAGGCATAGCAGTATAAAAATAAATACCTGTCAGTGTCATGAAAGCAGTATCCTCCTGATCCGAGGGTTCCATTTGGATCTGCTGAAATCCTGAAGAGGCATCCATGAAGGTTAACATCTCGTGGCCAGCGGTAGCATTGTTCAAGTCCGTGTAATCTACACAGACTCTCCACTTCCCATTTTTCTTTTGCACCACAACTACATTTGCCAGCCATTTGGGAAATTTCACTTCCCTAATCATCTTGCTCTTTAATAATCTTTCAACTTCTTCCTGAATGATTGCGTTCTGTTCCGGAGCAAACTTCCTTCGTTTCTGTTGGACAGGCTTGAAAGACCTATCGATTCCGAGCTTGGGAGTTATAATATCCTTGGAAATACCTGTAATATCCTCGTGTTTCCACGCGAATGTTGACATCCTGCATTTCAAAAAGTTAATTAATTGATTTTCAATATCATGAGGGAGATTGCTTCCTACGAGCACCGAGATATCCGGATTATCCTGATCCTGGATAACTTTCTTCACATCCTGTTCTGAAGCCTCCATGATATCCTGGCCCCACATCTTTAATTGCTATGCTGCACTAGACTTTGTTGAGGATTTCATCGAAGAAGAATAACACTCCTTCGCTTCCTGTTAATCACTTTCCACCTTGACTACTCCCCAAGGGGTAGGGATCTTGATACATTGATGATAGGTTGACGGCACAGCCTTCATATCATGGATCTAAGGCCTACCTAATATAATGTTATAGCAGGATAAGGAATCCATGACACAAAAGCGCTGCATAGAGTTGACCCCTTCAACATACACGGGCAACTTTATCTCTCCTACTGTATTCTTGGCTTCTCCACTAAAACCAACAAGCACAGTGGATTTCGAAGTAATGTCCATCGGGGATACATTCATTCTCTTCAATGTTTCCAGCTGAATTATGTTAACGGAGCTGCCATTATCCACCAGTATCCTACGCACAAAATGGTTAGCAACATATAATGTTATTACCAAAGCAACATGGTGAGGATCCTGGACGGTATCCCTGTCATCGCTATCAAATCTGATCACTTTGTCAGTCGTGAGGGTCGTCATCCTGGTTGGCTTTTCTCCTTTTTCGGCCTTAGCCTCTTTTGCACGTCTCTTCGCCGCAGAATATGAAGTCCCGCAAATGTTGGATCCTCCTAAGATAAAGTTAATTATCTTGGCATCCGCTGGAGGTGATGCTGCTCGTTCAGGATCCTTCTCAGGATCCTGACCTTTATTCTACTTTCTTCCCAGGAGATCCTTTAGATATCCCTTGCTCAAGAGATAGCTTATTTCTTTACTTAGAGCAATGCAATCCTCAGTAACATGCCCGAAATCCTCGTGGAAGGCACACCATTTGGACTTATCCTTCCAATCAGTTTTTTGTTGATTCTTCCGGGGCCATCTTGCTTTGTCTCTTAAACCCTGCATAGCATACATCAATTCGGGTATATTAACAGAAAAACAATATTCAGACAACTCAGGATACTCCTCAGGATCGTTGTCTTCAACAGCATTCACTTTTTTGCTGTCATTTCTGCCGTATGGCTTAGAGCGATATGGTTTATACGCGGATTCTGATTTCCTGTTGGTCGACTCATAAGTTGTGGATGAATTCATCCTCTCTTGCATCTTTTTGTCATCCTCCAACTGAATATATCTTAAAGCCCTGTTACGAGCTTCATCTAGATTCCTGCAGGGATTCATTACAAGATCCTGGTAAAATTGAGAATCTTTTTGCATCCCCATCTTGAAAGCCTGCATAGCTGTTGCAACATCAAGATGCGGGATATCTAAGGATTCCCGGCTAAATTTGTTCACATAAGCCCTCAAGGATTCCTGGGGTCCTTGAGTTATCCTGTAAAGATCACTGGTCAGTTTCTCAAAACTTCGGCTGCAAGAAAATTGACTATTAAATAAATTAACCAAATAAGCAAATGAAGTAATTGAGTGAGGAGGAACGTTTAAGAGCCATTTTAAGGCTGATCCTGTTAAAGTAGAACCAAACCGTTGCAAAGGCATGCTTCCTTGAGATCCGGAGGGATAGGGTTAATTTCCATCCTTTGCCTATACTGAGCAATATGCTCTTCAGGATCCGTAGTTCCGTCATAGAGCTTCATGTTAGGGGTCTGAAATCTTTTTGGGATTTCCGCATCACAAATGGGATACGCGAACCAGGATATCCTGTGGCTGTTCTGGGATACTTCCGGAATTGGCTGGACCACCCAGGTACACTGGATATCATGTCCTTTAATTTCTGAAGCTCCCTAGAAAATGCTGATGTCACACCTGCATCCTGCAAAGATCCAACACCATTAGTAGCAAGAGTATTATTATTATTAGATACATTACCAGTATGAGGATTCTTGCCATATCCTAAATCATATCCTGAGCTCCTCACAGTTGACACTCTTACTGAAGAGGGTATCTCAGGAGTATGATTATGGGAATGGCTAGGCACAATATTTCCCCGGTTATCCTCAGTATAGACTGCAGAACTGAGGTTCAAAGCCCTGGGTTGCAAGGGAGTGACAGGTCTTCAGCAGGCCTGCTTGAGCCGGATTTCAAGAGTTGTATTTCTCTCATCAGCATCTGACTAGTTTCCTGCTGCTGCCTCATCTGTTCCTGTACACTACCAAACAAATTTAGAATTTCCTCATTAGAAGCCAAAACAGGACCAGATCCCTGGATATTGCGAGCGGGGATAACATCCCGAGCCACATGAATTTCAATTCCTTGAGAAGAGGCTTGCGATCTCGGAGGAGGTGGTGGAAGCACCGAACCAATTGTTGCAGAGGTGGTAGCAGACACGGTCGAAGAGCTCACGTTTGATCTCAAGGCCATTGAAAATAGTGTAGCAAAAAGTTTTGAAAATAGGTAACCAAGTAATGATTTTGCAAAAGCTTTTAGTAGAAATAGCACCACTTGCCCCACGGTGGGCGCCAAATTGTTTTGGTCAAAAATTACCGAAGCAATTAAGTGATCAAATTAGTTAAGTGAGGTAGTGTGCTAAAATGTGTGTTAAAAATATGCTAATTAAGTTGTTTGCAAAAATAGTTTTCAGGATACGGCTCAGGATATTGAGTTGTTCCTATGATCAAACAGTGAGCAAAAAAGGTAAAGGATGACCACGAGATATACGAGGAAAGCCCTTGATCAATCTAGATCGCCGGCACAAAACCTCGGGAGCTGACAATCGCAGCTGCCTTGTTCTTCTATTACTTCAAATGTCAGGATACAGTGCAGGATATGATGCGGATCAACTAAGTGTTACAATGTGAATTCGAATACAAGTGTTAGTGCGTAGTGATTGTTTGCAATTAGAGAGAAAGAGTGTGCGAAAGATTGTGTCCCTTAATCTGATCCGATCAATCCTTTTTATATTAAAAGAAACTAACTAACTATCCTACTATTCCGGGATTCAGAGAATATTCCTTATGTGAACGTTGTAGTCCACGTCTTCCGGCTTCAACGTCCATAACATAACTGATTTGCCTGAGTCTTGAGGAGAAGAAGTCCACCTGACCGTTAGAGACTGGTTACAACAATCTGCACGTGAATTAATTAGTTATTACCATGATATTGTACCAGGATGTTACCAATATCCTGATTCAGTATCCTGGTCACAATAAAACAAGCAAAGTCAGAATATTGCCCAAGATATATGAACAGAAAATCACCCATAACACCTACCTCAAGATAAGTGGGAGCAACTAAATTATACTTGTCTATATAGATGATATTCTTTTGACAAGTATATGTTACATAAGTCAAAGCATTGTTAACACAAACTTTGATGTAATAGATCTCAGAGATATCTCTTACGTGATAGATATCATAACATGCCGAGATAGACCCAATGGGACATTAGTTCCGTTCCATAAGTTTATCATTAAATGGATCCTTACATATGTAACTAACAATACTGCTCTTTCTTTAGAGGATAATATGATAAATGAGATTATTATTTACGCTTCATTAATTAGAAGCCTTATGTAAGTTCAAGTCTATACTCGTTTAGATATTACTCACATTGCAACACACTAGATATGCCTAGATTAATGTGAAGCATCTAATGGAGTATTACAATATTTTTAAAAGAAACGAGAGACTATAACATAAAGAAGAAGTTGTTGATGCATTTATGTGTCTGTAACTTTGTCTTGTTTACGTTGAATGGTATACGGTCTTTTGTAATCGAGTCTGTAAGTTCCGTCAAGTCTACCTAGTCGGATATCCTCCTATCCCACTTGGTATGATGTTTTTGTCTCTGTATTGTATGTTTAACATAATGCAAGTGTGCATTTATGTTGTGTCTTTATATTGTTATCATGCTTAACTGTCTAACCTTAGTGATATTCTGTCTTGATTGATTATTGACGAAGACTCAATCTTCATTATGAATCATGCTTGACGAAGACCCACTCTTCGTCATGTAACATGCTTGGCGAACCTTCCAATGTTTGTTGATATGAGTGTGATGAAGGTTCTTTCTTCATCACATCAAGGTTCGTCATGGGACAGTATATGTAACAGGTTATGTTCACAGTTTAGGCATGAGAGCATAGAGAAACTGAGAGTTTATCATTCAAGCATTGTGTGTATATTTTTGATGTTGTTCTCGTCCTTTTAATCTAAAGTGAATCTTTGGTTATTTGTTGTGTTATTTGCTATACTCTGTTTGGTTTGCATCGTCACGGGGATTCTGCACTTGTGATTGTGTTTGTGATAAACAGGGACCGGGTTTTGTAGGACCGAATTTGACAGTCGTTTGAGACAATCGGAGCTAGCAACTACCGAAAATGCAGCGGAAATACAAAATCGGCATGAATCAAAGCAAGAAAGGAGTAGAAACAGAAGTAATACACTTTAACACCGTTTTCTCATTCAACTTTCACAAAATACAAGGTCAGCAGGTCGGCTACACTTTTGACATCGACGTGCAAAATGAGAAAACACTTTGGGTATTTATAGGGGTGATAGTTCCGCTTATGTGGACAGTCCATATGAGCGAAACCTCTTAACAAGTAGTTTCGCGTTTATGGACATGTCCATATAAGCGAAACCTTTACATAACAAACCCAAAATTACACTTTCAACCCCTATACACTACATAATTAACACATCTAGACCCTATACATTCAACAACTAAGACTAAGACGCAGGCTTTAGACATTATGCACCAACAAACTCCCCCTTGGATACAGCTGCAGTCTTCGTCTTGTCTTCGGGTCTTCAAATAGCTCTGAACTTTTCTTCATGCTGCTTAGGCTTCCTGCTAAGCGCCTTTCTTATCATTTCGTTCTCTTTCTTCTTTGCTTTTTCTTCTTCAGCTTGAATCTTCATAAATGTACCTCTCTTTTCTTCAAGCTTTTGCCGTTCACGTTTAGCTTTCCTTTTCATCTTCTCATCAAGCGACCACCAAGATGATTTCCATTTGCTCTCAGAATTGATACCTTTCTGAAAGCAAATGGCAACAACATGTTGAAACTGCTGCGCTTGTTCTTTATCTTCTGGTTGATAATGAATCTTGTTGATGAAAAGACATTCGATATCCTTCGCAGAGCAATTTACAAGCCACATAGGATCATAAACATGTATCTCTCGTATCTCCCCTCCTGCTCTGTAAGTAATTATGGCTTCGATTGAAATACAACTATAAACCCAACCAATGAAGCCTTTATAAAATTCTTGTTCCATCTGAGGCATTGGTATTGTTTTCAACGTTCTTGGCGGTTTGACATTCAAAATAGTCTCTTCAACTCCTGTTTCAGGATCAACCCTCTGCACTCTCTTAGGATGATGTGGCTTCCATTTACGAAACTCTTTTAACGATTCATATTTAATGTAACCCCACATAGCAACATCATTCTTTCGAACAGGATAATCCAAACTTCTCACCTTCGGTAGTTCATCCACATCCCACCATGGTAATGACATAATGTCATATAAACGTTCAAAGTACTGAACTCCGTACTCTCTTCTAATTGCATAAGCATTCACTTGAGGTAAGAAACCCCAACTGATGATATCACCAAGAGACACACTTCGATCACATTGATAATACTTCAAAGGTCTTTTAAACTTTCTCTCGTGACTTTTTCTGAACCATTTCGTCCTATCTTCCTTTTCCATATCCTTTTGAGTGCTATCAAAATTCTTATCTTTCACTGCCTCAGCTACTTTTTGTCTCAATTCTTCTCTATTCTCCTCTGCAAAGAACTCCATAAGTGTAGGATACTTAGAAGTATCTTCAACCACATCCTCATTATCCGTCCAGTCTTCTACTTCAACTCTGTCGTACTTATCAGCCTCTTCAACATACTTATACGTGTATTCAGGCTGTTGATTGATGTCAAAAGTATTCAACTCTTCTTCAGAATCGAACTTGAATTCAGGATCCACAGTATGCATCATTTCTCTGTAAGCATCCAATCCCAAGATTAACTTTTCAGTATGTTCAACAATCTGAGTTTTACTAGACTCCCCCTTTCCACTTGCTTCCCCTGATTCTTCATTTACTGAATAGTTCATCAAATCATCAACTGTTTTCTCAGTAGAATTTTCAGTAACTTTTAACCCTGTACCACCCTGAGCATCATCATCATCATCTTTATCAGATCCATGACTGCTCACAGAGAATACTTTTTCTTCCTCTTTATCTTCCTCTTCATCCTCCTCTTCATCATCTTCATCACTACTGTCACCCATCAACTCTTCAAGATGTGTCTCATCCTCAAACAAACCAGATATTGCAGAGATAGGCTCGGGATTCTCAACAACCATTGAAGGAACAATCGATCTTTCTGTCACATCAGAACTACCTTCAACTCCCTTACCCTTATCTTTCATTTGTTTATCAACCTCTGCTTGACGTTGTGCTCTAAGCTCTTCAAGTTGCAGCTCTTCAAACCTTTGTTCTACAGATGTTCCAAGCATGCTTTCAACTACGTTATTCAGCATATAAAACTCATGATCTCTGAACGCTTTAGCTGCTTCAAGCTCTTTGTTCTTTAACTTGAAGTATTCATTCTGTTCATCACGTCTAGTCTTCTCTTCTTCAAGTTCAGCAAGTCTAACCTTCAAGATGTCTATCTCAGATTGATCACTGTCTGTCTTTTTCACCAACTCTTTATTATCAATCCCCAGCTTCTTCACACGCATTTCTAGAATTTTCTCCCTATCAGACACTTTCTTGTTTTCAGCAACAAGCTTCTTGTTTTCCACTAACACTTCGTCCATTCTTTTCTCCAACTTCAACACTTGTTCATTGTTCACAAAACCAAAGTCTCCGATATCTTCAAGATTATCATGTGGAGTATAAAGACCTTTGCTAGACAAACCAGGTTGCATTTGGGTGAGTGGAGGGGTCTGAAAGAGTTCTTGCGAGGTGAAAAGGGTTTGTTGTGGTGGTGGTGAATGATGTAGTGATGATGGTTGCCTTGGAGGTGTTGGTTGTTTAGGTGGTGAGGATTGTTGTGGTGGTGTAGGTTGTCGGGGTGGTGATTGGATAGGTGATTGTGGTGGTGTTGATTCATGTGGTGGTGTAGGTGGTTTCTTGGTTTGTTTCTTCTTGAGCACAATCTTTGGCACTTTGATCTTTGGCGTAACTTTGCGAATCTTTGGAGAAACCACTTTCTTTCTAGCTCCAACTTTCTTTCTGCCACCAGGAGGAGATTGCGATTCAGAGACATGTTCTGGTGAAGGAACGTAAGCAGCATCATCATCCTTCTCTTGTCTCTTTCTCTTTCTTAACAACTTTTCTTTTTCAGTTTCCTCTTTAATTCTTCGTAAACGTTCAGCCTCATCAACTACTTCTTCGTCTGAAGAACTAGAGGAACTTGTAGTATCTTTATTCACATCATCTCCCTCAATATCATCAATCACCTTTTCTTTCCCTTTCTTTGCTTCAGCATTAGCAGCTTTATCAACATCAGCAACCACTGTTGACCCTGTCTCTAGAACATCAGTATCAAATAGATCATCAACATTAAACGGATCATCTTCAGCAGTTACAACTTGTTCCTTTTCTGCAGTGACCACAGGATTATCTTCTTCCGGCTCATCGACCAACGACGGTTTAGCAGCTTTCTTTTGCTTCTTCTTTGGTTGTGAAGAAGATCCTTCAACATGTTGTACAATAGGAGTTGCCTTTCTGCATCGTCTCCCAGTTTCTTTCACATACCACTCATTCTTTGTGTTTTTGAAATCCACAAGAACTTTCAACTCTTCAGCATATGCCGCTTCTTTCATCTCAGCTTCATTTCTCCAATTTTGGTGATCTACTGGATCTGGATCAATATAATTTGCATCTTTTATGAAACCAAAGAATGCAACATCAACTTTCGGTTCAGTGTGGTTCGGGTGATATTTCATAAGCTGTGTAATTGTAACCTTGTTCATATGAGATTGCACCAATAAATCATCCTTTATATTTCTGTCGATCTCAGGATACGCGTGATCAATCAGCATCTGCACGAACCTTGGATACACCCAAGTCTTGCTCTTTGACATGATGTTCTCTGCCATGTAATGAAATACGATATGCGAAAAGTTGTATTTCTTGTTTAGCACCAACGCAGTGACCATATTCATCTGATAGTCACGCATCGCATCATAACCACCTTTTGTGTGACTTAAAGACATCAAAACACAGTGAATCAAGAATTTGTATGGTTTTGTAAACTTAGACTTCAGATAATTTCCAGCATTTAAAGCTCCTTGATATCCCATTCTTAACATACAACCTTTCACCATTCTTTCAGGAAATCTTGTTCGCGAATCAGCTTCATCAGGAAAGTTAATAACTTCATGTATAAGAGCTTCGGTGACAAGAATCTTCTCCATCTTTCCATGCACTTCAACAATTGAAGATATAACTTTATTCTGATCATCGTAGCAGGCATTCGTCCAGAAAAGTTCAATGTGAGATTTATACAGTGGTCTTTGATCAGTCAACGCCATGAATTCCAATATACCACTAAATTTGACCAATTCTGGATATTTCTGAACATCTAAATCACAACAACTGTTGTGAAGAGGAACAAATACAACACTAGATCCCTGCAAATCATAATCATATACACTGAATCAGAATTACTTGAAAATTTTTCAAACATTAAAATTTTACAAGTTATCACACATGATACCCTATAAGCGAAACTATTTTTTGCATACAAGCAGAACCATAAATGCTCTTATAAGCGGAGCCTCTGTTGTTCATACAAGCGGAACATATTGATTGTACAAATGGGCGGAACTACAGTCTGCACTCATGAACGAAACCCCACAATGTACTTATGAGCGAAATTACCATATGCTCCTATGAGCGGAACTACTGATGTACATTCAAGCGGAACATCATTAACATGGTACACATGAGCGAAAATACACATTGTCCTATGAGCGAAACTACAGATTGTAACCGTTTGAGCGAAACCTCTATCAAACCTTCTGCAAACTCATCAAATCTTCAAACTGAATTCACTAATCTGATAACATGAGAAATCCGACACTAGGGGTTTGTTTTAATTTCAATTTTTACTTTAAAAGAACCCTAGATCTATGTCTGAACTATCTGCAACTTGATAAACATCATCAATCAACAAATTTGAACCAATCAATACACAATAATATGATCTACACACTCAGACGACTACAAAATTTAACTTTTTATCACTTTTCAGATTAACCACCATCACACCCAGTTGACCAAGTCCAAGTCAATGACCTTGGTCAACTGCTTGGTCCACCAAGTCCAAGTTAATGGCCTTGGTTGACCGAATTATGAAGTACACAGTTGTTTTATCTTGAAAAATAGTTCAAATGAATGAACTTTTAAACATTTTGAGCTTTCAAACACATCTTGACTTGTTAAACACTGTATCAATCATAGTTCTGCATCACTAGCTTACCCAGCCCTCATCAAACACTGACATGTTCTGCACTAAGCTTTGATCTTCCGATTCCCAAAGTCAGTTGTCCAAAATAAAATGAGAAACTAAAATCTTTTTGGATTTTAACTGGATAAACTGAAAACTGTACACACAATATTTTTGTGAGTGTGTTAGGGGATCATATCAGCTGCCGACTAGACACTAGCACCGTTAAGCTGTTAATTCATTTTAAGCATTAAACAATTCGCGTAGATTGCCGATATACTGATCCTCTTAAATTTTCACAAAACGTTCAACCTGTTCGGGATACAGAATTAGTGTCTTAGGACTTAAACATCTACATGTGTCCCACCTCAGTATATACTCCCGTATCCAGACCCCAGTATTCAGTCTTACAGGTGAATATACCTAGATGATATCTGTAATGGGGTGTTGTGCGAGGGCCGTGAGAGCTCAGGTCGATACTTCCGTATACGCAGAGAGATGACGGCTTCGACTTTTGGTGTGTCCCCTTTAGAGGATCTTTTATTTACAACAGCACATGATTAACATTTTTCAATGCGTCATGATTTTTTATGCTGAGGGGAGGCTTTACAAGTAAAGCAATGCGTAAAGCATTATCCGGGGACTAGGTCAGTATTTCCATACAGCAGAAGTCCCGGGATAATACCCCAGATATCACTAAGCATAAAGACCTAGTATCTCAGATTACGGGACCCTTCAAACAAGATTTCAGGGGTTACCTATATATCTTGGAGGTGTTCCCCACGTAGACACAAGTGAAATTTATGTTTATATCCCAAACTGATTTACTAATTTTGCGAAAACCTACCGGCACATCTTTAGCGAGACTGCTTAATTGCATTTTATACATTATAATTCTTTAGCGTACTGTGTCCGTCTAGCTGATGTACTATCATTTCCCCTATTCTACACAACTCTTTTTGAATTTTTTTTTAATGTTTTTGGATTTTTGAATTTTATCATGTTTTTGTATTTTTCTGCGAATTTCTCCCCCTAAAACTAAAACATATTTTTGTGTTTTTGTTTTTATCGAAAAGCAGAAAATAAACTGTACAAACAAAATTGACAACACGACAAAGGTTCACGTCAGATCGCTGCCCAAATCGGCTTCACATTCAATAACCCTCCCAGATTGCAGATTCTTCATCCCGTTCAATTTTAAAAGATAATAAAATCTCTTTTTATCAAATGGTTTAGTATAGAAATCCGCTTTCTGATCATCGGTGTGCAAGTGTTCAATCCGAATTAACTTTTTCTCGTGACAGTCACAGATAAAGTGGTGACGGATTTCAATATGCTTTGTTTTCGAATGGTGAACCGGATTTTTAGTAATGTTAATCGCTGCTTCATTGTCCACATAGATAGGTGTATCTAAGAACTGCAAACCGAAGTCACGCATCTGCTGTTGGATCCAAAGGATCTACGAGCAACAGCTGGAGGCTGAAACGTATTCAGCCTCGCATGTAGAGAGCGCTACTTCGGTTTGTTTCTTACACTGCCAGGTGACGAGTCTAGTTCCGAAGAACTGACACCCAGCAGTGGTGGACTTTGCGTTTTGCTTACAGCTCCCAAAGTCAGAATCAGCAAAACCAGATAAAGTAAAATCACCCGATCGAGGGTACCACAAGCCGATGCTTGGGCAGCCCTTCAAATACCGTAAAATACGCTTCACTATGGTCAGGTGTGACTGCTTTGGATTTGACTGATATCTGGCGCAAAGACACGTCGGGTACATGATGTCTGGACGGGAAGCCGTGAGATACATTAGTGAGCCAATGATAGATCGGTACAATGTCTCGTCCATCTTCACACCTTGCTCGTCTGGACAAATTCCATGATTCTGCGCGAGGGGGGTGGATGCAGGACTGCAATCTGTCATGTCGAACTTGCCGAGCACGTCCTTCACATACTTCGTTTGGTGAATGAAGATTCCGTCGGGCATTTGTTCCACCTACAGCCCGAGGAAAAACTTCATCTCCCCCATTGAGCTCATCTCGAACTTTTTCTTCATAACCTTTTAAAATTCTTTGCACAGGTCGTCGTTGGTGGATCCAAAAATGATATCGTCAACATATATCTGCACGATCAACAAGTGGCCTGTTTCTTCCTTGGTGAACAAAGTGCTGTCTACTGTGCCTCTTGTGAACCCGTTGTCCAACAAGTATGTTGAAAGCGTCTCGTACCAGGCTCTCGGGGCCTGGTAAAGTCCGTATTGCGCTTTGTCCAGTAGATACACCTTGTTTCTGTGCAGTGGGTCTGTGAACCCCGGCGGTTGCCCCATATACACTTCTTCTCTGATTGTTTCATAAAGGAAGGCAGATTTGACATCTAGTTGATATACTTTAAAATCTTTCCAAGACGCAAAGGCTAGAAATATCCTAATTGCCTCAAGTCTGGCAACCGGCGCGTAGACTTCATCATAATCTATTCCTTCCTGTTGACTAAAGCCTTGAACCACAAGTCGCGCTTTGTTTCTCACCACGACACCTCTGTCATCATGCTTACACTTAAAAACCCATTTCGTCTTGATTAACTTTTGATTTTTAGGCAGATCGACAAGTCTCCAGACGCCCAGCTTTTCGAACTGTTGCAGCTCCTCCTGCATTGCATTCACCCAGCTATCCTCGGTTAATGCCTCTTTGTAGGATCTGGGCTTTATCTGCGAAATAAAACATTTTAATGAGACTTCTTTCTGCATATCAGCAATAGATGAATAGAAACATGTAAGAGCTCGATCTATTTGATGTCGGGTTTTGACACCACTTTGTAGGTCGCCAATAATTTGTTCAGAAGGATGATAAGACAACGTCCGTGGCATAGGATTTTCAGGCACATTTACTTCCGATTCCAAGCTCGATATGTCAAGATCAACCATTTGATCCTCAGCTTCCGTTGGATCCTCGTCAAAAGTCGGAGCGGGTTCCGCTTTTGAGTCGTCAGATTCATCAAAAGATGGAGCTGGTTCCTCTGGTGGTTCATTAGTTGTTCCAATCGGTCCTACTTCATCATCGTGAGTACCCACGGCGAGTTGAGAAACTTCTAGCGGTCTAAACACTGGCTCTTGTGATGCATTTTGCTGATACAGGTACATAAGAGCTAGTTCCTCCTCACTCGGCTCGGCCGACAAATGAAACGACTCCCAGAGTTTATCGTAGTTGAACAGGAATCTTTGTCCGGGAAGTTGTGGCGATGGAGTGTGTTTCTGACAATCCACATGTAGGACATGAATCACCTTCCCCAGGCATGGTACAAACACCCTCTTCAGCGGGCTTGCGTAACCTACAAAGAACCCTTCATTAGATTTAGTGCCAAATTTACCGTTTTCATCAATAAAAGTACAAGGAGATCCAAACAGCTCCAAAAACTCAAGGTTTGGCTTATAACGATGCAGCAGCTCAAAGCAAGTCTTTTTATACTTCTTGACTGTGAGAACTCTATTCAATGTGTAACAGGCTGCTGAAACTGCTTCACTCCAGAAAAAGATTGGAAGCTTGGAATCGGCTAACATGGTACGGGCTGTCTCAATCAGGGTCCGATTCTTTCGTTCAGCTACGCCGTTTTGCTGTGGTGTGTAAGGCGCACTGAATTCATGAAGAATTCCCTTTTCGTTGCAGAACTCGTACATTTTGTTATTCTTGAATTCCGTTCTGTTGTCGCTCCGAATCCTCTGGATTGGAAGTTTGTACACCGTTTCCATCTTCTTGAAAAGTACCATCAATGACTCGAAAGTTTGATCTTTTCGTTCCAAGCACACTACCCAAGAAAATCTCGTAAATTCATCAGTCACCACCAGGCAATATAAGTCTCCGTTGATGCTCTTTACGTTGACAGGCCCGAAGAGATCCATGTGCAATCTCTCAAGAGGTAACCTGATTGAATTCATCATCTTTAATGGGTGTGACTTTCGAGTTTGCTTTCCTTTCTTGCACGCTACACAATCATCATTTAAGTGAAAATTCTTTAGATTAACACCGTCAACTAAATCATTGTGTACCAAAAAGTTCATTTTGCGAACATGAATGTGGCCCATCTTTCGATGCCACATTATCGAATCTTTTTCTGTCGCTTTGGTTTTAGACACAAAACACTGTTTTTGATGAGATGTTGGCGTTGTGACGCTCATATCCAAAATATAAAGATCATTTTCCCACGGAGCTCGCAACAGCACCATCTCATCAGGGATTTTAACCCTGGTTTTAACACAACACAATTAGTTTTAGTAAAGTGTACACTAAACGCTTTATCACAGATTTGCGAGATACTGAGTAAATTGTTTGTTAACTCTACTATGTAGTTCACTTTATCAAACGAAATTACTCCATTTGACAGCGTCCCTTGACCAACGATCCTTCCACCTTGATTCCCAGCAAATCCAACATAGTTTTCGTTTATGGATTTGACATCATAGAGCAGAGCAAGCGTCCCAGTCATATGCCTTGAAGCGCCACTATCCATAATCCACTTTGATAGTATCAACTTGGGCAGCCCCTGCAACAATCACATCAAAACAAATTTATTCAAACAATGAAGCCCATGATTTCTTTACTTCCGACACACTTCCGAACACAACATCACACTTTTCATTTGTTTTCGAAAAATCAGATGTGACATTTGGAACCTCTTCTTTCACAATTGTTTTAACTTTGTTAGTTATTGGTGGAAATTCATCAAGAAACTTATCAACTTCATTTTCAAAATCAACCACATCATCTTTAAAAAGAACTGAATCAATTTTCAAAGCGTTCTCCATCTTCTTGACCTCAACCGACGGTTTTGTTTTCGCGATCCAAGATTGATTTTCAAAAGTTTTTGTTTTAGGATAAAACTTTGAAGTCTTGCTAGTCTTAGAAGTTTCGCCAATCTCGAAAGTCGATTTCGGCTTATCCTCCGACTTCAACGATTCACCTCGTTTCAAAATACGGATCGGAGAAACCAATGGCTTTTTGCCCTTTGTGTCAGTTGGTGATTTAGGTCGAGATTTTTGAATGTTTGACTTTTGAACCATTGGTTTTGAAACAGTTTGTTTTTGAACACTTGGTTTTGAAACAGCTTGTTTTTGAACCGGTTTTACAACAACAGATTTCTCAATGACTTTCTGACACTGTTTCGCCATGTGACCGATCTCATTGTAGCGGTAACACACCCTTTTGTCATATTCGACAAAAGTAGATTTGACTGACTCTTCTTTCAACTTCTTTGCTGCATTGAAATCGTCCACAGCTTTTTGACTGAAAATATAATCTTTCTCATCGTCAACACTAGGACCAGCGACAAAAACTTCATTGATCTTCTCTTTCGGCTTAAACACCTGCTTAGCCGATTTCTTTCAAACCCGATTCCTTTGTTTTTAAAGGTGTTTTTCTTGTTTTGACCTTTACCAACCCCTTCTTTCTTTTCCGAACTTGTGGGACGTGAAGTAACAAACGACTTTTTGGGTTTCGAAAAGAATTCATTGTTATTAACTTCGTTAATGTTCATTTCAATCCGTTTAAACACTTTTTCGACATTCTCGATTTTCACATTCTGAAGCGGGTATTCGAAGTCGGAATAAAGTTTGTCAGTTCCAACCATAGTGTATGCCACCTGTTGATGCACAGAATGTCTGTTGACTGCGTCTACAAAGAGTCTGAAGTCAAGATTAGTCAACAGGGGGTCAAATTGTAAATAGTGTGATAGATTGAAGTAGGATCGCTTATTTGTCATTAAACTTAGTGGACCGCTTTTGTGTCATTAATCTAGATCGCTTATGTGACAAAGGATCTGGATCGCTTATATGGCATGTCACATAAGCGACCCTGGAACTCTATAAATAGGTGGAGCGGTTCATTAGTTGTAACGATGTATGTGTGTGCTACGGTGCTGAAACTCTGCAAAATTTTTATCAGAAAGCAATAGAAACGATCGGAATTGAAAGGATATGCTGTTGTAACTTCATATATGTTGATTCCGCCTTCATACATGAAGATGAACTACCTTGACTGACTTTTCGGGTCATAGAACGGTCCAACACCACCATGATCGGATCTTCATTCACACTCTTTTCCGATTTCTGTACATATCGATCTAAGAAATTTCCTTCATCTTCAGAATCACTGACAGCCTTCTCAGAATGAGCCTTTTCAGATTTCTCACTTTCCTCATCCAACACCTGATCGACAACACTTTTGATAACCTGAGATTCGTTATCGGTATCGGATGGGGAAAATGTGATATCTATGGTCTCAGGCAACTCATCTTCTATCGTTCTCAATTTGAGATTCAATGTCGTTTCCACCCCATCTGGATACTTCTGTGTGTAATGACTCCACATTGGGGGTGGAACGCTTTTAAAGACAGGTGCCTTATGTGGCTGTTGGGGAACAATTTGATCAAGAACGTACGAAGAAGCCACATAACTCATTAACTTCTTATCAATCCGATTATTTTCAATTTTAACCAATTCGAGTTCCTTTTTAAGCGAAGCGGTTGTGTCTAAATGAAAATTGAGTTCTTGTTGTTTATCAAATAATGTTGCTTTAGCCAATTTTGTAGCTTTATCATTTTCGACACTTCCTTTTTGTATCATCTTGATTGACCTTTCAAGAGTATCGTACGCCTCTTTCACTTGGCTAAGGTCAAACTTAATCATATCAGCGTGGTGTTTCAACTCCTGATACTTAGTGTCTTTTTCAAGACACTCCGTGCATGGTTCTAACACTGTTTGCACGGTGTTTCAGGGATAGAAACAACCTTTTCAACAACCTGATCTACACTATCAACTTTACCGACATTGTTTGACTCTGCCTCAGACAATTTGACAGATTTGCTCTCCTGAACTCCAGATTCCTCTCTTTTGACAGACACACTACTGACAGACTTTGACTCCTCGGATTCTGAGTCTACCTCTTTGAGTTTTCCCATCAGTGCTTTGTCAGCTATGTCTTTCAAAACTTCTCCAGTCATCTCTTTCGACACATCTATCAACTCTTCAACGACTTCTTTCTTCTCTTCAAACCTTGGGCACGATCCGGTCCTTGGTTCTTCAAAGTAACCTGCAAAAGATTCAGAAATGTTAGGAGGCAATACAGATTTCATTAAGCTTCCCAAAACCTCCTGCTCAGACTGATAGTAATATACTCCAGCAGCTATTTCTTCCATATCGACCGCATTATCAGCAGAAACCTCTTCAACAACCTCAGAAACATCTTCAATAACTGTTTCCGGTTCAGACACACTCTCAGAAATCTTAACAACTTCAGCCATCATTGCTTGACCATCACTACCGGGGATATACTTATCCCAGCTGAAACCTGCAGCAACCTTCTCGTCGTCTTGATTCACAATCAGTGCCTTTTCCGGTTTATTCTCTATCTGTGGCCTCTGAACAGTTTGCTGTTGATTTGGTCGGTGATATATCGCTTGCCTGTAGTAGTCGTTGGTGAACGGGTTTTGATGATTGTTGACTTCACGATTAGGACATTCTCGTTTGAAGTGACCGCGTTCTTTACATTTAAAGCATGTAACTTTCGACTTATCAAACCCTAACTTTTGATCTGGGCCTGATAGACTGTTCCGGCCTGTAATTTCCATGAAACGCTGAGCCCTACGTACCAAACTCGCCATACACCACTTGATGTCAATTAACTCAAGCTCTTCGGGATCGATTTGGTCGTAATCCTCCTTCGTCATGTTAGGATTACCGATCCTCCCTGCGACTAAGCACTCATAAGCCTCAAGAACGGAAGCAAGCAGTGCTATGTGCTGTTTTGCAGCTGTTTCTATTATCTCGTTGCCATTCTTTATGTTTACAGCAATATTGCACTGTACCCCAGAAATGTACGCCTGTTGGTTGGATCCTGTTGAGCTTTGAGGTGAATGTTCCTAAGTTTTGACATTCGGTTCAAAATTCGCGAACGGTGAAGAATTGCCAGATTGAGGAGTGTTTGAAGAAACACTTGAAGTGTTATCAGCACTGAACCCTGTATGTATTTTTGGACTTTGATTGGTTGAAACTGTAGGATTGCCTTTGTAATACAACGATACATCCTGCTGCACACTAGCTGAGTTCATCATTTTGATTTTCAGCAATTCTAGCTCGTGAGCTTCGATCTTCTCGATGAATGAGCTGAGGTTGAGATTCACAAAATCAGAATTGTTCTTCAGCATCATTACATATGTGCCCCACTCATCATACGGAAGAGCATCACACAATTGATCAATCCATTCTTCATTTGTCTTTTTAATTTCCAAACGTTTCATTTCGACCACAAGATGACAGTATCGTTCGATTAACTGCTTTGTTGTCTCGCCTTTAATCCCAGTAAAGATATCAAATTCCTTTTTGATTAAGGCTTTCTTGCTCTTAATCATTGAAACACTGCCTTGGAATTTCAGCTGCAACGCTTGCCACATTGACTGAGCATTGTCTTCATGTTGCAATAAAACGAGAATATCTTCTTTAATGGCCTGTTGCAGAATGCTCACCATCTTCTTTTCAGCCTTGAAGTCAATCTGTTCAGATTCTGTCAAACTCCCAATGCCCTTTTCCAATCCCATTCCATTAACTGGTGGTTGATACTTAGCCTCTATTTTCATCCAACACTCGAAGTGATTGGCTTGCATCCAGTTTTTGAAACGACCGGACCAACCCGCATATTCATCCAAACTCATGAGCTTTGGTGGCTTTTGCATAGTCCCCATCTCGTTTTCCATGTTAACGTTCTGCACTATACTTGCTGGACTTTGCGTAGCCGTCAAACCACTACCCGCAAACAAGTTATAAAAATCTTGATGTTCCATTTTTAGCGACAAATTTCCAAAAATGTTTAACTTTTTGATTAACAGGTTGGTTTTATCGAAAACTTTTAACATAGACTGAGTTTCCAACGCTCGATCACGTACGAAATGGACTAACCGCTCAAAATATGATTTTTACACTAAAACAGGTCAAATAAGCGAAACTATACTCTAAGTGTATGTAAGAGCGAAACTACTTGTGTTCACAAGAGCGAAACTAGGTGATGAACAAATAAGCGAAACTACTAAACGACCTCAAGAGCGGAACTACTATACTGACTAATAAGCGAAACCACTCGAGCGAAACCTCAACACTGAGATTTTGGAGCGAAACCTATGAGCGAAACCTCTGAAATGTCACAATAAGCGAAACTATACGAGCGAAACCTCTGATTTCTAATGCCAAATAAGCGAAACCTCTCAAGATGACACAAAAGCGGAACCTATTCTCGAGCCATTTTAAGTCACTTTTAAGCTGTTTTTAGGTCTGATAATCTCAAGGGTTTGTTATTAAACAGTTTTACACTATATGTCCAAATCTCAGTCCATTTTGTCCGTCGGAAAGGTCTGAAACTCAAAATGTGCTTGAAAACGGCTTTGATTCGGGTCAACTAGCTCACAACTGGCTCTGATACCAATTGTAGGACCGAATTTGACAGTCGTTTGAGACAATCGGAGCTAGCAACTACCGAAAATGCAGCGGAAATACAAAATCGGCATGAATCAAAGCAAGAAAGGAGTAGAAACAGAAGTAATACACTTTAACACCGTTTTCTCATTAAACTTTCACAAAATACAAGGTCAGCAGGTCGGCTACACTTTTGACATCGACGTGCAAAATGAGGAAACACTTTGGGTATTTATAGGGGTGATAGTTCCGCTTATGTGGACAGTCCATATGAGCGAAACCTCTTAACAAGTAGTTTCGCTTTTATGGACATGTCCATATAAGCGAAACCTTTACATAACAAACCCAAAATTACACTTTCAACCCCTATACAATACATAATTAACACATCTAGACCCTATTCATTCAACAACTAAGACTAAGACGCAGGCTTTAGACATTATGCACCAATAGGTTTCGTAATCGATCCTCCGAGAAAAACGGACCTACAAGTGGTATCAGAGCTATGGCTCTTATCCTTGTTTAAAACCAAACATAGTGTTTTTAAAACAAGCTGTTTATGTTTTCAGGAACCGTTCTTATCAAAAGTTATATAATTTTCTAAAAATTTGCCGAAAAATATCTGAAAGGATTGTATTTTGCTGGTAGTTTTTACGAAAACCCTGTTAAAACTCATGTTTACATGTTAAGATTTGGTTTTCATTGAAAGTTTTTAGCAAAAATTCTTGTTCGGAAATTTTTCCGGTGCCGGAAAACTCATCCAGTTTGCCGGAAACTTCAAAGTGTGCATCAGGATATTTAAAGTGTTCTTGGTGATATTCATACCTTTTCTATGTTTGATTCATAATCTGTGTTTGAATTATTTGTTTGCATTATTGTTTGCATTATTTGTTTGCATTATTGGTCTGTCATTAAAATATAATTGTTTGACAAATTGGTTTGTTTGACAAATTGGCAAAATAATGATGGAGTGGTTCTGTCACTACAAGTTGTTAGTTTGAAAATAGTGCCACCAACTTGTGTCAGGGACAAGGGATCCGTTTTGTTTTGCAAAATATCTAATACAACTGTTATCCATTATTCGTCAAGTTGTGTTAGACGAAATCCCTATTCTTCGTCAAAATTATTTTAGACGAAGATCATCATTCTTCGTCAAGTAGTGTTAGACGAACAATCAGTAGTTCGTCGTTGGGTCTGTGACGACGAACTACATTCTTCGTCGATTTTGTCTTTGACGAAGAATCAAGTTCGTCACACAATCTTCGTCATCTATACTTGTTGATTTTACACAGAAGGTTTGCAAAACCATCTTAACCATCTCTTTTCAAGTGTTTGATCAGATACACGCATACATACATCAATCATGAGTACTAGCCCTTGGGATTGGAGCAGTAGCTCAAGTACGGCCCAAGATCCGACCTCCGCAGCGGCGTGGATCAAGAATATGATGCCACAACAAACAATCTCTGTAGGTCAATGGGCATGCATAGCAAATCAAAATCAAAGTATTCCGAATTTTCTAATGAGCGAAAGTGAAACGGGTAGCAACAATCGACCGCCAAAGCTAAATCATATGAATGACTACCCATCTTGGAAAGGCTGATTTCATACTTACGTTCTAGGGCACAACACCGAGCTAATGATATGTTTCACTACAGCATACAACACAGCTCTTGAAGAAGCAGGTTCAAATCCAACAACATTGGTAAATATGACTGAAGCAGACAAGAAAGCATACGATCTTGAAAAGAAGGCATTTGGTATTTTGACGCAAGCTCTCCACAAAGACATATATCATCAATTCTCTTATTGTAATACAACAAAAGCCTTGTGGGACATCCTAGTTACAAGAGGAGAAGGGAATGCGGCGACAAGGAAGACTCGCCACGACTTGTTGAAAAAGGAGTTTGACGCATTTTTGTTTATGGAAAACGTAACTTTAAATGAAATGGCAACTCGTTTTTATCATTTGGTAAGTGAAATGTTTTCTTACCAGGTTACTGCAACTCCACAGGAAATGGTGACAAAGTTTGCTGATGCTCTACCACCGAAGTGGAGCCCGTTTATTGAACTATTGAAGCATACAGGTGTCTTAGATACTATCAGTATCTATGAATTCGTTTAAAAGCTGGAAAATAAAAATGAAGAAGAGATCCAAAACGCGAAACGAATCTCAACCCTCAGAATCCAGAAATGTACTTTGGAGGGATTAACCCTGTTGCAAGCTCCAGTCAGCAACCAAAACTTCAAACGGCGTTCATGTCCAATTCAAGCCTGTTTCCTCAAGTGACTAATGTAAATCCCTTTGGATTTGTACCAGAGCAACCAGAACCTCAAGTTGCTCAAACTCAATTTGATCCTAGCGCTTGGTTCCCAAAACCACAAGTTGATGCCCCCATCTCAACCTCAATTTGATCCTAGCGCTTGGTTCCCGAAACCACAAGTTGTTACCCTTCCACCTCAACCTCAACAAGCATTCTATGGTAACAATTTTACTCAACCGCAAAACCCCAATACCGCCAGACTTGATACTTCAAACCTTCCCAAGGTCAATGTAGAAGTTGCCAAAGAACACATGGAACTTCTTAGCACAATGGTCAATGCTTATTGTGGGTTGGTTGCAGGTCAGATTGGAAACATAAATCTGACCAATGAAGATGATCAACAGATTGATAGGGATGAAATAGAGTTAATGGATATCAAGTGGGCTTTTGCAAGCGCGGTTAGACGAGCTAAAGACTACATGAGCAGAACTAGGAAGACTAGTTTGGAAAGCAAAAGGGATACAAAGTACGGGTTCGACAAAGATGCCGTCACATGCTTTAACTGCGGAGAAAAAGGGTCACTTCAAGCGTGAGTGCACTCACCCGAGCAGACAAACAAATCAAAATCCCTTCAGGAATCAAACAAGTACTTCCAATCAGAATCAAGCTAACCAGGAAAGAGGGATAGTAGCTGTCAACAACCAGACCAACACCGCCAACACTGACCAATCAGGTCCTTCTAACACCAACCATGCATTAGTTGTTCAAACTGACGAAGGTTGTGATTGGTCCGTACAGTTTGGAGGTGGCGATCAAGGAGGAACCGCATGCTATGCTAAGATCATTAATCACATCAAGCATGTGCGTAAGGAAGAATTCTCCGAAAGAGATGATAGCTCGGGTTATATTGGCAGTTCAGATGAGGAAAGCTAAAGCATTGGAGATTATTGTTCAAAATCGGATGTAAAGGGGGAAAGTGATTCTGTTGTTGATAGTTTGTTGATGGAAGCTGAGGAGTTAAAGTGTCAAAAATTTGTTCTGATCAAGAAGGCCGATATTGAATCAAAAGAGATGGAGAAGTTCTTTTCTGAGGACGGATCTTTCTCTTACCAGACTGTCTTTATGGTAAATGTCGTAGCCTCTTCAAGTCAGGTAAATTCTGATACTTCTACTCCTAGCATATGTAGTAATTGTGCTGATCTTAAACATGAATATGCTGAATTGAAACATGAATCTGAAACGGTTCATGGTCACAACCAGAATCTAGTTAGTGAATTGTCGAAATGCAAATAGGCAAACATGGCCTTGGCTCGCAATTAAAAGGATTTCAAATCAGTCATTGAAACTTTAAAGAAAAGTGTTTCCGAATAGTCTAAAACTGTTTTTAACAAACAAACTGGTATTAATAACTACATTAATATTATTGAGGAAACAAAGAAGGAGCTACCCAGGGCTAAATGTGAGTATGAAGCGATCAAGCTCAAATTGGAGAGTTATTCTAACTCCCGATATGTGCTTGATCACATCATTGACGTCCAAAAACTGAAAGGGAATGTGAAAGGTGTTGGGTATAAGTCATGTCCGCCGCCGATGAGACACAACTATACCAAAATGTCCGATGAAGAGGAAATGCCTCGTTTTGAGCCAAGTGTACCTCTTGATTATGAGGAGGTCACTACAGGATTAGGGTTCAAATCGGAAAGTTCCTCAGCTAGCTCATCTGAAGGAACAAAAAATTCAACATCTACGGAAAAAAGTACTCCAACTATTGAGGATTATGATTCGTCAGATGATGAATCAGATGTGAATGATCAGGATAAATCTCTTGATAAGATGAAAAGAGTAGAAATTTCCATTGAGAATCATATTCTGTGTGATCCTCCAACTCCTGCTGTGCACTCTGTTGCTAAACAAGAGATAGATCCTATCAAGGAATCTATGTCTACCGCTAAAAGTGAGAATGTGTTGTATACTTTAGTCGGTGATGGTAAAATATATTCAAACAAAGATTTTCCAATTAAAAACGTCAATCAATCTTTGATTGATAAAGTGTTTGAAGATACTACCAGTAAGTTTTTGGGTAAGGAGATCCCGAGAGTTATTGTAACTCAGTGTGATCCTATTCCAAAATCTGAAGTTAGAAAACAGTATGGAAATCAAAGATTACCGACAAAGCAACAATCTATCGCTTCTAAGGGTAGACAGCAAGATCAACGAGCTCAAAAGCCTAAGGTTTCGAAACCAAAGTTTGAAACAAAGGGAGCTCGTTACAAGAAGAAAAGCAATGATGTTAAATTTGTAACATCAAAGGGTACTGATAAAGTGGAGACTTTTGAAAATAAATCAAATACCGAATTTATTCAACAAGTCAAAATTTTAAAACGTAATAGTCAAAACAATTACACTCAACATACAAATGGGTGTGATGAAGGAACAAGTACCTCTGGGTCTAAGGTTTGACATCTGGTCGTCAATCAGAATCTCCTAAGTTTGTTGAAAGGAGATCTTGTTTTAAATGTGGAGAGTTTGGACACATCATCAAAAACTGTACAAACTCTCCCAAAGAAAAGTTTGTTGAGAGAGCCCCTCCTGAAAAGGGTCACCAACAACGTCGTTCTGTTTCACCACAACAAGATAAACACACTGTTAAAGATCAAGAAACAAAGCAACGACGTCAAAACGTCAAGGCGATTGAAAGGGCTTTAAAACCGGAAGTAAAATCTGTTGAAAGAGAACCAAGTTCATTACAACTGTTAAAATCAGAAATTTCAAAATCTGTTAATAATACACGGTCTGATAAACGAAAGGAATCTGGGAAACCAAAAATCGGTGAAATTTCAGGAGAAGACATAAAATTTCCGAATCATCAAGAAATCGAAATCACATTTCTTGATGATCAGGGACGACCCAAGACCACTAAGGCTTGGGTCCCCAACTCCAACTGATTGTTAAATGACATGTACAGGGTGTTCCAGGAGGAACTCTTAATAGTCATTGGATTGTTGGCAGTGGAGCATCTAGGCACATGATTGGTGACTTACGACTTCTTTATGATGTAACAAACATTAGAGGATGTTATGTCGCATTTACTAGAGACAAAGGTACGTACATCACTAGAGAAGGAATGATCTCCAATGGTGTTGTGAGTTTCGATAAGATCAATTATGTGTGACAAATTGATCACAATCTTCTGAGTGTTTCGCAAATCTGCGATAAGAAGTTCACCGTGCATTTTGATGATGGCAGTTGCTACGTGCTGAAGCCTGGGTTTAAAATTCCAAAGGAATGGATTCTCTTATCGGCTCCAAGGATTAATGATCTTTATATTCTTGACATGAGCCAAGCGATTACAACATCTGCACAAGTCACTTGTTTTGTCTTGAAAGCCATAGAAAAGGAGTCTATATCTTGGCACAGGGATGAACCATTTGGTAAAAAACAATCTTGTGAATGGTGTGCCTGTGAAGAATTTTCATCTACAAGATGTCTGTGTATCATGCCAGAAGGGAAAGCAAGCGAAGAAGTCTCACCCGATTAAGAAAGTCAACACTGTCAGCATACCTCTTGAACGTCTTCATATGGACCTCTTTGGACCTATGAAACACAAGACAACCTTTGGGGATGCTTATTATCTGGTGGTTACTGATGACTACTCTAGATTTTCTTGGGTATCGTTCATGGCACACAAGAGTGAAACTCTTGAAATCCTCAAGAATCTTCTTACTTTGCTAGAAAATCTATACACATTGAAAGTGAAGAGGACCCGAAGCGACAATGGCACTGAGTTCAAAAACCGCATAATGGATGAGTTCTGTACTTCAAAGGGCATTCTTCAAGAGTACAGTTCTCGCTACACTCCACAACAAAATGGTGTCGCTGAGAGGAAAAATCAAACAATAATAGAAACTGCAAGAACGATGTTAGTAGAGTCGGAGCTTCCTGTTCAGTTCTGGGGGGAGGCTGTTGCTACTGCTTGCTATACTCTAAACAGAGTTCTCACAGTTAAAAGGCATGACAAAACTTGTTTCGAACTGTTACACAAAAGGAAACCGGACGTTTCTTATTTAGAACCTTTTGGCGGTCCATGCACTATGATTGAACCGCACGGAAAGTTTGGCACCAACGCTATCGAGGGCTTCTTCCTTGGATATGCTACTCCAAATTTTCGTGTGTGGAATTTGACAACCAAAAAGATTGAGTTATGGGGTGAAGTAAAGGTTCAAAGGTATACTAATTCTATAAGAGCTTCGAGTGATCCTTGGATGTTCGATTATGATGGGTTTTTTGACTCCTTTAATCTGCCAACCTTTGATGAAGCATCTGCTGCTGCACAAATGTTACTTGAAAGTGACAATGCGGTTAACTCGTCTTTGGTACGACCAATTGTTGTTAACCCTGAAGCTTCTACTTCGGTTAACAATATTGCTCAAAATAAGGAAGTTGAAGGTGCCGCTGATTATAATGTGTCATCGGAAGATGATGTGTTACTTGATGCGGCTGAAGGCTCTTCGGCTCCAGATGTTCCTGTTCAAGATACTTCTGAAGCAACTACTCATATGCATAATGTAGACATTGCTGAAGGAAATGCATCCACATCTACGTCTATGCCAGACATGGGTTTGATTGTTGATCTTAATTTTAACAATTTGGGTATTAATACTCGTGTTCCTGATGTTCCTGAAACGAGAATTCATGACACTCATCCGCAGCAGAATATTATTGGAGATGTCCAAACTGGAGTGCAGACGCGTAATCAGCTCGGAAACAACCAGAATCTTGGTTTGTATTCAGCTATCAGAGAATCGAGACAACAAAATGATTGGTCCTTCGCTTGTTATGTTTCACAAGAAGAATCAAAATCTTGGAGAGATGCACTAAAGGATAATTCTTGGGTGGAAGTGATGCAGGAAGAACTTCAGTAATTTCAGAAACCGGGTTTCTGGAGACTTATTGAAAAACCCGACGATTACAAGAAAATTGGTACTCGTTGGGTATACAAATGCAAAAAGGATGATCGTGGAGTGGTCATTCGCAACAAGGCAAGATTAGTTATTCAAGGCTTTCGGCAAATCGAGGGAATTGACTACAACGAGGTTTATGCACCTGTTGCACGTCTGGAGGCTATTCGGATCTTTCTAGCTTATGCTTCTTTCAAAGGATTCAAAGTTTATCAGATGGACGTCAAAAGCGCATTCCTTCATGGTATCGTTGAAGAAGAGGTGTATGTCGAACAATCTCCAGGTTTTGAAGATCCTATCCACCCCGATCGGGTTTGGTTGCTTAACAAAGCTCTCTATGGTTTACATTAAGCACCGAGGGCTTGGTACGCAACCTTATCTACTTATCTGCTGGAAAATGGTTTTCGATGAGGTCTAATCGACTGTACTCTTTTCATCAAGGAAACAGATAAAGATCTTCTGCTGGTACAGGTATACGTTGATGATATCATTTTTTGTTCAACTAATGATACTTTGTGCAGACAATTCGGGTGTGTTTTGCAGAAAAAATTCGAAATGAGCGCAATGGGGGAGATGAATTTCTTTTTGGGTCTACAAGTTCAACAAACTAAGTCTGGGATATTCATCCACCAAACTAAGTATGTCGGTGACATCTTGAGCCGCTTCCAAATGTCAGAAGCGACGCCCATTGGTAACCCATTTCCGACTAATCACGGGATTACTCCGAACTTGAAGGGTGAAAGTGTCAACTCTTCTTATTACCGCTCTATGATCGGATCTTTAATGTATCTCACTGCCTCGAGGCCTAACATAATGTATCTAACGTGCCTGCTCGCAATATATCAAGCCAACCCGAAGCCATCTCATCTGGCTGCTGTAAAAAGGATTTTTCGCTATTTAAAGGGTTTCCCGGACTCCGGTCTCTGGTACCCAAAGGATGATTGTTTTGATTTGATTGCGTTTAGTGATTCTGATTTTGGTGGCTGTAAAATAGACGGCAAATCCACAATGGCTGGTGTCAGTTCCTAGTAAATCGCCTGGTCACATGGCAGTGCAAGAAGCAGACTTGTGTCGCTACATCAACTTGTGAGGCTGAATACATTACTACCGCAAGCTGTTGCTATCAAGTTCTATGGATTCAGCAACAAATGCGCGACTACGGTTTTGAATTGCTATCTACCACTATTTTTGTTGATAATAATGCCGCCTTACAGATTACTAGAAATCCTGTGCAACACTCCAAGACCAAACACATCGAAATTAAGTATCACTTCATACATGATTGTTTTGATAAAAGACTAATCGATGTTGTTAAGGTCCACACCGATGAACAACGTGCAGACCTTTTTACAAAAACCTTTGACAAATCTCGCTTTGACTATCTTTTGTTGGTTAATGGCATTAAGGTGAAACAAGAGTAAAACTTCTTTCGGCAGATCGTTTTCGTAAATATTTTCTTTAAACTCAAAAAAAATACAAAAAGATTTTTAGTTTATTTATCTTTTCGCATTTTAGGGGGAGAAATTTCAAGAAAATACAAAAACAGTTGAAAAAGTCAAAAATCGACAAATATGTCTTTACTTTCTGTCTTTAATTTCTGTCTTTTCGTTTGAAAATTTGAAAAAGTTCAAAAACATTAGAAAATCAAAAATGAGTTTCTTGGATAAAGGAAGGGAAAGTGATGATATACACTGGTGTGGTCTGTCAATATGGTAAAAAACAAAAAGAAAAATTGAAAAATGATAAGTAGCTCTACTAATGATGTATCGATGGGCTCACAATCAGACTAAAATGTGCAGGATGATATAAACCTAACAGACTTCAAGTCAGGTGGGAACCATTCATTGGCATATGGTGTTAGTACCAAAATTTTGTTTGATTGATTGCCGAGGTTCTGAGATATACGGTCTTTATACTGTCTTATCATCTGGGTATCATGGTTGTTTCTTTTACCGAAATATAACGGAGACGAAGTCTAGATCTTCCATGATACCATACATACGTGTACATATTGCATACGACCTCAATAAGTGATCAACAATCACATGTCCAAACAAAATAAGTGATAATATATCACAGCTTTCTTGCGGGAGTCAAGTTCGTCTCTTTGTCTGTACGTTGGTACTAACCTATTCACGGACTTGCTCCTGTGCCCTCATGCATATGAAAATCAAGTTCCTCATCAATAAGTGATTCTATCACATAGGGCTTGTTTTCAATCAAAAAATAAGTGAGTTTCTCACATCTTTTATACGGTCAAACGGAGGATAAGCGGTATACTCACCTGTAAGATGAACTCTCGTGCATACCTTGATACGGGAATGTGTCGTGAGTGGATGAACACCGAAAAGTAAGTATAATTCTACCGTAAATCATATCTCCTAATTATGATTACATCTGATAAGTTGAGCTTATGTGGATAACAATACCGATAATTGTGGTAGGATACTTATCTAAAGCTTTAAACAGAAATCATAAACCGTTTTGACAAAGACCGTAAGCAGGTAATGATTCTCTTACCTTGAAACTCGCAAAAAGTAGTTTACCGCATTTTAAATTATGTTTTAGTGTAAGTTGTAAAGTTCGTTTTTGATTAGCCGAAGTTGAAACTCAAAGTTTTCTGCCGAAAAGCCCAAAACCGACTTGTTTGTGATTTCACCACTTCATAAAATGTTCTTTTTGCAATTGGTAAGTCTGACACAAATTCAAATCTGTTCAAAATTAAACAATTGGTGTTTCTGTGTTGACTGGTCAACGAAGACCCTTTTTGGTCTTCGACGAACCTTCTTGTTCAACGAAGATTCATTCTTTGTCGAGGTTAGACTTGGGCTAACTCATATTGGCCCAACAACAATCTTCGTCGAGCCCAATTCAATCTTTGTCGCAAACAGATCTTCGTCAGGGGGTCCAGGTATAAAAGGGGACCCTGTGCATTATTGGTTTCACTTTTACAAAATCACACTTCAAAACACCAACTGATATTGTTCATCGTCTCTGTCCTCTGCGAAAACCCCTATAACCGACTCATAAATCCTTTGATATCTCTGATTTATTGAACCAATCTAAGGTATTATAATGGACCGATTACATGATCTAAACCTTTTTAGACCTCTGATTTTGTCAAAATGGTTGTGAAACCCTCTTAAATTTGATGATTGATGATATCTCATATTCACCGTTCATGTTTTTACATTTCTTATCTGTATATGGTTTGATATACTAGAATGTAACAGGTCTTATGTGTGCATATTGTTGATTCTTCTGGTTTTTTTGATTCGGGTATCATACAGGGGTTTGGGTTTAGGTTTGTTCATGTTTAAAGTTTGTGTTTGGTGTTTGCCTTGTTCTTAATCTAAAATTGTTGTAATATACCGTGTTATGCTTGAAATGGTTTAATCGATTAAACAGGGGCCTTGGTTTTTTGTGTTTTGATTAAAACTGGGTATGGTTGTTGTTTGTTTAAACTTTGTTTAAAATGGTTTGGTTAAAATTCTGGGTTTTGGGTTCCTAATATTGGACATGTTGTTGAAAAATTGTTGTTTGGAGTTTGAATCAACTGGGTTTCAATGTTGATTGACGAACACCCCTTATGACGAAAACCCCCAATTCTGATTTTGGAATGACGAACCCTAATTGATGACGAACCTCAATTTATGACGAACCCTTAATTGACGAACTTTAAAATGACGAAGATTTAATCTTCGTCATAAACTTGTGCGACGAACTCCCTATGGTCAACGAAGAAACAATCTTTGTTGACTATAGTTGACTTTCATTGACCTGTGAATCTTCGTCAAGCTAAGGTGACGAAGAATTCAATCTTCGTCATTAAAGAGGAACTTCATCACAAAGACCATTATTTGTCGATCAACACTTAGAAAAATTTCAAATTTGTTAAATTTGCAACTCTTCTACAGTATATATATTTATACATGGTTAATGTTCACAATGTACATTAAATGTGTATACATCTATGTATTCTACAAATGTTATGTATTTTTGTCTTATTGCGGGTATTTGTCGTACAAAAATGGCTCCGAAAGCACAAAAACGCAAACCTTCCACCAAGAAAACAAACAAAACGAAAGAAGAAATCATGTCCGAACCTCGACACAATATGGTAGCATTCTTAGATCTTGAAGGAAAGCTTGATGATTACAAGAAAATCACTCAATGGCTACGGGAATCAAGGATAAACAAAGGTGTTACATTCTCAACACCGGTGTATAAGTCGTTGATTAAAGCCTTCTGGGAAACTGCTAAGATCATAGAAGTGGACGGAAAGGAGCTGATTCAGGGGCAGGTTAACCAGTTAAATGTGGATGTGTCTCCGGATATTCTGAACTCTGTTTTGGAACTTCAAGATGATGCCAATGCTCCAGATTCTATTCCTATCATGTGCACACGTGGCTGTCTACTTAGAATGAAGTGCACCGGTGATATCTTTGCAGGACAGATCAACAAAGCTGTATTGCCGCTGCAATACAAATTCTTACTTCACGTACTGATTCAATGTTTAAGCAAAAGCCGTGCTGGATATGATATGGCTAGGAATGATCTCGTTGGTTTAATGGTCGCGTTGGTGTTAAACAAGCCTTTCAGTATTTCAAAGTTCATCTTCGCAAACATGAAAGAAAACTTAAGAAGAACAGGATCTCGTACTTCCGGCAACAAATTCTGGATGTATCCCAGATTTATGCAGATGATTATGAATCTTCTACATCCAGGGCTTCCAAAGGCAGATAATGACATTCTCAAGATTGATGTTATGATAGAACAGTCTTTACGGATATTCAAGGGTTTTTCTGCAAAGAGATACGTAGAATCTGATCCTCCAAGGAAGATGTTTGGAGCCTTAGCGAACACAGAGTACGTCGCTCCTGCAAACAATAAATGGCGTCACGACGATAGCCAATCGGACGATGAAGAGCCAAAGTTGAAAAAGATGATGGAGATAAGTTTGGAAGCAAGAAGTTGGATTCTTCTGAAAGCGATAGCGACGGTGATGATGAAAGTGGTGATGGTGGTGATGCTGGAGCAACCGCTGCTAGTACACCTGGTGCTAGTTCTGCTAGAGGTGATGAAGAAAATTCTGATTCTGACGATAATGAGCCAGAACCAGGATATGAGTTCTATCTTGACGATCGTGGTGTAAGAAAAATGAGAAGGATTAGACAGGAGGAGGATGCTGATTATGTTCCGTCTGATACTGAGGCTGAACGTTTAAAGAAAAAGGAAGCTGATGCTCGAAGGAAGAGAAAGAGCAGGAAGTATATTGGTGCTTCATCTGTACAGCCGACTGCGTCACAACAAGAAACTGTTCACGGAGCAGAAATGGATCCAAATCTTGCTCTCACATCCGAAGAAGCTTCCGCTATGGTATCTTCTCCTCCGCGATCAACTGAACCACCTCCTGTGGTTTCTTCAACAGTTGAAACGCCAACGGTTACGCCACAAGCTGCACCTGCGTGCTCAATAGCATCTACTATTCGAGCAACTACTTCTCAGCAAAGCTCAGAACGCCGACAAAGAAAATTTTCTGAAATGCAGCCAGACGAAAAGATGGATTTCTTATTCTCTCAATTGCAAGCTGCTGCAGGTCAGATCGATAGGCAATCGGCGTTCATGAACATTACGAAGAGCGACGTCATCAAGCAACAGTTGGAGATGAATACGTTAAAGTTAACTGTTGAGCGTCAACAAGCTGAGATTACACGCCAAGAAGCTGAGATAGAACAACTTAAGGCTGAGAATGCACGTTTACAGGCTGCTGATGAAGAAAGGAAACACCAATTACAGCAAATGCGAGCTGCTGATAATGCTCGTGGTATTGATGTGAATCGTTTGAAAGAAAGAAGCACTGTTGTTCAAAGGTTGGCCGAAACTCTTAAAGCAAAGCATGATGATATGAAAGAGTGGTACAACTCTCGCAATACCAAAATAACGGACGAGGTCAAGAAAATCAATGATGGTTTCGAGAACGTCAGAAAGCGTGTTAACATTATGTGGCTTGACCGATGCAAACAACACGAAGCCTTGAAGAAACGTGATCATGATTCTGAAGATCCGGGTAACCCAGACCCTTCCGCTACATCTGAACAACCACCAGCTACTGAATCTACTTAGATTACTGCTTTGCCTCCATAGATTGAATCTACACAAGGAACCTCCGGTGGAGCTTTAGAAGAAATACAACAGCTAGAGAGCAGTTCTTACGTTGAAAGCTCCTTGGCTGGTATATCCACTGTCCTTAGCTCTGCTGACATTGCTTTACAGGTTGTACATCTTGTATCTGGTGAAGAACTGGAAGAAGGGGAATTAGTTGTCGATTTCTCGGATGAACATATTTTAGCACTCAATGAAACGAAAGTAGTAGAAGATGCTACTATTCATCAGATCCCCAGTGAACCTGAAACAGCAAAGTTAGAAAATCTTGAAGAGATTGTATTTGAAGGTGATAATAACAAGTCTACTTACGTGCGAGAAGAAGGAACAGAGTTCATTCCTTTCAATGAAGATTGGTTGAAAGAAAATGTGGACGACATCGAAGAACAGTTGAAAAATTGTGATTCTACAGATAATTCACCTGATGCATTCACAGAATGGAGAAAACAGTACATATCCAAGGTTACAAAGCCTACACCTGTTGAAGCTCAAGTCGATTATTTGAAATACGAGAAAGAAAACTTGCACGGGAAGATACTTAGCTGGATGTTTGTAAAAGAAATCCACTGCATGGCCGTAAAACGTGAACACGGCATCCAGTATTTCAGATCGTTGCTTAGTATTTTGTCCTTACCATTTTATGATGTTGCAGCATTAGCAAAGCTGGAACTGATTAATCGCTCAAAGTTTGAAGGAGCAACGTTGTTTGCTCGCAAGTTAAAGATAAATCGGAGGATAGGCTGGAAAGACGAGTTATATAAGCCACAATTTCCTATTTATCAGCAAATAAAGTACACTTTGGATCCGTCAACCAACACGACAAGATACAAGCTCGTTTATCAGCCATATGGACAAGATCCCACTGATGCCAATGAAGCAGAACTTCTTGGAAAACATGGCGTTATGGTGTTGTAACTCCGATATGCACGAGGCCGTTATTGTATTCAAAGACGATCAAGAGAATTTCCGCATGCTCGATCCGATGTGGATAATTAACATGTCTGCATCCGATATCAACAAGTTGTTTCGTCATGACATATTCTACGAGGATGAGGACGCGCATCAAGCGTTACGATTTCAACGCGTCGCTTGTTTCTGTTTTTATCAAGGGATACACGCCGGAAGCACCTGGTCGGTAAAGCACTGAAGACTCAAAGAGCGAAGACCAAGCAACAGACAAGGGGGAGTTTGTTGGTGCATTTATGTGTCTGTAACTTTGTCTTGTTTACGTTGTATGGTATACGGTCTGTTGTAATCGAGTCTGTAAGTTCCGTCAAGTCTACCAAGTCGAATATCCTCCTATCGTAATTGGTATGATATTTTTGTCTCTGTATTGTATGTTTAGCATAATGCAAGTGTGCATTTATGTTGTGTCTTTATATTGTTATCATGCTTAACTGTCCAACCTTCGTGATATTCTGTCTTGATTGATTCTTGATGAAAACTCAATCTTCGTCATGAATCATGCTTGATGAAGACCCACTCTTCCTCATGTAACATGCTTGGCGAACCTTCGAATGTTCGTCGATATGAGTGTGACGAAGGTTCTATCTTCGTCACACATAACCTTCGTCACATCAAGGTTCGTCATGGGACAGTATATATAACAGGTTATGTTCACAGTTTAGGCATGAGAGCATAGAGAAACTGAGAGTTTATCGTTCAAGCATTGTGTGTATATGTTTGATGTTGTTCTCGTCCTTTTAATCTAAAGTGAATCTTTGGTTATCTGTTGTGTTATTTGCTATACTCTGTTTGGTTTGCATCGTCACGGGGATTCCGCACTCGTGATTGTGTTTGTGATAAACAGGGACTAGGTTTCATAATCGATCCTCCGAGAAAAACGGACCTACAAGTTCCGTCAAGTCTACCTAGTCTGATATCCTCCTATCCTACTTGGTATGATGTTTTTGTCTATGTATTGTATATTTAGCATAATGCAAGTGTGCATTTATGTTGTGTCTTTATACTGTTATCATGCTTAACTGTCCAACCTTAGTGATATTCTGTCTTGATTGATTCTTGACGAAGACTCAATCTTCGTCATGAATCATGCTTGACGAAGACCCACTCTTCGTCATGTAACATGCTTGGCGAACCTTCCAATGTTCGTCGATATGAGTGTGACAAAGGTTCTATCTTCGTCACACATAACCTTCGTCACATCAAGGTTCGTCATGGGACAGTATACGTAACAGGTTATGTTCACAGGTTAGGCATGAGAGCATAGAGAAACTGAGAGTTTATCATTCAAGCATTGTGTGTATATGTTTGATGTTGTTCTCGTCCTTTTAATCTAAAGTGAATCTTTGGTTATCTGTTGTGTTATTTGCTATACTCTGTTTGGTTTGCATCGTCACGGGGATTCCACACTCGTGATTGTGTTTGTGATAAACAGGGACTAGGTTTCGTAATCGATCCTCCGAGAAAAACGGACCTACAAGTTCCGTCAAGTCTACCTAGTCGGATATCCTCCTATCCTACTTGGTATGATGTTTTTGTCTATGTATTTTATGTTTCACATAATGCAAGTGTGCATTTATGTTGTGTCTTTATATTGTTATCATGCTTAACTGTCCAACCTTAGTGATATTCTGTCTTGATTGATTCTTGACGAAGACTCAATCTTCTTCATGAATCATGCTTGATGAAGACCCACTCTTCGTCATGTAACATGCTTGGCGAACCTTCCAATGTTCGTCGATATGAGTGTGACAAAGGTTCTATCTTCGTCACACATAACCTTCGTCACATCAAGGTTCGTCATGGGACAGTATACATAACAGGTTATGTTCACAGTTTAGGCAAGAGAGCATAGAGAAACTGAGAGTTTATCGTTCAAGCATTGTGTGTATATGTTTGATGTTGTTCTCGTCTTAATCTAAAGTGAATCTTTGGTTATCTGTTGTGTTATTTGCTACACTCTGTTTGGTTTGCATCGTCACGGGGGTTCCGCATTCGTGATTGTGTTTGTGATAAACAGGGACTAGGTTTCGTAATCGATCCTCCAAGAAAAACGGACCTATAGAAGTGAGAACTAAAACCGGTTGATTACTCTAACTTTGTAATATTCAAAGATGATAAAAGGTAATTTCGGGTATAACCTTATGTCAGCAGACAAAACCTACCTCATGGAGGATTCATAATGGACTGATATCAACAATCTAAGTTATAACGACATAATATTGTCACTAAATGATGTTGGAAATTTATTAGTGGACTCATAAATTTATTAACACCATATAACTAATATTTTGAAGACTTAGTGTGATAAAGTCAGCTACCATGACTCCTTGAACAGTAACAGTTCGAGAGGTGTTGCATTAAGTTTCGATACACAATTAATTATTCGTTTATGAACGAATTAAGGAAACTAAGTCTTTGTATCGAATACATTCATGATATGCTTAAGGATTGTATAACTGAATGGTTATTACCCTTAAGTCTTATTAAGAGAGCTCATAGACGGGTATTAATTGATGGCCGTGCGCAACTGCATATCGTACTATGAATGACTAAGTATTAGTTAATTTTCCTCATCAGTTTGATTTTGTAAGTCTCTAAGAATATGTCAAGCCGACATAATGGCATATAGACAAATAAAATTACAAATCAAACAAAGGGCTTATGTGCATTTTGATCATAACGATTAGGTTTTAAATTAAGGTTATAGTATGACTAATGGGGTCCCGAGTCGCATAACGATTCAACGGTTGTATTTCTCTACTATAGTTCTTGTTTAAGGTTAAAATGAGTGTTATCTCCTGATCAGGCTTATCTAATACTCGTAGTAAATGATTACTCGGCTAAGTGGGAGAATGTAAGATTAAACATATATTATTTTATATTTAATATAGTAGCCATTATAATCATTTACATTATATAGATCAAAATATATAACAACCTATTAAATAATTAGTTGGTAATTGTTGATGGGCCTCATTACCCTTATTAACTAATTAGGGTTTCCTCTTGGGTGCATATATAAGGAGACTTATGTAGAGGTTCTAATGTTAGACACATAACCTAATTACACTCATAACATCAAATCGCCTCCTCTCCTATACCGGTTACCCTTTATCGGTTCTCTTATCACCATCATTAGATTGCACCCTAAGGAGGAACCAGATCAAGCTGACAATAATGTCGAACCTTATTGTTGCGTCTCCATCTTGATTCTCTGTTGGCCTGTACTGCTGCAATCAGGTATGTTATCCATGTTTTCCATTATACCTAAAACAAAACTGATCAACACCACACTCATAAACCTGTAGTTAAGTTTCAAGAAAATCACGGATCACACCCGGAATGATTCCTCGTACTCCACCTCCATCGACGCTAAGGTATTTGAAGAAGAAACCATGGAAACACTTCATCACCACTGGTAGCTAAAGGTATAACAACCTTACCCAATCATCAATTTTTAAAGGTCAAACATGAACAAAAAGTCAATACCATCAGTCACTCGACATTTGTCATCTATGTCGAATCATTCTCCACCTTCACTTTCTTACATCCTCGTTGAATCACACTATCTCCAACTTTTTTTTGCCAGTTTTCAAATTCACCCCTTTACAAATAAAAATAGAGGTTGACTGTGGAACAGGCCGGCGCCAAATCATATTAACTTCGTAACTATTACAACATGAGTCCTCATCATCTATATATATGGCACAAGTCATCTTCCCTTTTGGACCTACAAGCTTCACTTTTCAATTGCTTAATCTTCTAGCTTTGCATTTAATACATCTCTCTCTCTCTTTATCTCTTTTAGTATCCTTATATTCTATCGAAAAGTTACCTAGAAACCAACTGAAAACAAACACCAAATGGAAAGATCACCATGTTGTGACAAAAATGGACTCAAGAAAGGTCCATGGACACAAGAAGAAGATATCAAACTCATGGAATATGTTAAACTTCATGGTCCGGGAAATTGGCGAACACTCCCCAAGAACGCTGGTAAGTGTTTGCGTGTGTTTGATTACTTTTTATTTGTATATTTCGGATGACAATCAGATTATAGAGTTGTTTTTCTAATAAGGAAATCTTTTTTATGTACACAGGACTTCAACGATGTCGGAAAAGTTGTCGTCTTCGATGGACGAACTACTTGAGGCCTGATATCAAGAGAGGAAGATTTTCATTTGAAGAAGAAGAAACCATCATCCATGTGGGAAAAGTTGTCGTCTTCGATGGATGATGGTTTCTTCTTCTTCAAATGAAAATCTTCCTCTCTTGATATCAGGCCTCAAGTAGTTCGTCCATCGAAGATGACAACTTTTCCCACATCGTTGAAGTCCTGTGTACATAAAAAAGATTTCATTATTAGAAAAACAACTCTATAATCTGATTGTCATCCGAAATATACAACTAAAAAGTAATCAAACACACGCAAACACTTACCAGCGTTCTTGGGGAGTGTTCGCCAATTTCCCGGACCATGAAGTTGAACATATTCCATGAGTTTGATATCTTCTTCTTGTGTCCATGGACCTTTCTTGAGTCCATTTTTGTCACAACATGGTGATCTTCCCATTTGGTGTTTGTTTTCAGTTGGTTTCTAGGTAACTTTTCGATAGAATATAAGGATACTAAAAGAGATAAAGAGAGAGAGATGTGTTAAATGCAAAGCTAGAAGATTAAGCAATTGAAAAGTGAAGCTTGTAGGTCCAAAAGGGAAGATGACTTGTGCCATATATATAGATGATGAGGACTCATGTTGTAATAGTTACGAAGTCAATATGATATGGCGCCGGCCTGTTCCACAGTCAACCTCTATTTTTATTTGTAAAGGGGTGAATTTGAAAAATGGCAAAAAAAGTTGGATATAGTGTGACTCAACGAGGATGTAAGAAAGTGAAGGTGGAGAATGATTGGACATAGATGACAAATGTCGAGTGATAGATGGTATTGACTTTTTGTTCATGTTTGACCTTTAAAAATTGATGATTTTTGGGTGGGTAAGGTTGTTATACCTTTAGCTACCAGTGGTGATGAAGTGTTTCCATGGTTTCTTCTTCTAATACATTTTCAATTCATTTGTGAGGAAGAGGGAAGACACATTTTGTAACATTAGATTCCCATATGTTGGTGGTTGCAAAGGTGATCGTGGTTCTTCCTTAAATGACATGGTGGATTCAATATATTGTTCGGGTTACTAGGTTTTGGTGTTATAGGAAGAAATAGCTTGAAAAATATTGGATTTTGTGTGCATGATATATTGTGTTATGTGAAGGTATTTATAGTGTAGATATTTTATTATATACTTGTTGGAAGTTTCATAGCATCGGGACATTTCAACTATTGGGACAACATGATGGGTCAAATGATGTTATATGTTTACTCATGTAGAGACGGAAGACCACATTTCAACTTTGAACCTTCTTATTTTTGAAAAAAAAAAAATATTGACAAGACAAAGATAACCTACTCTATAGGCCCCACGATCCCTATGTAAGCGGGTGTGGCGAAACATACGAACTAAACATACTTAACGCAGCATCTATGAGAAAAAAGTGAAAAAAGCTACACTCTGTAATTTTAATACGAAGAATAAAGCTACATTCTGTGAAAAAATCATGAGAGAGGTATGTCTAACATAACCACTCATGACGCCACGGAATAGTAAATCATTGCGATCATGCAAAAACTGAAGCGGAATCAAAGAAGCACATTCTACTAAATGTTTAGATAGACCTTACTATGGGGAAGAGAAAAATAAACGAGAAAAAAGAAAAACTGTCTCCGCAACTCAATTAAATAAATATATAAAAAAAACATCTTCAAATCCAATAACTAATCAAATATGTCTCTCAATCTCTCAATTCTCATCACACACAGGTTAAAATTTGCAAAGCCGAAAGCAAGTATCCAATTTGATGTATGTTGTCTAGACATACCTACACTTTTTTGTTTATTTTATTACATAGTTTTATGTTTATTTTATTACATAGTTTTATTACACTTTTTTTGTTTATTTTATGTTGTCTACACTTTTTTGTTTATTTTATTACATAGTTTTATTTTATTACACTTTTTTTGATGTATGTTGTCTAGACATACCTACACTTTATGTTTAAAGAAAAATCCAATAACTAATCAAATATGTCTCTCAATCTCTCAATTCTCATCACACACAGGTTAAAATTTGCAAAGCCGAAAGCAAGTATCCAATTTGATGTATGTTGTCTAGACATACCTACACTTTTTTGTTTATTTTATTACATAGTTTTATGTTTAAAGAAAAATAACCTGAACATCTAAAGGAAGTTATTTGACCCAAAAGTTACTTGAATTTGAATTGCCAGATGACTTATTTAGAACGTTTGCTATTAGTCGAATTTTCAACATCCTTTTGGTCAATGTAGCAGATACTCGTGCACATTAAAAGATAACTAGTAATCAGAACTCGCGTGTTACTGCAAGACCATTAAACCGAATTAAAAGTCAACTCAAAACGTTGAATGATACACGCCCGTTGTGACGTGTTAACGCACAAAAGTTAGACAAAAACGTAAAACATAGAAAAGAAATAACTAAGTCGATTTAAGACCGCGCATTGCAACGGGGCCGTTAAATCGAAGAAATAGACGTAAAAACGTTAACTTGCAAAATCTAGAACGAAACATAAACCGTTTTTTTTTTTTTGTAAAAGATGAAAAGTATAGGGGACCAAATTTGAAAGTGAAAAAGTGTTGGGGTTAGAAATAAAAATTGTTTTATGACAAATTTGTAACATATGAAAAACATAGGGGTTTGTCAAATGGTATGAATGCTCAAGACAAATAAAGAAATAATACAGAACACAAGAGAAGCGACAAAACGGTAACGTAAAACTTTATTGATTAACCCAAACCAAAAACACCCCCCCCCCCCAAAAAACCCTGATATCAGTTGATCATATGAAGAAAATACTAAACTACAAGATCCAAAACTGGATCAACAACAAGATCCAACACTGGACAGGGCCGGCTCCTAAGTTATAAGAAACTAGGCTCTAGCCTAGTGTCACTGGATCATCAACAACCAGACCAAACCAGGTTGAAAACCCACGAATACAGAGAGACCAACAAGACTATTAACAATACAGGATCCATAACCAGATCAACAACTAAACAAGACCCACAACGGATCTACATCAGATCACAACAACTTGAACGGAGTGACAAGCTTGAACGGACAGAGAGAACTGTGTGTGTTGTAGGTGAATGAATCAGAGAGAATCAATTCTCTCTACTGATGACATTCCTTTTTATACCCCCTAGATATGTTAATGTTACACTTTGGCCCACAAGAATCCAACGAACTGATCGGACCCCCTGAAATGTTACACATTCACCCCTCACACTTGTAACATGTTTATAACTTTGGCACAAAACTAGTTATAAAAATAACGAGCTCAGTTATTACAATAATAAGCCTAAGACTAGCCCAATATGTATAAACGTAACATAACTGATAAGGCCCAACAAATAAACATAACCAACAAAGGTATAGTATATGAATGAATCATATATTTTCATAACAGAACTGATATGAACAAGAACAATATGAATTTACATCAAAAAACCAAATACCTAAACGACGCATAAACTCACACAATTTTTGAACTTCATAATCAAGTCTTCAAAAACAAACTTTGTGAAAAAACTTTAAGACTGATTCGACTTGATTAGAAATTTTTTTATTCATTTAGCGACTTTAACAAGTATAACACATAAAGAGAACACTTGAAAAGAACTTAAAGATTTATTTGTTTTTATCAAAAACTGAATCACAGGATTCAAAACAATTCTGTCAAAAAGAGAACAACAAAGTTCTACATCAGACAACAAATAACAGCCAAATACCCTTCTAATTGTAATTATAGATTATATGATTTTACAATTAGAACAAAAAAAAATCTCACAAAGAAGTAATCTAGGCAACCACAATATACAAGAGCAATCTTGAAACTTTGTTTGAAAACATCCAAAACAACATGAATCAACTAACCTCACAACAAGACAGACATATGATCCTTTTAGAAAACACGAATCACACAATTCAAGAAACAAGACTGAGAATAATAAGACATACACAAGACGATAAGACACAGCCAAACAAATCCTGATTAAACACAGAATTACATAATTTGAAACCAGAACAATATATCTCACACGAGATAACATACAAGGCTGTCACATATACAAAATAATCTTGACTATGCTATTGGTTAAACATGAACCACATTGCTCAACTAACGATACAAACAAGATCATAGACAAGTAGACATAAAGATTGCAAACAAAAGACATTTTAGCATCATTCAAGACAAAAAACATCAACATATAGATCTCATAGCTAGGTTGACACAGACATCAAGAACAATCTTGACAAAACAACTATTTAGAGAACATACAAACCACATAATTTGATTAATAACACAACAAGACACTAGACTTACAATCTACAGTAGTAAGTTAGTTTTACAGTATTTAAGACACTTATCAATTTGCATTTCCTCAAGACAAAAATTCACATAAGTCAAGACATTAAGAAGTAGATAACATGATACCCAAAAAATATACATAACCAGTGTGAGAACATTCGTAATATGCATGTCACAAAGAAGTTGTGAGAACATGTAACAACATAAAAGCACTTTATACAAGTCCATTTCCTCATAACAAACAAAACATAATATAAGTATAAAAATGAAGAGAAAGATATAGAAATGTAACACCATTAACACCCCCCTCACTTTAATACCCAAACACATCGGACATATTTAATACTTTGCATAACACTTCATGTTGACTAACTAATAACCCTTTTGTAAAGATGTTTGTAACTTGGTTTCCATGGCATTATTTTTCCTCTCAAGAAACAAGTCAAGTTCGAAGTGTTTAGTTCAAAGTGTTTATTTGAAGTACTCGGTCCATGTCAAAAAGAAACATGAGAATTGATAGATGCGATCACACGAATAGGACACACAACAACATATTTAGATCTAGCGATTTATTATTATGATTAGCAGAAAAAAACTTATTACCCAAACCTTGCCCAAGAACCTTAAGAACTGTTCGTTCAAATCAAAGAGAACTTTTGAGTGAAGATACAAAAAATGTAGATGAACCTGATGCTACATAAGATGATCAAAACATGGTGATCGTCATATGATAGACAATATACTTGTCAAGACAAAAGGACTCGAATACTCAAACCGAAGAGCAAATAATGCTCAATACGGCTAAAACCCTAAATTTGTGCTAGCAAGTTTTAATGTTAAAACAATATTTAAACCATTTATAAAATACTTTCCCACTTCAACGAAGACCATTAGAACAAGACTATATTTTCCCTCTATCGTAGAGAAAGATATCAAGACTCAAACTACTAATTTATAAAGCAAGAAAACCAAATATATAACTAAAGCAGACATTAATAAACCTTTTATCAGTTATGAAACAAATTCTCTATCCATCACTGAGAAACAGAAACCTCATGCAATAAGACATATCACACAAAACACTTAATGATAAAAAACCAAAAAATCACAAGACCTTATAAACATTTAGACTCGAGGTTAAAAGATATGAATTCATGTACTCCTTGACTAATAATACACTCAAAAAACTCATAAGGAACATCATAATGCTTGTATACGTCACAGAAAAGAACAATCATATAACATATCCAAATAACACGGAATCATATGATTGTATAACAAAAATCAGATACACATCTGATAACATACAAAGTCACGTGACTTTAAAGAATTCAGAACACGTTTGAAAAACAACACTTGAGAAGATATTAAGAAACTAATTTGACTTGATTAACAACTTTTACAATTTTACAAGAAACATATCCTGAGAAAAATGTTAAAGAACATAAAGACTAATTTGAATCAAGCAAAAAAATACAGCTTCACAACAACAGATAACACATAGATAAACAGTATCAACTAATGAATCAGCCAAAAATACAAATAAGACAGAGATGAATAAATAACTAGATGTAAAAATCCTAAGGCGAAGCTGTATCATCCAGATTCCAGGTTCATCAATTATAGTGCCTAGACAGGTCTTTATACAGGAGCCAACTCTAATAAAGAAGATAACAGAAAATGGACAACAACAAACACCAAGACAATACACAAACACAGGTAAGCCACAGAATAACATCAAACAGAAACACAAACATGAACACAAATAGACCGGTCCTCACTACCTCGATATCAACTATTTCAACAACAGAAAAATAAAGAACAAAAAATGACACGATCTTAGAGAGGGTGCATATAATTCCAAGAGAGATCAGAACTGTAGTTTACAAGAACTACAAGATCTGATCAGGCCATAAATAAACTACACCTAGTTAGTTTGCTTTGAACCTTCGAGGGATTCAGAGACTAACATCGGTCTTCAAAAAAGAAGACAGGAGATCTCCTTCCAAACGTCAAAAAACCCTAATTAGGGTTTGTGTCACACCAGATTTGAACAGATCCCACTAGATCTGAACCTCCATACACTTAAAAAAATCAAAACAAAACAGATAATAACAAGGTAACCAAAAAACAGATTTAAACACTAGAACACAGCAGAATCCCAAAATCAGAATCAAGAGCTATGTGGTAACTCTGATACCATGTCAAATGGTATGAATGCTCAACACAGCATAAAGAAATAACAAATAACACATAACACAAAGAAACCACAAAACGGTGACGTAAGACTTTATTGATTAACCCAAACCAAAAACACCCCCCAAACCCTAGATCTTACTTATGTAAGATCTAAATCAACATATACAAAAATTCAGGATCAACTGATAAAAATATCAGTTGATCATATGAAGAAAATACTAAACTACAAGATCCAACACTGGATCAACAACAAGATCCAACACTGGATCATCAACAACCAGACCAAACTAGGTTGAAGATCAACGAATATCGAGAGACCAACAAGACTATCAACAACACAGGATCCATAACTGGATCAACAACTAAACAAGACCTACAACGGATCTACATCATATCATAACAACTTGAACGGAGTGACAAACTTGAACGAACAGAGAGAACTGTGTGTGTTATAGGTGAATGAATGAGAGAGAATCAATTCTCTCTACTGATGACATCCCTTTTTATACCCCAGATCTATCAATGTTACACTCTGGCCCACAAGAATCCAATGAACTGATCGTACCCCCTGAAATGTTACACATTCACCCCCTCACACTTGTAACCTGTTTATAACTTTGGCACAAAACCAGTTATTGTCACACCCTGGCTTTGCGGAAGCGTGGTTAATTTGGTGTGACTTCTTAATACCATAGCTTAATAATAACAAGCTATATGAAAGTAAAACCATGCAAGATCATCCATTGATTTAAGTTATAAAACAAAAGTAACACAACATAGTCTCAAGGCGTTGACTCATGCAACGGAAACTACAACCTGATAACATAAAAACATTGTTTGAAAGACACAAACATCAACATGAAATAAACGCAGTTTAAGGACTGTGACTCGTCCAGGTAAAAGTCACATCCCTTAAACTTGGATGACCTCATAACTCTTATGCAACGGGAAAACGTAACATACCGCGCCAGATCTTTAGTTCCCTGAAATACATGTAAGTTGGAAAAATCAACAATAATGTTGAGCGAGTTCATGTGTAAGTGAGTAATAAAACCTTTGTAAGATGTCTGTATGTATGAAAATTCCTGGTATGTAGCAATAAGGAAAAAAGAGATCAATTAATGTGTAGCTAATACATTAATAAGTGAAATGGCCTAGGAAGCACTCAAACCTGTTGTGACAACCCTCACAAAACCAGGTATCCGTACGATTTAATTAACTATTAATTGTTGCTTAATTACTGTGCTTGACTGAGATTACTGATAAACTGCTACTTGACTGTTGATACATGTACATATCTGCATCATACTTTGATTTCCGTCACTACATTATTTACTTACTGAACTCTAGTGACAAACATGATGCACAGTAGCACGGTAGCACTTGAACGGATAACCTATTGAACATGCTGATATAGCCAGCATCAGGCAAACACTGCCTCTAAAGGCCTGAATGAGCCAGAAATATTTTACTACACCCATAGTGTGTGTAGGGATACAAGGGTTGTTAAACTGCGTCTTTAGGAATAAGATACAGAGATTGGATGTGCCTAAAACGTACTCTAAGCACAAAACACAGCACTTTTATCAACACACTAGCTTCTAGCTAATTAATAAAGTGCCAAAACATGGGGAAATATTCCTGACACTTTGCAGAATAAATTGTGTCGCTAAAAATATTAATTACGACGCTTAAAAGATTACTTAAGCACTTTAACGGATTACTATCCAACCGAACAACCGGACTATACCCGGAACATAAAAATGTTGCCAGAAATATTATTAGTCTTTTTCTGAGCCAGTTAGGGTCCCTGATTACCCTAACACCCGCTTTATAACGCGTCATGCAACTAACGGGGTTAATCTCTAAAGTTAACCTATTAACATAACTAAACTCTAACTGTATGATTGAATCCAACCGGATACCCCCCCCCCTTAAAGAGATCGGCCAAACCAAGGGACAAGAGGGTACAAACTTTTGAATTTTATATTGTTGATGTTGGGAATCAAGAAGACATGGAAACCGTTGGACGAAAGAACTTGATTTTCTCTATAAATACTCACACACACACAAGAGTTAAACCACCATATTTCACCAACACACCTTGCTCTCTCTCTCTTGCCTCCCCACTCTCGGCCGTAACTCCCCACCCACACCCATCCATTGTCGGCTTTTGATCTCTCCATTCCAATCATACACAAGGCTTACGGGTTACGTACTAGGAGTCTTGAAGCAAGCGGAAGTTGAAGGACCTCATTTCTTTGCTTTTATCCACGCCATTTTCGACTAGATTCTTCCCTAGCCCCGAGCTAGAGGTATAATGTTTAAAACTCACTCTTGATCGTATCTAAAGTGGTTAATATGATTTTTAACGGTTAAAAGTCGGAATCATGCGTTTTGAATCTTTAAAGGCTACTAAAACTCGAATATTGTTGGTTAAAAGCTCATAACATGTGTAAAAGTCGTAGTATTCGAATATGTTGATTATTGAGGCCCGATCTACGTTGTGGTGGCTCTTATCATCGTTTAACCCTACTTTGTTAAGATCACGAATCTTGACATACGCTTGTTTCTATCGGTACGAGGATTAAAAGGTGAAACTCCACCACACGAGAAACATGAACTTGTGTAAAAGTATTTTGACTTGTAAAATAGTATTTAAAACGAGCCGATCTACGTATGTACAAGAGGTATATTCGTAGAACCAAGTGTCGAGAAAATCATGTTTATAAAAGTTGGATGACATGTTAACAAATATGATTTTTACAAACTACAAGTGTATAAACACTTGTGAAACGAAAGATCCGACAAAGTAACAATTTTTACAAAAGTTGTCGGGAAGTTGTAAAGAATGATTTGTTCCAAAAACGGGGTTTTTACAAGACTAAACTATTTTATACATAGATCCACTAAATATAAGATGATCTACACTATGACTTTCGGAAAAACTACAAGTTCATGTAATAATGCGATTTTACATACTAGTCTACAAGTTTGATGTGTTGAAACTAGTTTGAAGTATCGGAAATTGATTGGTTGATTTAAAGAAGTGTTGGAATGATTTTGTAAAAGAAAATGATACGCTTGAAAGCGTGGCCACCTCCAGTTACAGGGGAAACTCTGGCGAAATTTTTCTAAAATCCAACACTTAGAATTATTTACAAGTGTTAAACTATTTTGAAATGTTTTCAAAATACATTTCGCCAAGACTTTATTTATTAAATAATCGGAGGTGGGATTTTCACAAAAACTAAACGTGATAAATATTTATTCGATAAATATATTTTTCACCACACTATTTATGATTATTTTGTGAAAATATATAAATATTATTTTTAGAGTAAAAATAATATTTACAAACTTTGACGAACCCCAAAATAATACCAACGCCTACACGACAAACATATGAGTTACAACGGTAATTACTATTACCACTAAATCGCCAAAACGTAACTTACGCTTTATACGGAAATATTCATAAACGCGTATGTTGTCAACGAATTATTTTGGAAAGTATTATGTAAAAAGAAAATATATTATTTTTGAGAAAAATAATTATATTTTGGGATGAGGAATAAAATATATTAAGTGAGACTTAATATTATAAACGCACATGTATTAATTCCCCCATCCTTGGGAAGGAGATTAACTACCAAATATATACAAGGAACGGTTGTCTAACTGTTTCCCGAAACTTAAACTATAAAGCTAAAGCACGGCCATCCGTCTAATAGAATTAGCACATGTAGGTCGTTGCACGGCTTTCGGATATTTGGAGTACTCTACTTAGCGACGCACTGACAGTGAGTTCATGTCCCCCTTTTCTCTTAACTCTTTTCAGTTTTATAAACTGCGGGGGTGAAATACATGTTACTATGATTATGAATACTTGATACATGGTATGGTTAGCGTAAGGAGGGTTATTACTTAGATCATGTGAGTGGGTAGGCGGGAACTGGAGGCCATTAATCCTCATGGTAGGACCGAGGGACGTAAGCGGTAGATCTATCTGGGTGTAGCGAGCCCAACTCCAGGTCCAGCATAACGGACCTTGGGGTGACTTTGTGCCCGACGCAAAATCCGCTAGGTTTGAGTCTTCCTACTTGCACTTCACACATATCAATGGCCTTGCAAACCATTGGTGATCTCTTTTTCCATATTTGCTACATACCAGGTTTTTGATAAAGATAAAGGTTTATATACTCACTTTCGCATGAACTCGCTCAACATTATTGTTGATTTTTCAACTTACATGTATTTCAGGAAACTAGCGATCTGGTGCGGTATGGCTTGTTTTCCGCTGCATTAGGCTCAAGGTCATCCAGGGTTCGGGGAATGTGACTCTTACCTGGACAAGTCACAGTCCTTGAATTCGTGTTTATGTTTGAATTTGTAATGTTTAGACAAAGTTTATGGTTGTTGGGTGTTAACCCGTTAAGACAATGTTTTACTATTTTACTTTTAATGGATGATCTTGCATAATTTTTAAATTCATATAGTTTGTTATGATTAAGCTATGGTATTAAGGAGTCACACCAAATTACCACGCTTCCGCAAAGCCAGGGTGTGACACCTGTAACGCGTATTTCATACCGGTCCTTCCGGCGGAACGACATAGTCACCACATGCAGCCACACGCTGGCTCATGTGTGGGGCTCGCAACACCCGATAGATCTATCACTCATGCCTCTCGGTCCTTATACAAGGATTAATGGTCTTACGATAATAGCCTACCCATTCACATGATCTAGGTAATAACCCTCCTTACGCTAAACATACCATGTATAAAAGTGCTCATATTCATAGTAACATGTATTTCACCCCCGCAGTTTAAAAACTGAAAACAGTTAAGAGAAAAGGGGGACATGAACTCACTGAAGTGCGTCTCTAAAAAGTATCTCCCAGTCAACCTGCTGTGCGACGACCTACACGTACTAACTTCTATTAGACGGACGGCCGTGCCTTAGCTTAAGGGTTAATGTCTTTGGGAAATAGTTAGGCAACTATTTCGTAATTACACTTCGGAATTATTTGGTAAATATATTCCTTCCCAAGGATGGGGGTTTTAATACATGTGCGTTTATACAATTCCAAGACTTTATTATTAAATCCCACTTAATAAATATACTCTAATTCTTTTGTCCAAAATATTCTATCTCCAAAATATAAATATCTTTCCCAAAAATATTATATTTTATTTCATTTGTCTAAAATACTCTTCTTCCAAAATATAAATATTTTTCCCAAAAATATTATATTTATTCCATATAATTTTTCCCCAAAATAACACTCGTCAAAATACACACTTATGAGTATTTTCTGAAAATGCGTGAGTTATGTTTAAAGATCGGGTGGTATTAATAATACCGTCGTAACTTAATATTTATTATGAAGGCGTTCGTATTGTTTTGGAGTTGTTAACATTCGGTAATATTATTTTTACTCTAAAAATAATATTTAGATAGTTTGCAAAATAATCACAATAATTTACGCAAGTGTTGTTATGAAAATATATATTCTAAATATATATTTTAGCAAGTTTATTTGTGAAAATCCCACCTTCGACACTTAAAAAGTTTTGTAATAAAAATCGTGGCGAAAGTTATTCGGGAAAACAAGTTAAAAATATAGTCATAACACTTGTGATAAAAATATTTACAAGTGTTAGATTTTTGGAAAAATTTCGCCAGAGTTTCCCGTGTAACTGGAGGTGGCCACGCTTTCAAGCGTATCATTTTCTTTTAAAATTCAAATCAACAATTTTCTCAATCAACAGTAAACAATATTCAAACCATCAAACTAGTCAAAATAGATATAAATCGCAAAAATACATGAACTTGTGGTTTGTGTAAGATATGTAGTAACTTTCCCCATATTTTAGTAGATCTTTTATAAGTAGACTCGGTTTCTTTGAGAACCTTGTTCTTAAAGAAGATACATTTCTACAACTTCTTGTTCAAAATTTATAAAAATAATTCTTTGTTAAAACTTTTTGTTACACAAGTGTCTACACACTTGTGTGTTCACAAAAATCACTTTTGTTTAGGAAGGACCCGGCTTTAAAATTATGATTTCATTTTATACTTGGTCCTTCGAAAAAACCACTTGTAGATCTTTAGATCTACTAGTTTAGAATTCCATTTCATAAGAAAAATTGTTTTTACACAAGTTCATGGTTATAAGTAGTAGTGTTCTTCATCTAACCACTTTTCACACTTTAACATACACTAGGTCATGTTTCATGAACATGACTTAGCCGGGTTAGATGACGATCCGAACTAACACTAGCATAAAACAATACTAAATAATCATAACAAAACAAGTCTTATAAGTTTTACACCAATATTCATCTATTAACCACTTTGTTTATATTATTTAGTAGACTTTTAAATTTTGTTCTAACATGTTCATAAATTTCAACCTACAAAATTCTTATTACCCACTTTAGATATGAACAAAAAGGCGTTTAGAGTTACTTACTACTAGCTCGAGGCTAGGGAAGAGACTAGTCGAAAAATAGGCGGTTAATAGCGTTGAGGTGAGGTCCTTGCGATTCCGTGAACACCGGGCTTCCTTATACGAGCTCTAACACCTTTGAATTATATAGAATTGCCAAAATAAAAGAAAATGGAAAGTGGTGGGGTGTGTTGTGGTCTTCGGCCGGTTGTAAGAAGAGAGGGAAAGATGGTTTTCATTTATTATTTTTTTTGTGACTATTGAAGTGAAGTGGTCTTACTTATATAAACCATCTTCCACTATTGTCTATTAGTCCTTATGTAGTGTAGATACTAAACCAAGCAATTAAAATAATCACAAATGTAAGGGTGTGTGTTCCCTATGGGGGAGCCGATTGGGATAAGGGGTTGGGGTTAGGGGTTGGGTTTGAACTAGTTTGCTAAATATTAGTTGGTTAGTTAGGAGGCTAACCCATTTACTAGTGTATAGTAATTTATACCGGGTGTTAGGGTATTCGGGGACCCTAACTGGCTCAGTAAAAGTTAAACTATGTCAATGACAATATTTTTATGTCCCGGGTTAAGTCCGTTTGTTCGGTTGGATAGTGATCCGTTAAAGTGCTTAACAAAGCTTTAAAGTGTCGTTATTATTATTTTTAGTGACATGATTTATTCCCGACACTTTGGAAAGTGTCTAATAATATTTTTCTCAAGTTTTGGCACTTTTTAAATGCTGAATTTTTATTTAAAGTGCTGAATTTTGTACTTAAAGTACGTTTTAGCCACATCCGGTCACTGTAATAATCACCTAGTGACGCAGTTCTACAACCCTTCTATCCCTACACTCTCCACTAGTGTAGTAAACTATCTCTGGCTCATACAGGCCTTAGAGGCAGTACCTGCCTAGTGCTAGCTATGTCAGCACGTTTAATAGGTTATCCGTTTATTGTGCTACTGTGCTTTTGGTGCATCAAGGTTGTCACTAAGTTCTGTATGTAAATAATGGAGTGACAAGAAATAAAGTATGATGCAAGTAAGTACATGTATCAGTATTCAGGTAGCAGTTTATCCACAAGGGCAAGCAAGCACAGTAATTAAGCAGTAATTAAATATTAATTAAGTCGTACGAATACCTGATTTGGTGAGGGTTGTCACAGTTATAACAATAACCAGCTTAGTTATAACAATAATAAGCCTAAGACTAGCCCAATATGTATAAAAGTAACATGACTGATATGGCCTAACAAATAAACATAACCAACAAATGTATAGTATATGAATTAATCATATATTTTCAACAGGGTTAAAAGTAAAAAAAATAAATTTTAAAAATGTGAGAGGAGTTAAAGTTGGTTAATAATGTATATAGTATTCAGGACCTGCGCTTTATGAGTATAAGGGATCAAAGTTGAAAGTGAGAAAGTGTTTAGGTTAAAAATGAAAAATGTTTTGTGACAAATTTATGAGAGGGGTTAAAAGTAAAAAAATCGTAAAAATGTGAGAGGAGTTAAAGTTGGTGAATAAAAAGGAAAACGTAAAATGCTGAACGACACACACACGCTGTGGGGTGTTAAGTAACAAAATTAGACTGATAAGTCAAACATAAAAAAAGGATAACCAAGTCAACGTAGGACCCCACGTGTGGCGACGAGGTCGTTAAACCATAAATAATTACTTGGTGACCAAATTGTCAGTGGAAAAGTGTTGGGGTTAAAAATGAAAAATTCATGGTGACAAATTTTTTAAGGTTGAAAAGTATAAGGGTTAAACATGAATAATTATTTATGACAAATTTGTATAAGGGGCAAGTATATGGAATTACTAGGGATTGGTTTTCAAAAGAAAGGAGATGACTTTGGATAGGGATGCGAAGTTGCTTCCTCAAGGACGCATCCTGTGACACCATTAGAATTTCATGGATGCATACTAAAATGCAAAACAGTGGAGAACTAGGAGGCAAATTGCATCCCCCATAAGTTTCAACCTGCAAAAATTCTCCTTTAACCAATTTTAATGTTCTATTCACATTCAACTTATTCAAGACACACATGAATAGGGGGTGTTCCATAGTCAATTTTGGGAGCATTTGGAGAGATTATTAAAGATCCAATCCATCCATTGCTATATTCCATTATGTTTTGAAGATCAATCATCAATCATGAGTGGCTAATCTGTCGCAACCCCCGTCCACTAATTACCCGGGAACGGGCGGCCGCGACCAGTTTCAGTGGTATCGGTGTTCATCAATTTTGGCAGCGGAACTTACCTCAGGACCGTAGTTAGGAATTATTTTATCAGAGTAAAATACGACATTTTTATAATATTAAACACATGGGAAAATCCCAAGTTTCCATTACAAACATTTTATAGGGGTAAACCCTATTTTATTAAATAAAAACATATTCTTTATTTAGATAACTTTTATAGCCACTTTTCCAAGCCTTCAGTGCTGTCCAGCTGGCTTCTATTTGGCTTTCACATTTTGTTACCTAAAACGCGTTTAAAAACATTTTGTAAGTGGGAAATACCGGTGAGTGAATCCCAATTTAATCAAGACAGGTTTTATCAGTTTACAGTTATTGAGGGCGATCTCGCAATTACATTTGTTTATTTTTCTACTTTAATCACCACCCACGGTACTGTCAACCCGACTTGTGGTCATGTTACTACTCACAGTGTGGTAACAAATTTTGTATACAAAACCCCAACATACCGATGATAATTGTAGAATACAAATACTCAATCACTGTTTAATATAATGTAAAACATTTGAGGTTTTGTAAAAACAGTTTGCAAAAAAGAAGGATTACTCACATTGCTACTTTAGGGTTTTCCTTTGTGTTTTCCTGGTTATAATCTATTAATTAAACAATGCACATGCGTTAGTATAATAACCCAATATTTACATTAGTTATACCCTCCCCTAGACAAAACTCCAACGACTATGTCGGGCAGAGCCTCGACATCAGTTACGGAGCACTAGATCAATCGGGCAGCGTATCTAATACGTAACTGGGGGTTATGAAACTTACAATGAGGCAGAGCTTCGCTACTATATTAGTGGGGATAATGCCCGGGTATTACTTCTACACTATAGAAATTGAGAGAAAATTATATATTGTGAGCGTCGAAAAAATGAAAGTCGAGGCCTCCTATTTATTGTTATGTTCAACCAGTCTCTCGTGACCCGCGTAAGATGAAGGCTAAGCCTTCGCGGGCCGCAAGCTAGGGGTGTAGGGGCTAGGGTTGCTGATTCGCCGGATATAGACTTGACACGAACCTGCCACGTGGCAGCTCAGGGTGTCGCCCTGATCGAGAGCTGTCGCGCCCCACGTAGCCTGAAGACAAGGTCTTCGCGGCCCGCGAGCGCTCCTCAGAAATTGTTTTTATTTTATTTTTAATTATATAAAGGTATTTAGGGCCATTTTACGTATTTAGGGTGTATTTTAGGACGTATATGGATGTTCTAAATATTTTAGGGGTGTCAGAAATATTTTAGGAGGTTGTTATATAATCAATCCAAGATCATCCCCAGAGAAAGATTATGAGTTTTCTACGGTTTATTTTTTACATGTTTTGGTTTGATACAAACATTTGGTATTCTTTTGATTGTAATTTTGTGAATGCGTTGTGAGTTTTCAATGAGTTTTGATATGTGCTGGGCTGTGGTTGTTATTCTTGATTTATAAAACATACTTTTGTCTTTAATTCATATTTTTAATGTTTTCTTGCACCTTTTATGTATGATAGATTGTTTTTCATTTCTAAGATTAGGTTTTCAATATAACAAACTCAAGAAAATTGGTGTACGTTTATAAAATAATCCAAGCATTCGCGTAGGACAACCCTAGATACATGTTAATCCGAAGCCTAGGTGTGATTCTTTATCATACTTTTTTTACAAATCCATTTTAATCACCATTTATTCATAATTCTAGTTGAAATTGTTAGCTTATTTCACGAAAAACCAATTGGAATCATTTCATTGATTCACTACAAACTCTTTTTGGTTCGACACTCTTCTGACCACTAACTATATAACTAATGGTACTACGGATCACTTTTAACCTTTATCTTTGAGACTTTGACTAGACGCTCGACATCTAATCAATGCCCCCTCTATTTATGCATGTTTCATTACTCTTTGAGTCTCCTCTTGTTGTGGATGCTAAAAGTGTGCTTAGTTGCCTTAAATCTTCCCCAAAAGGACTTCTTATGGGCGGGGTGGGTTGACTACCCAACATGTTTCGGATGCTCTTTATGGAGAAGTGTTAGCGATCGTCATCGGGTTGCTCATGGCTATTTCTGAAGTTGTCAAATTTTCTTAAAAGGGAGGTGTTGTAGGGCCTTGGCAATGTTTGTTGGATCCACCCCCTCACACCATTACTTAACCGGCAACTGGATTAGGCTTATTGTTGTGGGTGCGATTTAGATGAGGCTGGTCTCTAATGTTGGTATGAGAGGTTCGGTGATTATTAGTTTGGAAAGGGAGTTCCCAGCGGGACAGAGGCTGTGCTCCAAAGTGTGAACAAGTTTTTAAATGAGTTCCACTCGGATGGGTCGTTCGATATACTTATCGTCGATTTCTCTAATGCCTTCAACTTGGTGGATGAGACAATCCTATTGCATGAGGTTTGGACCCAATGCCCATCCATGTCCCAATGGGTTTTTTTATATATATATATATAGGCAAGTAGCTTGGTTATATGTGGGAGATGATCCTATATGGTTCACCACTTGAGTTCAACAGGGGCACCATTTGGTGTCTCTCCTTTATACCTTAGTTTTGCATCCCCTCATTTACAGTGTACGAGATAGTTGTAAATAACTCTTTCATGCTTGGTACCTAGATGATGGTATGGTTATCAAAGACGCTAAAGAGATGGCTAAAGCTTTAGATATAATCAGGTTTGAGGGTTATGTTTGGGACTTGAACTTAACATCAAGAAAACAAAAGTATTTGTATTGCCATGCAATGGAGTCTAGGTGTAGGAGAGTTTGTTTCCTCTCGCAATTGGAAGGCTGGTGGTGGGTGTGAAACTCCTCAAGGAGGTCGTTAGCCAGGATGCGAGTTTCATCACTAGTTTGGCTGTGAAAAGGGCATCTTGTACAATGGATCTGATGAGTTGTCTTCCATGTCTACGGGACCTTTAATGCAAGCCCCCTTTGCTCCGCTCATGTATGGGTGTTGCAAAGTTGTTATTTGTCCTTAAAACGGGGCAGCATATGTATTTAGGGGAAAATGTTTCTATTTTTTACTAGAGCCTTAGGAGGGCGATCGAGGATATTGTGGTTTGTGGGGTTTGTTTTTTTGGGATCTTCAATGGAGGTTGGCATCTTCTCTGACTCGTTTGGGGTTTGCATTTATTTTCGGCTGATGATGTATCTACATATGATTTTGTGGCCTCGAGGGCACAATCTTGGAGTTTGCAAGACAACATTCTTAGGGGTTGTGGTATTAATGGGTTAGACTCTAATTACGGGTATGCGTAGGATTGCTTGCACAAGTCGATTCCTAGTTTTGTTTTGATTTGGTGGTTTCTCAGATAAGAACACCGCTCCCTTAAGGCCATGCTGCTTTGGGGAGTTTGGGATAGAAGTTTTATGTACCCCGTCACCAAAAAACCGGCGTTTGAATGTCTCCAGGCCCCTCATGCTGGAGATTTGATCAGAGTCATCCTCAATGGGCCAACATGTGTCTGTCGAACTACCGGGCTATCCTTAAGTACCGACTAATGCGCTTTTTTTCCAACACATGAGCCCTGTCTAGTTTGCCTTAAGGTTTGTTTGCATTATTTTGGGAAGCATGCAATTCATTGCAAGGAGTTATCTGTTTTAAATACATGCATGATCCGGTTAGAGATGTTCTAAGTAATATTCTAAGAGTGGAGGGGGCGGTGCCCCTCAGGTTGGCTTTATGGGTTCTAACCTGCAACGGTTACACCACCGCCAACTACTCGGGTAAGGCAAGCGGGTTGGGTTTGAGCGTAGAGGAAGCCGTGTGTGGGAACATTTTTTTTTATCATTCAACGATCTAATGACCGTTACAAACATATAAAAAAATCTTTAAATAATCAACTATAAATGCAAATGATTTTCACACCTCACCACACTTTAATTTTACAAACAAAAGTTTCTTTGAAATGGCAACGGCGGGTGGACCGAAGAAGAGGAAGTAACATTGGTTAGTGCTTCGTTGAGTCTCTCCGAGAACAGGATTTGCGGATCGTGTCAGATATGGCCTGAAGTCCTTGAACCATTCCAATAAAATATGGGTGAAAAAAAAAACGCAAGGTATACGAGATTCATTCAAGGTTGCGGATAATCCAAAGGCAGGGTATAAACTTTGACCCACTTTTCAACGAGGCAATGAACATGGAAGAGGTGCAAAATGAAGAAGAAGCGATTAAGGTAGCCCTCCGTAAGTATGAGCCCAAACAATTTAATCACGTTGAGGCATGAAAAATTGTTTACTATATTTTATTACAAATAAATAAATAAATAAATAAGAAGTTCTAGGTTAGTTGAAAGGAGTGTTGCAAGTGATTTTGTGGTGTTAGGGTAGTTTAGAGTAAAAATGACGTGTCATCCCAGTATTGGAGGGGACTAGGGTAGATGAGAGGAGTGCCACTTCCACCCTAAAACGGGCATGGATTACTGCTAAAAAGGAGGCGCGCGTGAACTTCCTGACGGGTTCATTTGAAAGAGGATCTACCCTGCGGCCAACTAATATTCTTTTGTTTGGATGGATAGGGGAAGCACGGTTGTGTGGACCTTACAAGAGCGTCCTTGTTGTTGGGCTTAGGGACAATGGATATATTGCAACCAAGATTGCGTTGATTGCATGGAAAACGGAACCATACATTTTTTTTTTGTTTAATGACGGTATTTATGATATTTTTAGTTTTTATTAATTTAATTTATTTATTGTTGTCATATAAGAAATGAAAAGAATATTAACATTTAACTGCAATAATAAAATTTGACTATATAATAATCTACAAATAGTAAGTACATGAAAAAAAATATGGTGTTGAATATTCCAATATCTCAACCCGGATAACCACTACAATTCAACGCGCATGTGAATGAACTTTCTACTTATCCAACTTTATGGATTGCATTATACTCATGAATTTAAGACAGTTTCAATCTATACTATCTATAATAAGAGAAGATTGGCTGATGTAAATCTGCCTATGTGTCAGCCTCTCAGCCATGCCACATTGCCCATGCTTATGTCATAATTACGTTTTTTATATATTATTTGTTATATAGATATAATTTTCTAAATTCAAATAACCATTTTGGTATCCGAAAAAATGGGCGGTACTTTAATTAGTTTTGATTTTGAAATCTGAATTACTCTGCACAAATGTCTGAACCATAATTTTCACCTCCTCTTCTCTTTCTCCCTCTCAAATTCCATCAGATCTAGATTTAGATCTGCCATCTAGATCTGCATGTGCCCCTTCTCTCGATTCAACTTAAATCAAAGAAGAAAAATCATGCCATGGATTGAAGAGGTTCCTGCAAACTGAAGGTTTAATCCTGTGTTCTAAAATTTGCATTTTCATCTCCCCCCATTGTTTCTCGATCCGATTAACCCTCTCTCTTCACCAACAAAACTCCATCATCTCAGCTCACAGATGATCAGATCTCTGAATTCAAGAAGGCTTTCAGCCTCTTCGACAAGGACGGCGATAGTCAGCTCTCTCTCTTCCGCCTTTCATAGTGATTTGTAGTTAAATAAATTAGGTTTTGCGGTAAATTCACGATATTTGTTAATTTGTTATGAATCTTCATATGTGTAAATGGCAGTTTTCACCTTGAAATAATGTTATTCTATTGGATCTTTGCATTTTTTAAGGGATTTGTAGTCAAATAAACTTGGTTTTGCAGTAAATTCGCCATAATTGTTAATTTATAATGAATCTTCATCTGTGTAAACTGCAGTTTTCCACTTGAATTAATATCATTGCATTTTTCAGTGATTTGCAGTCTTATCTTTCGGATCATAGCGTTTTCTTGGCCCCCGATAGCAAAGAGTTCTACGTATTAGTGGATAACAGGTCATGGTTGGAAGCTCTGTCCTCACGCCCGCACACTTATGACAGTTAATGGTTACCAAGGTCTTTTAGAAACCCAAATCATTTAAGCAATATTGATCTAAAATGAGTTGTTTCTTTTAGAGTTTGATACCATGTTCAAAAAACTCAATGGTAAAAAAAACCTCTAGAGAAAACGTAAAAAGAAACTGGAATGCCTGCTTTAGTTGTTGTGTTAAAAAACCCAACAGATCTAATTTGACATGATAATGTTTAACAACTCAAATTTGACATGATAATGGCAGTTTTAGGTTAAGCTTTTCTTGAGAACAACAGGTATTGTTATAGATTTGTGTTTGTTTGGTTATTTGGTGTGCTATAGATAATATTACGCAATTTGGTTTGCAAAAATTGATGTGTTTTGTTTTTTTTTTTTTTTGGTTAAAAATTGTAATCTTTAATGTTTGTAGTCATTTAAACTTAATCAGTCGACAAGTTGAAGGATTGGGCCTCTTGAATGTTTGTAGTCATTTTCCTGTGAGATTTGATATTACAGTGGTTTCCTCTTGAAGAAGCAGACGAAGATGGGTCACTCATCAAATCTGCAGTCAATGATCAAGATGAAGGATTGGGCCGAGCAACTATGAAGGTGGTTGTCACTGTTTCAACACTTGGAATGATGAGCTTTTTCATGTTTTATAGTATCTTCACAGTAGATTCATGGTAATCTATAGAATTATGTGATAGTTGATAAGTTATGCGAGCGAAAATGTTTCTGAGGCTCATTAATATTTCACACATCAATAAACAAATGACAACCTTCTTGAAATTGTTGGTTTGCAGTATGAAGCATAACCTTAAAGTTGAAAAGATTTAAGGGTCTATGATAAAAAAAAAATTTCTCAAATAATATGTGCATTTTTTTCTAAAAATAGCATGTAGTTTGGGAGTAGGTGCAACACAAGAAGATGGTGAAATAATAGCCAAGTTATTTGGAGCAGTGGGTAATGTTTGGAAAGCTGAGGAGAAACTGTTTGATGTAGTCACCGGCTGGAGGTAATGAGGTATGTCTCTTTCATTTTATAATTTATATTAATAACACCATGGAATAATATGATTATTTAACTCAAACATTTTTTCTTAATTCCAGTGGGAGCGGTCCAACACATATATGTTTGGTGATCGAAGCTTGATGGAGCTGTAGCTACAGGTTTACCATGACCTCTGTTGAAGAAGCAACCAGTGAGAGTGTTTTGGTGGAAAACTTGGAGGGGTCGGTGACATTGTCGAGGTTGTCAGGAAATGCAAAGTGATAGCATTTCCTGATAACCCTCGACAATGTCACCGACCCCTCCTAAAAATTCCATTAAAACACTCTCACTGGTTGCTTCTACACCAGAGGGTTTCTTTTTATTACCTGAACCTGTATCATCTCAACTGTGTTGAGTGACCATGTATGTGTTGTTAGATTAAGATTCAATTATGATTTTTTTGATTTTGAAAATTGATCGGTTCAGTTTTGATCACCTTAGATGCTTTTGTCATCTGAGGCTATGATGCCGAGATCCGGCGTGTTGTTGCAACATGTCCTAATCGTTGCCGACTGCCGTTCGCGGCTGTTCTAGGTAGCGTTGGGTGTAATCGATGTTTGGTTGATGATAATTAGATCGATGTCACCCAAGAGATATTCAGTCAATGATGTTGATTAGATGCTTCTCACCTGAGACTAAAACTATGATGAAGCAAACGTCTGCCCGAATATAAGCAAGGTCTGATATTTTCAAATCATTTGTATTACTTTAGTAAATCATTTAGTGTTGACTGTGATGATGAATAAAAATGAATTCAAAGTGCATTTTTCTTGTGCTTTCAACATGAGGCTATGATGATTTTGCAAACTGTGTAAAAATTGAATGAAGATAGCATTATGGTATGGCAAGGTTGTAGGATGGCAGTTGTTCATGTAACCTCTCTTGCAGCTACGGTGTTGTCATCTTTATGCACAATCTGAGCCTGACAGTCTGACAATATAAATGTTTTGCAACTTCACCATAAATAGAGAAGAAAGAGAGAGTTGGAAGGAGATATGATTACTTCTGAGTGCCTTAAATGGCCAAAACAACTCCCCATGTATTTCAAATTTTGCCTCCTAAAAAAATAGATTATTACCTGAACCTGTATCATCAGAATTCTAAACTGTGTTGACTGACCCTGTATGTGTTGTTACATTAAGATTCAATTAGGATTTTTTTTATTTTGAAAATTGATCAGTTCAGTTTTGATCACCTTAGATGCTTTTGTCATTTTAGGCTATGATGGCAAGATCTGCCGTGTTGTTGCAACATGCCCTAATCGTTGCCGGCTGCCGTTCGCGGCTGTTCTAGGTAGCGTTGGGTGTAATCGATGTTTAGTTGATGATAATTAGATCGATGTCACCTAAGGGATATTCAGTCAATGATGTTGATGAGATGCTTCTCACCTAAGTCTAAAACTATGATGAAGGAAACGTCTGCCCGAATATACGCGAGGTCTGACATTTTCAAATCACTTGTATTACTTTAGCAAATCATTTAGTGTTGACTGTGATGATGAATAAAAATGAATGCAAAGTGCATTTTTCCTGTCCTTTCAACATGAGGCTATGATGATTTTAAAGATCTGAGTAAAAATTGAATGAAGATAGCATTATGGTATGACAAGGTCGTAGGATGGTAGTTGTTCATGCAACCTCTCTTGCAGCCATGGTGTTGTCATCTTTATGCACAATCTGAGCTTGGCATTCTGACAATATAATTTTTTTGCAACTTCGAACACATAAGACAACGTTTTTTAGATTGCAAGTGATATTCAGTCAATGATGTTGATGAGATGGTTCTCACCTGAGACTGAAACTATGGTGTTTTCCAAGAATTCTATGGTTGGGGAGTTGTTTGGCCATTTAATGCACAGCTGAAGTAATCATATCAACTCTGTCTTTCTTGAAAAGGGATCGTGTATAATTGTTGTTACATTTATACAAGAAAATGGAGTTTGGTTGGCCTGAGATGCCTATTTAGTTGTATGTGATGACGCTGGTAAGTTTTTCAATTTTTTGTTTGTAGATCGGTCATATAAATTGACGTTTGTAACCGATTCCTGTGTTTTGTTTTATAGGTGTTTGTGTGGCCAGTTTACTGTGAATTTGGTTGAATCATCGTTTGTAAATTGGTTCGTGTGGCCATTGATATAAAGTGACTGTGAAGATGTTAAGGTTGAAGCAACTGTCTCCTACAGATCAGGTGGTTACTCTCAATTCTCGATTGTTGTTCAATCAGAAAGATAAGGTACTTTTTCCATCCGTGAAGATGCTCTTGGTATGTTTGTTCTTAGTTGTGATTGGTAATTTCAAGAATTTGTAGTTTGATAAAGGTTTCATCTTTTTTGATTCGTTTTGTTTGTGGTAATGATTTTTGTTTTGTTGTAGTGTTTCATTTGTTTTTTAATTATTTTGGTTGGCTGATACACGAGAATCACCCGTACAACTCACCACCAGAACCATTGGGCATGTCAAAAACGATGATCATGAAGCCAACAGCAACACTGGTTAATTCAACACACAGGCAAGTCTGGATGGATTGTTTATAGATTCAATGATCTTTGTTTGTTTTTCATTCCGTTTACTTTTCACTTAAACGTGTTTTGATAATAATAGCAATTTGCTGATTATAATGATGGTTAGTTTGATAAGCAGCAAACCGGTGTACACATGTGGAGGCTGCGGTGCAACACTTCAAGTTTGGTAAGCATATAACTAACTACTTGTGTTTTGTTTTTTTTTGGAATATTTTGTTTGCTTCTATGTTTTAAGATTTTAACGTGTTAATACAGCCAGGAAGCGGAATAACAGTACAATTGACATCACACCACACAGACCAAACAACAATTCTTCAGGAAAAACCGGTTAGTGCATTCAGAAGTTAATAATCTGAATTATGGATTGTTATTAAGATGTTTGTAAATTGGTTCTTTGTTGTCAGCTGATGTTGAGATTCTTGAATCAGTGAAAATCTGGTGCCATGTAATTAAGTACAGGTTATACTTCAAGCTTTCTCGATCTGTTTGCAGGCGAATAGTTTGACTCGATGAGGTATGAAAAACAAGATTGATAAATTTAGTGAAAATGTGATTGAAAGATGATAACCCAGTATTTGAAGATCTCATTCTATAGCCTCGATAAATTCAGGGGTGTTTTCAAGTAATACTTCCTAGATGTTTGAAGACCAACAAATGTCCACAGAAGCAGTACTTTTAACATTTGTCGATCTTTGTTGGTTTTCAAATATCTAGGAACCATTATTTGAGAACACCCTTGCATTTATCGGAGTTGTAGAATGAGATCCTCTACTGTTGGGTTATCATTTTTCAAACCCATTTTCCCTTTAAATTTATCCATTTTTTTTCATGCAGGGATATAATCTGTTTTTTATTATTTGATTTGGCTGATGACCCATGTTCAAGGATGACTTATGTTTCAGACTATACAAAGATTGCCTTTTCGTTATCATAAGGTTAAATTTTAAATTAATTTGGTCTCATTCGTTAATAAGCTTATAATTATACTTAAGCCATTAAATTCTTGACGTTAGATCTCAATGCACCTAACGACAACAACCATCATTGAGCCATCACATTCTTTCCCTTTACATTTCAGGTAACGGTTTTCCTTAATACATCTCGAAACTTAGGTTTTTATATATGATTTTTCAATGTGGTTTTGAAACTTACGGGATAGTAATTGTCAATTTCAGGCAGGTTGGGTATTGAGATCAAGAAATTTAGCGCCACTTGCAGATATGGTTTCAAGATCAATATTTGGCTTGAAACAGAGACAGAGGACTTTTGTTTTTGAATGTTTTGTAGATTTCTAAATGTTTGGACTTTGGTTTCAAGGTCAACAATTGTCAATTTTTGAATGTTTGGAAACACTTGCAGAATTTAAATGATATATATGCCAATGTGAATTCATTAAATAATTTCACATCATATTTTACATATAAATGTAGGCTTACATTCAATGTTTACGATGTACCCGTGTCCATCGGACAGGTGTTTTAAATTAGGTAATGTTTTGATTATTAGACAATATAAAATTAGGTCATGCTTTCATTTTAGACAACATATTATCAATTAGTTAGCTAATTTCTATATCAGATATGAACTAATAATTTTTTCGTAACACAACAATAAAATTTTTATGCCCTAGGTAATTATTAGACAACATATTATCATTTTAGACAACACTATTTTAAACAGTGTTTCTAAACCACTGTTTTGGGTTAAAACAGTGTTTTCAAACCACTGTTTTGGGTTAAAACAGGTTTTGAATGCACTTTTGGGTTTAAACAGTGTTTCAAACCACTCTTGGGTTAAAATAATGTTGTTAATGATATGTTTTGAAACCACTGTTGGTTTAAAACAGTGTTTTAAACCACTTGAATCGTCAAGTCATAACATTTAGAGCAGCCCATTAACAAATATTACAAATTATATGTTGTATAGAGTTTTCTTATTAATATTAATCATTCATTGAATGTTGATTTATCTATTGTAACTGATGAAAGGAGGACATCTTCCGGAAGAGTTGCTTATTACAGACAAAGTTGATCCAGTTGGTTCTCTCATATCATTCACATAGCGTGATATTTCAAGAAAAGTTTCTAATCCTTCTTATTTTCACGATAGAGTTATTCTAGAAAATGACAATATTTATCTTAGTTGTGATAACATTTCAGACTGTGAAGACAAATGACAATGTTTCCTTAATGTTTCCTGTACTTTTGTATTTTTTCGTTATTTTCATGAATATTTATATTATGTTCGAATCCCCTGATACACTATAGATAATATATAGTTATATATAACACGGGGCACGAAAATCGATATATCGAATTTAGTTATATCTGTTACTCATCCCAAAAACAAAATTACGATACCATCATAGCGGGACGTGATTGTTAAAGTTCTACTTAAGAAAACCAAATTTGTCCACCTAGGATAACCATCAAAAGATAAAGCAATAAATCCTAAAAACATGGTCATAAAACATATTAACAAACTTCAAAATGTACTTTGTCACCTATCACACTTTTTTCTTCTACCAGCTCAAACCTCAATACTTTGTCCACAGACATCCCCGTTTTAGCCAGAATCTGAATCTGATGCCAGTCCGTAACCATTACCAGATGGGTGTCATCAGCAGGTTGTCTATCATCTGTTCTGACACGTAGGGGTACACGAAACTTCACATGACCAAACGACAAAACTGCACAAGGTACCTATTTAGCTGGTTGTCTCTAACAAACTTCTTTGGTATCGTCTGTAAAAGTAAATCAACATGGTAGTATTATTCATTCTTCATAACCGTAAGTTTAAGTAAAAGTTAAAGACAAAATTATAACAAAAATAACTTATAAAAAGCAAAGTTGTTATGTAAATACCAGGAAGTTTGTCTTTATCACATGATATTGAATCTGTTTCTTGTATGTGGGACGCCTTTTGTTGTGTTGGTGGTTGCTACGGCTGCATTGATGTTCAGCCGTTACTTGCAGTCCTACCCCATTTTTCTTGAAAATGTTAACATTGAAGTTAAAATTGTTTGCTGGGGTACTTCCCATCCATTGAAACAGCAACTGGCAGCCCTCCTCAATTTCATTCTCAAAGCAAAATGTGGTTCATCCTGAGCCCATAAAACCAGCAGCTAAACCTTTTGGATTTTCCGGAGTGAAAACATAACACACATCAACCGTTGAACTTTGTTTAGGTCCGTGTACTTTTGCAAGTAAGTGATCAATCTTTAACTGCCTATCTGACAACAACCACAGCAATCCATGCGGTAAATCCTACAATTTTGATACATTTCAGGAACATTATATTACATTTTACAAACAATCCAACATATATATTATAAATTTATTTTCAAAAAAATAGATACTGACAGAATATAAAAAGAAGATAGCAAACTTTAACCTGCTTATAGTATGTTTCCTCCGAAGCACGTACCACGCAACCATGCACATAATCTTTTCCGTTGCCATCCTTTCTTATTTCAAAACCCTCATCGCTCAGAACAGATACTTCAAATTTGGCTTCTTTCAGTTTTTTGAAACAAAGCATGGCTATATTCTTGAGTTTGTGACATTTAACAAACCGTATCCATTGAGAACCGTGCATCTTTTTATTTCTATGACCCATATTTTCTACACAAACCTTATACTTGACCCCCAAGTAATCAACCAACTTTATCGATTGACAATCTCTCGGTATGTGATTAGTTAATATCTTTGGTAATACCTATACATAGAATACATTTACTGACATTTAAGTGTATTCTATCAATATAAACACAATTCTAAGAATGTATCTTACCAATCCTTGTGTTACTTCCTTCATTCCACTGACATTTAGAATTATTATAAAATCCATCTGAAATTCAAAAACAAAAAAAAAATCAAACAGTTTAACAAAAAACGAGTTTTATTTGAAAAGCATACTATGTAAGCCCTAAAATAACCTTTAACACTTTCTAGGACAAAGTCATATCTTTCTACTGCAACTCGGTCCCCACTACCAATTATATTACACTAAATTTCCAAAGATTCCTCTTTTTCCCAACTTGAAACATCAATTTTTTTAAACAATCAACACTCTATTCGCTTACAAATCAGATATATCAACACTATAAACCGATAGCAGAAGTTTTACAGAAGAATTCCACAAACAATCCGAAAATACACTTTCTATTATAATGCTTGAAATTACAAACAATCTCTATTTCAACATCACACTACAAAAAAAAAAAAGTCCATTTAGTGGCACACACTTCTAGTGGCATTTAGCTTTTGTGCCACTTATTTAGGTTTTAGTGGCACTTTACGTTTGCCACATTTGCTTAACACACATTTTTAGTGGCATTTAGTCCTTATGCCACTATTTAGATTTTTAGTGATACCTTCCATATGCCACTAAAATATTTGATAACTTTAAATGATACTTTACGTGTGCCACTATTTTCTAAGTGCTTCTAAATTCTAAAATAAGAAATGTTTTCGAAACCTTTACCCACACTTTAATGGACAATAGTAGATCATAAATGTGTTAATGGGCCATATTGGGTCTTAATGGATCACAATGGAAAATAGTAGATCGTGCATGTCTTAGTGGATCATATTGGGCCTTAGTGGATCATAATGGACCATATTAGGCATTAATGCATCACGGTGGACGATAGTAAATCATACATGTTGTAAAGGACAATATTGGGCCTTAATAGATCAATCACGGTGGACGGTAGTTGATCATACAAGTTTTAATGGAACATAATGGGCCTTAGTAGATCACGTCAAGTTTTGAGCCGAGTATGAGACATGATATTACAACCAAGTGTGGGTATAGGATTAGACATACCTGACCCATTGCGCCATCTCTAAATTTACATATAAGATTTACAAATAAAGCTTAACTTTCATTTACTTTTTAAAACTCTCTATTAGGGATGAACATGGTACTGGACTGGTTCCGAACCTGTACCGGTATCGAAAGCACCAATATCAAAAAAAAAAAAGGAAAACGGGTATCAGTAAATAGACCAAAATACAGATGTCTAACTAGTACCGATTCCAAAAAAATGAAAAAAATGTATACCGATACCGAATATATATGGTAACAAACGCTTATCCCCACTCCGTACGTATTAATTTATATAAAATCTATATAAATAATTTAGTTTGTGTAAATAATAGTTTATCAGCCACTAAAATTTTCGTCCAAAGATTTCAATTTTTTTTAGATTTTCACCACTAAATTTTAGTTTCCCTCTGCATCTCTATTCTAAACCCTAAGGCTACAACAATTGGTGACCAAAACCTTGGTTGATTGGCCAAAAAGTGAAAAAAAAAAATTCAGTTAAAACTCACGACCAAGTTGGTGTGCCAACTTTGGTTGATGATTTTTTTATTATTTTATAAATGCCACATGTTGGATTGTTAGTGGTTCTTTTATAATTATATTTTCTATTTTTGTTTTATAACAATTAATTCTAACTAAAACATGATTTTCTTTAATAACTTTTAATATTTAATTATTAAAAAAAATCTGAAAACACAGTGTTATTTAACTTTTTTTTTGTGAATATATCGATATAAATTTCATCAAAAACCGAGTTTCTTCAAAAAAAATATATTTTTTAATTAATTTTTTTTATAAAAAATGCATATATCTTTGTTTTCCACATGTACTGATCTTACTGGTTCGTTAAATTTTTTTCAATAACTTTATTAACTATGTTTGATACTTGTTTTCCACATGTACTGATCTTACTGGTTCATTATATTGTTGTTATTTATTTTGCTTTTAAAACAAATCGGTTTTAAATGAAAATATTAATTGTAATTATTTTTAACACATTTATAGATAAATAATAAGCATACAAATATATATTTAATAAGAAAAAATTAAAGGTTGGGGTGTGGATGTGAGTAAAAGGTTGAGGTAAGTTGGGTTGTGTAGGTGAAAGAGAGAGAAATTAATTTTTTATTATAAGATTGGGTTGAAGAAAGTTGTGGATGGAGATAGCCCTAACTCCCTCCTTCCCGAATTGCAAAACACTCCATCTTACCAAAACTTCCGGTAGTTGCAGGTTTCATATTTCAAATTCATGATTTCAAGAACAAATCCTCTAATAACTTATCGTTTTTGTTTAATATCATACCACCACACATCCACTTCCTTAACTTCTTCCAACTATTCCACCAGCACCACTTCTTCTCCCCCAAAAAAACCTAACATTAGTCGATTCCATACACTTCACCAACACCTCAATAATCCTCACTGAACCCATCCCCCCACCTGCGCATCCCCTGTGTTGTCAACTACATATATGTAAGCCGCCCCCCTGCTCTAATACAGTAACTTCAGGGCAAGATGATCGAGATGTCCGATTCACTGTTCATGTAAGTTGTGTTCCTCCTTTTTCTTTGATTGTACATTGATTGCTTTCAAATGTCGTTGATCTGCGGATTTTCCTGTTTGAATGTGTTCTGACCAATTTTTGATGTTTGGATTGTGTGTTAGCCATCGTCCGTTCAATGTGGATCAGGTCATAACACGTGGATTGCTCAAAGAGAAATTTCCAGTTCATGGCCTACAGTTGTAAGGTAGTGACCTGTATTTCATACTTGTTTGCAACTCCAACAAGCTTTAAAGACTCCATACTACAACCTAAACAATCTTGTTTTCAAAAAATGAACTTTATTTTACATGTATGTTCAATATGATTTTATTAAAACTATTGTTATAAACTTAAGTGGCCCTTCATATTTTTTAACAAACTAGTGGGGAACCCGCGCGTTGCAGCGGAGGCGACAATACGGGACGAGAACATAATTCAAACTTTAAAACAATAAAAAAAATATAGACAACAAAATTGTAAAAAAAGAAACGGCTATAAACATTATAATAAAAGTTGTTATAACAAAAATAGAGGCAACTTGTTAACATGGTGTAACATCGACACGTAAAGAGCCCATCAAGACCTGCACAAATAACACTAAAGATTAATAACTTCAATACATTATAACATGGATGACCTGGGTTGAGCCACTAAAAATATACCTAATGGGAAAACATATATAATGGATCGAATGCATTCAAAAGTCTATTTTAATTCATATCACCTCCTATATCCTTTAATTCAAAGATCTACATACTTCTCGTAGTACTATGCATTTTGCAAGCACAATTAACAAAGACAACTTCAACCTATCCCTCAAAACACAAATGGTCATAAAAGGTTCAACCATGCTAATAAAAAAGTTAACTTGTAAAAGGAAGATTTTACTAATAAAAGAAAGTGAGAATGCAACGGACCTCTATGCCATAAATATGTAATTAGGTTACAAAAAGCTTACCCCATGGAAACTCCTTGTTCTGAATATGCAAGTATACACACATGTAGACATGTCATAAAACCATTATGAAGACAAAAGCCAAGGCATATGGCAATGAAATTAGTGTCATAAAGGAAGTAGAATCTAAAACATGTGAATGCAAAGATATGACTAATATTTTTAATATACTTGAGACTCTACCAGTGACATCAATCTACAAACCTAATAACTTAAAAGTTTCATATATCATGATGATATGTTACTCTAGAGTCTAGACCAGTTAGTTACTTCCACCTTTTGAAGATTTCCTTGTGCTGCTTGTTCCCATGGCAGACAAGCTTTGAGTGGGTTTTATCCTGCGACTTTTGAGTCAAGTTCTTTATTCTAGCAGAGACTGCAATTGCACTTATAAGGCATACTGCGTAGGGCTGTTCTTTTTTATCTGAAGCCCGAACCCGGTCCGAATCTAAATCCACCCAAACCCGAATTAGAGAATACCCGAAAATCCCAAACCCGAACCCGACTAACTTGAACCCCAAATAAAAACCCGAACAACCCGAAACTCGAAACCTGAACAAAAACCCTAATTGTCTTTTTCTTTATAGATGCATTTTGGTTTGGAGTGTTTTAATATTTGGAAGATTAAGTTTTGAAACTTTTGAACATCATCATACCATATTGGTAAATGATGTTTGATGATATTTTGTAAATAAAAAAAAAAAAAAAATCTTCCCATTCTACGTGTAAACCCGAAAACCGAATAACCCAGACCCGAACAACCCGAACTTTAAATGTGTCGGTTATCGGGTCATTTTTTCCTAGCGAAAAACCCGAAAAAAAAACCCGAAGAACACCCCTAATACTGCGGGTGTTGCAAGAAGAATTAACTGGACCATCACACCCGCAAAATACTTACTTGTGAGACGGTACATTACAATGAAAATCGTGGCTTTGTGATGCTCAAAGACAGAAGCTATATATGATCTTTAGCATACGAGGGGTCCCCAAAAGAGTAAAATAGACTCGTCCATGGTGAGATATTGCCAGACGTAAGACGTTGTACCTAATCTAGAATATGCTGGTGATTAATTTTTGACTCAACATTTTTGTAAGTGATAAATGGGTTCAGTTTATCAGAATATTCTAGCAAAGTATACCTGATAAACTTAGTACGGTGCTCAAAGTCAAGGCTAGCATCTGGGCCAGGTTTAACTCCTTTAGGAACATGGGCCTCGTAAATTGAATTTGCAGAACTGTTTCCTCCAACTTCAACCATGGCGTTAATTTCTTCTTCAGCCCATTCATCAATTGTTGCTAATAAAACCTGTCGAGGTAAGTCGTATCATGTTAGAACTTGCATACATCTGTTTGTGTATAAGAAGTTATCTAAGGATCAAAATGTACAGTCCGTTTTCATAACCGAGTCTACTGTTATATCTGGATACGTGCAGTTTGTTAAAATTATGGTAAATAAATGTGCATATGTTGGTTCAGCCCAAGATCAAACACACAAACTCACGTATGTAATTGGCAAACTGTTGAAACTTTATTACTTATAAAAATGAGAGTACAAAAGCCTTACTGCCACTAACCTATTTATAATAAACAAAAGACATGCAAAAACAATTAAGTTAACGTGCTCCTATATTTCAGCAACTTCTAAGCCAACGTTCACACGATGAGCTCCATATAACTCGGTCAACATGGACTAGTTCTTCTGCTAACCCATTCTAAGTGCATGAACCGTAACTGACTTTACCCGGTACTCAACCCGAACCGACCCGACACATCAAGATTACCCAACATTCACCCCCGTAATCTTGATGTCAGTCTAGCTTCCCTTTCTATCCGAGCCACTATGATCCAGTCTTTCTCTTTTAACGTGAACGCATTCGGTCTCTCGCTCACGATTTCGGTCTAATGTGAACTCTCGGTCTTTGTTCACAATCACGGTCTTTCTTTCGGTCATTCGGTCTAAGATTTCTTCAATAAAAGCTTATTTCGGTCTATCATGGTGCGAACCTTCGGTCAATGTCACACCCACGGTCTCGGTCTAGTTTAGCCGCCTATCTTTCTTGCAGCTTATCGGTCTTTCTTTCTCAGGCGAACCGCTGGTCTCGATTGCCTCCTTCGGTCTGCTTTTCTTCACGCCGCCGGTCTCGTGCGGCTTCTTCGGTCTTCTCGGTCTCACGCCACAAATCAATCTCCGGCAACGGTCTCTTTCTTCTTTTCTCCCGTCGGAACAAGCTTTCCGACAGCGGTCTTCTTATTACCGGTTCTTCTTCTCCGGCGACGATCGTGCTAGTTTCTTTCGGTTTCGCGGCACTGCTACGGCCTTCTTTCTTTCTCATCTTGTTGATCAAATAAACCAGCTTTCTGTCTTGCCGTTCTTCTTTCTTTCTTTCTTCGAACTTCCATAACCGCTATCCGTCCCGTTCTCTCGATCTATCTTCATAGCCCTGCAATTTAAAGGGGCTGCTCCCCTCTTCACGGAACCGACTCTCAAAACGGCTCCACCGTCTTCACCCAAAAGACGACTCTCAAACCTGCACTCTCAAACCTGCACTCTCAAAACGCCCCTCGTTTCGACCTCGCTCTGATACCAAATGTTGGTTCAGCCCAAGATCAAACACACAAACTCACGTATGTAATTGGCAAACTGTTGAAACTTTATTACTTATAAAAATGAGAGTACAAAAGCCTTACTGCCACTAACCTATTTATAATAAACAAAAGACATGCAAAAACAATTAAGTTAACGTGCTCCTATATTTCAGCAACTTCTAAGCCAACGTTCACACGATGAGCTCCATATAACTCGGTCAACATGGACTAGTTCTTCTGCTAACCCATTCTAAGTGCATGAACCGTAACTGACTTTACCCGGTACTCAACCCGAACCGACCCGACACATCAAGATTACCCAACAGCATATGCATAAAAAAGGCTTACCTTTGAAACATTTGGACCTAGACTTCTGTGTACACTACAGCATTTTAAGTATATAAACACTCCAATGTAGGTGACCTGAGATTCAAAACCAAAATATATATCATATATTCTGAAAAAGGATTAGTTATATCAATGGAAACTATTAACCTAAAAGCACTAAAAAATAATAATCACAGAAGAAGGCAAACAAAAAGGTCAAGCTAAATTGTTGTATGAATTCGTTCCATCAAGACGTTCCATTCTTCTCGTCTTCTTATACAATTTACATATAAACTTTATAAGTTACTATTGACACACCAAGAAAAACCATAGATTCCCAGCAACAATTTTCCGGCAACCACTTCGCGAACTCAAGAGTGACTGGAACCTATTAGATGTAGCCGAAAATAGAGCATGCAATGTGGTTCGGACTACTGTGTCTTAGCTGGCAGCGGTGTGGTTCCGGCTTTGATGGATGATCGCCTCAATAGTCATGTTCTCCATAACAAAACGAGCTGCAAAAGATAATGCATTTTCCAGAATCTAGCTCTTTGTTATAAAACTGAACATAGTTAAAATCAAAATCTAATGATAATAAATGCACTAATCTTGTGATCAAAATGAGCGCACACAAAATTATTTGAAAACATATGATCTTTAACAGAGGTAACAAGATGAGCATGTTGCCCCACAGGCCAAACAGGCTTGAATTAAAGCGAATGACTTTTAGTATGGGATGGGCTGGGTTGACCCGTAAACACTCTTTCGTCCGTTTTATATACATGATTAATGCGTTAATTATGTGCTAACCAATGACTTATTCACCTTTTAGCTAAAGGTTTTAAGATAAAACACAACCCAAATTGACCCATTCAAAATGGGTCAAAGCTGCAATACCAAAATGTGGATATCTTTAACTGCATGTAATGTCAGGGAAAGTTACCTTGTGAAGATGGAACTTCACTTTATCAATGACAATAGTTATATCACTTGGCAAACCTGCATCACAAAACCTGGTCCAAACAAACCAAAATTTTCAGATAAACATACCAATATAAAGAGGTATTCATATGTGCATTCAAACTGATCATTTTCGCCGATGACCCTCTGGTGCATTGGCAACCCCACGACCTTCCAATGTGGAGGTCAAGGGTTCGAGTCTCGCCTCGCTTGGAGCAAAATGCTCTGGGTTGAGCCAAGTGGGTCATCGGGCTGCGGGTTTCCTCTGGAACGGTGGCCGGCCAGGTCACCAGCGCAATCTGTGTTTGCAGGCGTGGGTGGCCTTTTGCCATTGGGTTTACTCGCGTGATCAGGCTTTTGTTGGTCGTTCAAAAAAAGAATTAAAAAATAATCATTGTGATTTACTTTAGGTAAACTAACTATATCCAAATTCCAACAAATTCCGCGAACCAAACACGCACTGTATCCTATGAATTCAGATGAACATTTAGCAATTCATAAGATAAAGTAATGAATATGATCACCAACATAACTATTTGAAGCATTCAATTACATAATAAAAATATAAACTTTACCAATCATTGGCTTCAAGAAAAAACCGTAAAGCTTTTCCAGCAGGAGCCATGGCTGATCTTCACTTTTGCAAACCAAAAACATCAAAATCTTGAAACTTTTAATTTCAATATTCTCATTGGAAACACACCACCCACAAAAAGATAACAAATAAAACATAAACAATTAAGCGACTGAGTCATGAAACCAATCTGGGTCGGGTAAACCCGGATTACAGCTCATCGGTTGAACCCCTCTGTCGGAACCCTAGATGAATGAACCGGCATCGCTTTAACCCCTCTGCCTGGTCTCCCTTCTCCATTGTCTCTCTCTCTCTCTCTCTCCTATCGCTCTTTCACTCTCTAACTACCACTGCTCTCTCTGTGTTCTCTGGTTCTCCCTCCCTCTCTTCTCTGAATATGCAATCGAAAGCATCAGAGGGAACACCGGATTTCCCTCTTTGTCACTATAACATGCGTATTCGCCGGAGAAAATTAAGATACAAAGACAAAAAATAGGTTGTTTTGTATAGACAGAAGGTGGAGAAGCGGAAGCTTTAGCGGTGGCATTAAAGGGGAAGAGCACCATTCGATTAAAACTGATTGAGGGAAGGATAATCGATTGGGGCAATTCAGGAATCAAAGGGCAAATGGAATAAACGTATCTGGGAATTAATTCTTCCAGTAACAATTAATGTTGTGGCTGTAGAGATTCAAAGATTGAAAGAGAACTCTTCTGAAGAAACTGATGCAGATATACGGAGATGTAATAGGAGATGAGGACAAAATAGGAAGGAAAATGTGAAAATATAGGGTTTATGTAAGACTTTTGGTCTGCCATCTTAAAAAATAGGTGTTAAATTACTTTTGTGTCCATTGGAAATGTATTATATAGTTATATATATATAGATATTTCAAAACAACTTACAACATTCTTTCAAGGTAACTAATTTACTTTCCTATATGGTGCTTTAATTAAGTTCATATCCAGGTGTGAAATACTTCCCTAAGGAATTCCATATGCATTGTTTGTTTATCATATTGTCAATATTTCAAACTAGAGATAGGAAAACGACTAAGAAACGAACTTTAGGATTGATGATAAATCAAATAGTAATAACTGTAATAGATAAATCAAAGGTTTGCATATGAGAAACCTTTGTCATCATGATTTAATCTTCTGCCCGCGTTTGAGTTTTGGCTTTGAGAACCAGGTTTATGGTCGTTGATATTAGTGTAAAATGATTACTAGAGGCCCAATCGTTCATACCATGATGAAACCACATTGACCAAAAAGGGGGTTTTGCTGTGATGATTACAAAAGTTCAATTTTCTTCTTCATCATTATTATCATATGCCTAGTTACAAGCTTGGATGTCTTAACATGTTTGTATAGGAAAAAGAAGCGCATGAAGCAGTTGAAACTGCAGAATCCACAAATTCAAGTAGTTCAACCATTGATGATGATAAAGGAAAAGTAAAAAACATTAACCTATATAACTGTCATTTATACATTGGTGCGCTTGACTCGATAAGTAACTGATAAGTTCTCTTGTTAGGATAAGGGGAAGCCTAGTCAGTTGGAATTACTCAACAAATTCCTGGATGGTAACAAGGCTCAAGAGCCCAGCGAGGTGTTTGTCAATTTAAATAAAATTATTTGTTATTATAATTAATAATAATACAGTGATTATTTTGAAATTCTTATAGAAATTTGTTTTTGTTAGGATAAAGTCCAATCAAGTCAACTTGAGGGGCTTAACAGATTACTAAATACAGATGTTGTCGAGGCTGAACCTAAAGAAGAAGTCACCAAGGTATTTTTCTTATACTCTTATTTTGCAACAAATTTGTATATTAACTCATAATTTTAAAACAGGAGACTGATAATAAGCGGATCACCGCTGCCAGGTGTGAAGGTGAACATTTCATTAGTACGATGTCCATCTTCATGTGTATCATAACGTTCTCTATTTATAGTTTCTGATCATTTTTAACAGCCACAGGAACTTGATGACGTAATCATGATCCCAAAGGAAACCATCGATATACTTAAAGACCAAGTGTTTGGATTCAACACTTTCTTTATTACTAGCCAGGAGCCATATGAGGTGATTAAATACAAGTCATCTTTTACAATGTGATTTAAAAATCTTTATTTTTTATGATCCTGATTTCACAGGCTGGGGTGTTGTTTAAAGGAAACCTGCGAGGATCGGCTTCTGTGAGTTACAAAAAGATCGAAAAACGGTTGCAGGTTAGTTTACCTTTACTATTACTTTTTTAAAACCTAGGGGTGCAAACAAGCCGAGCCGAGCCCGAGCTCGACCAGGCTCGAGCTCGAGCTCAGCTCGATTCGAGCTTTATTTCTGAAGCTCCAACTAGGCTCGAAGGTAATTTTTCGAGCTCGAGCTCAGCTCGGGCTCGACTCGTTTAGTATTTATTAATTAATTTATATTAATTATATTATTATTATACGTATACTTTAGTTATTTTTTTATATTTATATAAATGGTAATTATTATTATATAAACATATGTTTAATATATTAATAAAAAATATATAAACAAAAAGCTCGTTTAGGCTTGCGAGCCGGCTCGAGCTCGATAAGGTAATTTTTTGTATATGTATATGGTATCTTCTCCAGACCGGAACTCGTCACCTCGTTTATGAATGGATTGCTGGCAGCCATTGTTACCGGCTAATGATTCTGTTACCACTAATTTGTTGAAAATTTGTCGGATTCCGGCTATGCACGGTGACACAAGTAGAAGAATTCAAGATCGTGATCCGAATGTTTCCAATATGGGCAACAGGGATTGTTTTTTCAGCCGTTTATGCCCAAATGTCAACCATGTTTGTAGAACAAGGGGTGAAGAAACAGTGATCTAATTAGGGATTTAATTAGATTGGTTTATGTTCCTTTCATGAGGGTTAATCTTCTTAAGGATATTTGAGCTCCGACTTGGTGATTTATCCTGCAAAACAGAACACCGTTAACTCGTTAAGAGGGGAATGTGGGGGTTTCCCTCTTAACCAGGCTCCGGCGTGAGAATAAGCGACTACTTTGAGAGTAATTAAGTGTAAAGAGTGAGAGCCAAGGGAATAGAATGTTTAACCTGAGGAATGAAGGTCTCTATTTATAGCCGGAGAGGTGTAAGAGGTTGTGGGCTGATGGGCCTTGGGCCAGAAACGGACAACACAACAAATATGCTCATTGCCTTGCTGGCATCGACCGCTTAGTGGCTTCTAGATGCTCGTCGGTGCTGGCGCACCTTGATTGGAGCCACGTGTCATTGTTGTCGGCCTTGTTGTCCTTCTGTCATCAGCAGACGAGTGGAGATCGTGGGACAGTTGTCCCCGTCTCTTGATTGGTGCCATGTAGGCGTCCTTGTGTACTTATCGTCAGGCGATCGTGGCGCACGATTGGACAGAGCCTGCTGGACGTTCATTGGCTCTTTTTACTGCCACTTGTACCCCGTGTACCCCTGTAGGTAGAAGCGCGCTTTCCTACTGAGTGGTTCTTGTTGGATGGCAACTAACCCGCGCGGGGCTAGTGTGCTCATTTGTACCATTATTTTATGCTAAGTGTTGATATCTGTGTTTGTTGTGTGCATTCCCTCACGCGGGATAAATCGTTGTGCGATGTAGGTCGCGCGAGGTTGTTGTTAACAAGTTGTTGTGTTAAGGAGTATGGTCTCACGCGCAACCTGATCTGAGGTTTGCGCGACTTTTTGGGACCATACCCCTTCAAGTCCCCCCAGTCCAGTGCTGCACCATGCGCAACGCAAGTGGTTGGAGCTATGGACTTAATAAAAAATAAGAGAAGGGGAAATGGTTCTTTTGATCCTGACTTGTATGGCGTACGTTGAAAACTGTCGTTTTAAATGCGCAGGTACTAGGCAGGTGTTGAGTGATTTATTGTTTGGCCTTTTAGGCGCGCGAGGTTATAGTATTTTACGTATATCTGGCGCGGCTCATGTGACTTCTGCATGAAGTTACTTGCACGTTTTATGGCGGGAAACTTCGAAATTTGAACTTCTGACGGGTTGGTGAGATAAGTCGCTGAGAGCGACGTTTGAGTTGACCCCTGGCACGGATGTCATCATGCCGCCTGCGGCGGTTGCACTTCGTGTCAGGAGAGTGAGGCCCACGCGCGCGTGGTAACCGTCGTCCCTGGTTTTCCGCTTGACGTGGCAACCTCTCGTTGGTTGGCTTAGCGGCGAACGCGGCACGGTTACCCATCGCATTAAATGCGATGGGTATATATATCCGAAGAGAAGGTGAGAGATTCTCACTTCTCTTCGTTTCTTCTCCACTTTTCTCTCAAAAACTCTTTGAATCTTCTCCACTTTGTCTTATGCTTTTTCTTGTTGAGAGTTTTATCTTTAATGCTTTTTGTTTTTTGTGAAGGTTGCCAACTCCATCCTGAATGCGGGCGAGCTAGACCGCGCCGTAGCGGCTCTGACTGATGCGGCGCGTGCGGTGGGTCATCGGGGAGGCTACCTGGAGTGTGCCGATCACGTTGAGCAGATGCTTGGGCAGGAATTTGACATAAGTCATTGCTCAGTGACGGAACATGCTGATGCTGCACTGGCAAGTGCTGAAAACTCCTATGACAACCTTTCTTTGCCTATCATGGAGTTGGTTGTTGAATCGTTGAAGAAAAACGACTGGTGCCAGCGTCTTAAGGCAGTCCTCGATCCACCAGTTACCGTCGAGTTGTCCGACGAAGAGCCAGCTGGTGATGATGGCGGCGATGGTGATGATGATGGCAACGATGATGATGGTGAAGATGACGGAGATGATGGTGATGATCGCCGCGATGAATAGGATAGTTTGTTGAATAGGTGGTTGATAGGCATTTGTGCCTTTGTAATTTCTTCGGACACTCTATGTACAATGCTGCGCATTTGCGCAAGTTTTAAATGAAATGAAACATTTTGGTTTTTTCCGTTGCAATTATTGCATTGCTATAAAAACTTTATGTTAAATTAGCTCGAATAAATGGAAGCGTTTTTTAAGTATTAAGGTATCCACCCGGTCTCGCGCTTTGTTCGCGGAGGACCTTGGAGGTGGTTTGAACAACCTTGAAATGCTGGAGCGTTTTCGCGCTAATCAAAAGTTTAGCATGCATTTGTAACGAAAAAATGTAATAGAAAAACATGTCGTATGTTTTCATTCAAGTCAGAAATGGGCGCTTAGGCCTTCATACATAATTGCTAATAGCTTGTAGCCGGCGTAGTGAATTGAAAGATGGCGCAAGGCCGAAATAGATTACATGTAACATTTGCGCAATTGTTGCGCATTCCAAGTTCTTGGTAAGATGTGGCCATCTAGGGTGCGCAATTTGTAGGCCCCTTTGCCCAGGACCTCATGAATCAGATATGGGCCTTCCCATTTAGGTGCCAATTTCCCTGGTCGTTCCGCATTTGATGCTTCATTGTCGCGAAAGACGTATTCCCCTGGGTTGAAAGTGCAAATGCGAACCCTTGTGTTGTAGTACCTTTCCAACTGGGTTTTGTATTTGGCCTCTCTGATTCTCGCGATTTCGCGTCTTTCTTCTAACAGGTCCAAGTCTAGGCGCCTTTCCGCTTCATTGTCAACTGCGTTGACCGTTGTCATCCGTGGCGAGGGCAAGCCAATCTCCGCCGGAATGACCGCCTCTGAGCCATAGACCAGGCTGAAAGGGGTCTCTCCGGTACTCGTCTTTGGCATGGTCCGATGAGCCCATAAAATGCTTGGGAGCTCATCAACCCATCCGCGCCGCCTTGTTCCTAATCTGGCCTTTATCCCTTCGACGATGCATTTGTTCACACTTTCCACTTGTCCGTTGCCTTGTGGGTGCGCAACGGATGTGAAAGTGTGTTCGATGTTCATCTCCTTCATCCATTTCTTAAGATCGTCCGAAGCAAAGTTGGTGCCATTGTCAGTCACGATCTTGAGCGGGAGGCCAAATCTGCATATGATGTGCTCCCATATGAATTTGCGCACAATCATAGCTGTGGTGGATGCAAGGGCTTTGGCTTCTACCCACTTTGTGAAGTAGTCGACAGCTACTATGATGAACTTTACGGCGCCGGGAGCATCCGGGAAAGGTCCCACCATGTCAATTCCCCATTGCTGAAAGGGCCATGCGGTGGATACAGGGATAAGATCATTTTTAGGGCGCAGTGTTTTTGGAGAATGCCTCTGGCAAGACTCACATTTGCGGATCTCCTTCATTGCGTCGACATGCATACCAGGCCAGTAGTAACCGGCGCTCATGATCTTCGCGACAACCATCCGTGGTCCGGAGTGAATGCCGCAAATTCCCTCGTGGATCTCCCTTATCAGGTAATTCGCATCCTGAGGGTCCACACAGCGTAGCAGTGGCCCTAGGAAGGATTTTCGGTACAAAATACCGCCGTTCATTTCGTATTGTAGGGCTTTGTTTTGGATCTTCCTTGCTTCCGCTTTGTTTTCAGGGAGCACCCCTTCTTGCAAGTATTGGATGATTGGGGTCATCCACGATGGTTGCCCTGCTTCGATCACGTTTACTTGTCGTAGTAATACCGATGGATTCTTGAGTACCTCTATTCTTACATCCTTGGCGAGATGTTGAAAGGAAGTCGAGGCAAGCTTGCTCAAGGCATCGGCAGGCTTGTTTTCTGAGCGATTGATATGTATAACCTTGTGAGTTTCGAATTGTTGGAGCAATTCCTTCGCTTGTTCCAGATATAGAGCCATGACTTCTCCCTTCGCGTCGTATATGCCATTTACTTGACTGGCTATCAGGAGTGAGTCAACATGTGCGCGCAAGTTTTTTGCTCCCATCTTGATGGCGAGGCGTAAGCCTGCCAGAAATGCTTCGTACTCAGCCTCGTTGTTGGTGTTTTTGAAGTCCAACTTAATGGCGTAAGTAAACTCGTGATTCTCTGGGCTCACCAGGCGCAATCCTGCTCCAGCGCCATCTTCATTTGATGCCCCGTCGGTGTAAAGCATCCAAGTTTCATCTGTTGTATCTTTCTCGGGAGTCTCTATCAGCTCGCACTCCTTGATTTTATCGGCCGGCACTTCTGTGATGAAGTCGGCGAGGACCTGCCCCTTAATGGCCGGGCGCGGCCTGTACAAGATGTTATGGCCGCCCAGTTCAATGGCCCATTTTGCCAACCTGCCTGATGTCTCAGGCTTCTGTAGTATGGTGCCAATGTGGAAATTTGTAAGCACAGTTATCACATGGCCTGTGAAGTATCGGCGCAACCTTCGGGAGGCGTGTAGCAGTGCAAGAACCAGCTTTTCCATTGTGGAATATCTTGTTTCTGGGTCAGTGAGTACCCTGCTGACATAGTAGATCGGGGTTTGTACCCCGTTTCTATCGACCAATAATACTGACCCGACTGCCTTATTCGAGGAGGACAAGTACAGTACGAGGGGTTCCTTCTCAAATGGTGCAGTCAAGGTAGGGAGTTCGATCAGACACGCTTTCATTTGTTGAAAAGCTGTTTCGGCTTCCGGGGTCCATTTGAACTCTTGCTTCTTCACACAATTGCGCAACGTGCTAATGAAGGGATACGACTTTGCGGCGTGATTTGAGAGAAAACGATTAAGCGCGGCCAGCCGGCCGGGTAGTCGTTGCATTTCCTTGATGTTTCTCGGTGAAGGCATTCGCTCAATAGCTTGTACTTTCTCTGGATTCACCTTGAAACCGCCGTTTGTGACAATGAAGCCTAGAAACTTCCCTTCTTCCATGCCAAAGGAACACTTGGCTGGATTTAGCTTCATATTCACGCTGCGCAATGAGTTGAATGTTTTCTCGATGTCTTTCAACATTTGGTCCTCCTCAGGACTTTTAACCACTAGATCATCGATATAAACCTCAATATGCTTTCCGATGTCACCTGCGAAGGTCTTGTCCATCAAGCGTTGATATGTCGCGCCTGCATTCTTCAGGCCAAAAGGCATCTTTGTGTAGCAGAAGATTCCAAGATCCGTTCTGAACGCTGTCTTGTCTTCATCTTCTAGCTTCATCTGCACTTGATGGTATCCTTTGTAGCAATCCAAAAAGCACTTCCATCGGTATGGCGCGAGAGAATCTATTTTTTTATCAATCTCAGGCAAGGAATAGCAATCCTTTGGGCACGCCTTGTTGAGATCAGTGTAGTCTACGCACATGCGCCATCCGCCATTTGATTTCTCGACCATCACGGGGTTCGCCACCCAACTCTGATATCTTACCTCTCGCAGGATCCCGGCTTTGAGCAGCTCACATACCTGCTCGTTCATTGCTTTTGTCTTGTCTGCCCCTAGGCTGCGCCTTCTTTGGACCTTTGGCTCGACAGATGGGTACGTATTTAAGCAATGCTCGGTGATGTTGCGCGGGACACCGGTCATGTCTGCCGGTGTCCAGGCAAATATATCCATGTTTCGAAACAGCAGTTGCTTTAGACGTGTTCTGATGTCTGACGAAATGGCGTGGCCAATTGTCACAGTCTGCTCGGGGTATTTTCGGTTTAAAACCCATTTCTCTGGCTCGGTCGTGGAGACCTTTGCCGCCTTTGTTGGGCGCAACTCTTCAGTCGACATTACTTCTTTCTTGGCATATATGATTGCCACTCCTGTCTTGGTTGGGAAACCTATCGCAGAATGAGGCGTTGAAGTCACCATGTTTAGCTCGCCTTGTGTTTCCCTACCAATAAGCACATCATGCCTCGATTTCACTGGCATTACCATGAAGTTCACATTTGTTGTTCTTGAGTGTTTCCCGTCAGAGAGCGTGACGGGGAAACTGATCTGTCCGAGAGGAAAAACCATCTCGTTGCAAAATCCAGACAAAGGATAATCGACAGGTTCGAGTCGCGCTTATCCTCTTCATCCAACTGATTGAAACACTGTTCGTAAATGATGTCGGCAGTACTTCCCGGGTCTATGAATATGTAGTCAGTTTCATAATGCCCGATTATGCCGGTGATGACCACAGGACGTGTGGCGCGAGGTCCGCCGCGCACTACTGGAAATATAACTTGCTGCTCTTGCCAAGAAGGTTCATAAGGGCGTTTGCCTTTCTCTTTCGCGCTGTACCTGGGTCCGTTGACCATGTGGGTCTCTAGTCGTCGGACCTTTTTGTGGTTACCTTCATCATGGCGCTGGAGTTGACGGGTTTCCTTGCGTACATTCTTCACTAAATGGCTTAGCTTGCCGCTTTTGAGTGCCCTCTCGATTTCTTGGCGCAAGCTGTAACAGTCGTCGGTCAGGTGCCCTGAATCTTTGTGAAAATCGCAGTACAAGTTAGGGTCTTGCCCTTTCTTGTTTGTCATTGGCCTTGGCGCTTTGAAATCGACATTCTCCGTCATCAATACCTCCTTTGGAGTTTTTGTGAGCGGAGTCCAGTGTTTGTCGCGATTGTCGTCTCTGACCGCCTTCTTGTAACCGATTCGGTCAATCGTTTCTCGCGCATCTTCTCTGTAGCGTGGCCTGTCGTCACGGCCTCTTGGTCTCTCAGACTTACAGTCATGACTCTTATATTTGTTACGCTTGTTGTTGTTATCGCGCGTACTTCCTCTTGAAAATCGATCTTCTGGGTAGTAACCCTTTCCACCAGCAAGGGACTCCTCAGTTTGCGCGACGATTTTTGCGGCTTCCATTAGTTTATCCCACTCCTTTGGCATTCCATCTTTGCCTGTGATGGTTCTAATGAGACTATCGCAACGTATAGCCTTTTTGAAGTGGCAGCGCATGAGTTGCTCACTGACGCCGCCTATTTCCAGACACTCTTTGTTAAAACGCGTGATGAAGTCCTCCAGACCTTCACCATCTCTTCGCCAAATATCTTCTACTTCGGCTGTGTCACGTTGGTAGCGACGTTGTTGGCTAAAGTAGCTTAAGAATTGCGTCTTGAAATCTGTCCATGATTTAATCTTCCCAGGCGGAAGGCTGTCAAACCAGTCGCGAGCCGCTCCGGTAAGGGTTTGAATGAACAGGTGGCACCACATGGGCATGTTCCAACCTCCCATGCAGCCCACACTCGTGAATGTTCTGACGTGATCGTCTGGGTCAGTTAACCCATTGAATTTCCCAACAGTTGGGGGTAGCTTCTCTCGTGAAAGCGGCGCGAGTGCAATTTTCGGGATAAACTTGGAGTGTTCCGCAGCTTCCGCTGGTCTGTATGCCTGGCGGAAATCTCTTTCAGCTTCTTCTGTGTAGCCAATGTGTTGTCTTGGCTTGTAGTACTCATGGTTTTTTGGTAAACGATTAAAGACTGACGATTCTTCGTCACCTTCCCATGTGGGATCATATGGGTCTGTTTCTTCCCATTCGTTGTTCATGTTGCGCGGCGTGAGCCGGCTGTGAACAGGGCCTCGTTGAAGGTTCGACGGATATTCATAGTAACTATCCGTTTCCCCTCTTGTATCGCGCGTGTCTTGTACGCTTAAACGTCTTGTAGGGGGAGGCCTGTTGGTTCTGCCTTGTATATTGGCTGGTGGTGGCATTTGGCGCACCCCCTGACTCTGAGGGGTGACCAAGGACGGTTCTGCCGTCAAAACTGCCTGCTGCGCGATGAGCGATTGGTATGCTGCATTGATAGTGGCGATGTTCTTGGCATACCACGAGGCTGGGGTTTCACCTTCTGGTAAGCCAAGTAATGCAGATACATTTTGAGGTGGCGCTGTGTTCGAAGGTCCTTCTCCGTTTCCTGGGGTGACCACTTGGGTGATGCGGGTGAAGCTCCCGCGCGGACCCCCAGTATTGTTGATTTCAACTTCGCCGATTTCTTCGATTTGTTGGGCTTGGAAGTTTTGGATTCCCTCGCCCAACGCCGTGTTAGAGTTGGTTCCGAAACCGAACTCTGGGATGATTCCTTGACCAGTCATAGCCGAAGGAAGAAAGAGACGTCAAAGGCTCAAATAAAAGAAGATGAGGGTGGTTATAGAAAAAATCGGTGGGCGCCAATGAAGAAACAGTGATCTAATTAGGGATTTAATTAGATTGGTTTATGTTCCTTTCATGAGGGTTAATCTTCTTAAGGATATTTGAGCTCCGACTTGGTGATTTATCCTGCAAAACAGAACACCGTTAACTCGTTAAGAGGGGAATGTGGGGGTTTCCCTCTTAACCAAGCTCCGGCGTGAGAATAAGCGATTACTTTGAGAGTAATTAAGTGTAAAGAGTGAGAGCCAAGGGAATAGAATGTTTAACCTGAGGAATGAAGGTCTCTATTTATAGCCGGAGAGGTGTAAGAGGTTGTGGGTTGATGGGCCTTGGGCCAGAAACGGACAACACAACGAATATGCTCATTGCCTTGCTGGCATCGACCGCTTAGTGGCTTCTAGATGCTCGTCGGTGCTGGCGCACCTTGATTGGAGCCACGTGTCATTGTTGTCGGCCTTGTTGTCCTTCTGTCATCAGCAGACGAGTGGAGATCGTGGGACAGTTGTCCCCGTCTCTTGATTGGTGCCATGTAGGCGTCCTTGTGTACTTATCGTCAGGCGATCGTGGCGCACGATTGGACCGAGCCTGCTGGACGTTCATTGGCTCTTTTTACTGCCACTTGTACCCCGTGTACCCCTGTAGGTAGAAGCGCGCTTTCCTACTGAGTGGTTCTTGTTGGATGGCAACTAACCCGCGCGGGGCTAGTGTGCTCATTTGTACCATTATTTTATGCTAAGTGTTGATATCTGTGTTTGTTGTGTGCATTCCCTCACGCGGGATAAATCGTTGTGCGATGTAGGTCGCGCGAGGTTGTTGTTAACAAGTTGTTGTGTTAAGGAGTATGGTCTCACGCGCAACCTGATCTGAGGTTTGCGCGACTTTTTGGGACCATACCCCTTCAAGGGGTGATGATGGACACAACAATCAGGTCATTCACCATTCCCGTTGCTTCTCTGTCAACTTTAGATGTCATCAGTGTTATCTTTTGGGTACCTGTTTATGACCGCATCCTTGTTCCCATCGCAAGAAAATTCACAAATCAAGGAAGAGGCTTCACCGAACTTCAATGAATGGGCATCAGCCTCTTTCTGTCCATTCTTTGCATGTTGGCTGCAACTTTGGTGGAAATAAAACGTCTTGATATCGCAGCATCGCTGGGTTATAATACCCCCGTTCTACCGAGTATCTTCTGGTAGATACCACAGTACTTTTTGTTGGGTGCTGCTGAAGTGTTTACCTTTGTTGGGCAGCTTGAATTCTTCTATGATCAGTCCCCCGATGCTATGCGTAGCTTATGTAGCACACTTTCTTTACTAACGAATTCGTTAGGGAGTAACTTGAGTTCGTTTATATTGACGGTGGTGACATCTATCACTAGTGGTGGGCAGCCTGGGTGGATACCTGATAACTTGATTAGAGCAAGGCTACGCGATGCCAGTTCACGAGTTGTTTGTTGAACCTTCAGTTCATTTGCAGCCCTAGAAACACGTCAAATCAGTTGTACTGACCACAAGTCAGCCAAAGTATATTTGTAATAATATTGACACGTTAATTATTTGTAAAGAAATTCGAACTTCTTAGACAAAGTGTTTGTGGCTACCCAACCTAACTCATACAAAATTACCGTTTTGACCCCCCCCACATCCCTTTTGCATCCAAAGCCAATGTAGAATCACATAGTAGAATGCTCTTATTAATTAGTTTTGAAGTTTGGATCTTCAATCTAATTGTTACTTGATGATATGTATCTCAGGACTTGAAACACAAAGAAAACTCGCAGAAGGCTATTGAGTGCTTGAATGATATGGTGACAAACGCTTTAGTACATATATTGTTTAAAGTATATGTCCAAATTACGTGATCCATCAATCTTCAAGTTTTGTGCTATACCACAGGTATTTATTTTATTTAATGTTTTTACCTTATATATCCTACATGAGACTAGAGGTGCTAAACGGGTCGTGTTCACGGGTTGGCGGGGTCAACCTGACCCGAACCCGAAAATTTTAGACGAACCCGACCCGAACCCGAAAATTGCGTCATACATACGAACCCGAACCCGACCCGAATATTCTCAGGCTGACCCGAACCCGACCCATTCAACCCGTATTTTTTTTTTATTTTTTTCAGCAAATTAATATATTAAAATTAACATCTACTACAAAAAACACAAATTTATATAATAAAATTACAATTAAATCATAAAATATTATGTCAACTAGTTATTTTCATCCCGCGCGTTGCGGCGGGACTCAATGACTACAAAAGGCGTGTCAGCAACGGCAAACAGATACTGAATATCAAAACATAAATAAAATGACGTGGTAAGGATAGTCACTCCGTCATAAAAAAACGATTTTAAATAACCTAATATATAATAATAGGGCCCACACGTCCTACACGTTGGAAATTCGGTTGTTTTCAGTTCAGTTGTTACGGTGCTAACACGTTAAAATATGGATGAGCTCGGTACCGGTAACGGCAGCGAAAGTACCGATCCGGAAAATCATCGAAATTAGGTACCGGCACCGAAAATGCTCGGTACAATACGGTATGGTATTTGAAGGTAAAAATCAATAAATACAGGTATGGTGCTAGACCGGTGTCGAACCGATAGTACCGATTCTGAAAACGCCAAAAGGTGGGTACCAAATTGGTACAGAAAACGATTTGGTATAGTAAATTTGGTACCGATACGATACCGGTTCGTTTACAGGATCTGATACGATTTACTCATCAGTATTCTAAATATCCAAGTTAATTTTACATGCTACAATTCATTCATTACAGAAAAAGACAAAAAAGAAAGCAAAATAAGTTGTTGTGTATATAAAACCCCATTCAAACGAAATACAGTTTACTTAATGTGTGTATGAAAAGTAATCTAAACAGTGCAATTACTTGCATTGTTGCGTTGCTACAGGATTTGATGAGCTCGTTACCAACTGGTACTGAAAATACCGTTACCGAAATCCCCAAAAGTGGGTACCGGTACCGAATATACCTAGTATGGTACGGTTCGTTACTGGTCGGTACAGGTATGACACCGGTATTTGAGGGTAAAAACCGGTGAATACCTGTGCAGAACCGGTACCGAAAATACACCGGTTTGGTAAATTTGAGACCAGTACCTATACCCGATACCATTTGCTCATCTCTTAATGATGTTACTATTCTAATTTTAAATAATTCTAATTCTAATTCTAATTTAATACTAAAATACTAAATCACTGTTCATTCAACTTATTTTTTATCATATATAGATTTCCCTTTTTAAGTTATAGTTATGACATAAAATTATACACCTAATCAAATTATGACATAAAACATATTGTAAAAATATAATTCTAATATAAATGGGTTAAATGGGTCAACCTGCCAACCGACCGGGTTGACCTAAACCTGACCGTTTAGCTAAACGGGTCCGCAGGTTTAACCTGAAACTGACCCGAACCCATTTAGACTAAACCCAAACCCGCGAATTTCGTGTTAGGTTCCTATCGTGTTTTCGGGTCGTGTCAGAAATTCACACCCCTACATGAGACTATGATTTTATATTGGGTAAATATATACCAGGTTTTGTAGAATATATTTAATTATCCCCACATGAGACTGTAGGAGTGTGTGATGTCATTTTGACAATGAAATATCCTATGTGGATGTTTTAATATATTCAAGTTATGTTGTATCAGATAATGGCAATTGGAACACTAACTTTATGCTGCAACAACATTCAAGTTTACAGAGGGTGGTTAAACTAAGACTAGGTAAGATTACTGTTTGATTCAGCACACTCTTTAGTTCAATTATTTTACTAAAATCTGATTTCTTTCCCAATCCGAAGTCCTTATGCTTGGAAGAAACACTGTTGAAGTAAGTACCACGCTTTTTTCGGATTTTGCGAGCTAATAATAACCATGTTATTTGTTTTAATCCTTGCTCTTTACAGAAAGTTTGGATCCAACCGCCTATGCATCGTTCATATTCCGTTCCTGATTTGATGAAAGACGGAAGCGTAAATCAAATCGAGTCATTAGGTGGCGTATTCAAGATAATTCCCGCTACTCCAAAAGTTGCACAAGGAACACTTCCCACAAGTAATACGAATCCTACAACCAAAACTGGTAAACGAGTAAATGAACAATCATGTGTGCGCTTAAACATTTTCTTGTTTCCAATAACTAATAATTTACACGTTTAGACGGAACCGATCATAAAGAAGTGGGTGAGGACATCGCAGAAGAAAAAGCTACGTGTAAAATATGTATGGTTGAATTAAAGGAAGGTGCCGATGATACCCTTAAAATGGAGTGTAATTGCAAAGGCGAGTTAGTGCTGGCGCATCAAGAATGTGCGATAAAGTGGTTTAGCATTAAAGGAAACAAAACTTGTGAAGTTTGCAAGCAAGAAGTCAAAAACTTGGCTGTTACTCTTTTAAGAATTCAGAGGTCTCAAAGCCGAATCCATAGGGGAAATGGAGCTATGCAACAGTTAGAAGTTACTAGATACAGGTAACATGTTTATACGTGAACACATTCGATTTTTCAGGGACATAATAATATAATATACTTTCTTTTTATTAGAGTATGGCAGGATGTACCCGTTCTTGTGATCGTTAGCATGCTTGCATACTTTTGTTTCTTGGAGCAACTTTTGGTAGATAAAATGGGTTCAGGTGCGATTGCTATATCTCTGCCGTTTTCTTGCATATTGGGTCTCCTTGCATCGATGACATCAACAACGATGGGTATGTTTCCATCCCAATTAGAGATTTGATCATATTTATTCGATGTAAAAATAGTTTTTTTAATTTACGTTCAGTGAAGAGAAGGTATGCATGGGTTTATGCAGGCGTTCAGTTCGCTTTAGAGGTTGGTTTCGCATATATTTTTTACTCAAAGGCAAGACAGAAATAGTAAAATACTTTATGTTTGACATTTTAAGTCAAACTCGTTGAATCCGTGTGAAAAAAATTACAGCTTAACGTGACCGGGGTTTTATCAGTGCTGCTTGCTACATTTGCTGGCTTCAGTGGTGCGATGTGTGTTACTTCGATTATTTACGAATTTTTAAAATTGAGGGAAAGGTGGAACAATCGGCCAAACCAATCTCGCTGGACCCCAGAAATGGAGCCACCTCAGGAGTAATCGGAACCTGCTCATGCACCACAAGACGACGGTCAACAATTAGGTGGTTTAATACAGGCGGTTCAGCCGCATCAACCTACAGACACAAGTCAGACCTCAGAGTGAATCTGACATGCAAGGAAGTCAAACCCAAGAGTCGGGTCGACAATTCATGTTGATTATGAAACATATTGTTGAATGGACCTGTGTCAATTGTAAGCAGTTGATTTTGTTTATATTCAGAGTTTTTTTTTTTTTTTTTTTTTTTTCATTTTACTATGGCAAGGTAGCCGTCCACCGGATGATTGTAAGATTGATGCTTATTAGTTTAATTAAGAATCTTAATTTGTTCACGTAGGTTTCCATATTGCTTTGGTATTTGTTTGTATATATTGAATATTTTTATCTACATATAGTGTGGTTAATGTCTACACTTCAAAATATATTTACCAACACATCAACATTTCTTTTTCAACACAAATTAAGATCAATACCTACACATCTTCAACATTTACCTACACATAATATTACTTTTACCTACACATAAGATTACTTTTACCCACACATATATTCATGCCACGTCAACTGCCATGTCAACTGCCACGTCAGATGTCTTCTAAACAAATTGTTGTACTTTTAACCACACATATAAATGGCTTTTAGCCACACATATATGTGTAGGTATATCTTGCTATATGCCTACATATAACTTATGTGTAGGTAATGACCTATATCCACAGTCATGAGCCTACACATCATTACATTTATTTTATATGTAGGTAAAGACAACTACGAACACATTATATGCTTTTTCCCACATATACTTTGTGTTGGTAAAGAAGCAAATTTCTTGTAGTTCTTCCAACATAGAACACAAGGGTGGGGTTCCGCTACAAAGTCCATTTTTCCTACAAAGTGTACAAAGTCATAAAACACCACAATTTTAACCATAAAACACACTTAAAACCCATAAATAACAGAGTAAAGATCACTAAAACACAATATCCAAACCGTAAAAGTCCATAAAAACTTCAAACACACCATCGTAGAACTATGTGTATAAAACACAACATGATAATCAACATAAAACACATTAATGTTAGTTATACGAAAATAAAAACCTTATCATCCAAAACACAACACAAACCCAACAAATATGGAGTTTTAGTAATCTCCACTTTGTTATTTGTGGGTTGTGAGTGTGTTTTATGGCTGAAATTGTGGTGTTTTATGACTTTGTATACTTTGTAGGAAAAATGGACTTTGTAGCCAACTCCCACCCTAGAATACAAACCCACAAATAAATATATAAAACCCACTCATTTTCTTATATTTATTTCTAGTCCAAAATAGGAAAAAATCATTTTCCTATATTTGTGAAAAGTGCTATTTTCACAAATTTCCAACAATATTTACTTTTTAATCATTTGCTATATATTTAGAAATAAACCTAGCCTCATATGAAAAAAGTCGCCTAAAACTCCTATCATCATATGTTCGGTTGGGTGAAAAATGATCACTTACCAATAATTATTGTGTGGCGAGCCGATCGTGTATTATATGTTCCCCCTTTTGGGTTGTGAGCTATCGACATCTTCAAATATACAATGAACGACTTTCTGAAGCGATGATGTTATTAGTTCCGCTCCCTCGTCAAACGAAGATGATAAAGCAAATTTGTCAAGCGAAGATGATGATTGCATTTTTTATTTAATGAGAGGATTTGAGAGTGAAATAATATGTTTGTACGGAGAAAAACGGTGAATAGGCTGTATTTAATGTGGTTTATATGATAAAATCTTTAGAATTTTTTTAAACAAAAGAGCCGTTCAACGAATCTTTCCATCTTCCACCAACCAAATCGCGCCACCTCACCATCACCTTTGCCCCCCACCCACGCCGATCATCTTCTCCAAGCCCCTCCCCCACGCCAAGGTACGGGACGGTGTTGGGGGCATGGAGGGGCTTCTCCTCTCCTCCCCTCTCCACGCACCACACCGTGTGGTGTTAGAGGTATTAATTTGGGACGGTTCAAATTAAGTGGAACATATTGAAGGTTGATTAGTTTATAGATTGAAAATTCTAAAGTAGGCTGTTACTCATTAGTCAAATGCGGGCTAACATGTGTGAGAAGTTGAGCCGTTGGAGTTTGGTTTGCGCCAATAAAATGGATGAGATTTAGTGAAATTGGATTGGACCATTAGTTAGTTGGTAACTGTCAACACAATAATAGTGGGCTGATACATCAAGTGTTGGTTTGAATTTAGGCTACAAATTAAACTCCCTTTGGTGTCATTATTGGGCTGAATAAGGTTGAAGTAACACAGTGAAATTCAGAATTTGACACGGTTTAGTTGAAGTAAATTGGATGGGATTTTGGTGTCATTATTAGGCTGAGTAAGGTTGAAGTAATACAGTGAAATTCAGAATTTGACACGGTTTAGTTGAAGTAAATTGGATGGGATATCAGAAATATGGACCGAAGATTTGAACTAAACAAAGATAAATAATTTGGCAAATTGGAGAAGTTTGGTATTATTTTGGTATAATTCAACTGATTTGTGTGGTTTCGGTTGATCTCCTGACAATGATTTGTGTGAAAATAGTTGTGGTGTCAAATTTTAAGTGACAACTTTTAATTACTTAAAGTTCAAATAAATAAAATGATAATATTTGTTTTGACAAGTATTTTTAGTGAAACTTTTGAACCCAAAAGGTTTTTAGTGACCAAAAGAAATTGATTTTAAATTTTTTGTGACACAAAGTTTTGGTAACAAATAGTTGGTGAATTTTTCTTCGGTTGATTAAGTTCAAGTGATACGGTTACTCTGATTGATTAAGACCAAGTAAGGGTTTGGTGCGCACCATCACAGGTGAAGATCCAAGGGCAAGTGTTAACTTCTGCCGATTAGTGTGAGGTTTTCATCAACAAATAGTATGGAACCGATTTTAATCAGTGATCACATTAATAATAAAATGTGTGGCTAAAACTGTTTTGAAATATTAGGGGAGTCGGTATGGTTTTAGTGACCTCATTCGGGGATGGCATTCACTGATCGGTGAATCACACCGGGTGTTTGAATGGGGAGTGGGGAGTAGGAGAGAGAGTGTTTTTTCGGTGTATACTCACCGAAGGTGAAGAAGAACAAAGGGAGGAGAGAGAGAGAGGAGATAGGAGAGAAGAACCAATCAAAACTTTTTATTTTTTAATTTAGTGGGTGTTTGAACCATACCTAGTGTTTGAGTAGAAAATGTGGAGTGAAGGGGGGAGTTGACATGACTTTATATCATTGGGTAGAGAAAACTCAAACACCCTAACTCACCCCAACCATACCGTCCACCCTTAGAATTGACCTTTAGCCACACATTTAGGGGCTGTTTGGCAACATCTGAATGGTTAAGTGCTGAACCAGTAAGAGGAGGTCTGAACTATTAAGTGCTGAACTAGTAAGAGGTCTGAACCATTAAGAACCTGTATAATGCTTAACCGTTCAAAGGAAAATGTCTGGCCAATTCAGATTAGAGGTCTTAACCATTCAGACTTTGTATAAATTTTAACCATTTAGAGACAAATGTCTGAACCATTCAGACATCTGCTCGTGAAACAAACAGTCTGAACCATTAAATACTGAACAAGTAAAAGGTTTGAACCATTAAAAGAATCATTAAACAATCACTTAGTCGAATATGTAGTTTGCCAGTTTTGAGAAATCTTTGACCAAAGGCATTTTTGACGTAGTGAAAAGTTCATATTTAGATTTTAAAATAATATTAGCAATGTTGACATTAAAAGTTTTATGATATTTTGATTTTTAATTTTTCATTTAACTATTTATTCTAGAAATTAAACTAACTAAATATGTTTGTATCGTCATTTGACGTGTTTTTAAGATTATATAAATTTTAGCTTGATGTTCTGTAGTTTTACATGACCCGTCCCAATCCGATCCGATATGAACCGGATTTATTTTATATATCAAGGGGCCTAATATCATTAAAAATATTTTCCGCCCCCACAAAAAAAAATCATGAGTCCGCCACTGTTGGCAACCCCCCCCCCTCAGAATCCAATATTACTTCTTAACTTTCTCTTTAAATAGATAGGTAACAATCCAATACTATTACTTCTAAACTTTCTCTTTAAATAGGTAGGTAATACCCCGAGAGTGTTCGGGATTGAGTTTGTTGATCGTTCAAAAAAAATAGATAGGTAATAGTCCTAAGACTGTGGGGTATGGAGCTTGGGTTGGGGCGTGGGTTGGCTGAAAACACCCAAGCCACCTCCCCGGGTGGGCTTGGTGTAACGCCCAGCGTCCCTAAACTTTAGGCTTTTGGCAGAATTAGTCTCTGAACTTTTATCAATTTTCAATTTTAGTCCCTGTAGTTATGTGATGATTGATACTTTGATACTTTTGGTATGAATCTTGTTGATATTGATGCTTAATACTATGATGCTTGATACTTTACTCTAGATACTTGATCCTTAATACTATGAAAGCTAGATTCTTTATGATGATTCTTGATACTTGATACTTGGACTCTTGATTCTTGATACTTGAGAAACTATGATTCTTGACTTTTGAAATTTGTTTGGTGCCTGACTCTTGAGACTCGTGAAATTTAATTCTTGGTTAAGCGAGAGACTGGAGCCTTGTCACTGACGGAAACTATGAGACTTTTGATATTTATAAGGTAATCTAGTTAAGCTATTACTCAATAATACGCAACACTTAATCTAACTCGCGAATCAAAGACAGGAACGCGTAAAGGTTGGATTGGCCAGAGTGGCAATCCGATCGGATTGCCACCCGATCGGATTACCACCCGATCGGATTACAACCCGATCGGATGACCACCCGATCGAGTGGCCACTCGATCGGACTACTACCCGACCCATGCGCACCTTATCTCCTCTCACACTCTCGCACTATAAATAAGAGCTGTCACATCAGTCCTTCACTAATGTGACAGACCTGCTCGACTCAGACGCACAAGCACCCTTTCTCTTCCATTTTCTCATCGATTTCGGTACGTTTAGGCTAGATCCTTGTACTTTCTCGCTCTATACATCATTCTCTACGTGATTCTCACTTGAAATCACACTTTTCGCCGTGGAATCTCTCGGATCCGAGTTCTTGAGGGTGACATCATCATGGGGGTTTGTACAAACTGCCATGTGATGTCATTCTGAGCAAAATCTAGCTCAGACCTAAGGTATATCATGCGTCTCACACTAAATCTAAGCTAGAATCTAAGAGTTTTGATAATAAAACTTAAGTTTTCTTCATCTCTTCCTCAACTTTTACTTTATTCGGTAGGAGCCGGGTCTGAATGGACTGTAGACTTGATAAGTAGTCTAAAGTCGGCTTGCATTTGAGTTATCACCGGTGAAGACGAGCATGGCAACGAATTCTGACATAAACTTATTACGGACAGACGACTGATCGGACGAGGGTGATTCCCACCCGTTCAGAACGGCTATGTGCTAATGAAGTTGCTGTTGTCATAGTACGCGCCGTCCCGTCACCATTAAGCTAGAAACTTGGAAATTTTACAAAAATGTTAAACAAGAACAGGGGTCGCTGATCGAGCGGCAACCCAATCGAACAGCCGTCCGATCGGACAGCCACCCTATCAGGTGACACTTGCCCTTTTACTTTGAAACACCTCAGCACTAAGAATCTTTAGGAACATGGAAACTTTGGAAACTTTGGAAACATTGATCGAGTGGCAACCTGATCGGACAGCCTCCCGATCGAGCAACCACCCGATTAAGGTGACCCAAAACACTTAACACCCGGATCGGGTGGCAACCCGATCGGACAGCCGCCCGATCGGACAGCCACCCTATCCCCTCACTTGTGAATTTCAAATCAAGTGGCAACCCGATCGAATGGCCATCCGATCGGGTAGCCATCTGTCTCCTCACGCACATGTGTCACCCGACCGACTGGCAGTCCGATCCATCCGATCGGACAGCCATCCGATCCAGTGACTGAATTGACACTTTGAGCAACCTCGTTATTCTGCCCGACTCTTATCCTATTGTAATCTAATCAGGCTAATTATAAAAAGAGCTCCATTTGATCCAATAGCAGTCTATACTGTTAAGCAATCACTGTGAGTATACTCGATCCCCCTTTACTTTAAACTTTTGGGGTGTAACATGTATTCTATGAAACTTAAACTCGAATCGTTGAAACTTAACCTCTATCCTATGTGTACGTGAAACTTGTGATTCTTGATTCTTTGTGCTATGTGACGTTTAATCCAGAGTGTGTAGTTCCGCCTTAATAATAGTAGCGCTATACGGGATACACCTCTCCCATTATTCTTGGGGGGTATTGTTAGGAGGATTCTAGTTTACCTTGAGTCCTGGGTAAACACTAAAGCATCGGGATACTTGGGCTATCACTGCGTGGACTGCGACACAAGCACGGCTGAAACTATTTTTATTACTACATTATGGATATGAGTTGTTTTAATCTATTATTCTATTATCAAACTTGTATACTCGCCAATACTTTTGTATTGATATTTTAATACATGTTGCAGGCTGATAGGTTGCTGTGGAACTCATGGGAAAACAAGCTAGGATGATGCCTAGAAACAACACTTAGCTAATCTAGGACTTTTAAACAATGTTTGATGATGATGTACTTTGATACTTGTTTTCGATGGATGTTTATTATAGATAATTTTGCATGAAATCTAATTAACTATTATCGGAACATCTAGTGTTATGGAATTCTCATGAGCAATCTGAATGCTTAGTGCTCGCACCCCGATGTTTCCGCCATCGGTTGGGGTGTAACAGATTGGTATCAGAGCTATAACTATAAGGAATTAGGATAAGTAGGAATACTTGCCCTAGTCTATAGTTCTAGGAATCTCGACTCTTATTTGTTGTTTAAGACTTATGTATTCTACCGTATCTGCTTCCTAGCAGCTCATAATCCTGTTAAACTTACATGCCTTTTCTAAGGCTAACATAATAAACACTTTATACTTAGAAAACACTGTTAATCGGTGGTTGTATTTTTGCACGAGAATTGCCCTCAAGAAAGGAGTGACATCCAAACCTTGATGGGAAATCTCCGTACTATTCTAATAGGTCTTATCTGCGGATAAGTACCGACGCTATTTAGGGTACGATGTTGTCAAGTTACAGGTGAAGCTCAGACCTTGATAACTAGTCCCACTCCTTGATTTTTTTCATATGTCTCGCCAAAGTCTCGAAGTTCCAATCAATTAGGGACGTGGAATGACTAAAAGGACGAATATCGTAGGCCTAACATCGATGACGTGTTTGTCTAAGTAAGTCAAGACACGTTACCTCAATTCGAAAGGGGTTCGAATCACTTAAGCCGTTCCTCTACCCGGAACAATCCTATGTTTTAAGAGCCTATCTTGCTTTTATGTTATCTCGATTTTTATGCATGTGATTTTAAACTCAATTCTTCGATCATTTGTTATGCTTTTACACGAACCGCACGTATGTCCACAATCTAAAACATTAACTCTAACCTCAGGATCAAATTAAATTTATGAAGTTTTACTCAACCTATGTGGGAATCATGATGCTATGTGAATCTATCTGATAAATCTATGTGTTGAGTGATTATGAGACGCTAAATGAAACATGGCATGGAATACGAGACAGAAGTGATGTGTCTAAAACATGGTGGACACACCGCTGGTACTTCCTATATATAAGTGTTTCCGGCATGTTACCAACTTTCGTACCAAGTGCCATGCAACATTTAGTGTTTGTAGATCAGTGATAAGGATGTTGAAATCTAAGATGTGGAAACTACTCGTGTAAACTATATGTAACCTAGGTGTACTCTAGCATAAACTATATGTAATCTGCATATGTGTGGTTTTGAGTAACAAAATATGAAACGTAGCCTCACGCCGAAGACGAGGCGGAAGTGGCATGTCCGAAGCGTGGTAGATACGCCGCTGGTACTTCCTATATATAAGCGTTTTCGGCATGCTACCAAACCTTCGTACCACGTGCTAAGTGAAATTCGTAGTTTTGTAGACTCGGGTTTAAGTGATTGAATCTACCTTGTTAATCTATGTGGTTGAATGTATCAGGTTAATCTATGTTTTGAGAAGTGGTGAAATCTAAATCGGTGGTTAATGAGGCATGACACCGATGACGAGACGGATGTGGCATGATTGAAGCATGGTGGATATGCCGCTGGTACTTTCTATATATAAGTGCTTCCGTCATGTTGCCGAACTTTCGTAGCACGTGCCATGCGGGGTTTCGTTGTTTGCGGATTGTTAGCACGAATCTATGTGAACAATGTGAATCTATTGGAGTCTATTGAATCAATTGAATCTACTGGAGTCTATTAAATCTATCGAATCTATGGAAGTCTATTGAATCTATTGGAATCTATTAGAATCTACGTAAATCTATTTGAATCTATTGTAAACTATGTGAATCTATGATGATGATGATGAGTGTATTCTACGACACGTAACCTGACACCGAGTACGAGGTGGAAGCGATGTGCTCGAAGCATGGTGGATACACCGCTGGTACTTCCTATATATAAGCGCTTCTGACATGTTGCCAAACTTCGTACAACGTGCCATGCGAAGGTCGTGGGCTTTGTGGTATTGAAATCTATGTGAAACTTGAATCTTGATCTATGTGAATCTTGTGAATCTTGTGAATCTTGTTGAGTTTTAGTCTATTGTGTGTGAATCTATATTGTGAGGCTTCGTGAATTTAGACTTATACGATCCTCTTATTGGATCTTTAGGATGCCTTCTCGAAAGCAAGTCGACACTCTCAGGAAATCCAGGGAGAAGTCTCAGAAAAAGATGATGTCATTCATGGCCGACCAGATTGCCCGAGTCGTGCCAAAGATCGTCTCTGAGCACCAAGGATCAAACACTCCCCCATCCTCTCTGGACTCAAAGGCCGAGAACCAAAATCCTACTAAGTTCAACTATAAGCATTTCATCTCTTGCAACCCTAAGTCTTTCATGGGCAGTGATGGGGTGACTGCTATGCTCGAGTGGTTCGACAACATCGAGGTTACCTTCATTAACAGCGAGTGCCCAGATCATTTAAAGACTAGGAGTGCAACTGGGATGTTTCAAGGCAGAGCGTTGGAGTTGTGGTCGAATGAGAGAAACATCCGTTCATGCTCTTCCATGGGCCGAGGAGCGAGAACTAATGATGCTCGAGTTCTGCCCTCCTCATGAACAATTGAAGCTTGAAGAAGAGTTTTGGCATCTGAAGCAGGTTGGTGATGATAACCTGGCTTATACTACCAGATTCAAGCAGCTTAGCTTGATCGTTCCTCACTTGGTTTCTACTCCTAAGCGAATGATAACCAACTACATCAATGGTCTACCTTCGGCTATGCGCGATTCTATTGAAGCAGCTCAACCAGAAACTATTGAAAAAGTCTATCGTCTAGCAGCAAGTTTGAACAACAACCGTGTGCATGATAAGTAGTTTGCTACTCCTGCTCCCTCCAAGTCTGCAAACTAAGTTACCCAACAGCCAAGTGGCAGCAAGAACAAGAAGCGGAAGTCTCAGGGTTTCGGATGTAATGCTATTACTCCTATTGCAAATCCTGCTGTTAAACCTGCTCCTGCTACTGCTGCTGCTAACCTTACTGCTCCTGAAGCTAAGAAACTGTACACGGGTTCTCATCCAAAGTGTACCACTTGCAGCTACCATCATCCTGCTACTTCTGCACGTCGTCTGTGCACCAACTGTAATCGCTATGGTCACACGACTCCTTATTGTCGTCAAACTAACCCAGCCTAGCAAGCTCAACAAGCCCCAGCTCAGGCAGCGTTACCAGCACCTCCAGCTCCTCTGCAGAACCCATGGCCAGTTAATGTTGTTCGTGCATGCTACAAGTGTGGATATACTACCCCCCTCCGTAACCAGTGTCCTCAGCTGAACCAGGACCAGCAGCCAGCCGCTCGTGGTCGAGCATTCAACCTTAATGCTAATCAGGCTCGTAATGACAATGACGTTGTCAATGGTATGTTCGTTGTTAATAACCTTTACGCTTCGATTCTATTTGATACTGGTGCCGATAAAAGCTTTGTGTCCATGGAATTTGAGTCTTTGATAAACTGTACACGCTCCAAGTTACCTGAGTCGTTCTCTGTTGCGGTCGCCAATGGTAAGTCGATTCTTGTTAATTCTATCATTCGTGATTGTTCCCTGACTCATAATGATCACGTGTTCTCTATTGATCTCATACCCATGTGTTTGGGTAGCTTTGATGTTATTATTGGTATGGAATGGTTGCGTAAGAACCATGCCGAGATTGTTTGTCACGAGAAACTTGTTCGTCTTCCTCTTCCTTGTGGTGATACTTTGATCGTTTATGGAGACCGACCTTCGAAGGGACTGAGGTTGATGTCATGTACACAAGCGAGCAGAAGCTTACGTAAATGGAACCCTGCCTTCTTGGCCCACGTGGTGGAACAAAAGGGCAAGGGGAAAAACATAAGCGATGTTCCAGTGGTGTGTGATTTCACTGATGTCTTTCCTGAAGATCTTCCTGGTCTTCCTCCTCCCAGATCTGTTGACTTTCGTATTGATCTTGTACCTGGTGCGACTCCTGTCGCCAGGGCTCCTTACCGTCTTGCACCTTCTGAGATGCAAGAGTTATCTAGTCAACTGCAGGAATTACTCGATAAGGGTTTTATTCGTCCAAGTACCTCCCCGTGGGGTGCTCCCGTGTTATTCATCAAGAAGAAGGATGGTTCCTTCGTATGTGTATCGACTATCGTGAACTTAATAAGCTTACCGTGAAGAATCATTATCCGCTCCCTCGTATTGATGACCTATTTGACCAACTACAAGGCGCGTCATGTTTCTCGAAGATTGACTTACGTTCTGGATATCATCAACTACGTGTCCTCGAAGATGATATTCCAAAAACTGTGTTTCATACTCGATATGGGCACTACGAGTTCGTAGTCATACCTTTTGGGCTGACCAACGCACCCGCCGTGTTCATGGACCTTATGAATCGTGTGTGTAAACCCTATTTGGATCATTTTGTTATAGTCTTTATTGACGATATTCTTATTTATTCCAAGTCTAAAGCCGATCATGCTCGCCATCTACATCTTATGCTTGAACTTCTACGTGGTGTACGTCTGCATGCTAAATTCTCTAAGTGTGAGTTCTGGATTGATGAAGTGCAATTCCTTGGTCATATTGTTAGTAGACAAGGTATTCATGTTGACCCTTCTAAGATTGAGGCAGTGAAGAATTGGTGTACGCCTAAATCCGTGTCTGAGATTCGTTCTTTTCTAGGATTGGTGGGTTATTACCGTCGGTTCATCGTGGCTTTCTCTAAAATCGATGTTCGTCTTACCACGCTAACCCAAAAGGAGAAACCTTTTGTTTGGGGTCCCGAACAAGAGGAATCCTTTCTGACTCTTAAGAACCTTTTCTGTAATGCTCCTGTGTTAACCCTACCTAACGGCAATGACGATTTTGTGGTATATTGTGATGCCTCGAACCGTGGATTGGGCTGTGTGCTCATGCAGCGAGACAAGGTTATCGCTTATGCCTCTTGTCAGCTCAAGGTACATGAGAAAAACAATACTACCCACGATCTGGAGCTTGGTGCGGTTATTTTGCGTTAAAGATCTGGCGACACTACCTTTATGGTACTAAGTGTGGTCTTCACCGAGCATAGGAGCCTCCAACATATCTTTGACCAAAAGGAACCGAACATGCGACAGAGACGTTGGGTGGAACTACTTAACAACTATGACTGCGAAATTCGCTATCATCCTGGCAAAGCGAACGTAGTAGCCGACGCCCTTAGTTGTAAAACCCATTTCAAGGCAATACTTTTATCTAGTGACCCGCATGCTTGAATTCGTGAAGCTCAGTATTCGTCAGCTAATGAAGGAAGCCTAACTGTTGAAGTTCATGGTGCTAATGTGAATCAGCTCGAAACTAAATCTGATGGTCTTCAGTACTCTCTAAATCGCATCTGGGTGCCAGATCGCGATAATCTCCGTGAGCTCATTATGACTGAGGCTCACGAATCTCATTACTCTATCCATCCAGGTGCCGATAAGATGTACCAGGATCTGCGTATGACTTATTGGTGGCCTGGCATGAAGAGGGACATTGCCGTATATGTGTCTAAGTGCCTTACCTGCTCGAAGGTAAAGGCTGAACACCAGCGTCCCTCTGGATTCTTGGAACAACCTAAAATCCCTGTTTGGAAGTGGGATAGCATTGCTATGGACTTTATTACCAAACTACCCTATACCTCTAAAGGTCACGATAGTATCTGGGTGATTATAGATCGTTTGACCAAATCAGCCCACTTTCTTCCTATTCGTGAAGATTACAGAGTGGAGAAACTTGCTCGAGTCTATACTGATGAGATTATATGCCGTCATGGCATACCTCTTGACATAATCTCGGACCGTGATGGTCGTTTTACTTCGCGTCTTTGGCAAACATTTCAGTCTGCTATGGGTTCGCACTTGAATCTTAGCACGGCCTTTCATCCTCAGACGGAAGGACAGACCGAGCGTACTATTCAAACCCTAGAGGACATGCTCCATTCTTGTGTCATCGACTTTGGTGGTAACTGGGATGTACATTTACCGTTGATAGAATTCTCGTACAACTATAGCTACCATTCCAGTATTCAGATGGCTCCTTTTGAAGCTTTATATAGGCGAAAATGCCGATCTCCTCTCAGCTGGCATAAGGTTGGGGAAAAGCAGTTCACTGACCCTGAGATTATTCAAGAGACAACGGATAAGATTCTTCAGATCCGTCATAACTTGATCAAGGCTAGGAGCACACAAAAGAGCTATGCTGATAAAAGGCGCAAGCCTCTGGAATTTGCTGTTGGAGACCGAGTTCTTCTCAAGGTATCTCCCTGGAAGGGAGTAGTTCGTTTTGGAAAGAAGGGAAAGCTCGCTCCTCGCTATGTGGGTCCTTTCGTGATACTTGAAAGGATTGGCAAGGTAGCGTACAAACTTGACTTGCCACAAGAACTAAACAACGTGCATCGAGTGTTCCACGTGTCTAATCTACGTAAATGCCTAGCCGACGAAGGACTGCAGGTTCCCCTCGAAGACTTGCAAATAAACGAAGCTGTTCAGTTTGTGGAGAAACCGGTCGAAATCATGGATCAAACTGTCAAGCGTTTGAGGTGTAGCAAAATTCCCATTGTTAAGGTTCGATGGGAAGGAAAGCGTGGCGCCGAATTCACTTGGGAATTGAAAAGTGATATGAAGGCTAAGTATCCGCAGCTCTTCGAGCAGCCTTCTTCCAAGATTTTGGGGACGAAATCTCCTAAAGGAGGGGAGACTGTAACGCCCAGCGTCCCTAAACTTTAGGCTTTTGGCAGAATTAGTCCCTGAACTTTTATCAATTATTAGTTTTAGTCCCTGTAGTTATGTGATGATTGATACTTTGATACTTTTGGTATGAATCTTGTTGATATTGATGCTTAATACTATGATGCTTGATACTTTACTCTAGATACTTGATCCTTAATACTATGAAAGCTAGATTCTTTATGATGATTCTTGATACTTGATACTTGGACTCTTGATTCTTGATGCTTGAGAAACTATGATTCTTGACTCTTGAAATTTGTTTAGTGCCTGACTCTTGAGACTCGTGAAACTTGATTCTTGGTTAAGCGAGAGACTGGAGTCTTGTCACTGGTAGAAACTATGAGACTTTTGATGTTTATAAGGTAATCTAGTTAAGCTATTACTCAATAATACGCAACGCTTAATCTAACTCGCGAATCAAAGACATGAACGCCTAAAGGTTGGATTGGCCAGAGTGGCAATCCGATCGGATTACAACCTGATCGGATGACCACCCGATCGATTTGCCACTCGATCGGACTACCACCCAACCCATGCACACCTTATCTCGTCTCACACTCTCACACTATAAATAAGAGCTGTCACATCAGTCCTTCACTGATGTGACAGACCTGCTCGACTCAGACGCACAAGCACCCTTTCTCTTCCATTTTCTCATCGATTTCGGTACGTTTTAGGCTACATCCTTGTACTTTCTCGCTCTACACATCATTCTCTATGTGATTCTCACTTGAAATCACACTTTTCACCGTGGAATCTCTCGGATCTGAGTTTTTGAGGGTGACATCATCATGGGGGTTTGTACAAACTGCCATGTGATGTCATTCTGAGCAAAATCTAGCTCAGACCTAAGGTATTTCATGCGTCTCACACTAAATCTAAGCTAGAATCTAAGAGTTTTGATAATAAAACTTAAGTTTTCTTCATCACTTCCTCAACTTTTACTTTATTCGGTGGGAGCCGGGTTTTAATGGACTGTAGACTTGATAAGTAGTCTAAAGTCGGCTTGGATCTGAGTTATCACCGGTGAAGACGAGCATGGCAACGGATTCTGACATAAACTTATTAAGGACAGACGACTGATCGGACGAGGGGTGATTCCCACCCGTTCAGAACGGCTGTGTGCTAATGAGGTTGCTGTTGTCATAGTACGCGCCGTGCCGTCACCATTAAGCTAGAAACTTGGAAATTTTACAAAAATGTTAGACAAGAACAGGGGTCGCCCGATCGAGCGGCAACCCGATCAGACAGACACCCTATCAGTTGACGCTTGCCCTTTTACTTTGAAACTCCTCAACACTAAGAATCTTTTGGAACATGGAAACTTTGGAAACTTTGATCGAGTGGCAACCCAATCGAATAGCCGCCCGATCGAGCAGCCACCCGATTAAGGTGACCCAAAACACTTAACACCCGGATCGAGTGGCAACCCGATCGGACAGCCGCCCGATCGGACAGCCACCCTATCCCCTCACTTGTGAATTTCAAATCAAGTGGCAACCCGATCGGATGGCCATCTGATTGGGCAGCCATCTGTCTCCTCACGCACATGTGTCACCCGACCGACTGGCAATCCGATCGGATAGCCATCTGATCGGACAGCCATCCGATCCAGTGACTGAATTGACACTTTGAGCAACCTCGTTATTCTGCCTGACTCTTATCCTATTGTAATCTAATCAGGCCAATTCTAAAAAGAGCTCCATTTGATCCAATAGCAGTTTATACTGTTAAGCAATCACTGTGAGTATACTCGATCCCCTTTTACTTTAAACTTGTGGGGTGTAACATGTATTCTATGAAACTTAAACTCGAATCGTTGAAACTTAAACTCTATCCTCGGTGTACTTGAAACTTGTGATTCTTGATTCTTTGTGCTATGTGACGTTTAATCCAATTTGTGTAGTTCGGCCTTAACAATAGTAGCGCTATAGGGGATGCACCTCTCCCATTATTCTCGGGGGGTATTGTTAGGAGGATTCTAGTTTACCTTGAGTCTTGGGTAAACACTAAAGCATCGGGATACTTGAGCTATCACTGCGTGGACTACGACACAAGCACGGCTGAAACTATTTTTATTACTACATTATGGATATGAGTTGTTTTAATCTATTATTCTATTATCAAACTTGTATACTCGCCAATACTTTTGTATTGATATTTTAATACATGTTGCAGGCTGATAGGTTGCTGTGAAACTCATGGGAAAACAAGCTAGGATGATGCCTAGAAACGACACTTAGCTAATCTAGGACTTTTGAACAATGTTTGATGACGATGTACTTTGATACTTGTTTTCGATGGATGTTTATTTTAGATAATTTTGCATGAAATCAAATTAACTATTATCGGAATATTTAGTGTTATGGAATTCTCATGAGCAATCTGAACGCTTAGTGCTCGCACCCCGATGTTTCCGCCATCGGTTGGGGTGTGACACTTGGGTTGGGGCGTGGCCCAAGGGGCGGGAGTTTAAAGCCGGGCGTGGGGCAGGCTAGCGATCCTATGTGGCGGGCTCCTATTTGCTTGGTGGCCATGTTATAGCGGGGTGTTTAAATTTTAACCGTTTGGCCAAGCCAAGCGGTCACCCCAACCCATCGTTTGCCCAAGCTTGATCGTTTCAAAGCCTACTACGAAGCCGTTCCGAGCGGTGAGTTAAGCCACGAGGACCGGGTGGCGGTGGCGAACATTGAATTTCGGGGCAAGGAGCGAAAGCCGTTCGACAAGCTTGCGCTTTTTAAAATTTACCTAACGTGCTAGCTTTTTTTATTTTGTAATCGTTTTTAGTTTTTTTTTGTAATTTTTAGTTTTTTTTTTATTTTGTAATCGTTTTTAGGTTTTTTTTTATTTTGTAATTAACAAAATTTTAGGCTTTTTTTTTTATTGTTGTGTGTATTTTTTTAATTTTTTGTAATTTTTTTTAATAAACTGTCAAGCCACGCCCCAACTCAAGCCCCGTCATATACTCCACGGACACGTCACTCACCGATAGGAGGACTCGAACTCCACGTGTCAAATCATGCCCGCAACCCAAGCCCCACCATACCCCAAGGTATAAACTTTCTCTTTAAATAGATAGGTAATAGGTAATTTTTCACTGCTAGCTTTTCACATATTCTTCGTTCTCAGAAATTTAATTTATTACTTTTAACTACCCATTCTCATCACTAATCTTTTCCACTTGATTCTTTTACTCACCAGCTAAAATATAAGCTCAAGTATGTCAACTAGTAGTGAGGAAAAAGCAAGGAAAACAAATTAAAAGACGACAATTACAAGAAAAACGGAATTTTCATTTGAGATAGGGTCATCTATTACTCATATTCACAAATATCGGCTTAAACATAACATGTGTTTAATTTCACATATTCAACTCACCATCCAATATCATATGTCAAATTAGTCACTTGCTGGGCTTTCATTTTAAATATTTAAAACATTTGGTTTGTAATAGATGCACAATTATCGTTCATAAAGAATTCTAGGAGTAAAGATGATTAAATATATACATATATGTGGTGTTCTAGAGTGAGAACTAGTATATTTGTGAACTGAGAACAAATTCTCGCCATTGATTTAAATCATTAAATTGTAAAATACACTAGTATATTTTTATCATCAAATTTTGGCCGTTGATTTACATTTGTGTTTATACTTGTGTATTGACTAGTGGGAATGCCCACGCGTTGCAGCGGGTGTCCCGTCTAATATTAGAGTCAATTATGGTATCCCATGTAATAACTTGTCATGTTTAATGACTCTCATAATTAAAATATGCCACATCAAGTTAAGCCTGGCTTAAGAATATACCAAATAAACCACTCAAGTTAAATAAAAAAGAAAAGTAACTGTATTCAAATTATCACATAAAAGAGAAAACGTTATGATGAAATCACCTTCATCATATCTTTACCTTATAAATATTGTTGCCATAGACCAAATCACTTTCTTAAAGAAAGTGAGAAGCTAACAGTATGGTGGGGTGGAATATCACAAGAAAATAAATAGAAAGAGAATTGTTTTATATGGGTCAATGAATTAAATGAGTAGATCGTGTTATACCAATTGGATCCGTCAATCCCTGTATGGATCAGATCTAGATCAAGACCCAATCCTAACATGCCTAATCTACATAACATAACTATGACTCATTATCATGTAGCAATGGTTTTGTCTAACAATCGATTAGGGGTATCAACTGGTTAAAGTTGATGGATTTGATTCTTACCAGATGCTTTCAAGGCCATGAGAATCTGGGGTTTAGGGGTAGAGTTGAGTTGCCGACGCGTGTCCTATTTCGCGATTTTGGGTCCGGTAATGTTGATGCCGTTTTTAACTGATGAGAGGATGAATTGAATGTGTGCCTGATCTTCCATTGCCCACTTCTTAACAGGGTAATTGAGAGGATGAATTGAAGAAGGTGAGATCCTTCCTTGGCCGCCTTCAATTCTATTGATGAAGATTAATTTAGGGTTCTTTAATTCCATGTGAAATCCCAAATTTAACCCTCTAGTGTCTTAAAATTTTGGAGAACTTGCAACTTAAATGGCTTTAAGCACCTTGTACATGTTGCTTTAAAATTGATACGCGTGGTAAAATTACCATCTTGTACATCACTTCTCCTTTTTATAATACTATAGATAATCAAGGGTTAGGATTAGTTCACTAGTTTTCACAATCAAGGAGTTTGTTCACAGATGAACCTAACCCTATATATAAAACTCCTATGAGTTTAGAGAACTCGGCCAAAACGATTTTTTTTTTCAAACAAACTTTTTTTACCAAAAATTCTAAAAAAGAAAAATCAACTTTTCCAATAAAAATCCCTTACGATGGATGTAAATGCTGATGTCAACGTCTTTTTATAATGATGTAAAAAGGCTGCTGCTCAGATTTTCTTTACATGTGTTTTTATAACATGTTCATCTACATTTATGTAAAAAACTGATAGCAAAACTTGCACAAGAAATCGTCACAACTCATGGTAGTTTTCTCTTCGTTGCCCTCACATTAAACATAGGATAAATTATAGCAATTGTAGTTAAATGTATCATCTAAATATGTAAATAGGAGAAATTGTCTCCTCTAGTCTTTGTAACTTCTTGTGTATTTATAGGGGTTGTATGTGTAATGAAAAATCATTGAAGTTTTCCATTATCTCATTGTATCAGCCAAGAGATCCTAATCCCCTTTTTTTTCTTTTTTCTCCTTGGTTCAGCACCCCTGTTTCTTTCTTTTTTCTTCTTCTGACAACTCTGTTTTTTCTCCTCCTTCTTTCTTCTTCTATCGTACCAATCTTCTTCCTCTCCATCATCATGTCCAACCCCACAGACACTTCTTCCATCCCACTCCATTCCCTAACCCATTAAATTAACATCAAACTCAATTCAACAAACTACCTTACTTGGGAAAAACAAGTCACCCCTGTCCTCACATACCTCAAACTTCGCGGACATGTTGATGGTTCGATTCCAATTCCACCCGAAAAAATCACCTCTGAAGGAAAACTCACTATCAATCCCGATTACATTTCCTGGCAAGCGAATGACCAGAAGGTTCTCCTGCTCATTAACTCCATCCTAACAGAGGAATCAATGGTTGAAACTATCGGTCATAACAATGCCATTTCGGTCTGGAAAGCATTGGCTAACGCCTACAGTCACGGCTCCATCGAGCGTGTTCATAATCTGACCGACACTCTTCAGACCCTTCAAAAGGAAACTCCACAGTTTCCGAATACGGTCGAAAGTTCAAAGGTGTTTTTGATCAACTTGCTGCAATCGGACATCCGATTAGCGATGAGGATAAGCACCACTGGTTTCTTTGTGGTTTAGGCGCCGCTTTTGAAAAATTTTCAACCTCCCAACGCACTATCTGTCACACCCTGGCTTTGCGGAAGCGTTGGTTAATTTGGTGTGACTTCTTAATACCATAGCTTAATCACAACAAAGCTATATGAAAGTAAAACCATGCAGAATCATCCATTAATTAAAGTCTTAAAAACAAAATACCACAACATTGTCTGAAACGCTGACTCATGCTTCGAGTTTACAACACTACCAAATAAAACATTATTCTTAAGACGCAACCACAAACATAAAATAAACACCGTTTAAGACTTGCGACTCGTCCAGGTAAAAGTCGCAATCCCTAAACGTGGATGATCCCATAACTCTAACGCAGCGTGAAAAAGTAGCATACCGTGCCAGATCCTTAGTTCCCTGAAATACATGTAAGTTGGAAAAATCAACAAAAATTGTTGAGCGAGTTCATGTGTAGTGAGTATGTAAAAACCTTTATAAGTATAAAAATCCCTGGTATGTAGCAAATAAGGAAATAAAGAGATCACCAATGGTTTGCAAGGCCATTGATATGTGTGAAGTGCAGTAGGAAGACTCAAACCTAGCAGATTTTTGCGTCGGGTACCAAGTCACCCTGAGGTCCGTACTGTTGGGCCTGGGGCTGGGCTCGCTACACCCAGATAGATCTACCGCTACTGTCCCTCGGTCTTACACTGAGGATTAATGGCCTTCAGTTCCCGCCTACCCACTCACGTGATCTACGTAGTAACCCTCCTTACGCTAACCATACCATGTGTAAAAGTACTCGTAATCATAGTAACATGTATTTCACCCCCGCAGGTTGAAAACTGAAAACAGTTAAGAGAAAAGAGGGACATGAACTCACCGAAGTGCGTCTCTAAAAAGTATCTCCCAGTCAACCTGCTGTGCGACGACCTACACGTACTAACTTCTATTAGACGGACGACCGTGCCTTAGCTTAAGGTTTAATGTCTTTGGGAAATAGTTAGGCAACTATTTCGTAATTACACTTCGTAATTATTTGGTAAATATATTCCTTCCCAAGGATGGGGGCTTTGATACATGTGCGTTTATGTATCTTCAAATATATTATTAAGTCTCACTTAATAAAATATATTTTATTTCATTTGTCTAAAATACTCTACTTCCAAAATATAAATATTTTTCCCAAAAATATTATATTTTATTACATACCATTTTCCAAAATAATACTTTTATCAAGATACGCATTTAAGAGTACTTTTCCCAAAATACGTAAGTTACGTTGTAAAGTTCGGGTGGTAATAATAATACCAGTGTAACTTAAATATTTATTGTGAAGGTGTTAGTATTATTTTGGAGCCGTTAATATTTAGTGTATTCTAGTAATATTATTTTTACTCTAAAAATAATATTTACGTAGTTCACAAAGTACTCATAAAAATCTCACAAGTGCTATTATGAAAAATATATATTCTAAATATATATTCAGCAAGTTTTATTTATGAAAATCCCACCTCCGACACTTGGTTATTTTGTAATAAAAATCATGGCGAAATTTATTTGGAAAAACAAGTTAAAAAGATATTTTTAAGCACTTGTCATGAAAATAATTCTAAGTGTTATTTTCTGGAAAAATTTCGCCAGAGTTTCCTCTGTAACTGTAGGTGGCCACGCTTACAAGCGTATCATTTTCTTTTCAAAACTCAATCAACAATTTCTCAACATCAACAAACAATATTCCAACATCAAACTAGTCAAACATATACATAAATCGCAAACACATGAACTTGTGGGTTATGTAAAAGTGTGTGGTAACCTTCCATTATCTTTACTAGATATTTCTATCTTTGTAAATAAAATCGGTTTCTTGAAAATCTTATTTTATAAGCAAATTTATAATCCATACAATCCTATTATCCACTAAATAATGTGTCATCAAGATATTGAGCACACATGATTAAAATAGTCAAAAACTTGTGGAGGTGGTTCCCTAAGGGAATCGTTCGGTTGTGGGGGGGGGGGTTACAATTGGATTTCAACTAATAGTTAAGTATTTAGTTTGTTAATTAGACACTTGAAATAAGGTATAAGTGTGTTATATGTTATGACGGGTGTTAGGGTATTTGGGGACCCTAACTGGCTCAGAAAAAGAAAAACAATGTTGTTTTCAATATATTTATGTTCCGGGTAAAGTCCAGTTGTTCGGTTGGATACTGATCCGTTAAAGTGCTTAATAAGCCTTTAAAGTGTCTTTAATATTATTTTTAGTGACACAATGAATTCCCGACACTTTGGAAAGTGTGTAGTATTATTTTCCCATGTTTTTGCACTTTACTAGTTAGCTTAAATGCTGAATTTTGTGAATAAAGTGCAGAATTTGTGTTTAAATCATATTTTTGGCACATCCGGTCACTATAACTATCACCTAGTGACGCAGTTCTACAACCCTCATTTCCCTACACTCTCTACTAGTGTAGTAAACTATTCCTGGCTCATACAGGCCTTAGAGGCAGTGTCTGCCTGGTGCTGGCTATGTCAGCACGTTTACTGGGTTATCCGTTCATTGTGCTACTGTGCTATTGTGCATCAAGTTTGTCACTATAGTTCTGTATGTAAATAATGGAGTGACAGTTAATAAAGTATGATGCATGTATAGATATGTTATCAGAATACAAGTAGCAGTTTAACCACATTTGTAAGCAAGCACAGTAATTAAGCAGTAATTAAATATTAATTAACTCGTACGGATACCTGATTTGGTGAGGGTTGTCACATTCTCCCCCCGTTAGAAAAATTTCATCCCGAAATTTTAAGTTCTGCTTCTAGTTACAGGGGTCTTGGGAAATAAGTGGGGGTACTTTTCTTTCATTCGGTCCTCACGCTCCCAGGTGTATTCCGGACCATGTCTTGCGTTCCAACGTACCTTGACGAGTTTGACACTGCTCCGGCGGGTTCTGTTCACTTTCCAATCCGTAACCTCAACCGGTTCTTCAACAAAATGGAGCGTGTCGTCAACATGAATCTCGTCTGCGGGAATAACAACAATATCTTGCGTTGGACTTTTCTTTAAATTTGATACATGAAATGTATCGTGAACACCGTTCAGCTCGGCAGGTAAATCCAACTTGTACGCTACTAACCCAATTCTTTCCAGAATTCTGAATGGACCAATATACCGCGGATTCAATTTTCCACGCTTCCTGAAGCGTGCCACACCCTTCCAGGGTGATACTTTCAGCAAAACCATATCACCTACCTCAAACTCTAGAGGTTTCCTTCTTCGATCCGCATAACATTTTTGACGATCACGAGCCGCCTTGATGCGATCTCGGATTTGTGTGATTTTGTCCGTGGTTTCCTGTACCACATCAGGACCAACCAATTGTCTATCACTTGCATCAGACCAACAAAGCGGTGATCTGCACTTGCGGCCATATAAAGCTTCAAATGGCGCGGCCCCAATACTGGTGTGGTAGCTGTTGTTATATGAAAATTCGACCAATGGCAAGTGTTTATCCCAGCTACCACCCAAATCCATAACACATGCTCTCAGCATATCTTCCAAAGTCTGCATCGACCGTTCGCTTTGTCCATCTGTCTGTGGGTGAAATGCAGTGCTCAGATTCAATTGCGAGCCAAAAGCTTCTTGGAAGGATTGCCAAATCCTTGACACGAACCTTCCGTCTCTATCAGAGATGATCGAGAGAAGTACTCCATGACGTGCAATGATTTCTCTCATGTAAATTTCAGCCAATTTGCTTGTGTTGTCTTTCTCTCTGATAGGTAAGAAATGTGTTGATTTCGTTAATCGGTCCACTATTACCCAAATAGTGTCGTGACCTCATGGCGTTCTTGGCAACTTCGTTATAAAATCCATTGAAATTTGTTCCCATTTCCACTTGGGAATCTCAGGTTGTTGCAGAAGTCCCGAAGGCTTCTGGTATTCCGCTTTTACTTTGGCGCACGTTAAACACTTGCTCACGTAAACAGCAATGTCGCCTTTCATCCTAGGCCACCAATAATAATCTTTAAGATTTTGGTACATCTTATCCGCTCCTGGATGGATAGAGTACCGTGATTTGTGTGCCTCATCAAAAATAACTTTTCTCAATCCACCAAACAGAGGAACCCAAATCCTTTTCATAGAACATAACGTTCCTTCCTCGTTTGGCACTAATTGCTTCTCCATCCCACGGAGATATTTTGCTTCGATGTTTCTTTCCTTTAGAGCCTCCTTCTGCGCGGCACGAATGCGCAAGGAAAGATCTGTTTGGATAATCATCTCCAATGCCCTAACCCTTATGGGCTTGATCCTCTCTTTTCGACTTAGGGCATCGGCGACCACACTCGCCTTCCCTGGATGGTACTTTATCTCGCAGTCGTAATCGTTCAACAATTCGACCCATCGTCTTTGTCTCATATTCAGCTCTTTTTGGTCGAATATGTGCTGCAGACTCTTATGATCTGTGAAGATTGTACACTTTGTACCATATAAGTAATGTCTCCAGATCTTCAATGCAAATATCACTGCGCCTAATTCCAAGTCATGCGTGGTATAGTTCTTTTCATGTACTTTCAATTGGCGCGAAGCGTAAGCTATAACCTTCTGGCGTTGCATCAACACGCAACCCAAGCCTTGACGCGAAGCGTCACAATATACTACAAAATCATCTGTACCCTCTGGTAGTGCTAATCTTGCAGAGCTTGTCTTTCAACAGCTGAAACGCTTCCTCCTGTTTGATTCCCCAATCAAACTTCTTATCCTTCTGCGTGAGGAGTGTCAATGGTTGAGCGATTTTTGAAAAATCCTCAATGAACCTTCGATAATACCCAGCCAAAGCCAAGAATTGTCGAATCTCGGTTGGCGTCTTTGGAGTCTCCCAATTCTTGATCGCTTTGATCTTGGTGGGGTCCACATGAATTCCATCTCCATTAACCACGTGTCTAAGAAATTAGACTTCACGTAGCCAAAACTCGCACTTAGAGAATTTGGCATACAACTGTTCCTTCTTCAGCAACTCCAAAATGGTTCTTAGGTGTTGTTCGTGTTCATTCTTCGTCTTTGAATAGATCAGGATATCGTCTATGAACACAATCACAAATTTATCCAAGTATGGCTTGCAGACTCGGTTCATTAGGTCCATGAAAACAGTAGGTGCGCTTGTCAACCCAAACAGCATAACTAGGAACTCGTAGTGTCCATAACGAGTCCTAAAGGCTGTCTTCAGGATACTTTCCTCTTGTATCCTTAGCTGATGGTATCCAGATCGAAGATCGATCTTAGAATAAAAGCTCGAACCTTGCAGCTGGTCGAATAGATCATCGATCCTTGGCAGAGGATACCTATTCTTGATCGTCAGCTTATTCAACTCCCGGTAGTCGATACACATACGAAAACTACCGTCCTTCTTCTTGACAAACAGGACCGGAGCTCCCCAAGGTGAGAAGCTTGGTCGGATAAATCCTTTGTCTAGCAACTCTTGAAGTTGTGTCGACAACTCTTGCATTTCCGAAGGTGCAAGTCTGTAGGGTGCCTTAGCCACAGGCGCGGCGCCTGGAACTAAGTCAATACGGAACTCTACTTGCCTCTGGGGTGGCAATCCTGGCAAGTCTTCTGGAAAGACTTCAGGATATTCCCTCACGACAGGGATGTCTTCGATTTTCGGCTCAGCAGCTTTCTTATCCACGATGTGTGCTAGGAAGGTAGCACATCACTTCTGTAAACAATTACGGGCTTTTAGGCAGCTGATGATTCTTAAAGGCGTATCTCGCTTTTCTCCATGAACCACAATTGTTTCACCATCATCGGTTGGGATGCGAACGACCTTTTCGTGACAAACAATTTCTGCCTTGTTGCTTGATAACCAATCCATCCCTACTACCACGTCGAAGCTTCCCAACTTGACTCGTAGTAGATCCAAGGTAAACTCACGCTCTCCCAACTCGATTACACAACCTCTGACCACTTCATTGGCTTCTACTAACTTTCCATTAGCCAATTCGATTGAGTATGGGATATCTAGTTTACTAGCGGCTAACCCAAGCATATTCTTAAATTCTAACGACACGAAGCTATAATCGGCACCAGTATCAAATAAAACGGATGCAAAGCGTTGGTTTATAGGGAACGTACCAGTAACAACATTGGGATCCTGGCGTGCTTCCCTCGCTTCGATATTAAACACTCTTCCTCGTGCTTGGTTCAATTCTGGGCAGTTCCTCTTATAGTGCCTAATGTCACCACAGTTAAACAACCCGGTCTCTGCCCGTTTCCACCTCCATTCCCAACTTGATTGTTGTTTTGGTTACGATTCACAGTACCAGCTTGATTCGCGTTGTTTCCTCGGTTTCCATTTCCTCCATTGTTTCCTTATGCACGATTTCCATTTCCACCACGATTATTGTTCCTGTTTCCAAAACTTCCTTGGCCTCCCCGGCCAACAGTGGCCCAGCAAGTATCCTTCGAGTGACCAACCTTTCCACATGCTTCACATACTTTTGACCCACACCGGCCAGAATGGTGACGCTGGCAGGTGTTACACTTGGGATGTGTACCCATATATCCCTTTCCTTTCTTTCCAGTACCAGTTGTAGCTTGGACTGGTGCGCTTGGTTCTCCTTTCCTGCCATCACTGCTTGTGCCTTGTTTGAAATTCGAGAATTTTCTTTTGTTACCCCCGGACGACTCTACGTGAGTCTCCTTCTTCTTTTGCTCAACATCAGAAAACTTGTTTAGGCGGATAGCCTCCTCAGTGAGAGGCACGCTCAGATCGATTGCCTCAGTGATTGTTGCCGGCTTTGAAGAGGTCACCATACTTATGATTTGAGGAGCTAAACCCCAAATGAAGCGCTCGATTCGCTTGAATTCCGGTGTAACCATAAAAGGTACCACATGAGATAAGTCGTGAAACCTCTAAACATATTCCGCAATTTTGGAGCCTTCTATCTTTAAATGCCAGAATTCAGTTTCCAACTTTTGTATCTCCGCACGTGAACAGTACTTTCTGCGCATGAGCTCTTTCAGCTCGTTCCATGTCATTGCGTAAGCTGCGGCTTCACCAAGAGTCTGAACTTGTAAGTTCCACCAAGACAGGGCTCCGTCCAAGAATAGCCCAGAAATGTAGGTAACTTGCTGGTCTGGAGCGCACTTGCTCATTCGGAGAACTGATTCTGTCTTCTCAGTCCATCTGACAAAAGCAACAGCACCTCCGGTGCCGTCAAAGTTTACAGGCTTGCAGTCAAGAAACTGCTTGTAAGTGCACCCTGCACATACGTTAGAATATACAAATGGTATTAGCAAACATGCTAGAGATGTCCAATTGTATCATGGTATGTCTTAATGACTTAGTATTACCATGAGGCGGATTGTTATTGCCATTGTTGTTTGAATTACTCCCGCTAGTTCCTCCTTGTGAGGCTGCGTACTACGCGATGGCGGCAGCGATGACCAGCTGAAGTTCTGCCTCGTTGGTAGGCATGCGTGCTTGGTGTCTCGGTGGCATAGTAAAGTGTACGTATATAACGATATTAGTAATACATAACATCTCATGTTATAGATCATAAATAATCAATCAAACATCACATATGATGAGAATACTGCAATTGCATTGCCATAAATCGAGATCACAATGTAAAGTTTACAAGTACACAACTGTATCATACAACATCAATGACTAAGGGCTACATCACCCCAGTCCAAAATATCAAATCAGTGTCAACAATATCCAGTGTACATAACAACAAAGTCAGGATCAATATGCAGTCTCCCAAAAGCTGTGCAATCTGTGCAATCGCCGTCTTCTTAACAAAAGTCCACCCGTGTCGTACAAAATAGCCCTACGCTGATGGCGGTGGAGGAGGGGGAAAAAGAGAAAAGAGCAAACGTCGCATGTGAAGCTAATCCTCCTCCATGGCTCGATGAGATCGCAACAGATATGCTATCTGCTGCTCCTGAGTCCAAAAACGAGCAGCAGAATCAGGAGATAATGGACGAGGAGGGTGTGATATCGCAGGGTGAGTCTGGCCCTGGTACTAGCATGGTGGTCGCTGAGCTCTCTCAAGCTCCTGCACGCGACGAGTCAGCGCCTCCTGCTGTATCATGAACGACCTGAGAATATCCTCTGCGGAAGAACCCATATGATAAGGATGATAAGGATCAGATGGCGGCATGATGGGTGGCGAAGTCCAGAGAAAAGGCTCACTAGATGGAGCAAAGGATGGCATAGTAAATGGTGCAACAGGGGGAACCGCAGTATGATGAGAGATCTCTGGTACAAACTGATCTCCTCCAATCATGAAAGGTGCATGGCCAAAGGGCTGACGAGATGACCCCTCCCCAGGACGTGGTGGAGGTATGTCCTGGAGAAATGTGATAGGCAGGTCTGCGCGATATGCATCAGTGACGTGTGCAGGAAACAAGGGTGCATCGATAGGGGCTGAAGCAGGTGCTGAAACAGGTGTAACAGGTACCACAAAAGGCGGGTAGTCATCATCATCGTCTATCCACCCATTTCGGGTGTGCGCATATCGAGGGTTAACATGGGTCGCAAAGGGTGCATGATCGGGCTCTACGGGCACGGGATCAGGAAGAGGGGCAACAATAGGATCAGCAGGAATGTCAGCAATGTGAGGAGCATCAATATGAGCATCAATAGCATGATCATCCTCCAATAGTGGAGCATCAATAGGATGATCATCGACAGGTACGTCAGCAACCAAAGGAGCAACAGCTGGTGCATTGGCATGATCAAGGTCATGCTCTAATGCGAGGACAGGAGCATCAGCCGGCTCAGGGGCCACAGCAGGCTCCAGATCTTCGAACTCCATCTCAAAATCAGTGGGATCAGCGAACATGGGATCAATGGGGTCAACAGGGTCCTCCATGGGCTGATCTAGGTGAATAAACTCAATCTCCTGGTCTGGATCATAACCAGGTGGGAAAACAGGGTCTGAATCATCATCAATGTCATGATCGATCGCAAAACTAGGGGCAGGGGCAGGTGCAGCGGATGACGCTCTATCAGGGTCTGTATCATGCGAATAGTGTTGCACTCCCTGCGCATGTGATGGTGCAGATGCCACAGACTCAAAGGAGTCTGGGACGGGTGAATGGATGGGTGCCTCCTCTGCAGGAGCATCCGCGAGTAGTAAGAGATCGCCAGCAGCTACGTGGGCCTCGCCCTTGAAATCATCCTCGAGTGGATCCTCATCAAACAAGTCGACGTCGTCGTCAGCGACTACGTCAAGGGGCATGTCAACAATGGGGTATGCTGCAAGGGGTACAGGGGCAGGGATCACCGCGAGCGGCAAATCCCCAGTGATAGGGCCATCAGCGGGCTCAGCAACGACATCGGGCAGCGCAAATGGCTGGAAATCATCGTCGTCCGTGCTGGTAGTGTCCGAGGTATACACCTCGGGGCTCTGATTACACTCTGTCATCCGATACTATGGGCATAGGGTCCGTGGTGTCCGACTCTCTGGTGCCGGATGAAGGCATATCGTCTGTAACACAAACACACATATGCACAAATAATCAATCATATAGTCAGATAAACACATTAGTCACCAATAAGCAATCAAATAGTTCTCCTAGTCCCACTAGCCTCCCAGCCTCCCAGACTGGCTCCCTAGTCCCACTAGACAATTCCCTCAGCCTCCCAGACTGAGCCTCCTAGTCCCACTAGACCACCCCCTCAGCCTCCCAGACTGAGCCTCCTAGTCCCACTAGACCACTACCTCAGCCTCCCAGACTGAGCCATAACTAACAAATAAAATGTGCTCAACTTTTGTTTGTAAAAATGTTTTGTGACCTGGATCTGGACTTAAGTGGTATGCAATGTAAAAATGTTTTAGTGAGAGCCCTAGTGATCATAGTCTAGACTCGAGAAGGAATCCTAGTTCGCTATGATCAGAGCTCTGATACCAAGCTGTCACACCCTGGCTTTGCGGAATCGTGGGTTAATTTGGTGTGACTTCTTAATACCATAGCTTAATCACAACGAAGCTATATGAAAGTAAAACCATGCAGAATCATCCATTAATTAAAGTCTTAAAAACAAAATACCACAACATTGTCTGAAACGCTGACACATGCTTCGAGTTTACAACACTACCAAATAAAACATTGTTCTTAAGACGCAACCACAAACATAAAATAAACACCGTTTAAGACTTGCGACTCGTCCAGGTAAAGTCGCAATCCCTAAACGTGGATGATCCCATAACTCTAACGCAGCGTGAAAACGTAGCATACCATGCCAGATCCTTAGTTCCCTGAAATACATGTAAGTTGGAAAAATCAACAAAAGTTGTTGAGCGAGTTCATGTGTAGTGAGTATGTAAAAACCTTTATAAGTATAAAAATCCCTGGTATGTAGCAAAAAAGGAAATAAAGAGATCACCAATGGTTTGCAAGGCCATTGATACGTGTGAAGTGCAGTAGGAAGACTCAAACCTAGCAGATTTTTGCGTCGGGTACCAAGTCACCCCGAGGTCCGTACTGTTGGGCCTGGGGCTGGGCTCGCTACACCCAGATAGATCTACCGCTACTGTCCCTCGGTCCTACACTGAGGATTAATGGCCTTCAGTTCCCGCCTACCCACTCACATGATGTAAGTAGTAACCCTCCTTACGCTAACCATACCATGTGTAAAAGTACTCGTAATCATAGTAACATGTATTTCACCCCCGCAGTTTGAAAACTAAAAACAGTTAAGAGAAAAGGGGGACATGAACTCACCGAAGTGCGTCTCTAAAAAGTATCTCCCAGTCAACCTGCTGTGCGACGACCTACACGTACTAACTTCTATTAGACGGACGGCCGTGCCTTAGCTTAAGGTTTAATGTCTTTGGGAAATAGTTAGGCAACTATTTCGTAATTACACTTCGTAATTATTTGGTAAATATATATTCCTTCCCAAGGATGGGGGCTTTGATACATGTGCGTTTATGTATCTTCAAATATATTATTAAGTCTCACTTAATAAAATATATTTTATTTCATTTGTCTAAAATACTCTACTTCCAAAATATAAATATTTTTCCCAAAAATATTATATTTTATTACATACCATTTTCCAAAATAATACTTTTATCAAGATACGCATTTAAGAGTACTTTTCCCAAAGTACGTAAGTTACGTTGTAAAGTTCGGGTGGTAATAATAATACCAGTGTAACTTAAATATTTATTGTGAAGGCGTTAGTATTATTTTGGAGCGGTTAATATTCAGTGTATTCTCGTAAAATTATTTTTTACTCTAAAAATAATATTTACGTAGTTCACAAAGTACTCATAAAAATCTCACAAGTGCTATTATGAAAAATATATATTTTAAAAATATATTTAGCAAGTTTTATTTATGAAAATCCCATCTCCGACACTTGGTTATTTTGTAAGAAAAATCATGGCGAAAATTATTTGGAAAAACAAGTTAAAAAGATATTTTTAAGCCCTTGTCATGAAAATAATTCTAAGTGTTATTTTCTGGAAAAAATTTCGCCAGAGTTTCCTCTGTAACTGGAGGTGGCCACGTTTACAAGCGTATCATTTTCTTTTCAAAACTCAATCAACAATTTCTCAACATCAACAAACAATATTCCAACATCAAACTAGTAAAAAATATACATAAATCGCAAACACATGAACTTGTGGGTTATGTAAAAGTGTGTGGTAACCTTCCATTATGTTTACTAGATATTTCTATCTTTGTAAATAAAATCGGTTTCTTGAAAATCTTATTTTTAAAGAAAGTGTAAGTTTACAACTTCTTGGTCACAAGTTACAAACATTTTTCTTTGTTAAAACCTTTCGTTACACAAGTGTCTACACACTTGTGTGTTCACAAAATCACCTTTCTTTCAAGAAAGATCCGGCTTTTAAACATGATTTCATTTTACACTTGGTTATTCGAAAATACCACTTGTAGATCCTTAGATCTACTAGTTTGGAACTCCATTTTATAAGAAAAATCACTTTTACACAAGTTCATGTTCGTAAGTAGTAGAGTTTATCATCTAATCACTTTCACACTTTACATACACTAGTTCATGTTCCATGAACATGACTTAGCCGGGTTAGATAACGATCCGAACTACTACTAGCATCAAACAACATAAAAGAATCATAACAAAACAAGTTGCAAGAGTTTTACACTAATATTTACTCATTAACCACCATGTTCATCATTTTTAGTAGACTTTAAGTTTTGTTCTTGAGTGTTTATGAATTCCATCCGACAAATCTCTTATTAACCACTTTAGACAAGATCAATAGGGTGTTTAGAGTCACTTACTACTAGCTCGTGGCTAGGGAAGAAACTAGACGAAAAATGGGTGGTTAATAGCGTTGTGGTGAGGTCCTTGGCAATCCGTAAGCACCGGGTCTCCTCGTATGAACTCTAACACACTTGTAAGTATGTAAAATGGCTTGATCAAAGTTGGAAGGTGGTGAGGTGATGCTTCTTGGTCTCGGCCGAGAATATCAAAGAGGGAAAGAGAGAGAGAGTAAAATTTTGTTTGTTGAAATGAATGATAAGTCTTAGTCTTATAAGCAAATTTATAATCCATACAATCCTATTATCCACTAAATAATGTGTCATCAAGATATTGAGCACACATGATTAAAATAGTCAAAAACTTGTGGAGGTGGTTCCCTAAGGGAACCGTTCGGTTGTGGGGGGGGGGGGGGGGGGTGGGGTTACAATTGGATTTCAACTAATAGTTAAATATTTAGTTTGTTAATTAGACACTTGAAATAAGGTATAAGTGTGTTATATGTTATAACGGGTGTTAGGGTATTCGGGGACCCTAACTGGCTCAGAAAAAGAAAAACAATGTTGTTTTCATTATTTTTATGTTCCGGGTAAAGTCCGGTTGTTCGGTTGGATACTGATCCGTTAAGTGCTTAATAAGCCTTTAAAGTGTCTTTAATATTATTTTTAGTGACACAATGAATTCCCGGCACTTTGGAAAGTGTCTAGTATTATTTTCCCATGTTTTTGCACATTACTAGTTAGCTTAAATGCTGAATTTTGTGAATAAAGTGCAGAATTTGTGTTTAAATCATATTTTTGGCACATCCGGTCACTATAACTATCACCTTGTGACGCAGTTCTACAACCCTCATTTCCCTACACTCTCTACTAGTGTAGTAAACTATTCCTGGCTCATACAGGCCTTAGAGGCAGTGTCTGCCTGGTGCTGGCTATGTCAGCACGTTTACTGGGTTATCCGTTCATTGTGCTACTGTGCTATTGTGCATCAAGTTTGTCACTATAGTTCCGTATGTAAATAATGGAGTGACAGTTAATAAAGTATGATGCATGTATAGATATGTTATCAGAATACAAGTAGCAGTTTAACCACATTTGTAAGCAAGCACAGTAATTAAGCAGTAATTCAATATTAATTAACTCGTACGGATACCTGATTTGGTGAGGGTTGTCACACTATCCACCCAACCCCTTCATTTCGTGACCTTCTTGCAAATGCCAAAAACCAAGAACTTTTTATTCAAAAACTTCATGGTCCTCAAACACCCGAAGCCGCCTATGATGTGAACCAAACCAAAAACAATCGTCCCTCCTCTCGAGGCCGTGGCCGATCTAATTCTTTTAGAGGTCGTGGCCGTGGCCGCACTCCTCACTGTCAATTGTGTAGAAAGGACAGACACTATGCTCCTGCTTGCCCAATCTCGCTTCTTATGCCAATAAATCAATTTCCACATATGCCAATATTGCACAAGCATTTCATGCTCAATGCAACATCAATCCGGAAACCCCGGATTGGACAGCCGATTTAGGTGCAACAACACATATGCTTAAAAATAAAAACGACCTTAAAAATCGTAAATCTCACCCCAGTAACATACGTGTCACTTTTGGTAATGGGCAATCCTTACCTGTTACCAATATAGGGACAACACAACTAAATGATTCTGCTTGCCCAACCTCACTAAAAATCCACTATCAATAAGTAGACTCACGAATGATTCACCGGTTGATGTTTTATTTTCTAACAACTATTTTCACATCCAGGACCGAAAGACGGTGGAAGTTCTTGCTAGAGGCATTTGCGAAAATGGCTTCTATGTTCTTACCCAAGGTCACAAGTCTCTTGTTGCTGCGTTCTCTGCTTCCCATCTGCGTGCTTCTTTTAATAAATGGCATAGTCGCATAGGACACGTTTCTGTTTCTTTTGATACCATCACAACTTTAAACAAACTTGGTCGTGTATTTGTTACATCTATTACCCAAACCGGGTTTGTGCAATTCTTGTGAGCTATCAAAGGCTAAACATTTGCCCTTTGTTGAAAATAATAAACGTGCACAACAAGTTTTAGATATTATTCACTGTGACCTTGTGGGACCCGCTCCCACAGCATCCATTGATGGCTATTTGTACTATGTTATCTTTGTTGATGATTACTCCCGGTTCACTTGGCTTTATCCTTTAAAAGCCAAATCCGATTTTTTCAATGTTTTAACTGCCTTCTTTAATCTTGTCCAAAATCAATTTTCCACAACCGTTAAAATTTTTCCAAGTGATGACGGAACCAAATTCACAAACAATCAGGTACAAAATTATTTTTTGCAACTTGGCGTGCAACACCTCCTCTCTTGTCCCTATACACCCCAAAAAAATGGAAGAGGGGAGCGAAAACATCGTCACATAACCGAAACTGGTCTCGCTATGATGTTTAATGCCCACGCACCATCCCCTTTTTGGGTTGATGCCTTTACTTCCGCCACTTACATCATAAACCATTTACCAGCCAAAATTCTTGAAAATAAATCTCCTTTTGAAGTCCTTTTCAAACATTCTCGTAACTACTCAAATTTACGAGTTTTTGGATGTCTTGTGTACCCATATCTTCGTGACTATACCAAAAATAAACTTTTACCAAGAAGCGCCCCTTGCGTGTTCATTGGTTATAGTCCAAGATACAAAGGTTTTCGATGCCTAGACACCACAACCAACCGAATATATACCACTAGTGTCACACCCCAACCGATGGCGGAATCATCGGGGGACGGCACTAAGCGAATCAGATTGCTCAAGAGAATCCACAACAACTAATTGTGACAATATAATTAATTCAAGTTTCATAAATACTAAACTGTTAAAAATCGATCCAAAACACAAATACATCAAATCAAGTTTCAACATTGATTACTTAACTAGGTGTGTTTCTAAGTCCACCCTAACATGATTCTTGATTCACTGCGACTATCAACCTGCAACATGTATTAAAATAATGTCAACAATATTGTTGGCGAGTATACAAGTTTGAATACATAGCATAATAGTTTAAACGTATAAAACTCATATCCAACATGAACAACATATCACAAGTTTCAGCATGCTAATTAACGTGGTTCATATGGTAACCCAAGTCTCCAAAGTGTTAACGTGCCTTTCCTACTTCGTCGCAACGAAGAGGAGGTAAAAGAATCAAAACTTAACAGTACTCCCCAACACTTAAGGAGAGGTGCGTTACCCCTATAGCGCTATAAATTTTATGGTGAGCTACACATAAGAATCAAACGTTCACATGGCATATAAGTCTCAAGTTTCACAAGTATCATGTTTTCATGTTTAATGCAGATAGAGTATGTATATAAACAAGTTTCAAGTGTCAAGTGTCAAGTGTTTTGATATAGAATACATGTTGTATCCCAAAGTGTTAAAGCAAAAAGGGATCGAGTATACTCATAGTGCGTGTTTAGCTAGTAAACACATTCTGTATTGGATTGAAGGGAGCGCGTTAGATTAGCCTGAGCATGAGAACAGTAGCATAAGTCATTGAACAGTGCATTAACAGATTGTCGGATGGTAGAGTGTTCGACTGGTAATCCGAACGGATTGTCATCTGAGCGGATGACCATTCGAACGGATGGGTCTCCATTCGAGCGGTTGGTCATCCGGACGAATGGTCATCTGAGCCGGTGACCATTCGAACGAATGGCATTTGAATGAGTGTGTGGTGTTTTTAAATCACTTTAGTCAAAAGTGTTTTAAACAACAGCTTAGGTGGAAGGCGAAGAAGGCCTCCTTCTGGGGGGGTCCGAGCCATCAGGATGAATCTCTCCCGAAAGGGAATCTATTGATTCTATCCCAATTGGTTGGACCGTAGGTGCGCCTCCCAAAAGGTAACGGAGGCGTGCAAAGGTTTTTGAGGGCCAATCAAGAAATGGTATAAGGAGCAGGTCACCTATTCGGATGGTCATCTGGGCGGATGGTCATTCGGTCGGATGGCCATTCGAGTGAGCGATCTGTATTTTAAAATCTTGTAAAGTTCTCTAAGTAATTCTTTTTGTTAACGGGGACGACGTGACAACGTGTCAAGCAACAGAAACACACTGAAACCAGCTCATTCGATCGGACGGTACTACCCTTTCGAACAGATGCACTGTTTTGGTGAAATTTCATGTTTGACCCGTTAGTCGGTCCGTCTTTTCGGTGGAAATCAGTTTTCAAGCCGACTCTCGACTAAGAAATGAGTCGAGAGTCTGTTTAAGTCCGATTTCAACAATGTTTTGTAGAAAACTGAAGAAAAGTTCAGAAATCAGTTGTAAAACGTGAAGTTTATCAGATCCGAGCCGGAAACATGTGCAATTCGGTCAGATATGCTATAAAAGTGTGATAATCCTTTCGATTTGTATAAAAGTTATGAAATCTGCTAGATCTGGAACCAATCTTGGTTAAGTGGTGCTCCACAACAGTTTGCATAAGCAACCGAGTGGAAACCACCTTCAAGAGGTCCAAATCAGTTGGTTTTCGAGGAAAAAGTTGAAGTGTTCCTGTGATTTTGATGAAGAATGTGGTGTAGAAGTGATTAAATATGAAGATTTGAGGAGATATAAGGTAAAAAGCTTACAATTTGGCCTTGAATCGTGACTGAAAGTGTCTGGGAGCTTGCGAATGAACCGAATGAAAGGTGAAAATGGAGGTTAAGTGCCCTATTTATAGGTGATAGTGACAGCTCCAATCGAATGGGTTCAGTCGGTGGAGAAGGGCAGTCGATCGGATGGCGTCAGGTCGGATGGCCATCCGGGCGGATGGTCATCCGATCGGATGTCCATTCAGACAGCCGCTTCGCGTGGGTTAGTTTTTCGATTTTGGTTCGTTTTGCGAGTGAGGTTTAAGTGTTGCATTGCGTATTATTCTGAGTAGCCATTACATGTGGCACAATAACACAGGAGGTTTCCATGTTTTAAGTTTGCTTTTAAGCTAGTTTCTCGTTCATTATATATCAAAGCATCACAAAGACTCAAGAATCAGAGTGTAACGAAGAGTCAAGAATCAAGAATCAAGAATCTAGAATGAACTTGTTGGTCTCGTTTAAAAAGTCTCATTTTGAGTCAGTCGTTTGCTCATAGTTTAGCACAATTTTGGTTAAAACCGCTTCATTTTCATGAAGATCAGTCGTCTCGAGTTTTAGTGGGATACAATGAGAGTACAAGTGTCAACAGGTAAGAAATACGATGAGACTTGCCAGGAATAAGGAGTATCAAAATGCGACGCGTTACAGTCTCCCCTGCTTTAGGAGATTTCGTCCTCGAAATCTAGGAGGAAGACGGAACGAAGGGTTGTGGCGAGAGGTGATTATTAAAATTGCGGTGTTCTGCATAGTTCATTTCTCTAAAATGGTTTGAGGCATCAAGCATAAATGAAAAATATGCACGGTCGTGCATGGGTAAAATGGGCTAAAACAGTTTTAAATATCTAGTTTGAAGATATATTATAATCTGTCGTCTTTAAGAGTGGAAAATTTTGTATGATATGGTTCGTTAACTGATTGAGAAGTGAGGCAGTTTGTATGAGAAGTTTAAGGGATAGTACCACACCGCATATTTTTAGAAAAAATGGTTTATTGAGAAGAATGAGAAAGTTTGGCGTTTTTACGCCAAAACGATCCTGAAGGTAACGACCAAGCACAGTTGTTTGCACATGAGTAAAGAATAAAAAGGTAGTTTTAAAAGTAAGAAGGTGTGTTAGGATTCGAATGGTTAAACTGATTCATCGTTCGCAAAGCTTGTATAAATGACATGATTTGGAGAATGATGGAGATATAAGAGTGATTTGATTGTTCCGACCATGGAGGGAAAGCATCAGGATAACGTGTATTGGTCAGGCGAAAGTAACGTGCCATGAAGTCTCGTCGTGGTTGATCGGGTATAACGTGTTCGTGAGTTGTTTAAAGTTTGAATCTGGTCCAGAGGGTCTACAAAACACTGAATTTCTCATGGCACGTTTACGGAAGTTTGGCAATATGTCGAAAACACTTATATATAGGAAGTACCAGTGGCGTATCCACCATGTTTTGACCATGTTGTGTCCATTTCGTCATTTGGTGCAATGTTATGTTCAAGGTCTTATCATACGCAAAAGTACACTCTATGGTTCTCATGCGCTTATCACTATAATCTCGTGTGCACCCGCGTACTGATCTTCGCATGATATGCATAGCTTGTACGAGTTGCGCATGAATTTAGGTACACATAAGTTTTGATAATAAAATTTGCGCACGTTCAAGAAATGTAGCACATAAGCATGTTTGCGTTCAAATAAACATGAGACCCATGTAAGCGAATCCCTCGGGTTTCGCTCGCGTACGGGTTTGAATGTGTAAATTGTGAGTATGACTATAATACGAGCATAAGCATCAAGTTGAGTATGAACACACATAAATATTAGTTTAAGTACGAGCATAAGTATCAGCTTAAGTATGAATACACATAAGTATCAGTCTAAATATGAGCATAAGCACCAGTTTATGTATGAATACACATAAGTATCACTCTAAATATGAGCATAAGTATCAGTTTTAAATTGTGAGTATAAGCATGATACGCATGAACAGGGGTATGACTATATGTTTGAGCATATGAGTATACATGTGAGTACGGACATGAGTACAAGCACACGTGAATCGTAGAAATGAGAGTGCAGACGTGAGTACCAATATAAGTATAAAATGTATCGTGATGAGTATGAACATGTGTACAAGTTTATGCATGACATGCACGAGTATGAGTGTAAACACGGGTGTAAGTATAGGTACGAAACATGTTGTTGCGGATATGGGTGTAATTATGAATATAAGTAGGAGCACAGTACGCATGAGTGTGAATATGAATACAAGTTTAGTCATAATTTGTATGAATGTGGGTATGTTTATGAGCTCAAGTGTAAGCATAGAGCGTATTGGGTGAGTATGAGTATAAATCTAGGAGTAAGTTTAACCATGAAATAGGTCGTCTGAAATTCTGAGTATGAATATGATGATCATAAAAAAACCGTGAGTATGTGTTTGAATATAAATATGAGTATAACATAGCGGTATAAGCGTAAACGCGAATTGCATATGTATGAATGTTGTATATGAATATAAGTAAAACATAAGTGTATGAGCATAAATGTAAGTATTTACGTAAATGGCATGAGTATAAAGGTGAATGTGAACATATACGTGTAAATATGAGTGTATGAGTATAGACACAAGTATAAGCCCAAGCTATACAAGCAAAAATATAAATATAAATATAAATATAAATATAAATATAAATATAAATATAAATATAAATATAAATATAAGAGTAAACATAAGTGTATGAGTATGATTAAAATGTGTGAGCATGAATTTAAGTGTAAACATATTTTTATAAGTATGAATAAAATGTATGTGTATGAATATAAGTGTATACGTACGTGTATCGTATGAATATGATTATGTATGTGAACATAAGTATAACGTGAATGTATAAATGTGAATATAAGTGTAGACGTATAATTGTATGAATAAGAATAATAACTTGAATATAAGCATAATGTAACGTATAGTTGTGAGTATGAAAATGAATATAATATATTTGTATACGGTATTATTCAAAGCATACGAATTTAAGTACGTAAGGGATCAAGAGGTTTTGAGTATGAGAGATAAGAAAACGAGTGATGTGCCTGAGATTGCCATGTGATATTGACAAAAAGTGTAAGATAATATGTATGTGTAGTCATTTGAGCAAAAAGTGGAGTTTATGGAATCAAAACATGTTGAGTTTTCATAATACGTAGAAACTAGTTTATGAATGTAAAGAGAGTATAGTTCATCCATTGTTTATGTGAATTGTTCTTTGTAAAAGTATGGAAATGCTACTATGGTTTTAAAAGAATTTACATAGTTGAAAGTCTGTCGGTCCTTAGAAAGGAAATTTGATATATCAACTTAGCGACTAAGTTGATGAGTAGCGTTTTGTAAAATTTTGAAAATCGAGGAACTATCGTTTATGGCATGATTAAGAATTTTGTGTGTGTGAGTTGTATGAAAATAAATCGTAGGGTAAGAAATACGTTTGATTAAACGATGCATTTTGAAATAAATAGAGAATTTGATGAATGATAACCGGTTTAACTATAAACATGATCGTGTGTGCATAATAAAGTCTATTAAGAGAAGTCCAAGTAACGATCACCTGGGTAAAGGAATCACCCCATTAACCCGTTGGTAAGGTCGTTGTAAGATGTGAAAAGGAAGCTGAGTTAATTGCCAAGGTAAGGAAATCACTCCCGTCCCGACGATATGTCTCCATTTGTTGTTATAAGGAGTGTTGATAAAATTTATGTGAAATAATGCTCGTGCATAATATATGAAAAGATTTAGTATGATGTGTGTGTGAGAGAAAATCTCGTGAATAAATCTGAATTCGAAAAGGTTATATCGCATAAGGTTGATAAGGGGAAGACATCCAAAGATTCAAAATAAGGATTGGAGGAGACTCGATCATGATATTTGTTTAAGAAGACTGTTTTCAGGATTGCATCACATAGCATAAAGTTTCTCATGACCACATAAAGTGTTCAATTTGTTTCACATGGCATAAAATGTCCAACCAGTTTCATATAGAATAACAAGTTTCCACATCCACATGGCACATAAGTGTTTCAAATAGTTCCACATAGCGTAAACATTTTGAACAATAACAAGTTTCCACAATGTTTCATATAGCATAAAAGGCTCAGCATGTTTCACATAGCATAACCATGATTTTCATGTTGTATAGCATGATTACTTAAAGCATCGTAAATATAGTTTGTTCACGAGAGATTATCATTGTTTCAGACTACGAAGATAGTGCGATTCGTGTTTTCAAACTTAAAATAAGGTACCTACAAATGTAAAACTCATTAAAATCGAGATAGTATAAAAGAGGTTTAGCATAAAAAATTGGATTGTCATGGTCTAACATCCGTCAAAAAACGGATATCCAAAATCCGACCCGTTTTAATATTCGGATCCTAATCCTTGAAACTCGAAAATTTTTCGCGAATTAGATGAACGTCGAAAGATTTTTTTTCTAATTTTTAGTATAATTATCAACATGGTTATTTATTAAATAGTTTACTTATATCTTAATAAAATTATTTTTGCTTCTTCCTTCATTTTTATAATAAAACTTGTAAGATTTCATTAATAACTTAACTAACCAACGTTTTATTACAACTCTTTATATCAACAAGGATTTATTATCATAACTATTAGTTTATAACACAATAAATATTAGGAATTTAGTTGGATCCTTTTATTATTTTATGTATTTTACAATAACACAAACCTTCTATAAAAGGAATTCTTTTATAACAATACAAACTAATTAATGTGGCAAAATATGATATCAAATTAATCATAAACATTAGGGATTATATTTAACCCACAACTTTTAACGAGTTCGTTACGTGTTATTCTAAATATCTAGGATAACCAATACGTTCGTTCTCTTGGATTTTCTCAATCTCTACTCGTGCGATAATTCCAGGAATCCTCATACGCAACCAGTGTGAGTATACATGATCCCATTTTCACTTTTTAAACACTTATGGGTGCAACTTGTATTCTTATGCAAATTACACAAACACGTTAAACTTTATTTGTTCACACTCTATCCAAATTACACATGAAATGTTTGATTCTTGTTATACATGTGATGCTAATGTAAACACTTCATGATTATATGCTCATTAACTTCAATCAAGCCTACCTTAACAATTATAGCGCTATAGGTTGTAACGCCCCACCCACTATCCTTGGGTATTGTTAACTTAAACATTTTAACCTCCCGCTAAACTTTTGGGATAGGCACTTTAATTGCGTAAACATTGGTTTGAGCATGTAGAGTAACATCGTTTCGGCATAACTGTTAACCAGTATCATCTTATTCATGTTGGATATGAGCACATTTAAACATTTTATTCTACTATGCTTTGTATAAAACTTGTATACTCGCCAGCATATTTGTTGATTTTATTTTAATACATGTTGCAGGTTGATAGACAAGATGATGAAGAAGCAAGTTAGGGTGGACTAGAAACTCACCTAGAAAATAAACTATGTTTGCAATTTGAATTATGTTTTGATCAGGTTTGAACAATGTATGACATTTAGCATTTATGAAAATTGAATTTAAAGTATATTGTCACGATAGTGTTATGATGCTTTTGAGCAATTTGTTCGTCTCATCCCGATTTTTCCGCCATTGGTTAAGGTGTGACACATGGAACGTAACATGAGACTATTCCAAAGTAAATCGAAGTCCTTTTCAAATCAAGGTGACATGCTTTGGCCTAATAGACAAATACTCTCGTTGAAATGAACGGTATTTGCGCTTCCAGTTACTACACTTCCTTAATCGATTAGGAAAAATCGAAACTTTCGCGAGACTGAAAATCGAAGAGTGGGACTAGTTGTCAAGGTGCGAGTTTCACCTCTAACTTGGTAACATTGTACCCTAATGTAATTTGTACTTATCAAAAGATAAGACCCACTAGAATATGAAATGGAAATTCACCTTCAAGATTTGGATGTCACTCCTAACTTGAGGGTAAATTTTGTGCAAAATACAAGTATAGCTTAATGAAAGTCGTCATCAAAAGCGGGAATCACCCATGTTTTGATGAGTCGTTTCGATTGTGTTACAAGAGTGTCTTCAAAGCATCCAAGTGTGTATAGTGTTAGCCTTAGGAAAGGCATGTATATTAATAGACCAAAGAGAATAGATAGGAATCAAATAAGGTAGAATACAAGTAGTTTTAAACGTTAAATAAGAATCAAAGTTCCTAAAACTATAGAATAGGTAAAAGCATTCCTACTTTTCCTAATTCCATATAGTTATGGCTCTGATACCATTCTGTCACACCCCAACTGATGGCGGAATCATCGGGGTGTGGCACTAAGCGAATCAGATTGCTCAAGAGAATCCACAACAACTAATTGTGACAATATAATTAATTCAAGTTTCATAAATACTAAACTATCAAACATCGATCCAAAACACAAATACATCAAATCAAGTTTCAACATTGATTACTTAACTAGGTGTGTTTCTAAGTCCACCCTAACTTGATTCTTGATTCACTGCGACTATCAACCTACAACATGTATTAAAATAATGTCAACAATAATGTTGGAGAGTATACAAGTTTGAATACATAGCATAATAGTTTAAACGTATAAAACTCATATCCAACATGAACAACATATCACAAGTTTCAGCATGCTAGTTAACGTGGTTCATATGGTAACCCAAGTCTCCAACGCGTTAACGTGCCTTTCCTACTTCATTGCAACGAAGAGGAGGTAAAAGAATCAAAACTTAACATACTCCCCAAGACTCAAGGAGAGGTGTGTTACCCCTATAGCGCTATAATTGTTAAGGCGAGCATTGAAATAACTACTAACGGTTAGTCGGCTTTTCGAAAGACAACATCAAATGAATCAAATCCAAACAAGCATATGCAAATATATGGTGATAACCAAAAAGCCGTGACTCACTTTCAATTGACTTAACATGTTAATCTTCACACGACTCACAATGTTCACACACACTCGGATTTATATATGAAACATACATACACATGTGCAAACACTCAATGCCTCGTCAATGAAATATGTAATATCATAAGCTTGTCATAAGATCTCGTTTCCACCAACTAATATGAAAAAAAGTGTAAATCAAGAGGTCTTTACGAGGTGTAACATTAGGCTTGGGCGAAGGGTATGGAAATGGATATTTAAAGTGGCAAAATGGTTAAAACTCGGTTTTAGCGTTTAACTAGCGTAAAACAATACAACTATATATACTAACGCCTTAAAAAGGCAACTTTTGTGACATCGAGCTTATCAACAAGATTTAAACAATTTTGCATTCAAAATCGCTCGATTTTTGTCAACTTCACCCTGTTTTAGGGTGTTTTATTTTCTGTTTTTTTATAAGCTAATGGATTTATACAATGAAAAATTAAACTAAAACAAGCGCTAGTCAAACGATTATTTTGACCGAGTTTCAACACTAAAAGGTTTAAAACATAAAAAGGCTAAATTTGGCTAAGTGGGTAGTTATGTTAGGTAAACAAAGGTAAACGGGAAGGCTCGACATGGTTAATCCTAAAGGGTAATGTACGGTTTACGGGAAAACACAACACAAAGAACAAGGCTAAAAACAAAGGGGGGTAATCTAAGTGCCTCTATCACTTCTACACAATTCCGTACGTTCATGGTCTTAACAAGCATACTAGTGACAAGTTCTAAATTACACAAGACTTCCTGCTCACTCCTATATCCGAAATGAACAAATATACAACAATATCAAAGCTCAAATATGCTCACGTAACGGAAGGAATGGGTAAAAGTGTGAAAACTATCATGCAAGTTTTTCTTTGTTTGTCATGCTTTCCGGTTTTCCTTTTCAAAATTTATTTTGCTTGTCGAGTTTTTATCAAGTCTGAAGCTTTCTAAAACACAACTAACCGGTTTATTTACTAAAATATAAACAGAATACAGATATTTTTGAATGATTTTTCTGATTTTTTTAGGACAAACAAAGTTAACAAAGTTAACCCCCTCCCCACACTTGAACTTCGCATTGTCCCCAATGCGAAACCCGAAATATAGAGAAAAAGGATAATAGTACTCCCCCCAAGATGATTTCTAATGAAACGAGACTTCCAAGCTGTATCTGTCTTGTGCTCCGGTCAAAGACTTGATAGCCAAAATCTGCATATACGTCACAAGGTACAGCAAAGTAGAACAAAAACAAAATAAACACAAATAAACCATAATGTACATAAATTGAGGTACTAAGTATCCAAACATAAACAAAACAAACTAAGTAAAGTGTCTGAAAATAAAGAGTACATAACCGAGGGTGTTTGACATAACAACCAAAATGAACACCCGACAGAAACAAAGTACTGAAATAACTACTAAAACCACCAACGATCAACTCCACCGTCTCCTACTCATCGTCACCAGCATCATCTCTCGTGAAGGACGGGCCCGCATCTCCATAACCAGGTGGATTCCAGGGTGGGAACTGTGGAGGATGCTGAAAGTAGTCGGGATAGGCATGATGCATCTCCCCGAACAGGTATGAGAACCCAGCTTGCACTCCCTGGTACAAGCTGTCCTGGTTTGCCCTGATCTGATCCTGAGTAGCCCTAATCTGGTCCTGACTAGTCCTAATCTGGTCAATATAAACCCTATGCTGCTCCTGTCTAACCTGCATTTGTTGGAACTGCTGGTAGAACTCAGGGTAAGAGGGGATGCCCTTGGGCCACTCCTGGTGGTGGTAGCCATGATGCTGCGGTGAATGTGGTGGCTGGTGTGGTGGTGTCTGTGGCTGGTGCTGCTCCTGATGCTCCTGATCATGCATCTCCTCATCCTCGTTTTCCTCCTCAGCTGGAGGCAACGGGTCCCAGACCTCGTTGTTTAACCCTTTCAATCTATCCCCTCGATCCGTCTCAGCAATCACACCCATCGCCTTCAATGACCAAATATCAACATACACCCCTTTGGTCACCATAGTGAGACTCTGAAGTACCTCATCAGTCATCAAGTCTAAATTGTAAGCAATTTCGGTCACATACTGACCGCCGTGAATCTGACTGTTGGGTGTCCTCCCTGATCTCTTCACAAAGTATTCAGCCATTCTTGCAGCCAGGTTGATATGTACTCCCTCAATCAGCGCATAGAGAAATATCAGATCTGGCGTTGGACAGTTCCCCAAACTATCCATTCGGTCGCAGATGGTGGGGCTGAATATATGATGCATCACTCGATGCAAAGGGTCTTTTAGTCATGAAGCTTTAGACACTCTTGGGTCGTAAGGGTCACCAATTGCATTTTCAGCCTAAAACGTGGCCCGTGCTTCATCACTCGGGAAGGTAAACTGTTCTGTGAAGAATTTGGAATCCATGTCTGCAGTCGTGTAAATACCAAGCCTCCTACCCAATCGACCCACTGACCAAGTGTGCCAGCGTCCACCCAACCTAAAAGTTATCCGCTCCTTGTAGCGGAATTTTGGCCTTCTATGAGCAACTGGTTTTTCGTAGGCATATGTGGAGAAGAACTCTATCGTTAGCTCAGTGGGATACTAATCATGTTTTCAAGTCTTTCATACTGATTTAGATCCCTCATAACGTCCCAATCCAACCTCCGGGGGACGCCAAATTGCCCTCGCCTTCTCCATAAGGTGTCACGTCTTGGGATACAAAAGCCTCTCGCTCATCATTGGGGTCAAACTGTAAGAAGGGATGATCCATCTGCATGAGGAATATCGTTAGAATAGAGGGAACAGGAAAATTTTCACTCAAAAACAGCAGAACGCACAATTATGAAGATTCTGTTATGCTGATCTGGGCAAATAGCACGGGCGTGCGACCTGGCGCACGGCCGTGCGGCATCGAGAGCGAGCAATAGTGGCCGGTAGATGTCGTAAGTGCACGGCGTGCGATCAGTCGCGCCACCGTGCATCACCGAGCCAACAACGACCAATCGTGAACATCCCGTAAACGCACGGACCGTGCCAACGGAGGAATGACCGTGCGACCCCGATTCTGCAGATTTCAAACCCCTGATCTACGAACAGCCTATTTTTTGCAAAATTTCAACAAGTTTTGGGCCAACAAGGGTCGGAAGGTCAACCAGGTGTTCACGAGATACAAGATTCTAGCAAGGGCTAGGGTTTCGATTTGTTTATGAAGAGAACCCTAGAGAATCCTGGAAGAATCGAACTAATCTAGCCTAGAACACGAATGGAACAGAAAATCGGAGAGGAAAAACATACCATGCGAAAGATATGTGAAACCGTGCGAGAAGAAGGTGCGATTTTGGGTGAATCTCGTTCTGGAATGGCTGCAGCAAGTTAGGGTTCGCGAAAATGAAAGTGGGGCTGCAGATGAGGGTATTTATATTGGACAAATGACCATACTGCCCCTGCCTCGCGCACGGTCGTGCAACTGTCGCACGGTCATGCGACACTGACATTTTGTTGACCCTGCATGCTGTTCTCGGAGATGCACCGTGGGTGCGACTCATCGTTCAGGCCAGCCCACAAACGCACGGTCGTGCGACGCATGGCACGGCCGTGCAACAGCTGCAGATCAGTTTTTTCTGCAGAAGCCATTTCCAGCATCTGTTTTGGCCGTTTTTCGCCATTTTTTCAACATGCACACTGTATTAACAATATTCCCACGTAGACCCTTCACTCGGCACGTATAAAAACTATACAAACTAACGGAAACCACCAAATACTCCTAAATTACGTTAAAACTAGAAAAACACATAAAAAGACGATACTACCCCAAAAGCGCTTTTGACGCTCTTGCTACATTTTTAGTCCGCGAGTCAGTAGTGTAGACTCTCTCCTCCCCACACTTATGATGTGTGCGGGGTTTGGAGCTCGATGACCTCCACTGCCGACTCTATCGGCCCGACAACGTATAACTTCAACGTGTGACCATTAACCTTGAAAATAACGCCATCCGCGTTCTCTATTGCAACAGTACCATATGGAAATACCTCTTTAACTGTGTATGGCCCTGTCCCACGTGAATGAAGCTTCCCTGGAAATAAGCGCAACCGCGAGTTGTAAAGAAGAACAAGATCGCCCGCTTGGAATTCTTTGTGGTCCTTCAAGCGTTTATCGTGCAATCTCTTCGTGCGCTCTTTGTACAACACGGAGCTTTCATAAGCGCGTTGTCGCAACTCTTCCAATTCATGAATCTGGAGAAACCGGGCTTCACCTCTGGTTTTTAGGTCCAGATTTGCGGTTTTTAGAGCCCACGTCGCCTTATGCTCCAACTCCACCGGTAAATGGCATGTCTTTCCGTAAACAAGCCTAAAGGGAGTAGTCCCAATAGGCATCTTGTAAGCCGTACGGAAAGCCCACAACGCTTCATCAAGCTTATCCGACCAATCCTTGCGGTTTGCACCTACTGACCGCTCAAGGATTCTCTTCAGCCCCTGGTTCGTGACTTCCACCTGCCCGCTTGTCTATGGATGATAGGGCGTGGATAAACGGTGATGCACACCGTAACGAGACAAAGCTCTCTCGAGCTGAGTATTGCAAAAATGCGTCCCTCTGTCACTGATAAGCGCTTTCGGAGCGCCAAACCGGGCAAATAAGCTTTTCAAGAATCTCACGACCACCCTGGCATCATTGGTGGGTAAGGCCTGTGCCTCCGCCCACTTTGATACATAGTCAACTGTGACCAGGATGTACTTATTACCTCGTGAGGGGGGAAATGGTCCCATGAAGTCTATCCCCCAGATATAAAAGACTTCACAAACTTGAATCCAGTTCTGAGGCATTTCATCACGTGCGGATATGTTTGCTGCCCTCTGGCAGGCATCGCACGCTCTAACCCAACTCTGCGCATCACGAAATATAGTCAGCCAATAAAACCCGGAATCCAACACCTTCTTGGCGGTAAAGTTGGCTCCATGGTGGCCTCCTGGCAGGTCCCTCGTGACAATGGCGCATAATATATGTCGCCTCTTTCCCAGAAACACATCTCCTGATCACCTGATCAGCACTAACCCGAAACAAGTAAGGGTCATCCCAAATGTAGTGCTTGACATCCGAAAAGAATTTCCTCTTTTGCTGGTGAGTCCACCCTTTAATCGGAATCCCGCAAGCAAGGTAGTTCGCAAAGTCGGCGAACCATGGCGACTCATCGCATATCTCAACACTCATCAAAGACTCGTGTGGAAAGTTGTCATTTATGGAATCCCAACGCGCATCCACGATGTCTCCATGCTCTAACCGAGATAGATGGTCAGCCGCTACATTCAACGCACCCTTTTTATCTTAAATTTCAATATCGAACTCTTGCAGCAAGAAGATCCACCTGATCAGACGCGGTTTAGCGTCCTGTTTGCTGAAGAGATATCTGATGGCTGCGTGATCAGTATATACAACGGTTTTCGAAAGCACCAAGTACGATCTAAATTTGTCAAATGCGAAAACGACCGCCAAGAGCTCTTTTTCTGTCGTGGTATAATGCTCCTGAGCATCTGGATTCGAACAACTAAATGGAATAAAAATTCACAAGCGTACAAAAGAGTCACGAAAACGAATAAATTGAATTAAAAGCAAGAAATATTAACAAAATAAATAAACAAATAAATAATCAAGAAAATATTCACAAATATTAACAAGTATATACACCGATAACACAATGACTCGGGTCGTTCCTAAAACTCGCCAGTTCCCCGGCAACGGTGCCAAAAACTTGACGTGTGCGCGACTACACATATTTTTACAATGAAATTACACACGATTTGGTTTTAAATTTATAAAAGTGATTATTACTTTTACATCAAAACACACACGAAAGAGGCAAGTGTACCCCGTCATATATGTAGTAAAGTATCGGTAAGAACCAAATATCGATCCAAGGAAATGGGCGGAGAAATAATACTAGACCTTTGTCACTAAATTACCGGTAAAAACATAAGTTGTTTGATTTTTAATAAACTATAGTAAGCATAAACAAATACTTATAAAACATAGTAGATTTCAAATACTAAAATAGATAAATAGCCTTGCTTAATACACAACCAAAGCATGTCAACTAAGTTGGTTTTGGCACTAGAAGCATTCGGTCAATTTTCCATTTTTAAGACAATTAGTATCGCTTTCGGGAATCCTAACATGACAATCATTCGGAAAGCTAAAATGATAAACACACTTTAACCACCTAAAATTGTTCTTTAACGTGCAATTGATAAATGTCTATGAAAATCTCTTAAAAATAAGTTAGTCGTCCGTTAGGAGTTTTCTAACCTCACTTAAACAAGGAAAGCGACACCGATAAACACAATGCAACCACCGAGACAAGCATAAACTAAATTAAATCACAACCGAGTTCATTTTACAAATCTTGCACATAAATTCACCAAGATAGCAATTTTGGCCTAAACTACTAACTAAGCTAACAAATCATGGCAAGAATTTCTAACGACACCATTTAACCCGTAAAGGTCCTTAAGTGACGGCAAGCTTTCTTGATTAACAATAATTACATTTTATTAAACCACTAACCATTTCTAGTATCATAGTGCCCACATTTTAACCAAGCTAAACTAGTTAACCAAGTCTAAAGTTTACTAATACATGATTAATTAAGCTTCATTTTTCAACTATCTCAACTAACCAAGTACCAATCATCCAACACAATTACTTATAATCAAGAAATCAATATTAATAACAAGGTTGCAAACTAATCATCAAAGATAATCATAGAAAATTCTTCCAAATGTCATTACAAACAAAGATTAACATACTAATGGCTATAATCAAGCAAGGGATTGTTGTGTTTTTTCCCAAAGGCTACAATAATACATAAATATTAATCTAAATGCTTGAAAGATTAACAAAATTCTGGAAAGATTAGAAAACCAAACCATAAACAAGCATAAGATTAAGAATCTGGAAGATAACAAAGCTTATCGGCACAATGTGGCTTGAATCCGGGTGACAGCAGAAGCCTCCGGAGCCTGAAAATCGCCAGAATCGCTCCCAAATTGTCCAGAGTTACGAGCAGAATGTTTCTGCAAGTTTTTATATAATTTTGATCTCGCACGGTCGTGCACCGATCGCACGACCGTTCACTTTTTGAATTATTGGAGTCACTGTTCATGACATCAGCAGAGTTGACTGGTGTAAGGTCCGCTTTTCCATAAATAATAAATTACTTACAAGAGTAATTTAATAACATCAAAAATACCAACTTGTATACATAGTAAATTTTTTTATAAATATTGGGCATGACCCGTTCGTAAAACGAACATGCCCCCCCTGTTTTTAACATAATCAACTAAATAACATTCTACGATCCGTTTGACATAAAACTACCCAAAAGCAAAGACAACAAGTTTTACAAATGTACGACTACTAACAAAGTTGGACAAAATAACAAGTTATGGACCAAAAAGATGTAAATAAGCTAGCGGAAGCGTTTGGTATAATATGACATGGACACGTGCTCGCTCCAAATTTCCAAATCGCCTAAAGTGAGGATTTACCTACATTCAACAACAAGGCTTTAAAAGTTAGTCATCACACTTATTAAATCATAATTCCTTCATAATAGTTCCATCTGTATATGAGCTTTCATCTTTCTTACACATTCGACTACCCAAGTACTTGGGTTTGGCATAAACACTCTTAATGAGAGTTAAGCATACGCATTCGACCCGTATAGTTGGGTTAATTGCTTTCAACATAAATCCTTCTTTCGATCCGTATAACGGATTAAGCTTCTAGCATTCATCATAGCATTCAAAACCACCCATTCAAAACGGATGGTAGCTTATTCTTACTCGACTTGTTCGACTAGAACCGGTCGACTTGCATAGCTTATTATAACTTTCACTATAATCAAATCCGCAATGGATTTGCTAGTTACTTACTAATCACCATAACATTTTAACAAGGGTTGTTTTTCATATTATAGACAAAACTATAAATAAGGTTTTGTATGCAACGAAACATACCTCGATCTTGAGAGCCTTCCGATTTCTTAGTATTTGAACCTCTTCCTTCACGCCTATATCAACATATTCATTCATTCGTTTAGTACCCCAAATTTCATTCCGTTATTTTCCAAATTACACATAATTATTCTTTCAAGCATTTCATCAAACACTTGGCGGGTTTCGCATTTGTGGGACACTAAGTACAAGCTTTTAAAGTATAATTCCTACTAGCTCATTTCAAAGTTCATCAACAATCAATCAAATTAATAATATTCTCTTGTCCTACTTAATTTGTTTAAGATTCAAGTACCACAATATCATTACATGTCAAACCTACACATGATCCCTACCAATTTTTTCCACCTTTCAACATCTCTAATTATTCATACCAATGGGTTACGCAATTAGCTTTTCATATAATCAAATTCACACATAAACATACATGATTCCTATTCTATAGAGAAGTCCTAACCCAAATCTATACAATTTCTTGCAAAATTTCGAGATTGGGTCATAACCCACTTCCTACCATACATCAAAAACATCAAATTGAACTTACCACCTTATAGAGGGTGTTAGGTTAATCGAAAATATGGTAACATGCAGCCGATTAACACTGAAATTCCTTGTCAATTGATGAGTTTTGCAAGAACAAGGATAACCCTTGTGTCTCCTGCTTTTGTTCGACCAAAAACACGCCCAAGGTGTGTGTTTTTGGGTTGAACCCCTTTTACCCCTTTCTTAATTGAAATTTTCCACATTACCCCCTAAAGATTGTTAAGTGTTTAATTTTAAACACTTCCTATGATTTAGGCTTTCCTCATTATCTATCTAGTATTTTGTAACATTTACATTTACTAGGTTAGCATTTTAATTAATTTAGCTCGTATGTCTAAAGGTCATTTTTGGGGTGTTACAAGTCTCCCCCTTAAAGGAGGTTTCGTCCCCGAAACCTTTCTCATTCCAACTAGACCAATTCTACTCTTACTTTTTCATCTATTCATTCACGATGCTTACTACAACCTAGTTGCATTCGGGGTCTTGGCAAAAGTTTCATTTGTACACGTTGTCCCTCCGTTCTTAAATTAAGAAAATTACTTTCTTAATCGCATATAAGTGAGAATCTGATCCAGGGCTCTTATTAATGTCGTTTTCACCTTTTAATGCTAGTTCCTAGCATACATCATCACTAGCGGTTCGTTCCTTGAAATTTATTCCAAATGTATATTATTGGTCGTACAAGCCTATGTTTACGGCTTGTTTCTATCTTTCTAATCCAGCATAACATATTCATACATTTGCTAACAAAGGTAAATCGATTTATTTCATTCCACTCACGTATCATACACGATATAATTCATTATTGTAACCATGAGAAAACCCTATCATCCCATTACTAACGTTCTTCTAATTACTTTCTTATTTATATGAGGGCTTAGCATATCATTTTACGCATACTACAACATTTAATGACTTAGTAGTATTAAAACAAAGCTACCCTTTTCCTAATTACTTTTTCATGCTTACTATGAGCATAAAGCATCGTTCTACGGTTACTACTGTTACTTGAACTAATTACAACTTTGAGTTTAGCCTCAAATTTAATCCTTCGCAACACTTTATTATTAGCTCTTTGCATGAACTACTTATTATACTAACCTCGACTTTATTGCATAATTCAGTTATCCATGTGCCGGATCGATCCGCTTCTTTATATGTACCTTCCGTACCAGAATTGGTCTCGTTCATTCATGAAATATGCTCCCACTCGTGAGCATCCTTCCACTAGCTTTATTACTATCATCTCACTAAGAATTTCATCATATTTATCTATAATTAAATAGTTAGCACATAACCCTTCATAATTGCGTCCTAACATGGTGTTTGTTCGCCTATTATCTCTTTCACAATTTTCCTACGTACTTGCTAAAACATATCTTACATTCCATTTCTCACATACTATCCCTTCATTTTATTAGTCATTTCGCCAACCTTTGCAGTTTGACCTTTCAAGGTCAGACTTACACCCCTTACTTATGGTGGTCGTATCGAGGTACACGTTCGTACTTTATACTTGCATACTTTCAAGGACTTCATTCACTTCGTTTGACTTTTCGGAAGTCTAATTGTAAATACATTCTTACCTATGTGAATCAGTTTTCCTATTCTGACACGTCATTCTCTAGTTGAGCCCTAAGCTCCTATTAAAAATATAATCTTTTATACATACTGGGCGCGGGTCAAATCCCCTGACTCGTTATTCATACTTTGCGACGGTTAATACTTTCCAAACTGCGACAATGCATGCCCATACATTATGCTCACCTACAAGTAAAGAACTTGACAAACCGAACATTAAATACCAGGTTCAAATGACGATCGCCATTTGACCCGTATGACTCATTTGAGTTTCGTCTTTTTTTTCTTATTTGCTTAATCCGTCTTCACTTACGGATTCGAACTTTTAATTTGTTACCTTTCATTCTTACTGGTTTGATCCGTGCTTGCTTACAGATCCAACCTTTCATTCCTTACATGGTTGAATCCATTTCTCAGTTTCAAACCTTTTCATCCGTACCTTTCTTTCTTCTGTCGTATCATTTACGATGTAATTTCTTATGATATGTTTTCGTATTAATCTTCTACATTCCACATCAAGTGTTGGTCCTAGCACTTAATTCCATGTCCTAATTCATGTAGCGCGTCTCAACGCGACACTCTACATTCTATTTCTAGTGGTGTTCCCACCCTTCTTTCCTAAGTTTGTTTCACATTCAATCGTAAGCTTAAACTTTTCATTCTTATCTTTCTTTCTTATATTGATCCGATCCTTTAAGAATCATTAAACCCCTTTTTACTAGCTTGACCAGACATAAGTGAGATGATTCACATGTTTTTCTCGAGCTTCGGTCAATACATGACCATCCCTTAATATACTATTTCCATTTGTTCGTTCACCGTATTTGGTGTTAATTCACCTGCGTTCTCTAACATGTCTCTGACTAAAGAGTATCCTACATTACACATTGCATATCTTACGTAATGTTTCCAAAATTTGTAAATAATTATTATTTACTGACTTCTACGATTCGACCTTTTAAAATTAATCACACTTAGTACTTATTGTATATAAGTATTGTTGTACGCGTTGTACTTACTTTCAATTCGAACATATTTACAAAATGTCTTTAGCTAACATCCCAACTATTATTCTTTCCATACCTTTCATCAACATTGCCAAGTTCTCATTTCCGCCTTAGAACTTCTCAACTAAAATTTATGACCGATTTACCTTATAATGAGGTCTTATCGGTTTAACATTATGCCAACAATTTCAACAATACGTACCATAACATTTCTAATTTATTTATACATTTAATTTTGATTTCGAATATTCAAACACGTATACACCTTCATGTAGATAAATTCGAAGTGATTGCAAAATCACTTACCTTTAGTGTTCATGTTCATGCTTGCCTCATTGCTTCCGCTTACCCCGTTTGCCATCCATACTTGAATCAACTGACGAGATTTCCATCCTTACATATTATTACATTTGTAACATTGTTAGCTTATGTGAGCATACATACAACTATTCATTTTCTTTCTATTCATACGTTAATTGACTTTCGTTAGTCAAATTTCGTATAAACGAGACATTTATTATTAGTTATCTCATTTCCAATCCATACAACTAAACTATCGTCAGCATAACACGTAAATCACTTAATACATAACACATTAACTCTTTACTTTAACATTTGTGTCTAATGGCCATTCCATGATATCCCTATACTGTTGACTTTTAGATAGTCAACTGTGTTGCTTACACACTTCAAACTTTTAAACATGTAATCATCTAAATATGATAGACCGTAATATTAATACTCCACGTATTTCATACATACAATTTACGTAATCCTCCAAACAGTACACATATATATATTCACTTTCACGTACTTTCACATGCTAATGCTTCATGATTCTACAAATAGTAAATATCATTCAAGTTAACTATATAACATAATTCCAACATATCCTTTACTAATAAGCTCGTATGATTCGCATTTAGCACATATTCGCCTCTTAATCATAACAAGGCAAATCATTAAATACACATAAGCATCACACCATTCGAGTAGAAGGTACAAGCCTCTAATGCATAATTCTGATCAAAGCATACATTCATTCGAATTTTCATACGAATTTCATCTAATTCGCATTCTTCAAATTATTTGCACCACTAATCTCATCATTTTTATATTCATTTATTAACAATTCTGGTTCCTTCACATATCCAAGTACTTTAGTCTATATTTACTTCCTTCATTATTCATTGTCATGCGTTTCCAACTCCACTTATACATTCGTCATTCATTTCGTGCCATTCCATATATTACATTCGACTTTAAGAAATTTTATCCCGATACTATCATTTATTTTATCCTTACATAGCTTAATTTGCCTCATAAAGACTCAACGGGACCGCGAATGAGGCTTTCGAGAAGCGTATATAATTAATTATGAAAAATATGGAAGTTTTGGCGGACTGCCTTTATAAAACATCATGTTTTGCGTTTAATACGAATCATAAACTTTTCAATATATCATAGTTCACTAATCCGTAATTGCTTCATTCGCATTCTTACATTTTAAACTTTACTCGCTTTTTAAGCCTTCATCATTCATTTGTGCCATTCGACACATTACTTTTGACTCTTACGAATCCATTGCATCGTAACCACTAATTGTGGTTACATACATCTATTAGGCCTTACATGGACCCTACGTAATCATTAAATAGGCTTTCGGACAATTTGGAAACTCAAGGTACGAAAAGCAAAATAATACAGCGGAATGGGTTTACGCGTGTCGTCGGCGACGGCCGAGAAGTCCGTCGGCGACGGCTTCTGTAAAACGTCCGTCGGCTGAAAGTTCCGTAGGCAGCAGCTTAAGCCGTCGGCCCAAGTAGGGGCGTCGACAACGGACAGACCTGGCGTCGGCGACGGTTCGTCTATTATCGTTTTGATGCAGTTCATTCATTGGGTGACTTTTTACTTTTTCGGGTCCGTTTCCAGCCATACGCTCCCTGGAGCTCCCCGTGTTGCCCCCATATTTACTCCTTCACGTACTTAACTTAAATTTTATATCCCGAGCACATTATACATACTAACATTTAACAAAAACTTAATTTTTTACCTCGTTGGCGATCTTGGAGCGAGCACACTTTCGAACGAGCCGTCAGTTTGAGTTCGAGCATCACATCGTATGCTCGAATCCCTCAAACCTTGGCTCTGATACCAACTTGTAAGGTCCGCTTTTCCATAAATAATAAATTACTTACAAGAGTAATTTAATAACATCAAAAATACCAACTTGTATACATAGTAAATTTTTTTATAAAAATTGGGCATGACCCGTTCGTAAAACGAACATGCCCCCCCCTGTTTTTAACATAATCAACTAAATAACATTCTACGATCCGTTTGACATAAAACTACCCAAAAGCAAAGACAACAAGTTTTACAAATGTACGACTACTAACAAAGTTGGACAAAATAACAAGTTATGGACCAAAAAGATGTAAATAAGCTAGCGGAAGCGTTTGGTATAATATGACATGGACACGTGCTCGCTCCAAATCTCCAAATCGCCTAAAGTGAGGATTTACCTACATTCAACAACAAGGCTTTAAAAGTTAGTCATCACACTTATTAAATCATAATTCCTTCATAATAGTTCCATCCGTATATGAGCTTTCATCTTTCTTACACATTCGACTACCCAAGTACTTGGGTTTGGCATAAACACTCTTAATGAGAGTTAAGCATACGCATTCGACCCGTATAGTTGGGTTAATTGCTTTCAACATAAATCCTTCTTTCGATCCGTATAACGGATTAAGCTTCTAGCATTCGTCATAGCATTCAAAACCACCCATTCAAAACGGATGGTAGCTTATTCTTACTCGACTTGTTCGACTAGAACCGGTCGACTTGCATAGCTTATTATAACTTTCATTATAATCAAATCCGCAATGGATTTGCTAGTTACTTACTAATCACCATAACATTTTAACAAGGGTTGTTTTTCATATTATAGACAAAAATATAAATAAGGTTTTGTATGCAACGAAACATACCTCGATCTTGAGAGCCTTCCGATTTCTTAGTATTTGAACCTTCTTCCTTCACGCCTATATCAACATATTCATTCATTCGTTTAGTACCCCAAATTTCATTCCGTTATTTTCCAAATTACACATAATTATTCTTTCAAGCATTTCATCAAACACTTGGCGGGTTTCGCATTTGTGAGACACTAAGTACAAGCTTTTAAAGTATAATTCCTACTAGCTCATTTCAAAGTTCATCAACAATCAATCAAATTAATAATATTCTCTTGTCCTACTTAATTTGTTTAAGATTCAAGTACCACAATATCATTACATGTCAAACCTACACATGATCCCTACCAATTTTTTCCACCTTTCAACATCTCTAATTATTCATACCAATGGGTTACGCAATTAGCTTTTCATATAATCAAATTCACACATAAACATACATGATTCCTGTTCTATAGAGAAGTCCTAACCCAAATCTATACAATTTCTTGCAAAATTTCGAGATTGGGTCATAACCCACTTCCTACCATACATCAAAAACATCAAATTGAACTTACCACTTTATAGAGGGTGTTAGGTTAATCGAAAATATGGTAACATGCAGCCGATTAACACTGAAATTCCTTGTCAATTGTTGAGTTTTGCAAGAACAAGGATAACCCTTGTGTCTCCTGCTTTTGTTCGACCAAAAACACGCCCAAGGTGTGTGTTTTTGGGTTGAACCCCTTTTACCCCTTTCTTAATTGAAATTTTCCACATTACCCCCTAAAGATTGTTAAGTGTTTAATTTTAAACACTTCCCATGATTTAGGCTTTCCTCATTATCTATCTAGTATTTTGTAACATTTACATTTACTAGGTTAGCATTTTAATTAATTTAGCTCGTATGTCTAAAGGTCATTTTTGGGGTGTTACAACTGGTCTTCGGTCTCGCACGGTCGCACTTCCTGAAGCACGATCGTGCGTTTTCGGGATCACGTTGCACGGACTGCTGCACCTGTCATGCATTGCCGGGCTTTGGCTGAACATCGGATCCGCACGGGGTGCAATCGGACGCACGCCCGTTCGTTACCAGAATATGCTTGCACGGACTGCTGCATCCTCGTTCACTTCCGGACTGGGTTGCATTTGTCGAAGGTGCACGGTCGTGCATCAGGTCCCACGACTTTCAATTTGCCCAGCTCAGAATTCTAACAGAATGTCCGCAGCTTTGTCATTTCGTCCGGAAAGTCCTCGTTTTCAGTATCATCTTGTCTGGTATGCTGTTTCAGGCCTGTAAACAAAAGTATACATGATTAAGTATCCGAATGACGGTTTTACGGCCAAAAACGCATAAAATGGGGATAAAATGGGGGACTAAAATATGTGTAAATTAGCGAATATCAATAAATATGAATATAAATCTAAGAGTAAACATAAGTGTATGAGTACGATTAAAATGTGTGAGCATGAAATTAAGTGTAAACATATTTTTATAAGTATGAATAAAATGTATGTGTATGAATATAAGTGTATACGTACGTGTATCGTATGAATATGATTATGTATGTGAACATAAGTATAACGTGAATGTATAAATGTGAATATAAGTGTAGACGTATAATTGTATGAACAAGAATAATAACTTGAATATAAGCATAATGTAACGTATAGTTGTGAGTATGAATATGAATATAATATTTTTGTATATGGTATTATTCAAAGCATATGAATTTAAGTACGTAAGGTATCAAGAGGTTTTGAGTATGAGAGATAAGAAAACGAGTGATGTGCCTGAGATTGCCATGTGATATTGACAAAAAAGTGTAAGATAATATGTATGTGTAGTCATTTGAGCAAAAAGTGGAGTTTATGGAATCAAAACATGTTGAGTTTTCATAATACGTAGAATCTAATTTATGAATGTAAAGAGAGTATAGTTCATCCACTGTTTATGTAAATTGTTCTTTGTAAAAGTATGGAAATGCTACTAGGTTTTAAAAGAATTTACATAGTTAAAAGTCTGTCAGTCCTTAGAAAGGAAATTTGATATATCAACTTAGCGACTAAGTTGATGAGTAGCGTTTTGTAAAATTTTGAAAATCGAGGAACTACCGTTTATGGCATGATTAAGAATTTTGTGTGTGTGAGTTGTATGAAAATAAATCGTAGGGTAAGAAATACGTTTGATTAAACGATGCATTTCGAAATAAATAGAGAATTTGATGAATGATAACCGGTTTAACTATAAACATGATCGTGTGTGCATAATAAAGTCTATTAAGAGAAGTCCAAGTAACGATCACCTGGGTAAAGGAATCACCCCATTAACCCGTTGGTGAGGTCGTTGTAAGATGTGGAAAGGAAGCGGAGTTAATTGCCAAGGTAAGGAAATCACTCCCGTCCCGACGATATGTCTCCATTTGTTGTTATAAGGAGTGTTGATAAAATTTATGTGAAATCATGCTCGTGCATAATGTATGAAAAGATTTAGTATGATGTGTGTGTGAGAGAAAATCTCGTGAATAAATCTGAATTCGAAAAGGTTATATCGCATAAGGTTGATAAGGGGAAGACATCCAAAGATTCAAAATAAGGATTGGAGGAGACTCGATCATGATATTTGTTTAAGAAGACCGATTTCATGATTGCATCACATAGCATAAAGTTTCTCATGATCACATAAAGTGTTCAATTTGTTTCACATGGCATAAAATGTCCAACCAGTTTCATATAGCATAACAAGTTTCCACATCCACATGGCACATAAGTGTTTCAAATAGTTCCACATAGCGTAAACATTTTGAATAATAACAAGTTTCCACAATGTTTCATATAGCATAAAAGGCTCAGCATGTTTCACATAGCATAACCATGATTTTCATGTTGTATAGCATGATTACTTAAAGCATTGTAAATATAGTTTGTTCATGAGCGATTATCATTGTTTCAGACTACGAAGATAGTGCGATTCGTGTTTTCAAACTTAAAATGAGGTACGTACAAATGTAAAACTCATTAAAATCGAGATAGTATAAAAGAGGTTTAGGATAAAAAATTGGATTGTCATGGTGTAACATCCGTAAAAAACGGATATCCAAAATCCGACCCGTTTTAATATTCGGATCCTAATCCTTGAAACTCGGAAATTTTTCGCGAATTAAATGAACGTCGAAAGATTTTTTTTCTAATTTTTAATATAATTATCAACATGGTTATTTATTAAACAGTTTACTTATATCTTAATAAAATTATTTTTGCTTCTTCCTTCATTTTTATAATAAAACTTGTAAGATTTCATTAATAACTTAACTAACCAACGTTTTATTACAACTCTTTATATCAACAAGGATTTATTATCATAACTATTAGTTTATAACACAATAAATATTAGGAATTTAGTTGGATCCTTTTATTATTTTATGTATTTTATAATAACACAAACCTTCTAAAAACGGAATTCTTTTATAACAATACAAACTAATTAATGTGGCAAAATATGATATCAAATTAATCATAAACATTAGGGATTATATTTAACCCACAACTTTTAACCAGTTCGTTACGTATTATTCTAAATATCTAGGATAACCAATACGTTCGTTCTCTTGGATTTTCTCAATCTCTACTCGTGCGATAATTCCAGGAATCCTCATACCCAACCAGTGTGAGTATACATGATCCCATTTTCATTTTTTAAACACTTTTGGGTGCGACTTGTATTCTTATGCAAATTACACAAACACGTTAAACTTTATTTGTTCACACTCTATCCAAATTACACATGAAATGTTTGATTCTTGTTATACATGTGATGCTAATGTAAACACTTCATGACTATATGCTCATTAACTTCAATCAAGCCTACCTTAACAATTATAGCGCTATAGTTTGTAACGCCCCACCCACTATCCTTGGGTATTGTTAACTTAAACATTTTAACCTCCCACTAAACTTTTGGAATAGGCACTTTAATTGCGTAAACATTGGTTTGAGCATGTAAAGTAACATCATTTCGGCATAACTGTTAACCAGTATCATCTTATTCATGTTGGATATGAGCACATTTAAACATTTTATTCTACTATGCTATGTATAAAACTTGTATACTCGCCAGCATATTTGTTGATTTTATTTTAATACATGTTGTAGGTTGATAGACAAGATGATGAAGAAGCAAGTTAGGGTGGACTAGAAACTCACCTAGAAAATAAACTATGTTTGCAATTTGAATTATGTTTTGATCAGGTTTGAACAATGTATGACATTTAGCATTTATGAAAATTGAATTTAAAGTATATTGTCACGATAGTGTTATGATGCTTTTGAGCAATTTGTTCATCTCATCCCGATGTTTCCGCCATCGGTTGAGGTGTGACACATGGAACGTAACATGAGACTATTCCAAAGTAAATCGAAGTCCTTTTCAAATCAAGGTGACATGCTTTGGCCTAATAGACAAATACTCTCATCGAAATGCGACTAACGGTATTTGCGCTTCCAGTTACTACACTTCCTTAATCGATTAGGAAAAATCGAAACTTTCGCGAGACTGAAAATCGAAGAGTGGGACTAGTTGTCAGGGTGCGAGTTTCACCTCTAACTTGGTAACATTGTACCCTAATGTAATTTGTACTTATCAAAAGATAAGACCCACTAGAATATGAATTGGAAATTCACCTTCAAGGTTCGGATGTCACTCCTAACTTGAGGGTAAATTTTGTGCAAAATACAAGTATAGCTTAATGAAAGTCGTCATCAAAAGCGGGAATCACCCATGTTTTGATGAGTCGTTTCGATTGTGTTACAAGAGTGTCTTCAAAGCATCCAAGTGTGTATAGTGTTAGCCTTAGGAAAGGCATGTATATTAATAGACCAAAGAGAATAGATAGGAATCAAATAAGGTAGAATGCAAGTAGTTATAAACGTTAAATAAGAATCAAAGTTCCTAAAACTATAGAATAGGTAAAAGCATTCCTACTTTTCCTAATTCCATATAGATATAGTTATGGCTCTGATACCATTCTGTCACACCCCAACTGATGGCGGAATCATCGGGGTGCGGCACTAAGCGAATCAGACTACTCAAGAGAATCCACAACAACTAGTTGTGACAATATAATTAATTCAAGTTTCATAAATACTAAACTGTCAAACATCGATCCAAAACACAAATACATCAAATCAAGTTTCAACATTGATTACTTAACTAGGTGTGTTTCTAAGTCCACCCTAACTTGATTCTTGATTCACTGCGACTATCAACCTGCAACATGTATTAAACTAATGTCAACAATAATGTTGGCGAGTATACAAGTTTGAATACATAGCATAATAGTTTAAACGTATAAAACTCATATCCAACATGAACAACATATCACAAGTTTCAGCATGCTAGTTAACATGGTTCATATGGTAACCCAAGTCTCCAACGCGTTAACGTGCCTTTCCTACTTCGTTGCAACGAAGAGGAGGTAAAAGAATCAAAACTTAACAATACTCCCCAAGACTCAAGGAGAGGTGTGTTACCCCTATAGCACTATAATTGTTAAGGCGAGCTACACATAAGAATCAAACGTTCACATAGCATAAAAGTCTCAAGTTTCACAAGTATCACGTTTTCATGTTTAATACGGATAGAGTATGCTTATAAACAAGCTTCAAGTGTCAAGTGTCAAGTGTTTTGATACAGAATACATGTTGCATCCCAAAATGTTAAAGCAAAAAAGGGATCAAGTATACTCACAATGCATGTTTAGCTAGTAAACACAGCTTGTATTGGATTGAAGGGAGCGCGTTAGATTAGCCTAAGCATGAGAACAGTAGCATAAGTCGTTGAACAGTGCGTTAACAGATTATTAGATGGTAGAGTGTTCGACTGGTGATCCGAACGGATGGGTCTCCATTCGAGCGGTTGGTCATCCGAACGGATGGTCATCCGAGCGGATGACCACTCAAACAAATGACCATTCGAATGAATGTGTGGTGTTTGTAAATTGTTTTAGCCAAAAGTGTTTTAAACAAGAAATGGTATAAGGAACAGGTCACCTGTTCGGATGGTCATCCGGTCGGATGCCCATTCGAGTGAGTGATCTGTGTTTTGAAATCTTGTAAAGTTTTCTTAGTAAAAGTTTTGTGTTAACGGGGACGGCGTGACAACGTGTCAAGCAACGGAAACACACCGAAACCAGCTCATTCGGTCGGACGGGTACCACCCCTTCGAACAGATGCACTGTTTTGGTGAAATTTCATGTTTGACCCGTTAGTCGGTCCGTCTTTTCGGTGGAAATCAGTTTTCAAGCCGACTCTCGACTAAGAAACGAGTCGAGAGTCTATTTGAGTCTGATTTCACCAATGTTTTGTAGAAAACTAAAGAAAAGTTCAGAAATCAGTTGTAAAACGTGAAGTTTATCCGATCCGAGCCGGAAACATGTGCAATTCCATTAGATCTGCTATAAAAGTGTGATAATCCTTTAGATCTTGTATAAAAGTAGTGAAAATACACTAGATCTGGAACCAATCTTGGTTAAATGGTGCTCCACAACAGTTTGCATAAGCAACCGAGTGGAAACCACCTTCAAGATGTCCAAATCAGTTGGTTTTCGAGGAAAAGTTGAAGTGTTCGTGTGATTTTGATGAAGAATGTGGTGTAGAAGTGATTAAAGATGAAGATTAGAGGAGATTTGGGGTAAAAAGCTTACAATTTGGCCTTGAATCGTGACTGAAAGTGTCTGGGAGCTTGAGAGCGAACGAACCGAATGAAAGGTGAAAACTGAGGTTAAGTGTCCTATTTATAGGTGATAGTGACAGCTCTAATCGAATGGGTTAAGTCGGGGGAGAAGGGCAGTCGATCGGATGGCGTCCGGTCAAATGGCCATCCGGTCGGATGGTCATCCGGGCGGATGGTCATCCGATCGGATGTCCATTCAGACAGCCGGTTCGCGTGTGTTAGTTTTCCAATTTTAGTTCGTTTTGCGAGTGAGGTTTAAGTGTTGCGTTGCGTATTATTGTGAGTAGCCATTACATGTGGCATAATAACATAGGAGGTTTCTTTGTTTTAAGTTTGTGTTTAAGCTAGTTTCTCGTTTATTAAATATCAAAGCATCACAAAGAGTCAAGAATCAGAGCGTAACAAAGAGTCAAGAATCAAGAATCTAGAATGAACGTGTCATTCTCGTTTAAAAAGTCTCATTTTGAGTCAGTCGTTTGCTCATAGTTTAGCACAATTATGGTTAAAACTGCTTCATTTTCATTACGATCAGTCGTCTCGAGTTTCAGTGGGATACAATGAGAGTACAAGTGTCAACAGGTAAGAAGTACGATGAGACTTGCCAGGAATAAGGAGTATTAAATCGCGAGGCGTTACAACTAGGCATGCTAAATTTGATGAAGACATTTTCCCATTTCACTCATCCGCCACACCTTCCGACATATCTCTCATTCCCTTCACAAATTTTGAAGACACCCTTCCACCAAAACACCACATCCATCACCAACCATACCCAATACCTCACCTCCACCTTGCACCTCCTGCCCCACAGAATCTACCTCTTTCGGACCAACTCCAAACGCTTCCTCATCTCAACCGACCCATACTTTTTCCAACCAAACAACTTCCTCCAGCCCATCTCAAACCAACTCCACCAGCCCAATATCACATATTAACAACCCACCCAAAAACTTCCTAAACCTAGACACAACCGACACCCAATCCGCATCTTCCACCACTCCACCATCTCCTCCTCACCAATCTTCATCGGACCTACAATCTACATCATCCCAACCACGATCGCCCACCATTCAAACCAACAATAACCATCCTATGACCACCCGATCCAAAACCGAAATTTTTAAACCAAAACACTTCGCCAACTTGGCTCAATCTTACAACCATCCTCTCCATCACTCTCTATTATCCACTCATGTTCCCAAAGGAATCAAAACCGCATCCAAAGATCCCAAATGGGTCCATTCTATGCATGAGGAACTTGATGCTTTACATTGAAATCATACTTGGCACCTTGTTCCACGTCCTTCTTCCTCAAACATCATCGGATCCAAATGGATTTATCGCATTAAACACAAAGCGATGGTTCCATTGATCGCTACAAAGCACGTCTTGTGGCACAAGGTTTTAATCAAGTACCGGGACTAGATTTTTCTCATACCTTTAGTCTCGCTGTCAAGTCTTCCACCATTCGTGTCGTTCTTAGTCCTGCTACTATCAATAAATGGAAACTTCGACAACTTGATGTAAACAATGCTTTTCGAAATGGGAATCTTACCGAAACTGTTTTTATGGAACAACCACCGGGATTTGAGGACCCGAAACAGCCCACTCATGTGTGCAAACTCAATCGTACCATTTATGGATTAAAACAAGCCCCACGTGCTTGGTTCCAACGATTAAGTTCCTTTCTTTAAATCGTGGGTTTCACATGTAGTCGTGCCAACCCCTTTTTGTTTATCTTTAGTCGTGATGGCATCTTAATATATCTTCTCATTTACATGGATGACATAATCATTACGGGCAATAATGAAAATTTTATCTCCACATTCACATCACGCCTTAACAAAGAGTTCAAAATCAAGGACCTTGGACTTCTAAGTTTTTTCCTTGGCTTAGAGGTCACTCACACAAAAACAGATGTATTCTTAAATCAATCCAAGTATGCCCATGATATTCTATCACGAGCCGGTCTCCTTGATTCCAAGCCTGTCATCACTCCCCTCACTCCCAAGGACATTCAACTCCACCGGACAACCTTTCCATAATCCCACTCTTTATCGCTCTCTCGTCGGTGCTCTCCAATACCTTACCATTACCCGTCCCGATCTCTCCTTTGCCGTGAACCAAGCGAGTCAATACCTACAAAAACCAACCACCACCCACTTTCAACTTGTCAAAAGAATTCTTCGTTATGTCAAGGGAACTTTGTCATATGGTCTAACGTTTGATGGAGCTCCTAACACTGTTTTATTATGTTTTTCTGATGCAGATTGGGCACGTTGCATTGACACACGAAGATCCACCTATGGCTATTGCATTTATTTAGGTGGAAACTTGGTATCTTAGAGTGCAAAGAAACAACCGACAGTCTCCCGTTCAAGTTATGAATCGGAATATCGAGCAATGGCAAACACGGCTTCAGAAATTATTTGGGTCACTCATCTACATCGAGAGCTTCATGCCTTACCACCGGGATCTCCAACGCTATTTTGTGACAATAAAAATGCTCTATTTTTAAGCCAAAATCCAATCTCTCACAAAAGAGCCAAACACATAGATCTTGACTATCACTTTGTTCGAGAATTAGTCGCTGAAGGTCGCCTTCACACTCGTTTCATCTCAACGGACCAACAAGTCGCCGACATCTTTACGAATAGTCTTCCAAAGCCACTTTTTGAGAAGTTTTGAGCAATGCTTCGTCTAGATCCTCCGCCTCCCATTGACGGGGGATATTAGGCAATCCCACAAATGTTGCCCTCATATTAAACATATGATAAATTATAGCAATTGTAATTAAGTGTATCCTCTAAATATGTAAATAGGAGAAATTGTCTCTTCTAGTCTTTGTAACTTCTTGTGTATTTATAGGGGTTGTATGTGTAATGAAAAATCATTGAAGTTTTCCATTATCTCACTATATATATATATATATATATATATTCCAAAAACTAAAGATTTTACTCCAAACAGAATAAACTACTAGTTTAAAAACATAATAAACCAAATAAAAGTTAGTTGAACAAAATAGGGAAATCTTAGTTCATGTCGAGCTTGTGTAAATGTGGAAGAGAGTGATGAATCGACTCCGAGTTTAGCGTTCTTTCCGAAAGTTTATTTGGGTCTTTGATCAACTTTCTTTGATTAATGCCTCCTCTATTAGTATTCGGAGATCTTAGTTCTCGTACATACTTCTCCTTGTGGAGTATTGCTGCAAACCTATCATATTTAAAACAATGTTAAATTATGAAAATATTTAACTACTTATATATTTTAACAGAAAATCGTAATAATGAAATAGTTTGAAGATAAAAAGTACTTTTTTAGAGCCATCTCATTGGTAGTATGATGATAAGGCTCATATAGGCCAGTGCCAAGATTCACCCTGGTTACTGGTTTTTTCAACAACTCCTCACCCACTTTCACGAGATTCTCTAAGTTTTCTTTGGTAGCTAAATCCATGGAAGCTAAGTCACCACATAGAGTGTCATCCTGAATTCGGAGATAATTTTCTGTTGAATGTAGGGCTTGGAAGACGGTAGAGATGTGGTAGTCAACCATGTCGCCACTAGCCTGAGTGAAAACATCCACCAATGGAGTAGAGCCACCACCGGCTAACCACCCTAAAATGCCCCAACTAGAAGACTTTGTAGCGTCATACTTCTCTTGAAATTTCTGAGACCCTGTGCCTAATGACAAAACTAGAAACCGGCCATATTCTAGTGGCTTTATTGGAAAAAAGTCGGGACTTCCTGTGGTTATTTCCTTACTTACTTCACTTATCGCAGCCAAAGTCTACACAAAAATAGATATAATCAATGTAGTTTGTATGTTATATAACCTGTATTTGGATAAAACCACATAGATCTAATCACCTCCTATTAAACATTTAAACTATAAGCTACTATAAGCTGGCCTACCGGATTGTTAGCGACCACCGCACCATCGATAAGATTGAATTCTCTAAGTAACTTTCCCTCCGAATCTTGGGTTTGGAATGAATGGGGAGGGAGATAAGTTGGGGCTGCTGAAGTTCCAATGCATATATCAGAGATCTTGGCATCAAGGCTTGGGATATTCTTCAACTGATCAAACAAACAGGAATTTCAGTTTGTTAAAGACATCATTTGTTTTATTAAACCTTAAATTCCTCAATTATGTTATGACAGTTTTGATTTGTGAAAACAATTTGATTGTTTCAGGTGCAGAAGATACCTGGTAGCTCGAGAAGATCACAGGCTGCAGATATTTGATGTCAAAAGTTGGAATCACAATATTTGTTAAGGCTTGTTGTAGTCGTTTTTCTGGTAGTTTTTCTTGAATAATCTTGTGTAGGTATTGGCCATCATATTTTGGTCCCGATAAAGCTTTGATCACATTGTAGCAGGAGCGAAAGGATTGCTACATATAGTGCAAAAGATGAGATAACACAAATCATGATTCCGATTCCAATAATACTAGACATTTAAGATTTATGTTTCGATAAACAATGTCTGTTTTTTTCCTTGAAATCACCCTTCTACTTTAAATAATATAGGGTTTTAAGTTATTTAACTTTAGGAAATATTATTTCTCTAAAAGCATGTGTTTGATAATTTTTTTTTTATTTACAAAATATGTAGGTGTGGTTAACTTTTTTCTTGACTTTTCGGATAAATTATTAATGAAATAGAGAAAATAAACACAATGTGTGCGGTAGCCCCAGTGTCGGACGTTCAATCAGGGACTGTAGTATTTATTTGACAATGAGCATGGAAAGCTTGTGCCAACTGATCCGGTGAAACGGTGAACGGAGCATAGGATGCAAGATGATAACATTGGGCCGCGGAATGACCAGGCTTTTGACATAACTGGCAAACGGGCCTATTAAAATTATTGGCAGCATGCCTACTGGACCTATTGCGGCCCTTGTACATGTACATATTCTGATTAAAGTTAGGCCAATGAGACCGATGGGTACTATAGCGACTGGGCCTGGGAACATATTGGGCCTGTGGAACACTGTGCACAGAAGGACCGCCCACAGTAGGTCTCAACGAATTATTATTGTTGTCAGTGGATGATTGCGCCATGAAAGCCATGATATTAGAATCATCATTGGACATTGTTCCATGCAAACTTTTTATAAAAAGCTCATGGCTTTCGGCACTTGCAACAAGGTCAACAAAAGAGGGAATAGGACATACCGAACGAGTAGTTGTAGAGAATCTTTGAAAAGACGTACCGAGGCCACACAAGAACCAATGGACTTGATCCATAGCATCAATGGGGTGACCGATAGCCGTCAATTGGTCACAAATAGCCTTGAAAGCCCGTGCAAAATCAGCCACAGATTTTTCACCCTTTCTTAGAGCACGGAGATTGTCCCGGAGATTTTGGACCCTTTCAACGGAGGCATTGCAATAAGCGGCTTCAAGAGCCATCCAGATTTCACGGGCCGAGGAGAGCCCAACAGTTATGGAAAAAACTTCTTCAGATAAAGAGGCATTGAAAAGGATGATGGCTTGTTGTTCATCCCTAAGCCATGTAGTGTGATTGGGATTTGTTACTTCTTTTTCACCGGACATAATTGTCGGATTCGGTGGTGAGAGAATTCGATCAACATGTGGCAACAAATGTTGGTAAGTGAGAATGGGTTTCATTTGTGTCCTCCAAGATATGTAATTGTTAGGGTTAAGTTTGATGGCGATCATTGGAGCAAGGCCATTTAACATCGGATTTGAAGTAGAAGATGAAGACATGATGAACAAGGGAAAGAAGGATAGAATCGATGAAGAGGAAGGAATAGGAGATGAAGATAGCCGATGAAAGGAAAGAAAGGAGAACTTGATCGGGCAGGGAAGGAAGGGAGGAGGAAAAAGCCAAGAGATGGGAGCACAACTACAATTGGGTTGATGGGTGATACCATATGAACGGTCTAATTCACATTACAAAGGTTACAAGATACAATATATAGACTTGAAATAAATAAACTAATAAATAGAGACAATATATACACAAATACAAATATTATTTAACAGTATTTATAATAGAATATTTGCTTGGTATCATAAGCTTACATTAAGTGTTAGTTTCGAACTTAACAGATACGGGTGTCCGACCGTATCGATACCACAGAACCGATAGCGACCGAATTTTCACCCGTAGGTAGGCGTGAATAATGACTTTTCTTTAAAGAAAAACTTCATTCTCACCCCTTTTGGTATACATAATATACGCCTTTAATCCATTTGAATTTCATTTAATTTGATTTTTCTCTGTGATTTGTGTTCATTAGTTTGTTTTCTTAAAAGCTGAATATGTAGCCGTATTCCAATATAAATACATTGCAAACAGAGTTGTATTCAAATTTGTTATGGTAAACTATACCGAATACCGGTGCTATCAGGAATCTTTGTTACATGACAAGATTTTTGACTCTTGTAATAAACATAATTAAAGAAGCAATTTGTGCTATTTTTATATTTTTAAAAATAGTTTTATTTATATAATTACTTAGTACTATATAAATTTATAGCCTTAAACTTTGAAGAGACCTCAAACAATTAGGGATGGTAAAAAATCGAAGCCTGGCGGGTATACGGGAACTCAAAGCATCTGGGACGTTTATAACTGATACTCGACGGGTATGAGGGCGGGTATGATATTGAAAAAACATATTTGGCGGGTATAGGATGGATATGCTATTAGGTTATACCCAACCCATTACGCGTAACTATATATCCGTTTACCCCAAAACATATACCCCAAAACTCTTTAACTTTTATTTCTATTTTCTCTTAATTATTGCTAAGTACTGTTTCATTCTGATAGCTTCATTAATTGAAAATTAAAATTATTGTTTGTAATATATATTTTGATGACACTAATATATTAAAATATGACATGAAATACAACTTTTGTTTTTTGAGTATAATATTATAATATATTTATGTTTTTAAGTATTTTTATAGCGATGATGATATACACGCTTTTAATCGTAATTTAATATATCACTAGGTTATAACCCCGTGTATTATACGGATCGAATAAATGAATTTTATATACTAAATAATAAAACGATATATCTTTAAAAACCTCTTTTATTGCACGGGTTGAATAAATATAATTTTATATATTAAATAATAAAAAGTTATATCTATAAGAAACATATTGTACGGGTTGAATAAATATAATTTTATATACCAAATAAAAAAGTTATATCTTTAAAACCGCTTGTTTTACACGATTTGAATAAATGTAATTTTATATATTAAATAATAAACAGTTATATTTTTATGAACCTCGTATATTGTACAGGTTAAATAAATGTAATTTTATATATCAAAAAATAAAAAAAATGCATCCTTAAAAACCCCGTATGTTACACGTGTTGAATAGATTTGAAAAAGAGTTATATCTTTAAAAACCATGTGTATTACACAGATTAAATAAATGTAATTTAAATTTTAGAATCATATTTTATTAGAAAAATAGAATAATGGTATTCAAAATTTAAAGTAAGATGAAATTTAATATTAGCTCATTATTCATTTATTTATTTAATTAATATAAGATAAGTTTGGAAGTGAGGCGAGAAAATCATAAAATAAATGCTTACAATGAATGATAGGTGTTACACAATAATGTTTTATTATATAGTATAGTATAAATATATATTCATATTGATATAAATAGATTCTTATATTATAGTAAAATTTGTTAACAAATTCTCAATAAATTTAACCCTTTATTTAAAACTTGTAAATGTAATGAATTCTCAATAAATTTAACCATTTATTTAAACTTGTAAACGTAGAAATAATAAATAATATTAGTTAATTTTATTTTAAGTTTCGTAAAATCTATTTGATACCAAACTAAACAAAACGTTCAAATATATAGTTAATATCAAGAGTAAATTACGATTTTGGCCATGTGGTGATATCACTTTTACCCTTTTTAGCCAAAAAACGAATCTTCCAAAAGGGTTAGAAAAAAAAGACGTTGAGAGCTCAGACGTTAAAAAATTCCTTTCTAGGCTAAAAGGGTAAAAGTGATATAACCACATGGACCAAAATCGTAATTTACTCTAATATCAAATTAGATAACTAAGTTTGAATTTAAAGTAAATGGATAAATATAAAAGTAATAATTAAACTAAATAATCTTTAATAGGAGGATTATCTATAATTAATTAGAAGAGATTAAATTAAAATTATAATTATCCATAAGACATGGACTAATATGATGACAAATGTTCTCAAAGTGGTTTTTTTATTATATGTATAGATATAGATTTTAAAAACATAAAAATTTAAAGGAAAGTAAAAAATTTATATAAGAAAAATCCCAACGGTCGGAGATACCCCAATACTCGCGTATATATCCGATATCTAACCAGTAAATCCCTGATAAATACCCGACAACTAATGAGCGAAGTATGGAACAAGATTTTACAACCGTCTATGAGATTGGGATTAGCCATACTCGGCCCATTTCCAACCCTACAAACATTTGTTTTTACTTGTATGATGCTTTCGCTCATGGTTCTAAGATTGGGATAGCGACATAAAGTGTCACAAAAACAGTATTGAGAAGGTAAAGTTGTCACACATTGAATACTGATGCATACCTGTTTTGTGGGAAGATTTTAGGACAGTGTTCAAGATAAAACTCTTTAACATCCTTAGCTGCAAAAGTTGGACGACCCTCGTCATTCGGAGTGGTTAACATAGCCGTCACAATACCGCCGGTACTTGTCCCGGAAATCACATCAAAATAGTCTGCAAGTCTTGCATTCTCGCCATCTAATTTCTGTTACATTTTAAGAATTTTTTAATTAGTTTTCTATCAAGTATAAAAAGAACCTGTATTCACCCACACTCGTAAACCTGTAGTTCAGTTTCAAGAAAATTAAGGATCACACCCGGAATGATTCCTCGTACTCCACCTCCGTCGATGCTAAGGATTGTGATTAGATTCCCATATGTTGGTGGTTGCAAAGGTGACCGTGGTTCTTCCTTAAATGACATGGTGGATTCAATATATTGTTCGGGTTACTAGGTTTTGGTGTTATAAGATGAAATAGTTTGAAAAATATTGGATTTTGTGTGCATGATATATTGTGTTATGTGAATTTATTTATAGTGTAGATATTTATTATATACTTGTTGGAAGTTTCATAGCATCGGGACATTTCAACTATTGGGACAACATGATGGGTCAAATGATGTTATATGTTTACTGTAGAAGACGGAAGACCATATCTACAACTTTGAACCTTCTTATTTTTGAAAAAAAAAAAATATTGCCAAGACAAATTAATAAGCGGTGAGGCGAAACATACGACCTAAATATACTTAACGCACCACCTATGAGAAAAAAGTGAAAAGAGCTACATTCTGTAATTTTAATAGGAGAATAAAGCTACATTCTGTGAAAAAATCATGAGAGAGGTACGTCTAACATAACCACTCATAATTGACGCCACGGAATAGTAAATCATTGCGATCATGCAAAAACTGAAGCAGAATAAACAAGCACATTCTACTAAATGTTTAGATAGACCTTACTATGGGGAAGAGAAAAAAAAAGAGAAAAAAGAAAAACTGTCTCCGCAACTCAATTAAATAAATATAAAAAAAACATCTTCAAATCCAGTAACTAATCAAATATGTCTCTCAATCTCTCAAGTCTCATCACACACAGGTTAAAATTTGCAAAGCCGAAAACAAGTATCCAATTTGATGTATGTTGTCTAGACATACCTACACTTTTTTGTTTATTTGATTACATAGTTTTAAGTTTAAAGAAAAATAACCTGAACATCTAAAGGAAGTTATTTGACCCAAAAGTTATCTTGGATTTGAATTGCCAGATGACTTATTTAGAACGTTTGTTATTAGTCAAATTTTCAACATCCTTTTGGTCAATTTCGCAGATACTCGTGCACATTAAAAGATAACTAGTGTTTAGAACTCGCGTGTTACTGCAACACCATTAAACCGAATGAAAAGTCAACTCAAAAACGTTGAATTATAAACGCCCGCGGGGCCGTTAAATCCAAAAAAAATAGACGTAAAAACGTTAACTTGCAAAAGCTAGACGGAAACGTAAACCGATTTTTTTTTTTTTTTTTGTAAAAGATGAAAAGTATACGAGATCAAAGTTGAAAGTGAAAAAATGTTCGGGTTAGAAATAAAAATTGTTTTATGACAAATTTGTAAGATATGAAAAACATAGGGGTTTGTCAAATGGTATGAATGCTCAACACAGCATAAAGAAATAATAAAGAACACAAAAGAAACGACAAAACGGTGACGTAAAACTTTATTGATTAACCCAAACCAAAAATACCCCTCAAACCTGGATCATGTGAAGAAAATACTAAGCTACAAGATCCACCCACAACGGATCTACATCAGATCATAACAACTTGAACGGACAGAGAGAACCGTGTGTGTTGTAGGTGAATCAATGAGAGAGAATCAATTCTCTCTACTGATGACATTCCTTTTTATACCCACAGATATATCAAGGTTACACTTTGGCCCACAAGAATCCAACGAACTGATCGGACCCCATGAAATGTTACACATTCACCCCTCAGACTTGTAACCTGTTTATAACTTTGGCACAAAACCAGTTATAACAATAACGAGCTCAGTTATAACAATAATAAGCCCAAGACTAGCCCAATATGTACAAACGTAACATAACTGTAACATAACTGATAAGGCCCAACAAATGTATAGTATATGAATTAATCATATATTTTCAACATGCCCCCATCATTCATATATTAGACTTGTTAACCATTTCCAACTTATTGCACATAACATCATTCACCTCACTACTTAAACCTTTAGCAATTTTACAAACAGAAACAATCTTAACAGGACCAATAACACCACAGACAATTTTTTTCAAAAAAATCCAGATCTATTTCAAACGTTTAGACTTCTCATGAAAGACAAGATTCAAAGAAACTAATATGGCACTTTTACTAGATTTTAACATACAAACAACAGTTAACACCAAGTATTTACCAAAACTACACAATGCAATATACAACCCTATCCACTTGTAACAAAGCCATATACACAACAACACAGAGAAACAAACCAAAGAACTTTCTATAACTGACAGTCAACAAAACAGATAAACTGTTATGACTAAGAACACCATACAACAATACAACAATGATAGCCTACACAAATTCTTGCAAAATGCACAACCACATACTTTTAGGCCATCCGTAGTCATAAAGCCCTTTGTGGGGCGTTATGCGACACCTGTCGTGCCACGTCACACAGGGGCTTTATTGGGCGTTATATCACTAGAGTCCGTAGTCATAAAGGCCCTACCCATCAATACCTAATTATCAATTTTCAATTTTATTAATTAAATATAAAAACCTTGCTTAAATTTGTTTGGTTAAAGTTTGAAAACCTCCACCCATACTAGCGCTATATATATCACGCCCCATTAATTTTTTTGTCTCATAAAGCCCTTCGTAATGGTGTTTGGGGCTTTATATGGGGTTTATGTGGGTGCATAACGTCCCACTACACATTGTCTTATAACCAAAAAACATCTCTTACACAAGAGAAAAAAAATACAAGCTAACACCACATACAATCAAGAAACAATCTTGAGAACAACCATATTAGACTTATTCAACCCATAAGATATGACTAATCATACAATATGATATATGGATCACACCCAGCAAACATTTTTAACAGTGTTGAAGCTAAGAAGTTATCAGATAATGCAAAATAATTCTGTAAAATAAGAATCACAAGATTCGACAACCATTTCTCATATTCATAAATCAAATAACGACTTTCATAAGTCTAGAAGCAATTCTGATAAAAACAAAGAGCCATAAACTCAAAAGTCAGAACAATCTAAAGCAATTCTTGCAATTCATAACAGAACTGATATGAACAAGAACAATATGAATCTACATCAAAAAACCAAATTCCTAAACGACGCATAAAGTCACACGATTTTTAAACTTCATAATGAAGTCTTCAAAAACAAACTTTGTGAAAAAAGTAAAAGACTAATTTGACTCCATCAGAAAAAAAAAATTATTCATTTAGTGACTTTAACAAGTATAACACATATAGAGAACACTTGAAAAGAACATAAAGATTCATTTGTTTTTATCAAAAACTGAATCACACGATTCAAAACAAATCTGCCCAAAAGAGAACAACATAGTTCTACATCAGACAACAAATAACAGCCAAATACACTTCTAATTGTAATTATAGATCATATGCTTTTACGATTAGAACAAAAAAACTTCTCACAAAGAAGTAATCTAGGCAACCACAATATACAAGAGCAATCTTGAAACTTTGTTAGAAAACATCCAAAACCACATGAATCAACTAACCTCACAACAAGATAGACATATGATCCTTTTAGAAAAGACGAATCACACAATTCAAGAAACAAGACTGAGAATAATAAGACAAACACAAGACTATAAGACACAGCCAAACAAATCCTGATTAAACACAGAATTACACAATTTGAAACCAGAACAATATATCTCACACGAGATAACATACAAGGCTGTCACATATACAAAAGAATCTTGACTATACTATTGGTTAAACATGAACCACATAGCTCAACTAACCATATAAACAAGATCATAGACAAGCAGACATAAAGACTGCAAACAAAAGACATTTTAGCAATATTCAAGACAAAAAACCTCAACATATAGATCTCATAGCTAGGCTGACACAAACATCAAGAACAATCTTGACAACACAACTATTTAGAGAACACACAAACCACATAATTCGATTAATAGCACAACAAGACACTAGACTTACAATCCACAGCAGTAAGTTAGTTTTACAGTATTCAAGACACTTATCAATTTGCATTTCCTCAAGACAAAAATTCACATAAGTCAAGACATTAAGAAGTAGATAACATGATACCCAAAAAATATACACAACCAGTGTGAGAACATTCATAATATGCATGTCACAATGAAGTTGTGAGAACATGTAACAACATAAAAGCACTTTATATAAGTCCATTTCCTCATAACAAAAAAACATTATATAAGTATAAAAATGAAGAGAATGATATAAAAATGTAACACCATTTATATTTTATAAATGTAACATATTAACACCCCCCCCCCTCATTTTTATACCCAAACACATCGGACATATTTAACACTTTGCATAACACTTCATGTTGACTAATTAATAACCCTTTTGTAAAGATGTTTGTAACTTGGTTTCCATGGCATTATTTTTCCTCTCAAGAAACAAGTCAAGTTCGAAGTGTTTAGTTCGAAGTACTTAGTCCATGTCAAAAAGAAACCTAGGAATTGATAGATACGATCACACGAATAGAACACACAACAACATATTTAGATCCTAGTGATTTATTATTATGATTAGCAAAAAAAACTTATTACCCAAACCTTGCCCAAGAACCTTAAGAACTGTTCATTCAAATTAAAGAGAACTTTTGAATCAAGATACAAAAAATGTAGATGAAACCGGATGCTACATAAGATGATCAAACCATGGTGATCGTCATATAATAGACAATATACTTCTCAAGACAAAAGGACTCGAATACTCGAACGAAGAGCAAATAAGGCTCAATACGGCTAAAACCCTAAATTTGTGCCGGCAAGTTTTAATGTTAAAACAATATTTAAACCATTGATAAAATACTTTCCCACTTCAACGAAGACCATTAGAACAAGATTATATTTTCCCTCTATCGTAGAGAAAGATATCAAGACTCAAACTACTAATTTGTAAAGCAAGAAAACTAAATATATAACTAAAGCTGACATCAATAAACCTTTTATCAATTATGAAACAAATTCTCATAATCAGTAAATGGCCTTTAAGTCCATCACTGAGAAACAAAAACTCATGCAATAAGACATATCACACAAAACACTTAATGATAAAAAAACCAAAAAAGCACAAGTCCTTATAAACATTTAGACTCAAGGTTAAAAAGATATGAATTCATGTACTCCTTGACTAATAATACACTCAAAAAACTCATAAGGAACATCATATTGCTTGTATACATCACACAAAAGAACAATCATATAACATATCCAAATAACACGGAATCATATGATTGTATAAGAAAAATCAGATACACATCTGATAACATACAAAGTCACATGACTTTAAAGAATTCAGAACTCGTCTGAAAAACAACACTTGTGAAGATATTCAGAAACAAATTTGACTTGCTTAACAACTTTTACAAACGTACAAGAAACATATCCCGAGAAAACTTGTAAAGAACATAAAGACTAATTTGAATCAAGCAAAAAAATAAAGCTTCACAACAACAGATAACACATCACATTGATAAACAGTATCAACCAATGAATCAGCCAAAAATACAAATAAGACAGAGATGAACAAATAACTAGATGTAAAATCCTAAGACGAAGCTGTATCAGTGTCCAGATTCCAGGTTCATCAATTATAGTGCCTGGACAGGTCTTTATGCAAGGGCCAACTCTAATAAAGAAGATAACAGAAAATGGACAACAACAAACACTAAGACAATACGCAAACACAGGTAAGCCACAAAATAACATCAAACAGAAACAAAAACAAGAACACAGATAGACCGGTCCTCACTACCCCGATATCAACTATTTCAACAACAGAAAAATAAAGAACAAAAAATGACACGATCTTACAGATGGTTCATATAACTCCAAGAGAGATCAGAACTGTAGTTTACAAGAACTACAAGATCTGATCAAGCCATAAATAAACCACACACCTGGTTAGTTTGCTCTGAACCTTCGAGGGTTTCAGAGACTAACATAGGTCTTCAATAAAGAAGATAGGAGATCTCCTTCCAAATGTCAACAAACCCTAATTAGGGTTTGTGTCACACCAGATTTAAACAGATTCCACTAGATCTGTACCTGCACACACTTAAAAAAATCAAAACAAAACAGACAATAACAAGGTAACCAAAAATCATATTTAAACACTAGAACACAACGGAACCCCAAAATCAGAATCAAGAGCTACGTGTTTGCTCTAATACCATGTCAAATGGTATGAATGCTCAACACAGCATAAAGAAATAATACAGAACACAAAAGAAGCGACAAAACAGTGACGTAGAACTTTATTGATTAACCCGAACCAAAAACACCCCCAAACCCTAGATCTTACTTATGTAAGATCTAAATCAACATGTACAAAAATACAAGATCAACTGATAAAAATATCAGTTGATCATATGAAGAAAATACTAAACTTCAAGATCCAATACTGGATCAACAACAAGATCCAACACTAGATCATCAACAACCAGACCAAACTAGGTTGAAGATCAACGAATACAGAGAGACCAACAAGACTATCAACAATACAGGATCCATAACTAGATCAACAACTAAACAAGACCCACAACAGATCTACATCAGATTATAACAACTTGAATGGAGTGACAAGCTTGCACAAACAGAGAGAACTGTGTGTGTTGTAGGTGAATGAGAGAGAGAATCAATTCTCTCTATTGATGACATCCCTTTTTATGTCCCAGATATATCAATGTTACACTTTGGCCCACAAGAATCTAATGAACTGATCTGACCCCCTGAAATGTTATACATTTACCCCTCACACTTGTAACATGTTTATAACTTTGGCACAAAACCAATTATAACAAAAAAGAGCTCAGTTATAACAATACTAAGCCCACGACTAGCCCAATATGTATAAACGTAACATAACTGATAAGGCCCAACAAAAAACATAACCAACAAATGTATAGTATATGAATTAATCATATATTTTCAATAGGGTTAAAAGTAAAAAAAAAATAGTAAAAATATGAGAGGAGTTAAAGTTGGTAAATAATGTATATAGTATTCAGGACCTGCACTTTATGTGTATAAGGGATCAAAGTTGAAAGTGGGAAAGTGTTTAGGTTAAAAATGAAAAATCTTCTGTGACAAATTTATGAGGATGAAAAGCAGAGGGGTTAAAAGTAAAAAAAAAATCGTAAAAATGTGAGTGGAGTTAAAGTTGGTAAATAATATATATAGTATTCAGGACATGCACTTTATAATGGGATCGTAAACCAAACATAAAAAGGAAAACGTAAAACGCTGAATGACACATACGCGTAGTGGGGTGTTAAGTCACAAAATTAGACTGATAAGTCAAACATAAAAGAAGAATAACCAAGTCAGTGTAGGACCCCACGTGTTGCGGCGAGGCCGTTAAACCATTAAAAAAATACTTGGTGACCAAATTGTCAGTGGAGAAGTGTTGGGGTTAAAAATGAAAAATTCATGGTGACAAATTTTAAAGGTTGAAAAGTATAAGGGTTAAACATGAATAATTCTTTATGGCAAATTTGTATAAGGGGCAAGTATATGGAATTACCTGGGATTAGTTTTCAGAAGAAAGGCGAAGACTTTGGATGGGGACGCGAAGTTGCTTCCTCAAGGATGCATCCTGCGACCCCATTAGAATTCCAGGGATGCATACTAGGACGCAAAACAGTGGAGAACTTAGGGTAGGGAGGCAGATTGCATACCCCATCAGTTTCAACCTGCAAAAATTCTCCTTTAACCTATTTTAATGTTCAATTCATATTCAACCTATTCAAGACACACATGAATGGGGGGGGGGGGTTATTCCATAGTCAATTTTGGGAGCATTTGGATAGATTATTGAAGATCCAATCCATCCATTGCTATATTCCATTATGTTTTGAAGATCAATCATCAACCATAAGTGGCTAATCAATCCAAGATCATCCCTAGAGAAAGATTATGAGGTTTCTACGGTTTATTTTTTACATGTTTTGATTTGATACAAACATTTGGTATTCTTTTGATTGTAATTGGGTGAATGAGTTGTGAGTTTTCTATGAGTTTTGATATGTGCTAGGCTCTAGTTGTTATTCTTGATTTATAAAACATACTTTTGTCCTGGATTCATATTTTTAATGTTTTCTTGTACCGTTTATGTATGATAGATTATTTTTTATTTCTAAGATTAGGTTTTCAATATAACAAACTCAAGAAAATTGGTGTACGTTTATAATATAATCAAACCATTCACGTAGGATAACCCTAGATACTTGTTAATCTGAAGCCTATGTGTGATTCTTTATCATACATTTTTTACAAATCCATTTTAATGACCATTTATTCATAATTTTAATTAAAATTGTTAGCTTATTTCATGAAAAACCAATTGGAATCATTTCATTGATTCCTACTTTCAAAAAACTTTTGACATAAAAAAGCAAACTTCATAACCCGTTTAATCAACTTAAATCCAAGCATCCACTACAAACTCTTTTTAGTTCGACACTCTTCTTACCACTAGCTATATAACTAATGGTACTAAGGATCACTTTTAACCTCTATCTTTGAGACTTTGACTAGATGCTAGACATCTAATCAATACCCCCTCTAGTTATGCATGTTTCATTACTCTTTGAGTCTCCTCTTGTTGTGGATGCTGAAAGCGTGCTTAGTTGCATTAAATCTTCCCCAAAGGGACTTCTTGTGGGAGGGGTGGGTTGACGAACCAACATGTTTTGGATGCTCTTTATGGAGAAGTGTCAGCGATCGTTGTCGGGTAGCTCATAGCTATTTTTGAAGTTGTTAAATTTTGTTAAAAGGGAGGTGTCGAGGGCCTTGGCAAGGTTTGTTGCATCCACCCCCTCACACCATTACTTAAACTGGACAACTGAATTAGGCTTATTGTCGTGGGTGCGATTTAGATGAGGCTGGTCTCTAAGGTTGGTATGAGAGGTTCGCTGATTATTAGTTTGAAAAGGGAGTTCCCAGCAGGACAGAGGCTGTGTTCCAAAGTGTGAACAAGTTTTAAAATGAGTTCCACGGATAGGTCGTTTGATATACTTATCGTCGGTTTCTTTAATGCCTTCCACTTGGTGGATGGGACTGTCCTATTGCATGAGGTTTGGACCCAATGCTCATCCATGTCCCAATGAGTTTTTTTATATATATGGGTAAGTAGCTTAGTTATACATGGGAGATGATCCTATATGGTTCACTAGGGCTGTAAACAAACCGAACGAACACGAACAAGGCTTTGTTCGTGTTTGTTCGTTAAGGAAATAAATGTGTTCACGAACGGTCCATAAACACTTACCGAACAAGATTTTATGTTTGTGTTCGTTCATTAAGGAAATGAGCGTGTTCGCAAACGGTTCATGAACACAAACGAACACAAATAAATTTGGCGAACGTGACGAAGGATAAAGATAGATGGCCTAGAGAGTAGCACTCGAACTTGAATCCCTTATTGTGGAATGGAGGTCGATTGTATTCATGGATGTAAATAATGAGAAATGAAAGGGAAATGATGCATAAAAAGATGAAAGTGGGTTTCCTAGTTTAACTGTTAGGGAAATAAAATAAATAAAAGTTTAATAATATAAAAAGTACAAATTAAATATAAGAAAGTACAAAGATCTTCAATTAAAACACAAACATACTAATATAAACGAACGCAAATCAATGAATGTTCACGAACACCGTGCCGAACATTCACGAACACAATCGAACGAACGAGACCTCTGTTCATGTTCGTTCATTTAACTAATCGAACGAAATTTCTTGTTCATGTTTGTTCGTTTATTAAACAAACGAACATAAACGAACTTCCCACCGAACGGTTCACAAACTGTTCGCTGAACGTTCGGTTCGTTTACAGCCCTATGGTTCACCACTTGAGTTCAACAGGGGCACCATTTGGTGTCTCTCCTTTATGCCTAAATTTTGCATCCCCTCATTTACCATGTAGAGATAACTGTAAATAACTCTTTCATGCTTGGTACCTGGATGATGGTATGGTTATCGAAGACACTATAGAGATGGCTAAAGCTTTAGATATAATCAGGTTTGAGGGTCATGTTTGGGACTTGAACTTAAGATCAAGATAACAAAAGTATTTGGATTGCCATGCAATGGAGTCTAGGTGTAGGAGAGTTTGTTTCCTCTCGGGATTGGAAGGACGGTGCTGGGTGTGAAACTCCTCAGGGACGCCGTTAGTCAGGACGCGGGTTTCATGACTAGTTTGGCTGTGAAAAGGGGATCTTGTACAATAGATCTGATGAGTTGTCTTCCATGTCTACGAGACCCTTAATGTAAGCCCCCTTTGCTCCGCTCATGTATGGGTGTTGCGAAGTTGTTGTTTGTCCTTAAAACGTGTTAGCCTATGTATTTAGGGGAAAATGTTTCTATTTTTACTAGATCCTTCGGAGGGCGATCGAGGATATTGTGGTTTGTGGGGTTCATTTTTTGGGGATCTTTAATGGAGGCTGGCATCTTCTCTGACTCTTTTTGGGGTTTGCATTTATTTTCGGCTGATGATGTATCTACATATGCTTTTGTGGCCTCGAGGGCACAATCTTGGAGTTTGCAAGACAACATTCTTGGGGGTTGTGGTATTAATGGGTTAAACTCTTATTACGGGTGTGCGTAGGATTGCTTGCACAAGTTGATTCCTAGTTTTGATCTTGGTGGTTTCTCAAATAAGAACACCGCTCCCTTAAGGCCATGCGGCTTTGGCGAGTTTGGGATAGAAGTTTTATGTACCCCCTCACCAAAAAAAACCGGTGTTTGAATGTCTCTAGGCCCCTCATGCTGAAGATTTGATAAGAGTCATCCTCGTTAACGGGGCAACATATGTCTATCGGACTACCGGGTTATCCTTAAGTACCGACTAATGCGCTTTGTTTCCGGTACACGAGTCCTGCCTAGTTTGCCTTAAGGTATGTTTGGATTATTTTGGGAAGCATGCAATTCATTGCAAGGAGTTATCTTTGTTTAAATACATGCATGATCCGGTTAGAGATGTTCTAAGTAATGTTCTAAGAGTGGAGGGGGCGGTGCCCCTCGGGTTGGGTTTCCAGGTTCTAACCCGCAACGGCTACACCGCCGCCAAACACTCGGGTAAGGTAAACGGGTTGGGTTTGAGGGTAGAGGAAGCCGTGTGTGTTTTTTTATCATTCAACGGTATAATGACCGTTACAAACATATAAAAAATAATCTTTAAATAATCAACTATAAATGCAAACGATTTTCACACTTCACCACACTTTAATTTTACAAACAAAAGTTTCTTTGAAATGGCAACGGCGGGTGGACCGAAGAAGAGGAAGTAACATTGGTTAGGGCTTCGTTGAGTCTCGCTGAGAACAGGATTTGTGGATCGTGTCAGATGTGGCTTGAAGTCCTTGAACCGTTCCATCAAAATATGGGTGAAAAAAACGCAAGGTATACGGGATTCATTCGAGGTTGCGGATAATCCAAAGGCAGGGTATAAACTTTGACCCACTTTTCAACGAGGCAATGAACATGGAAGAGGTGCAAAATGAAGAAGAAGTGATTAAGGTGGCCCTTCGTAAGTATGAGCCCAAACAATTTAATAACGTTGAGGCATGAAAAATTGTTTATTATATTTTATTACAAAAAATAAATAAATAAGAAGTTCTAGGTTAGTTGAAAGGAGTGTTGCAAGTGATTTTGTGGTGTTAGGGTAGTTTAGAGTAAAAATGACGTGTCAGTCCAGTATTGGAGGGGACTAGGGTAGATGAGAGGAGTGCCACTTCCACCCTAAAACGGGCATGGTTACTGCTAAAAAGGGGGCGTGCTTGAACTTTCTGACGGGTTCATTTGAAGGAGGATCTACGCTGCGGCCAACTAATATTCTTGTGTTTGAATGGATAGGGGAAGCACGACTGTATGGACCTTACAAGAGTGTCCCTGTTGTTGGGCTTAGGAAAAATGGATGGATTGCAACCAAAATTGCATTGATTTCATGGAAAACCGAACCATACATTTTTTTATTGTTTGTTTATGATACTTTTAGTTTTTATTAATTTAATTTATTTATTGTTCTCGTATAAGAAATAAAAAGAATATTAACATTTAATTTCAATAATAAAATTTGACTAAATAATAATCTATAAGTACATGAAAAAGAAATGTGGTGTTTGAATATTCCAATATCTCAATCCGAACAACCACTAGAATTCAACGCGCATGTGAACGATCTTTCTACTTTTCCAACTTTATGGATTGCATTACACTCATGAATTTAAGAAAGTTTCAAAAAAAAAATTTAAGGAAGATTTCATTAACACAAACAAACCAACCTCACAACAAGGCGGCCAAACACAACAAAACTACATAATTACAAACTAACACCAATCTTCCTGCAAGACATTCCTATTTTTCGATCTAACATTATACCAAAGAAACCCAACCGATTTAACTTCACTAATAATTTTCTCCAGCTTGACCGCTATGTTGTTTAACTTCGCCTCGTTTCTAGCTCTTCAAATACTCCAGCACCCTATTCGAATAATACTGTTTAGCGCCTCTTTTTTTAATTCCACTTAAACTGACGTGATCATGGATTTCCAGCAAATCTCTAAACGAAAATAAGAAAATATTCGGAGTCTTACACCAGGCACTCTAATATGATTCCCCAACAAAGACGCGATTGGACAAGCACAGAAAAGATGTTCCTTTGTCTCGTCAATTTCACCTCACAAACAACAATTCGGATCTGCCACGTTCACATTCCTTTTCTTTAAGACTTCCACAGTCGCGATTCTATTCATCTCTGCCCGTCAAATAAAAATATTGTTGGTAATTTTAGTGTTATCAATGGATTTTAGGGTATTGGATTAACTCGTTGATCGAGGAAATAATGTTAGAGACTAAACGAGTTAGGTGACGCGGGAGTGCGGACTCGATTTAATCCTAATATTATTTGAGTTTGTTATGTAATTAAATATACATGGGCCTTGTAGTTAACAATTGGATTGTTATATTAACAATTTATTGGGCTTAATTATTTTGCAAACAAAAGTTAATATATGAAATCAATTTAAAACGTAAAAGTCAATTGGCCATATATATATATATATATATGAAGTTTTATTTTTGGTCTGTTTTAATTGGGCCATAATGGAATTATAAATCCATGCACACTATTTTTATATATATTAATTGTTTACGAATTATCATGAATAGTAATTTTAATTTTAAAAAAATATTTAGCTTTTTAATATTTTATTATATCAATATATTATTTTACATAATTACTTTTACCTTTTAATATATTTTCAATTTTTCCACTTATTATTATATTTACTTTTAGCTTTTAACGTATTTTATTTTTTTTCTTTTCTAAAACCATATTTCGTTAATCATTTCTTTTTGTTTTAATAATTATTTTCTCTTTTTTTAATTCATCTTTACTTTCTCAATTACGTAGTTTTGTTTAATTTTTACACTCGATCAGTATAAGTTTTATTAAAAACGAATTTATATTCCAAAAAAGTATTTATTTGGTATCGTAATATGGTACGATGATATCATCTGAACAGATTCTAACGGTTAGGCTTTCTAAACAACATGCTACGTTTTCAAATAACATTTGTTTTACATTATCATTTGCTCCGTTTCGCGGCAATGCGCGACGTAAAAAAAACCTAATTTTAATAATTGGCCACATATTTGAAGTTCAGTTTTTGTTTTTTTGGGGCCTGATATTCTCGATCAACATCATCAAAGGAATAACTACTTTAGTTTTTCATGGATGAGAACAAGCAACGCACAAAAAACACAAAAAGAGCGTACGGTTACAAGAGTTCAATCACAGTTTCATCAAATCCAATTCTAACAAGAGTGATCTCTGTCTAATCCGATAAATCATTGCGTGTAACCCGCAAATTAAAAGTGTTGAGGCTTTTATTAGACTGAATGATTGAAATTACATAGGAGAGGATCATATTTATAGATCCAAAGAACAACAAACCCTAGCACAAAATAAGGAAAGAATATCTATGTCTAAATATATACAAAATCGGTAATAATTGTATATGCGCTAATATTGTATATGCTCTAATATTGTATATGCGCTAATAGACCCCCCCCCCCCCCCCCGCAGTTTGATCGGTCATCAGCGTATTGGTAAGACGAGGGAACGTGCAGAACACGAATGTGACCATTGCGTGTAACCCGCAAATAGGTTTATCTGATAGTTCTCATACGATTCAGAGATTAATCCAGGTTTTTCACAAACTTTGCAATTTCAATTCGGGTTCCAGGTTTGTTAATTTCTTTGAAATTACTTATTCTAGACCAATTATACAACAAATATTGCATTTCATCGGAATCCACTTGCACCATTCCGGAACATAATTACTAGTAACAGCCATGTTATTATCGAGAAGATCCTTAACTGCCGCCACACTGAAGTCATTCCGATCCATTTCCATTTATCATTCTCGTTATTCAGATCAATCCCATCAATACTGTTACATCACCGCACCAATTCATCGACCTCCCTGCCGGCCGAAATAGGCTGAATCCACTCCCATACATACCATACATACCGATCACCTAAAACATTACATTACCCTTGATCTTGTCGCTAACTTTACATCTTTTGTTAACTTCTTTTTTGAAAAGATATATTATGACAAACATCTTTTAGGGGTTCGTTACAAATCCACGGATCAATCCAAAACATCGTATCCTTACCATTCCCGACGTTACTCTTGAAAAACCTTCTCAAAGGGATGCCATCAATATGAACACTACATAAACATTTACCGATATTGCACCAAACTCCACCCATTGTCGCCGGTATGAAACCCCACCCGGATCTTGTCGTATGAGTAGCATCTATCTCCTTGGTTCACAGTTTGCCTTTATCCTTGAGAAACCTCTACTCCATTTAGCAAGAAGTGTAATATTTATATTTTTAAGCCTACTAATCCCTAGACCACCTAACTCGTTAGACAAAAGCAACCCAATGCATCTTCCTATTGTTACCATCCCCTCCCCACAAAAAAAAAAAAAAAAAAAAATCCTAATTTTAGCTTCCAGCTCATTAATAACCTGCACTGGGGCTCTGTAAAGAGAAAAATAGTATATTGGCAAACTTTCAAGCATCGCTTTAATTAACGTAATCCTTCCCCCAATGGAGAGTAACCCAGCTTTCCATTTAGCCAGTCTAACGTCGAATAAATCGTAAACCGGCTTCCAGTTTAAAACACGGTTCATATTAGCACCGACTAGCAACCCAAGATACTTGAATGGAAATTTTCTGGCTTTACAACCCAGCAAAGAAGCCATATTGATCCTCCGATTCCACACCGATCGAAAAAATATTAGACTTTGCTAAATTGATTTTTAGACCCGAGCAAATGTGAAAAACCCGAAGAATACACAGAACATTGACAATATTCAGTCTACTCAACTCTCCAATGATCATGGCATCGTTCGCGTAAAGGAGATGTGATTTAACCAGACCACTCGCAGGGGTATTTATTCCCGCAAAATCTCCTGAATTTCTAGCTTTATCAATCATACACGACAAAGCCTCCATAATTAAAATGAATAAAAACGGAGAAATTCGATCGCCTTGATGAATTCCTTTGGAGCATTGGAATTCAAACGTAGGCGAGCCGTTCACCAGAACCGAAGATCTGGTAGTCTTCAACATCCCGTTGATCTAATCACACCAACTAATAGGAAACCCCATTTGCGACATAATCGACAACAGAAAATTCCAATTAACATGGTCGTATGCTTTTTCGAAATCAATCTTAAAAAAGAACAACTTCTTATTAAAATTTTCCCCCAAGATAACAACTCATTGATGATCAACGGCCCGTCGAGAATATAAATACCTTTTAAGAAAGCCGATTGAGATTCAGATATAACTGACCCGATAGCCTTCTTTAATCTGTTGGCAAGTACCTTGGAAAACACTTTGCTTATTATTCCGATCAGATTAATAGGGCGATAGCTCCTTAACTCCACCGGATCTTTACTTTTAGGGATTAACATGCTAAAAGAAGAGTAACAACAAACATTAATATTCACGGTTTCGAAAAAATAATCCAAAATCTCCTTAAAGTCTTTCTCAAAAATCTGCCAAAAAAATTTGATAAACTTCATATTCAATCCATCCGGGCCCGGGACTTTATGGTCACCGCACTCCTTCACAGCCAATCTGATTTCGTTCATAGAAAAAGGTTCCACCAGTAATTGCTTATCCACTTCATTTAATTGCTCAAAGCCTTCACAAAGTGGCGGTCTTGAATGAAAATCTTCTGTGAACCTAGATTTGAAAAACCTCATAACTTCTTTCTTTACTTTCGAAGGTTTGTTAACCCACTTGCCATCAATAGACAAACCAAGTATCTGATTGATCGCTCTTCTAATACTGACATGTGAATGAAAAAAAAAATTTGTATTTTCATCACCGTCAAGAGCCCATTTCGTCCTCGATCGTTGCTTCATATCAAGGTTTTTTCTTCTTACAATTTCCAAAATAACTTTTTTATTTTCGATGTAAGACCATTCTTCACTTTCTGATAAACCCCTGACGTCCATAATCTCTTCAATGTCTTCAGTTTCTTCGATCACTCTTCTATAATCCTCGCCCTCCTTTATAACCATATCATCCTTTCAATTTTTAACAGAATTCCTAATCATCGCAAACTTTTTATTAAGACCAAGATCTGGCGGACCTAAATAAGAGAAATTCAGAATCGCATTTTCAACAGCTTCCACGTACCCGGGTTTATCAATCCACGAGTCAAAGACCCTAAAAGGTTTGGGACCAAAATTCTTGAAAGAGCACGTAAGGATAATCGGACAATGATCCGAATGAAGAGGAGATAAACCCCTTAAAACAACGTCTGGGCAACAATTAAATTAATCAGAACAAACCAAAAATCTATCGATTTTACTAAGCTTCTTCCTGTTATCCTAACACAAGTGAAATTCCTGCCCTTTAATTCATATTCCATCAAACCTTCTTGAGAAATAAAAATATTAAAATTGAAGGCACAGGCATTCTTGTAACCAGATTTTTTACGCTTGGAAGGATTTCTAACTGCGTTAAAATCTCCAGAAAACGACCCTCATTCTGCTGAACCCCCCGTAGTTGAGCTTATTTCATCCCATAAAATCCGTTTTACCGATATGCTTTGGGGCGCGTTAACAACGTTGATTCCAAATCGCTACCTTTTATTCTACCATTAATCAGGAGAAAATTCTTGTTTTTTTATGACATTCACTGCTTCAAAGACCCCTTTGTCCCACAAGTAGGCTATACCACACGAAAGCCCTATAGACCCCACAAATTCCAGGCCATACTTACTATTTCCCCATAAATTATCGAAATTAAACTTTGAAAGGTCTTCATTTTTAGTTTCTTGAATCATAATGAAATCGATCTTATGACATTGCTTTAACTCCTTAATCTAGTTCATCTTCACATTGCCCCTATACCTCTAGCATTAATCGAAAGGAAATTCATTGATAACCAACATTGTTATCTTCGTTTGTGATAATCTTTTCCACCGCCAAGCTGAAATCTCCTTGATCACCCAATTTGTTACCCAATAAAACCGTAGCCTGAATTTCTTCAAGAATGCCCATCCCCGAGAATAAAGGGTTGAACTCGTCTTCTGTACTAGCTTCAAAGGCATCAGGTCGCTGTCGCTCAGAATCTCCCAATTCGGATACGTTTGAAGAGACAGCTCTAGTGTTCAGATCAAAACCACCAAGATCCTCCTTATGATTTTCACGATTGCCTTTATCGTTAAAGTCAGCGTGAGATTTCTTGTTATTACCCAAGCCCGATAAGCCATTCAAGTTAAAAATGTCTTTAGATTCTGATATGATCTGCTTTTTGGGCTTGTTATCACTTCCCGGGCTTGTCGTAATGGGCTTAGATTTGTGCTTATTCTTAGAAATATTAAAAGGAATCTTTCTTGACCCACGTGGAACAGATGAGCTGTTGCCTTTATTGTTATTATTGTTCCCAAATCCTTGAAATTCACTATTACCTTGGTACCCACTATCATTAATATCCATAATGTCCTCTCCCCTATCCCCATGCATCTTCGACGTTCCAGCTTCCAACGGACTACATGAACAGGCAATCTCTCTGTTCACTTCTTCCGACAAATTATCTTCGAATAGGCAATCCAGTATCCAATCATCCAACTCCTCCATAACCCATACCCTAAACTTCTTTCGTTTCCAATTCAAGGTAACAATATCGTCTATTCTCGACCCTGAATCCACCAGGATTCCAACGCTATTCACAGACAAATCATTATCCGTAGTCGAAAGTTGTGAACAATGGATCACTTTGCCAAACAACCTGGCCATCTCGTCAAACACCTTGTTTTCAGACAAGTGCAGAGGAACTCCAAAAAAATTTAACCACACAACACTTTCATATGGCATTGCCTGTCCAACCCAAACATCCAAAGATTCGAACAAACGTCCCACAGACTATGATTCATCCCAAATTCTTCTGCTTCCAAATCTTCCTGAAAAACCAACAAGATGCTGAGTCCTCCGAGGTAGTAGATCTTGGCCCCCTAGATCCCGACTTCTTTTAGAACCTTCTTCATCCCCGTAAGAGTTTTTAAGTCTCTTGTTCTTCCAACCACGACCCTACCTTGGAAATCAAAAAACACACTTGTTTCTTCGTGAACCATCACCACTTTCTTCGGTTTGGTGATAGATAGTGTCCTCTGATCCTTTAGAGCAACCATAATCCTGATGGGGAAAAAGTATCTACTTACCATAAATCATCTTGTCCATTTGTTTGGTTTTGGTCTACATCAACTAATAAACAAACTCATCAATCACTTTGACACTTTTTATATACTAAGCCTTTTGATGTAGTATTTAAAATATTTCTTAATTTTTCATGTTTTATCATCAGAGAGAATGCAATTGCATCATCTGATGCACTAAACCTAAGATCTCTTACACTTGAACCGCCCATGTTGTCAAGATTGCTTCCAAAAACAAATTTGAATATTGTATCCAACTTTGCCTTCATGAATAATTCCTGGTTGAATAAGCTAATAATCAAAACCAGGTTGTTATATAATGGAGCAGTCAAATCTTGTTGATCTAAAGGAACGTACACTTATATCGACACCTTTATTATTATTGACAGGTTTTAAGCACATCTAATTCAAGGGGATCAGATGGCCTAACACATTGCCATCCTTATTCGCTTGTTACAAAAAAAAAATTGCACAAAGATGTACAAGTACAAAAGTAATTTAGTAGATGAATAATGATCTTACTGTTCTGTCAAGAAGAAATGTTGCAGTTCCACCAATGGAGACAGCAAGAAAACCAATAAGCAATCCAAACAGGAAAGTCGGTTTTAACCAACTAACTAAGGATACGTGTGTGTGTGTGTGTGTGTGTGTGTGTGTGTGTGTGTGTGTGTGTGTGTGTGTGTGTGTGTGTGTGTGCTTATTTGGTTTTCTTGCTGACTCCATTGGTGGAAGCTGTTTTGATCCTATTAATTCTGCCGCTGGATGAGACAACCAGAAAAGTCGGTTTTAACCAACTAACTAAGCCAGCTAATTGACCTAATAAGCATCTATCAAGGGGATAAGATAATTACAGATGGCTGCCATAAGTGTTAAATTGAGGAAAGGTTTTTCTCGCAAATCAGAAATCGGGTCAAAATGGTTTGCAGATCAATATTATATAGGTTTCATTTGAAAACGTATTGATATCCAACAAATCCAATTTCCTACTATTTACTCATTAACTTGATTCGATCTTATTTCTAAGCTTTTATATTGGTCACTTCTGGGAATAAACCAAAATTAAGAAACATATAATACATCTAATTGTGAGAAACTAATCCTATATCTACTCCTCTACTTGCATTTTCCTACAGATGTCTGTCTCCATGGATAATGGTGCTCCCTCTCTCCTCCATATCGGCCACAAAGAGATACTAAATGCCTTCAACGAACTTTTAGTAAAACGTTTATAAAATAGTTCAGTATAGATAATAATTATAATAAATCATCTTTTCAATGTGAATTATTATATGATTTGAGTCGTATCATACTTTCTTTTTATGCGAAATTAGTTTTTTATTAGTGTTTCGATTTGAGTTTTTATTAGTGTTTCAAGAGGGATAAACCCAGAGACTCTTGACCCCCTGAAACGAAACAAAAACAATATGGTTTAAATACTTTCTTTTTATGCTAAAGTAGTTGAGTGAGTTTTACTATGATATGTGCCATGGTCGGTTCCGTCACGTCGCAAAGAAAACAATTTTCCCACGTTCATGTTACTTCCCTTTTTATTAGGGATAAATTACACTTTTCGTCCTTTATGTTTGTATCGGATTGCAATGAATGACCTTTAACTTCAATAATTACAGTCACAATCCTTTATTTGGAAAACTCAATACATTTTTCGTCCTTTTACACTAACCAAGTTAAAATTTACAGTTAAGTCTATTCACATGAGGGTAGTTTTGTAATTTTACCTATTTACTTAAAATATATAAAGGAAAAACAAATATATATATATATATATATATATATATATATATATATATATATATATATATATATATATATATATATATATTTTTTTATTTATAAAACAAACACACAGATTCACACTCTCAAGTCTCAACTCTCTCTTTCTCTCTAACCCTATAACCTAAGCTCTTCACCACCACCACTCCTGCCGCCGGCCACCACCGCCGGAAGCACCACCGCCGGAAGCACCACCGCCCTAGCACCACCACTGTAAGCACCACCACTGTAAGCACCACCACCGCGTAATATTCTCGCTCCATGTCTTTCTCTTTTCTTGCTCGATTGCAGCGGTGGAGAGATGTAAGAGGGGGATGACACGAACCCAGGTATGCAAAATTACAGATCTGCAAAATCGAAGTTTGTGTTTATTTCTGTTTTTGACGGTGGTGGTTGTGGTGAATTCGCCGGATGAAGTCGATGGTGGTGGTGGGTGTTGGTGGAAGTTAGAAAGAGAGAAAGTTGAGATAGAGAGGCTGGTGGAATGGTGCGGTTGTGTTTGATTCAGAGTTTTTTTTTTTTTTTTTTTTTTTTTTTTTTTTTTTTTGTAAATTTTGGGGATTTGGTTTTGCTCGATTGAGGTTTCTTGTAGGCTATCAATTTGTTTTTTTGTAGATTTTTTGGTGAGGTTTTTTGTGGTGGTCGGATTTGGTGGACAGTGGTGGTGGTCACATCGCCGGAACTCTTCTTTTATTACTTCAAAACTGCCCCCAAATTCTCCCTCTATTTAACAACACTTTCTTAAAAAAATCAAAACTTTTTTACAGACGGAAGAATGGTTTCAATCCAACAGAAATGGGTTCTTCTCATAATATCTTTTTGGCTGCTGGCACATATTACAATCTTCACTTATGCTAAGACATATCCTGCTGGACCTTGTTAAAATACGCCAAGGTATATTTGATGAAAAATCATCAAATGCTTGCTTCTGTTAATAGTGGAAGGTATTGAACTTGTGGAACATGGGTTTGCAGTGGCTGTCACAGTGGTGGTGATGGTGGCGGATTAGATAGTGGTAGGGGTTGGTTAGAGAGAAAGAACTGAGATTGAGATGAGAGAGATTGGTGGTGGTGGTGGTTATGGTGGTGGCGGTGGTTATGGTGGTGGCGGTGAAAGAAGGAAGGGAACTAATCAAAAGCTAAGACATAGAAGTGGGTTTTTAAAATTGAGTTTTAATTTTATTTAATTAAGTTGGTAAAATAACTAAACTATCCTTAACTGATTAAACTTAACTAAAAATTATAACCTGGTTAGTGTTAAAGGACGAAAAATGTAATGGGTTTTCCAAATAAAGGACTGTGACTGTAAATATTAAAGTTAAAGGTCATCCATTGCAATCCGATACAAACATAAAGGACGAAAATTGTAATTTACCCTTTTATTAGTTAGTGTCTAGAAGAGTGGATTAGTGGTGTAATTACCACACTATAAATAAGCAACATGTTGTTGCTTTATATGATTGTAACTTATGCATAGGGTGTTTCTCAAAAAAAAAAAACTTAATTTTTCATTTTCAACCTATAAGTTTTCTATCTTTTACATTTTAAGCTTTTTGAATTTTTTTAGTACTTTTAACCTTAAAACTATCCATTTTTTACAATTTAACACAAACACTTTTTCCTGTTCAACTTTAGTCCCTCATACTTTTATCTTTCACGAGTTTTTCGTTTTATTGCAAGTCAACACGCCGCAACGTGCATGGGGGGTCAATGTTTTTTCGTTTATTTTTTTTAGTTTGACAGGCCCCGTCGCAACGCGTCTATTTTTCTCCATTTGACAAGTTTATCGCAACGCGGAGGTCCCAGATGGACTTAGTTATTCTTTTCTACGTTTTACATTACGTCTAACTTTTGCATTAACATGACGCAATGGGTGTGCGTGGTTCAACAATTTTACGTCTGTTTTTCGTTCGATGTTATTTATTCCTTTTTTATTTATTTTATTTTTACGAGCTTTTCTGATGTTAATGGTTGCTGGCAATGGTGTGGCATTAGTGCTACTTGGCATGATTTTACGAACGTATTTAACCTATTAAGCTTTCTATTAATAATTTGTTTCGAGTTTACCCTTATACCTCCTTTACTTAAAAAAAAAATATTTTTTACGTGTATATTTTTTATGTATGTGTTGGTATGAATTCAATTTGCTATACGTTTCGACGTAAACTTTTTCTGAAAATGAGCTAGGTCAAATATAATACGTTTTCCTATAAGAAAACCATTTTTAGGTACATATTTTTATGTACGTTTCGGTATAAATTCAAGTTGGTGTATCTTTTGACGTAAACTATTTTGGGAAACGAGTCGGGTCAAATATAATATGTTTCCGTGCTTATTTTATGAATGTTTTGTAAAATTTGTTTCGAATCGAGTAGAGTCAGATCAGAGTTTCTTTTTTTTCCGTTTTTTTTTCAAAAGCTCTAATTAATCTCTTTTAATTATACGTGTCAACTTTTCCGTTACATGTGTTACGTTTTCTATGTATGAGTCGGGTCACATATAATATGTTATGATTGTACGGTATAAATTTGATTTACTTTATGTTTTGATCCAATCACAATGCTTATATAGGTTACAATGAGTTCAATCGGAAATGTCGAAACATGCGTTTTCATATGATTGTCGCATCACATAACGTTTGGACTAATCCATCGATGTTTGCAACGTACCCGCGCGGCAACGCGCGCGGGTCTTATTCCTAGTTCATTTTATTTTGTAAGCTTATAAAACACATTCATTGTTCTGTGTGATGATTATGAATGGAAAAATGATCTAAATTTCTCTAATTTTTTTCTAGTTCTTTTAGTAATTTCTTGGCTAATGGATTATTGGTTGGAACCACATCGTTTGAGTTCTTATTAGTGTTTTGAGAGGGATAAACCCGAGACTCATACCCACTTAAACGAAGCAAAAACAATATAGTTTAAATTTCTTTTGGCTGACACAACAGATTTACAAAAATTGACCAGTTGATAATTAACATTATAAACTACTCTTATGGTTTATCCATCTGACTCGTTTCCACACAAATAGGCTAAAAGTACCCTCTCTATTGCTTCATGCTTTAAAGCAAAAACTATTTGTGAATACAGTTATATACGAAACAGAATATTGTGTTTTATGGGTTAAACCAACAGCTACCCATTTGACCAGAACCCAATTTTGACTATAAATAACCTATGTGGATGTTTAAACAATAGTGAAAGACATCAATAACAATGTGTCTAATCATCATGCATTCAAATAAAAGCCAAACATTCAATTCAATAATCAATTAAAGAACAAACCAGTTTTACCTTTATCCAACAGCAAACATTCAAAAACAATAATATTCATTTGCTAAAAAGTGTTCCAATCCAGGTGAATCAACGAAACCTTCAATATCACTGTGTCTAATAATCATGCATTCAAAGAAAAGTAACCATTCAACATATGAAATCCAAAGAATTAAAAACCACTGACAAAGACAATTAGTGTAACCCAAAGACAATAGACAAAGAAGAAACCCTAGGCTATGAATTAAAAGGAAGGCAAACAGCAACACTGGCCTGAACGGCAAATCTGATAAAGCATAGAAAGCTTCTGGCTCTGAAAATCGCTGCAAGTTTAAATCCTTCTACGCGATTTGAAGGTCTAGAGCTAAAATGGTGAGACCCATTAGTCGACAAGTTTTTCACTCTAGGGTTACATGTTATAGTTTTGTAAATCTTCAGTTTTGAGGTTCCGATTGTTGTCGTTCGACAAAAAGCTGGAACAAAGCTTTAACACCGGAGCAAGACAGGTTAAAGAAAAAGGACATAGCTGAGTTTGTAAGGGGAAACAGGAAAATACAAAGCAAGTTGGAGGGTGAAGTTTGAAAAGGAAAGGAAGGACCAAATCAGTAAAGTGCACCGACTTTATGCTTTTAATATAGACAAGTGGAGCTGGGCCTGGATCAATTGGGTTTGTATCAGGGAGCGACAATGTACATGTCATTTTGAGTGTTGATAGATTACATGAATGCCAAAAGATGAAGTCACTTCATATATCTCATAGGAAAAGTAGAAACTAACATGATCGGGGCAAAACGTGAAGGTGAGAATAATCATTCAGGCCTGGTTGTAAGAAATGGAAAATCAAAAAAGTACCTAACAATAGCAAAAAGTTGTCTGTTGTCTTCTTTGAGATTCATCAGCTTTGCAAGAGAAAAAACTGCACAAAGGTAAAATATCACATGCTCTAGTCCCAAAAAAATCTTCATAAAACGAAGATTTCCTTCGAGTCTATAACGTAATTGTTAATTTGCAGCTATTAACAACCAACACTAACACACAGTCAATAAACATGGGATGTAAAGCATGCATATGATTGTAGGCATGTAATATGACTGCACAATGAAGAACAAAAGTATGAAATCGGTACCTAGGCAATCAAGACCATCAGCCACCGGGAAATTGTTGTATGAAGCAATGTGCAGATGAAGTTTTTGCCAATCTTCCTTCTTAATTTTGATACCTTTTTTTCTTGCCGTCTACATCTTGTGCACGCGCACGAATTTCTCCCAAACAACTTTGGAATCTACCCCCTTCAAGAGATATCTCCTACATTAACCACCAAACATAGCCACAATTCACATGTCTTGAATTACTGATAAATTCAAACTTACATATCACCTAATTTTAATTACAGTTTCATATAATATACCAATTAAGAGACTCTACCAGTCTACCTATCAAATTTAAGTACAATAACCTAATAATAATAGCATTTAGCCCAAATGCCCTATGTTTTGTTACTGTATCACCATGATACCATCTAAGAAAAACATGGCTGCAAATCATAAAAAAAGTAAACACTTAGGGTTAGTACTTGTACTATTGATGCACCCATGACGAAAACCATTTGTAAACTCCCAAAAACTTTATGCCTTCTGGACAAAGCTAAAAACTTAATTTAAAATACTGAATCATAAGTTACAATAATTCTATTGTTTGGTTTTCATGATCAAATAAAACAGCGCTACCAAAGCTGCAAACCAAAAGCAGAACTCACTTGCCCTTTAGCACCAAATTGCAAACGAAAAAACCCTAAACCAAGATCAAACTACCGGTTCGTTATCGGTACATGAACGTACAAACCAGCACCAGCGTTCGGTTTGTGAACAACACTACTTCAAACCAGACGATATCATCTACCTACTCAGATCGAAACGAAAACAATAGAACAAAACTATACCTCTCCGTTCAACCACATGCGATCTTGATCAAAGCTAGGGCTAGCAGACACCGTGGTGGTGGTACACAGATGATTTGGATCGAGAGTAACACTAATATTATCACTGATCAAAGCTATGTTCGTCGGCGTCCTCGCCGTCACCATCAGTATCCATTTCTCCGGCTCACCGTACATTTTGCTTTCAAAATCTGTCACAAATCGAAGTTCCAATGTGTTAGGGTTTGAGAATGTATAAGCTGTTACACAGGCTGTTGTTCATTATTGGCTTGTCTATACGAAGATTTGGAAGAAACCGCCATTGTTTCCGATGTGTTAGGGTTTTGAGAGAACAAAAGCATAATCAAAACATGTTTCCTTCAGCTCTTTCAGAGATTTTGGGTTGAACTTCCACATTTCGTCTCTCTTCTTTGCGCCCTTTCTCCTCTATTCATAATATGACCTGTACCAAGGGCATGGATTGAATAAACGTGTCAAGCAAAGAAAAAGGAAAAGGCGCTTACCTCAGTCGTCAGATCCACCGGAGTTCGGGTTCCTGGTTCATCAGCGGATCTCCATGATGGCGCCGGTGACCCACCATCTCCTCCGCCGTGCACGGCGGAACCCTAACAAACGTCACCGTGTTCAATATCTAGATCCACCATCATCGCCGTTTCTAAACACCTGAACCCTAATGTCAATTGAATCCACCATCATTTGGACCGTTTAACCACCGTTGCTGCCGCCGGAGGCCTGCCAGAAGCCTACTCCGTCTCTCTCTCCCATCTCTGTCTCTCTCTAGCAGACCCTCCCTTTCCTCAGCTTCTTTCTCTCCTCTGGAATCTGGATTCTGAAAGTGTAGGGGTGGAGAGCTGTGTTTTGGTGTTATGAGATCATCGTGCCCTCCAAAAAAGGAAGAGGAAAAAGAGGGATCGAACCGGCGTTTTTTGTACTAAAAAAAGACTATATCAACCACTTTACCAAATGCCTAAATGCATTAAATTAAATAACAAAATAAAACTGTATATATACAATGATGTAATAGATTAGTTATTGTTGATAGTTACTATTCATTGGCTTTGTTTTTTAATGTATATGTATATATATATTTGTTTTTTAATGTATATATACCGACCACTTTACCAAATGCCTAAATGCGTTAAATAATGAAATAAAACTGTATATATACAATGATGTAATAGAGTGGTTACTGTTGATAGTTACTATTCATTGGCTTTGTTTTTTAATGTGTTGATAGTTACTATTCATTGGCTTTGTTTTTTAATGTATATATATATAATATATAATATATAATACATAATTACAAAGAGATAAAATAGTTAACCATAAGTAATTAAAAGATACGGCCCAACCCATATCCATTAAGTAATGATGTAGTAAGTGCCAGAATTGCTAAAGGAAGTATGAAACAACCATGCAAAATGAATAAAAAACGATTAATTATACAGGCCTAACGTATTTAAAGGCCTTTTTGAAGTGATCCTTTCTACGATTCGATATATTAGTAAAATTATAAAAACTATTATAGAATTAAAGATGTTAGGCTAATAGCAATCAGATTAAATTATCAAAATGCCTAGATTATCAATAACAATGAAACAATCAGATTGTCATAATGCATAGTGCCTAGATTATCAATAACGATGATTTTTTTTAATCATAAATCAGAATATGAAAAAAGAAATGAAATCAGGTCTACAGGGCCTATTAAAAAAACACTGCCTAGATTATCAATAACAATGAAAAAAAAGTATCATAATCAGATTATGAAAAATGAAATTGTGAATAACAATGATTTTTTTTTTATCATAAATCAGAATATGAAAAACGAAATGAAATCGGACCTGTTAAAAAAACACTGCCTAGGTTATCAATAATAATGAAAAAAAGTTATCATAAATCAGATTATGAAGAAAGAAATAAAATCAGCCCTACAGGGCCTGTTAAAAACAATGGCGGACCCAGAAATTCTTTTCATGGGGTGCGGAAAATTTTTGGGTCTTTTATCTATCGCTACATAATAAATTTTTTTAGTCCAGTTCGGATCGGGTCGGTTTGGAAAAATCTATTTGCATATCTCTTAAACGTGGCTAAAAAACCTCTGACCGGGGGGGGGGGGTGCGGGATCCAGTAATTTATTCCAGTGGAGTCACTATTTTCAGATGTCTCAGTTTCATAGAAACGGATATAGAAAATTTTTGGGTCAGTTCAATAGTTCAAGTCGGGTCAAATTGATCGCAATAAAAATACATTTTTAAATATGATATATGTACTACGATTTTCTATGTTTTATTTATTTATTTATTCTTTTTTAAATACAAAGAATGTAAAAAATATTACAACCATATATATTATATATCCTATACTAATAAATAAAAATCTTTTTATATACGTGTCACCCCCTGGTACCTCCCCGCTTTTAATAATAATATTACATATTAATTTTTTATACACAAAATATTATAATATTAATTAATATAGTTAGAGATAAACGTATAAATTCAAATTTAATTAATAATTATCTATAACTAATATAAATTATCAAATCTATCTACTATAATAAAAGAAACTAACTTTTGAACACGTGTCATTAATCGAAGGTATCCTCAAATTTATACTTATCTTATATTAACTAAATAAATTATAAATTAATATTAAAGCTTATCATACTTTAATAAAATATTATCCTCAAATCTAAATTGTTAATTTAATATATTTTTAAAACAAATACCTCTCTTTCCTACTTATCTTATATTAAATATATAAATAATAAATTAATTGGTTATCAATTCAATGCAAGTTGTATGATCGTTGAAGCTGATCATCATGGACATCGAGCAAAAGCAAGAACTAATTGAACACTTCGTCAATCAAGCATCCGATTCTTTCGCAAAAGTAATTGATAAAATTATATATTTTTTTATTATTTGGTATACAAAATTATATTTATTCAACTCGTATAAAACGCGAGGTTTTTAAAAATAATTTTTTTTATTATTTTACCATTCAAAGTTACATTTATATAACCCGTGTAATACACACGAAGTTTTTAAACATATAACTTTTTATCATTTGCTATGTAAAATTAGATTTATTCAACACGTGTAATACACGGGGTTTTTTTTTAAGGATATAATTTTCTTTTTATTATTTGGTAGATTTTTTAACCCGACTATACACGGGTTTTTTAAAGATACGACGTTTTTAGTATTTAATGTATAAGATTACATTTATTTAATAAGTGTAATACACATGGTTTTTAAAGATATAACTCTTTTTTAGATCTATTCAACATGTGTAATATACGGGGTTTTTAATAATGTATTTTTTTTATTATTTGTTAGATTTATTCAACCTGATTATACACGAGTTTTTTAAAGATACGACGTTTTTAGTATTTAATATAAAAAAGTACATTTATTTAATCTGTGTAATACACATGGATTTTTAAAGATATAACATTTTTTATTATTTGATATATAAAATTACATTTATTTAAGCCGTACAATATATGGGGTGCATAAAAATATAACTTTTTATTATTTAATATATAAAATTACATTTATTCAACCCGTGTAATATACGGGGTTCTAACCTAGTTTATAATATAATTTAACATTTATAATATAATATAACATACCGAACTATCTTAAAAACCGAATCAAATAAAGATTCAAAAAAAAAAAAATTAAAATTACACAGGTGAACAAAATTAATTTATTATTTTTTCTATTTATCTTTTAAGATAATTAAATGAGGCTAAGTCTATGATGGTTGCAGGCTTTTATCACATAAGCCTTGGAAAAGGCGAAAAGAAACAAAAAAAATAATAAAATAACATATACTTTTAAAATTAAAATAGAAGAAAACTCATTCAAAAAAATAGACGTCTTCGTCATCTCACTTACAAGTACTGCCGCTGCTTCTGCCGATGACCGGTGTCACCTTCCGGAGAAAAAAGTCCGGTCATATATATCAGTTTTTGTAATTAAGGAGGGCGAATGCACTTTTTCAAGGGGCGTGATCGGGATTTTAGCCTAAAAAATACACTAATTATTTTTTTTTGTTAAGGGGTGCGCCTGCCCACCCGCCTTCTCTTTTAGGTCCGCCCCTGGTTAAAAAAACACATAAAATGTAGAAATCGCTGTAGTATGGATTTGAACTAGAGTCTACAGAGAAAACATAAAGGTTTATTACCACTAGACTACAATATCTATATTTTTTGGTAAAGAGATTTTATATATTAATATCCGCATTAAATCAATATATATGTTTATTTTTTAAACAGATGCCCAAAAGTTTTTAGGGCATATAGCCCTTGCTTCACTTAGATAACCCTTGGGCCGGCCCTAAATGCTTGAATGAGAATGGATAAATTTAAGAAAAAAAAAACCATGTTTAGCAAGATTCTAACTGCCGTCTTTTACAAGAGAAGTGAAACGGTAAACAACTATACCAAGCATGAAATTTGGTTAACACATTAGTGTCAAACTTTAAAAAGCTTGGTGTCAACCCATCATTTTGTTTAGACCGAATCATCGCTTTTAGCGCCCTCGGGGATAACGGGCCTCGGCCGGGGGTACGGATCGCCACCCCAAGGCCGGTCTTGCCAATCAATTAAAGATTCACTTATAGGTCAGGATATAATAAGAAGTATGTTTTAGGTAGTAAGGTTGGGAAATAATCTTAATCATCCATTAAGTAAATAAAGGGATTAGATTAAATGAGTTGAACTAATCAAAGTGGGAGACACGTGAGTTTTCGTTAAAGGTATTTAGTTTTTTTGGGTAAATGAGTTTTCGTTAAAGGTATTTAGTTCATTCAAGAGAATACTTTCTCTCACCTCCAATTCTTCCCGTTTTTTAAAGGTTAATAATTCTTTGATACGATATTATTTTTTTTTATAAAAATTACACTATAAAAACGAGCGGCGTTTTATCTTTAGAACGAGTATACTATTATATACTTTGGAAAAAAATCGAAACCTTGGATGCGTAAAAGACAATGAACTAAAAACACAATAGACTAAAAAGAAAAAAGATGTGTGTTTTTCCAAAACGCAATTCTAAAACCTAGATTGACGAAAATATTCAAATTTCTTACACAAATCGAACCCGATTTCTTAAGATTTCTTTAACGATTGATGAAATTTGAATGCTAGAAACACCGATCAACCAACGATCGAATCGAACGAATCAAGTGATTCGTTTCAAAATCCCCGTGAGAAAAAAAATGAGAAATTGTATAAAATCAAACTGGGTTTCTTCAAAAAAAAAGTTGAAGAACACGTTGATTTAGTGTTTAAATCATTGATTGATGAAGAAAATTGCAATATGATGTAGAGTAGATGAGATGATATTGACTAAAATGCCCTACCTATGCTTTTTGTTATTTGACACGTGTTCTACTATTGCTTCATGTACTTTCTTCCGAACCAAACTTCCTGTTTCATCCTCCCGTCCACTTATATTAATAAAAACATGTGAAATAAAAGTCACTTTTGTTTTGTTGAAGCACTTCATCAATCTTTTGGTGTGCATATTTAAACATTTTAATATTAAACAAAGTAAAAGATTTCAAACCTAATACATGTACATATAACAACCAATCTATAGATATAAATCACATCCAATGTCAAGGCCGAACATCACTTTATGAAAAAAAAAGTAACGAGGTCCATATTTAGTTTATAATTATATGGTTATCTAGATGGAGCTAAAATATTTGAGGGGTCCCCAAGTCGTTGGTGAACATGAGAAGGTCCAATACTCCATTTGATCTAGATGGTACAAGTCTAGAGTCGAGCGATGTGAGCGATGTGACCTGTGAAATTAAGTTGTTTAGGTGGTTTTTGATGATAACAATGCAAAAGAATCAGGTTAATCTTTCTTTAATCCAACTGGCTTTGATCTGAAGGCAAAACTCAAAGACGAGTTTTCTTTGAAGACGGAGAAGTTTGATACAGGGATATCTACAAGTTTGAATTATAGATTATCTTTTAATATTTATTTTAGTTTTAATCTTCTATTTAGTTTCCTATTTGATTTTTAATTCCAAACTATAAAATAGGATCTACAGTTTTGTTAATTATTGAATTGTTAATCTATACTATATAATAAAAGAAACCTGTTTTGGGACACTTGTCATTCTCTCATTTAATTGATTAAAAATTATTAATAATACTAAAAATGATAATATTTAATCTAAATTAATACAAATTCTTATTATTAATAATATTTAATCAAATCTAAAATCTAATCTAATACAAATTTTTATTATCAATAATATTTAATCAAATCTAATAAGAATTCATACGAATTCCAAAGTTGATATTAACATTCAAATATTTATATCTACTTAATTTTTAAAATTTAAATAGATATGGTAAATATCTCTCATTCATCTATACTTAATTTTTAAAAATTAAATAAATATGATAAGTATCCATCTTAAAATTTTGATTATTTTAAAATAAAATGTATTTTTCCTATCTTTGATTTAAAGGTTTGTTGCCACGCATATTAATTTTTGATAAAATGTGTTTTTTTTTTTTCAAATATTGTTTATTTTTTTAAACATATCTTAATGATACACGAGTTTATTTAACCTATGCAATGCATTATTTATTTTGTGACTAAAATAGGATTCTAATACATCTTAATCCTCTCATGTTTTAGTAAATAAGCAGTACATCAAAGTTTATTTTTTTAAACATATCTTAACGATACACGGGTTTATTTAACCCATGCAATGCATTATTAATTTTGTGATTAAAATAGGTTTCCAATAGGTCTTAATCCTCTCATATTTTAGTAAATAAATAGTATATCAAAGTTTTTTTTTTTAACATATCTTAACGATACACTGGTTTATTTAACCCATGTAATGCAATATACGAGGTTTTTAAAAATATAACCTTTTGTTATTATTCCATGTATAAAACAACATTTATTCAACCCCGTGTATTAGACGGGGTTCTAACCTAGTTATTGAATATAAGAATGTTGTTCTTGAATCTATCTGTTTGTTTAGAGATTTTGAATAATCATTTATTAGCTTTTGAACCATTTAATTACTTTCAAGATTGCATCATGAGAGATTCTAGGTTCAAACTTAAACAAGAGAAATAGTTTAGACTATTGGTGTAAAAGAGTAATATTTATTATGAATGCAGACATTCAGACCCATAGGCCAAGCCTGACCTAATGTTAATGGGCTTTAGGGTTGTTGTATTGATCTATATGTATATGATACTAGGTTAATGCCCGCGTAATACGCGAGCTTCAACCAAAACCATATTATTTACTTTGAAATGTAATATTCTGCACAAACGCATACATTGGAAGAAACAAACAGAAAATTATTAAATTTTAGGCTAATGCCCGCGTTAAACGTGACTTCAACCAAAAACCTATTATTTTTGTTCAAATTCAATCCTGCATCAGCATTGCTAAAAAGTGAATGTGAATGGTTTCATTGGTGGTCCTTCTACTCCTAAAATTTAAGTAAAAAACATATATCCTGCATCAACAGCTTCAACCAATAACTTCGCATACGTTTTTGACCAATTGAAAAAACAATCATCACGTAACACCTAACACCTAACGAAATATGTTTCACTTGAATCATATCTTACAATCCAATAACACTAAACCTATTGTAAACAATTGATATGAAAGAAAATACATTAGTAACAAATAAAAAAATTAGTAAAAACTCTTGAATAGCTGCTTTAACCATACTCAAATGCAAATCATGCCTCATCGCCGTATGCATAACGATAATGACCATTTTATCATGCGGCAATGAACCAACATAAGGAGCATATGCCTCTTGTTGCTTTTAGAATGAGTTTTGCTCCTCTTCAATTTCCTAGCTTAATAGCTAAAACCAACCTAAAACATGCACTACATGTTAGGTATCAATAATGATGCAATAAAAATCATTTATAAACAATAATTGCCTATTACATGTAATATATTATAGACTCATGTATTACACGGGTTGAATTTTAATTAACATGTTACATCCCACACCCAGCCCCCTCTTTGTCGATGGATTTTACTGGGTATGGTTGTTGTTGTCTAATTTGGTAAGTAAGTGTGTAGTGGATATATGTAAAAGAGTAAGTACTTACGTTATGTTTTTGTTGGATGCATGTGTTGGTCACTTTTTCGGACAATGGCGCCAAAGCCTGCAAATACCAAATGAGAAACATTGATCATAATAATCACATCATGCTCATTAAAATTTTCCTATTTCCCCGCAGTAACTAAATATTTAAATCATGTCTCAAAATATACTTTTAATTAACTTTCAACCAGTTAGACCCATTCGACTTGTTCCTCTTTAAGCTTCTTTTTTTACCCACTTCACCATACCCATTTGTATATGAGCAAACAGGTCAAAACTACACATGTTTGTATTCAGTCTCAAACTAATGTACCTAAGTTCTTTTTTTTTTTTTTTTTTTTTTTTTGCAAAAATGTTGCTGCTCAACAAACTTAAGCGAATGTATGGTATCCTCATATGTAGTGACACAGATAGCCTCTATTGTATAAGATGTTTATAAAAATATCTCCTTTAACAAAATAAAGTATATATTTTCCATTAAGTTAAAAATCCGAAAAAATAATTAAAGATAAAAAAGAAGGTTAAAAAAGAAAAGATTTTAACTATAAACACTGACCTTAGATTATCGGGATGTGGAGGGGTTGGATTGGGGGCATTTCTCGACACGTGGCAGGTCTAGGCTCCACCAGTCCACACCCAAAAAAGTGGGGTGTGGAAGGGGCGTGGCCAGGCCGGCGTTGGGGTGCCATGTGGCACCTAGCCAAACAATCATCAACACCCAACCAACCATTGCCAGCCACGTCACCCAGGCCAGCGTCCCACATCAAGTGGGCAACACCCACCAAAACGCCAACCCGGGGTGGAGCACCCGGCGTTAAAGGGCCGAAACGCCCACACCCACCAGTCTTAGCCTTAGTTCTGATACATCACATGGTTGAAGACTTTCCAACCTTCTAAAGAAAATAGCTTCAAGGCATTGCTAACTGCACAATTAATTACCAAAATAAATAACCCAAAATGATTTTTAAATACTGGAAAGTATTAAAGTTGTCAACGAAAGCCTACACCATCAGGGGCGGACCCACATTGGTGTCATCGGGGTCCCCGGACCCCAATCTTTTAAAAAAAATAGTAGATTCGGTATATTAAATTGTATATGGACCCCATAAATACAATTAGGTGGACACCATAGAAATAAAAAGAAAGCTGGTGTAGTGGTAAATCTCCATCTTTTCCACCAAGAGATCATGGGTTCAATCCTTGATAAGCCCATTTTTCTTATTTTTTTAAAAAAATCTAGTTCAAACCTCACTTTAACTCGACCCGAACGAGGTCCGACCCGAAAATGGACCCCAATGAAATAAAATCCTGGGTCCGCCACTGTACACCATTAACAGTTGAATTCATTATGTATACTTGAAAATGCAGAAAATACATCCCTACTGATGTCACCGTACCCGTCTTCTCACTATCTTCCTGCACGACATGATGTCATAAATTGATATTTTGAAATTTCTAGTTGACATTTTATAATTTAGGCAAAATGATCATCAGACGTCAAACATCATATGATGTTATTTTGAAAACCGAAAACACTCAAGTCGACACTAACCGAGCAAGTAGTATCTGTTATGTGTCTTGGCCTAAAATCATTTGACCCAACACATGCAGGATCGCATGCAACATCTATATATTTGAAGTTTATTTGTTGCTTTTATTTTTAAATGGAGTGTGTTAGTGTTTGCTAAAATAAAGGGGGATCATGGGAATGCCTATGACTCTCACGTAACACATTCTCCAACTTTCTAGGAAATTAGTTGTTTTTGTTTTCTTTAAATATGGAACTTCTTTAGTAATGAATATATGTAGAAAGTTATGATCTAATTTTCCTTCTATAATTCTACTCTGGCTTCTCTCTTATTTTCTTAACCCATTGATTAAGTGAGATACTTAACAGTGGTATCAGAGCAGTCTTGATCCACTCCTATGGACGCTCGTGAATGGAAGGCTTCAATGGATCGGATTGAGTCGACTCTTTTTGAGATAATCAATCTTCTAAAAATGGAGTCCCAAAGATGGGCAACCTCACCCATTTTTTCTACTCCACCACCCGTTTCCATCATCACACCGCCAACCTTGTCAACCGTTGCCGCCTCACCACCACCAACTTCCTTTCCCGTACCATCACTTCCACCAACGGCCGTTTCCACCATGACACCGAAACAAGCTTCCGCCACCACACCTCCAACGACCGTCGTTCCAAAACCAACCCTAAAACCCATACTAGCGTCATCGCAAAAAGCCACTGCGACCAAGTCGTCATCCAAACCAAAACCTACCCCATCTCTAATTCAGACATCAATGGTTTCTTCTAGGTTGAAGAAGGTTGTGAGTTCACCGCCAACAACGAAACAAATGGCATCAATCAAAGGGGTGGTCAGAAAACTCGAGTGGCGCCCCCCGTGGCGTTATATTGAAACGGCTCCGAATGCTACCGTACGAGTCGAGTGGTGTCCACCGTGGTTCCCATCAAGTCGCATACATTTTCGCGTTGAGGACAACGCGAGTTCGAGTGGGGTGGATTGTTATGTGTCTTGGCCTAAAATCATTTGACCCAACACATGCAGGATCGCATGCAACATCTATATATTTGAAGTTTATTTGTTGCTTTTATTTTTAAATGGAGTGTGTTAGTGTTTGCTAAAATAAAGGGGGATCATGGGAATGCCTATGACTCTCACGTAACACATTCTCCAACTTTCTAGGAAATTAGTTGTTTTTGTTTTCTTTAAATATGGAACTTCTTTAGTAATGAATATATGTAGAAAGTTATGATCTAATTTTCCTTCTATAATTCTACTCTGGCTTCTCTCTTATTTTCTTAACCCATTGATTAAGTGAGATACTTAACAGTATCCTTCAAGCTCACATGATACATGACCATGATTGAAGCTTTAAGTGGTGTTTAGAATTGCATATTGCATTTTTTAAATAGCAGATGACCACTTTTGAGTTTTTTTTATTCTATGAGTAAAAGTGTATGTGATTCAAAATTACAAAATTTAACCTCGAGATAAAGAAAATTGTTTGTAATTAGCAGAAAACCACTTTATTTACTCACATGCCTAATGTGCTTTTGATTTGTTTAAATGATGATTTCAAGAATGCATGCTTATTTTATAGTGAAGCTCCATATCTAGTTGAAGAGAGTAGGTTTATAATGAAGAATTCCATACTAAACAGTAAACAAATTGATCATATCATTCAAAAGTTTTAAACACATATATTTACCTTTGTAGAACATACTCAAAGAAAGAGTAAAAGTTGTCGTCGCCATTCGTCCCTTGTACTGCCACTGACCAACATGGCTACTCGCACCTTTTCCTTAATCTGTACCATTAATTATATAATTTTATCTTTCCATAAACTAATACATGGAACAATTTACTTTCATATAATTGCAAAGTTAATGCCTGGATATATCATCCATGAATCCGAACAATTGAATTTTTTAGTAGGTTTTCATACCATGAGGAACCTAAAATCCTTTAGTCGTAATTGATTAGTAACAAAAAAGCCGAATCGAATAGAATAGCAGCAAGTTTTAAAAGAATATTAACAGGCATAAACCACCTGCACTTGCAGTTTTAATATTTTCAGAACTAATTCAAAAAACAACATAATCGAGAATGAAATCATCTGAGATAATGATGCGTGTGTAGTGTGTATATAATTTAGATATATTATTAAGCCCTTTTTTTTACACCTTTAGCCAAGTTTTAAATTTATAAAACACGATATTCACTAACACTAAACACACATATGGGCAAGTGCACCCATCGTGGACGTAGTATAGTGTTGGTAAGATACCGAGGTCGTCCAAGGACACAAGAGCTTTTAGTACCGGTTTATCCTCAACGTCTAATCAAATCAAAAAGTTAGAAAAATGTTTTTAAACTAAGAAAATAAAAACTAACTAAATGCTGAAAAATAAAAATAAAATAAAAACAGATAGACAAGATGAATCACTTGGATCCGACTCGTGTATTAGTATAACCTTTGATTATTTTCGCACTTTTGCACTTGTTTAAGAGATTATCTTAGTTATTGTAGTAGGCCCCTCTTTTGAAGGCGACGTTACCCTCAACCCAGTAGTTTGAGTCAGCAAGGATACAATCCTAAAGGGTTGGATTATTGGAAGATAATGAATTAAGTTATTAATGCAAATTATGGTAGGCCTCGCTTTTGGCGGTGACGTTACCCTCGGCTAAGTAGTCTGAGTCAGCAGGGATACAGTCCTAAATAGCCGGGTTATAGTATTAATAGTAGTTAACTTATGAGGGGGTCAAAGAGTTTGGATCCCCGCCATCCAATACCTATGGGCATTGAAGGAGATCCTACTAAATTCGACCCAGGTCCCTTGCAGGACCTCTAAACGCTGAACAAGGGCAAGACCCTTACCAAACCGTTCCCTTAACCCCCGACCAGGTAGCCAACATACCTCCATATAGACCGTGGAGATATGAATGGTGAAAATCTTTTATTTTATATAGACAGTAAAATAATGCCAAGACACCACGGACAAACGATAAGGACAGATCACCTTCAACATAAGCAACTAGTTATTAAAGTCATTAATACAAAACCAAATAAAAAGTGCAAAAGATTAAAAATAAAAAGCATTATACTAAACACTTGTCTTCACCAAGTGATGTAAGAGACTTAGGCAAACATGGCCTTGATTGTCAAGAACTCTTACTATCAATCTTGGATCCCGAGACGACTCACACACTCTACGATGGACAATGGATGATGGTGGTGGATGATGGTGTTATGGTGGTGGTGGGTGGTGGATGAAGTATGAGAGAGGTGGTGTGCCAAGGGATGGATTGGAATGAAACCAAGCACTCCTATTTATAGGCTGAACAGAAGGCTGGGCACGGCCCCGTGTCCGCTGGACACGCCCCCGTGCCCGTCTGACACTCTCTCTCTTCATTAATTGTAATTCGTAATTACAATTAATGCGCCTGCTGTACTTTCGCCACGTCCCCGTGCTCACTGGACACGGCCCCGTGGTGGGCAATAGAAGCTTCTACAGGTTTGTCTTTTCTGCTGCTTCTTGGGCACGGCCCCGTGCTGGCTGAGCACGGGGCGTGTTCAGGCTTCTGTTTTCTCTTCTTCGCTTGGGAGGATGCCGTTGAGGGTTCGGGCAGTCTACTTTTATTCCTTTTCTTGTATTTTTGTTAGAATTAGCTGTCTTTTTGCTTCTTTTGTGAATTTGAGCTCATTTCATCCTGAAAATACAAAAGGAAGACAAAAACACTATTTTTCCAACATTAGTACTTAAAAAGGGTTAGTTTTATGCCTTAATTGATGTCATTTATATGTTGCATTTTACACACATCAAATACCCCCACACTTGAACTTTTGCTTGTCCTCAAGCAAAACTCTTTAAATGTGGCTTACACTCCCAAATGGAATGGGTAGAAGAGAAGGTTTTTGGCTTGTCATAGAGTGTCGGGAATCCAAGATCTTTTTGGGTTTTATTTTTATTTATTTACAATCCTACTCGTTATGATTTATTTAGAACGCTTCATAGGATAAATTACTTATTTGGGCATAACATGCCTTTTTAAAATTCCATTTATATACAAGTTCACATACCTCACGGGAGAAATCACTCAACACTCGGCCGAATGTGTATTTTTTTAGTGAATTACTCGAGAGCAGCATGAAACTTACGCCTTCCATAGGCTTGCCAAGCAATCAATCCTCCTCCTTTTTAACTTTTATACCTTTGTAAAATATCAAGAGGACTTTTTGGGTGAAGGGTTAGGCTTGGGCTAAAGGTAGGTGGTTGGGTTAGTGGTTAGTAAAAGGGCGAAAAGCGTAAAAAGCGTCGGTTTTCGTAACACATTTTGTTTTTAGTGACTTTTTATTTTGAAGTATTTCTCCAAACAAGATTTTGTTTGCATACCTTGTTTTTTTTAACTTCATCATCATATTTTTTTTCTTTCTTTTTTTTTTAGTCACATAAAAGAACGAGCTTTGCGAAAAACCGAGCTTGTTACTAAAATAAAGGGTGAAAAATAAAAAGGGTTTTTGGTGGGTAAAAAGGGTTTAGGGTAAAGAAACGAAAGGTTTAGGCTTAAAGGGGTTAACTAGGGGGATTTTGGGTAGGTGGTAAAAAAATGAAAAATAATGGTGTAGAAAGAAAAAATGGTTAGTCCTAATGCCTCCATCATTTACTTACTTGGGTTTAAGTTGGTAAGGACCGGGAATGAATCGTCGTGGCAAGTTCTAGAGTTGTAAGAACCAAGTGGCTATTCACACAAGAAACGAAAAATGAGCATTTAGTCTAAAGATGTAAATTTGTATGCTCAATAAAGGCTCAAAACTCACTTTTGTGGGAATGGGTTTTTTAATGTGATCAAGTATATATAATCAAATTTTAACTAGACTTGTTATGCCGTTTCATAATTTTCTTATGTTGGTTCTTCTTATCACGACGCTCTCGGTTGTAAATTTAAAAAAAAATATAACCTTATTAATCTTGGGATTCCTAACTTAAACTTCAGACAAGTAAAAGAAAAAAATGAAAATTTTTCTTTTGAAAAAATTTGGGGTGTTTAGCGGTTCCAATAGAGTTTTGTGTAAGGCTTGTTGTTAGGACTTGCAAAATTTCAAAGTGTTAGCTTCCCACCCACACTTAAATTACACATTGTCCTCAATGTGTAGAAAAAATAAATTTTTAGGTTGATTGGATGTGTAATGTGGTGTTAAAAAGCAAAGATTTATGTTACTGGCAGTCTGGACACGGCCCCGTGTCCGCTGGATACGACCCCGTGGTGAACTGCCAGTATCGAAAACTTACAGAAGATGAACACGGGGGCGTGTTGGTTAGACACGGCCCCGTGTCTGGCAAATAATTGCAGGTCAGTAACCAAACAGCAGGTCTGGGAGATGAACACGGGGGCGTGTCGGCTGGACACGTCCCCGTGTGGAAAGTCTGTGAGCCTGTAAAACAGGTTTCGTCTCCCGGTTTCTCCATTTTGGGCCTGTAAGTGCTAAGGTTTAGCACTCTAACCCTTGCATTGTACCTGTTTCATCACTCAATACCACACCAAGCAAACATAAAACATCCTACATTACCACAGTTAATTGTCTCCAAGCATAAAGTAGAAAAATAAAACGGAAATAAAAAGTAGTTCAGGAAAGTAAATTGTTCAACAAGTGGCACGCAGGCCATAAATTGTTCGATAGAAAAGGGTACTTAAACCTGTGGGCTCACCACCAACCTGCTCCTTGTTCCTTCAAGCTTCCTACTCCATGTCTTCATCGCTATCCTCACCTCCACCCCCATGCCCCGCCATATACTCCCGGATGCTAACGATATCATCTTGTATATCGTTGATGTTGCGCTCAATAGCTCCGACCCGGTGGTATGTGTTGTTGGCGAGATTGTAGGTGTTCCTGGTACACATGAGGTTTTCCTTCAAAAGATCATGTAAAATTTGAAAGTTAGGAAAACCGCCTCCTTGTGAGGAGGATTGACCCGGATCGCCATGGGGTTGGTATTGGTATTGGGGAGGTGGTGCATGAAGAACTAGGGCCTCCTGTGGGTTCCATGCATAGCCTTGCGTTCTTTGGAAGCTCACGGTCCCGTCTTCCGCCTCATAAAGCAAGTTCATGGCTCGACAAATGTGGTAGTCAACTCGTCCCGACCACGGACTTCTTTCAAAGGACCTTGGAATGTTCGTGAAGTGCTTGAAAAGACGGTACACCCATCCCCCAAAGAAGATAGGTGTTGGAGCTCGAGCAAGGCGATTGAGATGCATGTTTCGCAACAGGAGATATGAAACATCGAGAGGCTTCCGGTTGTGGATGCAGTGAAGGACAACCAAATCTTTCAACCCCACAACGCCACTACTGTCGTGACGCTGGTTCAGCGAGTAGGTGAGGAGCCTGTGAACGTAGCGGTATAGCGGGTCCCTCAGTTTGGTACTCTTAGTGCTGCTAGGGTTGTAGATTCCTTCACTGATTTGAGCCCATGCGGCTTGTCGTTCGGTCTCGTCCAAGTCTCGTAATCCCCCAGTGTTTTCCTCACTTCCCGATTCCTCTTCACCGTATAGTCCTATTATAGATCCAAACTGTGCCATGGAGATTGAGTACTTTGTCCCCCAACACCGAAATGCGACCCCTTCATTGTCAAATGGGTCACACCTCGAATTGAAAGCGAAAGTACTGTAAAACTCCATTGTGCATTGATGCACCGACCGAAGCCCAGTGTTCAATGCAACTGCTAGTGGCCCTGTCACGATGTTGTTGAATCGGTCTAGTTGGTTCACCATGGTTAACAAGTCCGTACATGCTCGCCTAGGGTACTCCTCGGGTCTTGTTTGGAGTATTTCATATCGTGCCCTAGCATCGAGTTCGCTTGCGTTGAACCTTGTGAACTTTGACATCTGAAAGAATACACCAAAAGTTAGTACGAAACAAAGAAATTTTAAAAGAAACTGCAAACAGTGGGCTGTACACGGCCCCGTGTCCAGGCACCCAAAAATTTCATTTTTCGTCCCGTTTCCGAAAACCTGAAAATTTTTAGCCCAATAGTTGCGGTTTCCCCCGAAAATGAAACCCTAAGTGTCGTTTTTCCCAAAACAAACCGTTTACCCTACCAATTTCGTCTTTTTCGGTTCAAAAACAAGGGTTTGGGGTTTTAGTAGGAAATCGAACGAATCTATCAACAATACATGTTTATTTACTTTCTACTACACTAATCTAAACTACCACTAACAGATTGCATCAAAAATTTGAAGTTCGATCCGGATGAACACGAAGAACCCTAGATTTTTCCCCAATTTTTGATGTTTTAACTACATGCAAGTAACTAATCTAACTACTAAAGATGATAGAATCATACCTTGATGTTGTTAAACGTGGTAGTGACGTCGGAAATCTGCAGAAAATCGCCTGGAACCAGAGCGTTTTTGGCAAAACGGGGCGTGTGGAATGAGGTAACTGTTGTGAAAAGAGGGTTTTATCCCGACAGTCGCCTCGACACGGCCCCGTGTCCAGCGGACACGGCCTCGTGCCGAGAAAAGTTTTTTTTTTTTTTTTTTTTTTTAATTTGTGCTCGTGTGCATGCCCCTTTTTTTTTCAAAAAATGGTTAGAAGACTTACCGGTTTTTGACGTACACTTACCTGTTCGTAACATGTCGGGTATGATGTTGAGTTTATTCGTTAACCGTTTGAAGCGAGATCTCCTCTTCCTCATCCTCAATGGATCCTCGGTAGAGTTTTAGCCGTTGGCCATTGACTTTAAATGGTATCCCATTTCGAGCTTTAATTTCTACTGCACCGTAAGGAAAAACATGGGTGACGGAAAAAGGCCCTGACCACCTAGATTTTAGTTTACCAGGAAATAATCGAAGTCGTGAATTAAACAATAGAACTTGATCTCCTACCCAAAATTCATTAGACTTAATATATTTATCATGTAAATTTTTCATTCTTTCCTTATAAATTTCGGAGTTAGAATATGCATAATTCCTTAGTTCGTCTAATTCATTCATTTGACAAAATCGATTTTTACCGGCAGTTTCTAAGTCTAAGTTTACATTTTTTATTGCCCAGTAGGCTCTGTGAGCTATTTCTACTGGCAAGTGACAACTCTTTCCATAGACGAGCTTATATGGGGTCGTGCCTATAGTGGTTTTATAAGCAGTTCGAAAGGCCCATAAAGCATCGTCTAATTTGTCGGCCCATTCCTTTTTATTTAGTCCTACGGTTTTTTCAAGTATTCGTTTTAAACCTTGATTAGTCACTTCGGCTTGCCCATTTATTTGAGGGTGATACGCTGTTGAGACCCGGTGATAGACCCCATACCTTGTTAATATTTTTTCGAGTTGATGATTGCAAAAATGGGTACCTCTATCACTTATCAAAGCTTTTGGTGTCCCGAAACGAGAAAATAATTTTTCAGAAATTTTACCACTACTCTTCCATCATTTGTTGGAAGAGCTTCAGCCTCCGCCCATTTAGACAAATAATCGACTGCCACAAGTATATATTTGTTTCCTCTTGACGGTGGGAAAGGTCCCATGAAATCGAGTCCCCACACATCAAAGATTTCACAAACGAGAATGCCATTTTGAGGCATTTCGTTTTTGGAAGAAATATTACCTGATCTTTGGCAAGCATCACATGTCTTTACAAGGTTTTGTGTATCCTTGTAAATGGTTGGCCAATAAAACCCTGAATCAAATACCTTTCGTGCGGTACTCGCGGCACCATGATGTCCTCCGTATGGACCTTCATGACAGTGACGGAGAATTCTTCGTGCTTCATTACCATGGACACACCTTCGGATGAGCTGGTCGGCACACATTTTGAAAAGATAAGGGTCTTCCCAAAAGTAATGCTTTACATCAGCAAAGAATTTCTTTCTTTGATGATGCGGCCACCCTTTGGTGACTATACCGCTAGCTAGATAATTAGCATAATCGGCATACCATGGCTCTTGTCTACTCCCCATCATTTCCAAGGACTCGGTGGGAAATTTTTCATTATTTGCTCGTCCCTGGTCGCTTCCAAAGCTGGGTCTTCTAGGCGTGAGAGATGATCTGCAGCAGTGTTTTCTGCTCCTCTTTTGTCCTTGATTTCGATGTCGAATTCTTGGAGGAGTAGAATCCATCTGATCAAACGTGGTTTTGCATCTTGTTTCTTGAAGAGGTACCTGATGGCTGCATGGTCTGTATAGACTACAGTTTTAGAAAGAACAAGATAAGAACGGAATTTATCAAAAGCAAACACCACTGCTAGTAATTCTTTTTCTGTAGTTGTATAATTTTCTTGTGCATCATTAAGCGTTTGACTAGCATAATAAATTGGGTGGAAATGCTTTTCTTTTCTTTGTCCCAAGACTGCTCCAACGGCAAAGTCACTTGCATCACACATGATTTCGAAAGGAAATTTCCAATCGGGCGCTATCATGATAGGTGCATTGACTAGCATTTCTTTGAGGGTTAGAAATGTTTGATTGCATTCCTTGTCAAAGATGAAAGGTGCATCTTTTTCAAGTAATTTTGTTAGAGGTCTTGAAATTTTTGAAAAGTCCTTGATAAATCTTCTATAAAATCCGGCATGCCCTAAGAAACTTCTGATTGCTCTTACGGAGGATGGTGGAGGTAATCGAGAAATAGTTTCTATTTTTGCTCGATCAACTTCCATTCCTTCGCTTGAGATTTTGTGACCGAGTACTATTCCCTCTGTTACCATGAAATGACATTTTTCCCAGTTAAGGGCGAGGTTTGTTTCCTCACATCGGGATAGCATTCGTTCAAGATTATCGAGGCATTGGTCATATGAGTCTCCAAAGATGGAAAAGTCGTCCATGAAGATTTCCATTGTCTTTTCTATCATATCATGGAAAATGGCTACCATACAACGTTGGAATGTTGCAGGTGCATTACATAGACCGAATGGCATGCGTCGATATGCGAAAGTTCCGTAGGGGCATGTGAAAGTTGTTTTCTCTTGGTCTTCTGGTGCTATCGGTATTTGAAAGTAACCTGAAAAACCATCTAAGAAACAATAAAATTTATGACCGGATAGTCGTTCTAACATTTGATCAATGAAAGGCAAAGGAAAGTGGTCTTTCCTTGTCGCTTCATTTAATCGCCTATAATCTATACAAACTCTCCATCCTGTGACGGTTCTTGTTGGTATTAATTCATTTTTCTCATTAGTTATTACCGTCATACCTCCTTTCTTTGGGACTACTTGGACGGGACTTACCCACGGACTATCGGAGATAGGGTAGATTAGTCCGGCGTCAAGTAGCTTGATGACTTCATTTTTAACCACTTCTTGAACATTAGGATTCACTCTTCGTTGTGGTTGAATTACTGTTTTGTAGTCATCATTCATTAAAATTTTGTGCGTGCACATGGAAGGACTTATTCCTTTAATATCTACAAGCTTCCAAGCGATCGCGTTTTTGTGTTTTTTAAGGAGATTAACTAATTTCTCTTTTTCTATGTTACTTAATTTAGAAGAAATAATTACAGGTAAACCACCATCTTTGTCTAGAAAAGCATATTCCAAACCTTTAGGAAGTTCTTTGAGCTCAATTGGTGGGTCTTTAGAAGACACCTTATTTTGTGGCTCATCTAGATCAAGAACCTTAAAGGTTTGTTCTATGGCGATCTCTTCTTCGACAAAGTGGTCATCTTCTTTAGTTGTATCGGGTGGTTCAGCTTCATCTTCAATTAGGGGGTCATTATTGCCAAAAGGATATTTCATTGAACGCTCAAGATCTATGCTCCTTTTGAATGCCCCTAACTGAAGAGGTAGATTGTTGAATTTGCGGTTTTTCAAAGCCTTATGAGTTTGTACAAAAGGTTTTCCCAGGACTAGAGGGGCGTCATCAAGGATGACAAAGTCGGTTGGGATTACCATTTGATTTGTTTGAACCAAAACATCTTCAACTACACCGATTGATTTTATTACTTTTCGATCGGATAGAAAAATGGGTATTTGAAGTGGAGTAAAGTCACTAATACTTAATTTTTCAAAAATGATGTTAACACAAAGATCTTTATCAATGGTGATATTACTAATAAATGAATTTCGAAAGAAACATGGAACCGGTGTAATGTTAATTTCAAAAGGATCTTCTTTTATTAGCGAAGTTTGATCATTAGTTAACTTAACACTCACTATTTCTTTGATTTTAGCACTAGTGTTTAACTCTTTTAAAAATTTGGCATGAGGGGTTACTAAACAATGATTCTCGAAAGTAGGTGACAAGAGATTAATTTCTTCAAAATTAGACTCTTCTTGTAATTTAACGTTATTGGACTCACCTTTTTCATTGTTTAACTCATGTGTCGGTTTTTCACTTTCTTGTTCTTCCATTTTTACATTTTCAACTATCTCTACGTTATTATTACAATTTAATTCTTCTCTTGCGCGGGATTCCTCTTCCCTTGCGCGAGATTCTTTCATGTAACGTTCGATAGTTTTAATGTGTTCTAATATCCTATTGGTCACTTCGGTGAGAGAAAACGAATTTGGATCCTCAAAGCTTGAATCCGGTTGTTCGATCCTTGGCTCCTCATAGTACTCATATGAAGTAGATGGTTCATACCATTGTTCTTCATTGTAAGCATATGATGGATAAGGGTCGAAACTTTGTTCTTCATAGTACTCATATGAGGTGGGTTGTTCACGCCATGGTTCCTCATAATAAGAGTATGTAGGTGGTGGCTCATATCTTGAATCTTCAAAGTATGAGTATGAAGGCTCATACCTTGGTTCATCAAAATATGAGTATGAGGGAGGAGGTTCATACCTTTGGTCTTCATAGGGTGTGTATGAAGTTGACGGCTCGTACCTGGGCTCCTCACAATTTTTGTATGAATTGGATGGTTGATATGAGTTATTATATTGAACCGAGCGTGCGTTACGACAATTAGTGCAATAATTACTCCTATAATCATCCTCATCATAGGTGCAGTTGTAACCTCTTGAGTATTGATCCATAAGAATCACTCAACAGACCACAACTGAGTCTCGGGACCAGAAAACAAAAATAAGACGGAAACAGAAGCTGGACACGGCCCCGTGTTGGGTGAACACGGCCCCGTGGTCAGGGTCTGTATCTGGGCGTTTTAATTAAAGTTACTGGTCACGTTGGACACGGGGGCGTGTTGAGTGAGCACGGCCCCGTGTTCAGACTCTGTATCTGGGTATCTAACTAAAAATATGCAGTACGGGGGCGTGTTCAGCGAGCACGGTCCCGTGTTCAGGCTACTGTAAATGCAAACTAAGCTAAAATGCAGAAAAATTTTGCGCGCGTTTTGAAAAGGTTTTGAAAAACTGATTAGGCCGTTGATTTTAATCTTTCTTAAAATCCTTGTGTCCCCGGCAACGGCGCCAAAAACTTGATGCGTGTGTAGTGTGTATATAATTTAGATATATTATTAAGCCCTTTTTTACACCTTTAGCCAAGTTTTAAATTTATAAAACACGATATTCACTAACACTAAACACACATATGGGCAAGTGCACCCATCGTGGACATAGTATAGTGTTGGTAAGATACCGAGGTCGTCCAAGGACACAAGAGCTTTTAGTACCGGTTAATCCTCAACGTCTAATCAAATCAAAAAGTTAGAAAAATGTTTTTAAACTAAGAAAATAAAAACTAACTAAATGCTGAAAAATAAAAATAAAATAAAAACAGATAGACAAGATGAATCACTTGGATCCGACTCGTGTATTAGTATAACCTTTGATTATTTTCGCACTTTTGCACTTGTTTAAGAGATTATCTTAGTTATTGTAGTAGGCCCCTCTTTTGAAGGCGACGTTACCCTCAACCCAGTAGTTTGAGTCAGCAAGGATACAATCCTAAAGGGTTGGATTATTGGAAGATAATGAATTAAGTTATTAATGCAAATTATGGTAGGCCCCGCTTTTGGCGGTGACGTTACCCTCGGCTAAGTAGTCTGAGTCAGCAGGGATACAGTCCTAAATAGCCGGGTTATAGTATTAATAGTAGTTAACTTATGAGGGGGTCAAAGTGTTTGGATCCCCGCCATCCAATACCTATGGGCATTGAAGGAGATCCTACTAAATTTGACCCAGGTCCCTTGCAGGACCTCTAAACGCTGAACAAGGGCAAGACCCTTACCAAACCGTTCCCTTAACCCCCGACCAGGTAGCCAACATACCTCCATATTGATCGTGGAGATATGAATGGTGAAAATCTTTTATTTTATATAGACAGTAAAATAATGCCAAGATACCACGGACAAACGATAAGGAAGGATCACCTTCAACATAAGCAACTAGTTATTAAAGTCATTAATACAAAACCAAATAAAAAGTGCAAAAGATTAAAAATAAAAAGCATTATACTAAACACTTGTCTTCACCAAGTGATGTAAGAGACTTAGGCAAACATGGCCATGATTGTCAAGAACTATTACTATCAATCTTGGATCCCGAGACGACTCACACACTCTACGATGGACAATGGATGATGGTGGTGGATGATGGTGTTATGGTGGTGGTGGGTGGTGGATGAAGTGTGAGAGAGGTGGTGTGCCAAGGGATGGATTGGAATGAAACCAAGCACTCCTATTTATAGGCTGAACAGAAGGCTGGGCACGGCCCCGTGTCCGCTGGACACGCCCCCGTGCCCGTCTGACACTCTCTCTCTTCATTAATTGTAATTCGTAATTACAATTAATGCGCCTGCTGTACTTTCGCCACGTCCCCGTGCTCACTGGACACGGCCCCGTGGTGGGCAATAGAAGCTTCTACAGGTTTGTCTTTTCTGCTGCTTCTTGGGCACGACCCCGTGCTGGCTGAGCACGGGGCGTGTTCAGGCTTCTGTTTTCTCTTCTTCGCTTGGGAGGATGCCGTTGAGTGTTCGGGCAGTCTACTTTTATTCCTTTTCTTGTATTTTTGTTAGAATTAGCTGTCTTTTTGCTTCTTTTGTGAATTTGAGCTCATTTCATCCTGAAAATACAAAAGGAAGACAAAAACACTCTTTTTCCAACATTAGTACTTAAAAGGGGTTAGTTTTATGCCTTAATTGATGTCATTTATATGTTGCATTTTACACACATCAGATAACTTACAGCGATATGATGCTTTCCTACGTGATTGTGTTAGCCAGCTTGCTACCTACAAGTGTCGGATCATGTTAGCCAGCTTGCTACCTACAACTAACAATTCACTTGAATTTGCTCCCACACTATATACAAATATACGCTCAAAACATGTGACCAATTTCTGAATTCCAAATATTAATTCTAAAATTAGCAGTATTTGAATATCAAACAATAGAATCAGATCAAAATAAGCAAAAACCCTCATACAGCAAGTGATTCAATGAAAATGGATTTAACCAATCGACTGTTACTTCCCAGGTTTAAGCATAAACCTTCATTTTAAAATATATCGTATTGCTTCAAAACTGAGTCCAAGGAATATAAGTTTACACTGAAACGGGTAATATAGACAAAATGAAATATTTGATGGCTATAAGAACTATAATCAAAATAGATGAAGCTAGATTAAATGAAATACTACCCCATCATTCTTAAATGTATCAAGCTTCGTAAAGTAATGTGCCAAAGCAAACATGACAAAATTTCACATCTAGCTGGGTATGCACAAAATAAATCATAATTTTCAAGGAAAAAAAAAGCCACAAATACATCAATCTATAATTACTTATGAAAAACTATAATTATTTATAATAAACGAAAGTACATATAAGGTTATTTACTTTATATATCATTAAAGAGAAATGAAAAATTATAACATTTGTTCATAAACCTCAAAATATATCCAATCTTGTATCAATAATTTCATGTTTATGAGCTAAGAGCTGAACTTTAGAATCAGAGTCAACCATAAGCTTGTTGAGCTTCTTGTTGCTTCTTTTTTGTGGCACTATCTTGCATTCCCTACTATAATACTGCAACATCTACTTATTATTTGGTCACAAACTCATAATGATCGTTTTTTAAGACAAATAATAGATCAAGTAAAATAGATTAAATAACGGTTTTGAGTCAAAATAGTAACTTTTGTGCAGGATGAAACATTCTTTCTCCAAAGATCTATTTTTCTTGTCAAATTTATAAATAATTAGTTTGTGAAAATTGGTTACAAAAGTTATATTGTTCAATAATAGTTAACTTTGAAAGACTTTTAACCTTTTTGAGTAAGATGATCTTCCAAAGATGAAAATGTAAATTTAAAAAAAAAAACATGTGAAGCTTACTTTTAGATGAACCGATAATGTGACGCGTTATAAATCGACCTAGGAGAATCATGAAAAGTAGATGTATATTTTCACCAGCACTAAAAAGACAACATTAGCATCTAATCATTTAAAGTTGATACTTACAATGCAATCAAGACAATTTAAATAAACTTTTTTTAATGTTACCTATACAATTTCCAAGAGCCACGGTGGTCAAATCCCTTAACATGTGCTTGGCAATGCATACGATATCTTACCTATTAATATGAAAGAGAAACAACATAAGACTAAAACGTATCCCAAAATAATGAGATTCCAAAACAATGAGATTCATACCTTTGTTAGAACATTTGTGTCATCCATATCATGTAAATCCAATAACCCTACTTTGAAATCACCCCCAAACTTGGATGAATAGAAAAGAATTTAACAATAACTTTAGGAGATTTTTAACCCATTTCCCTTTTAAGGTAAGTATTTAAATATGACATGTTGTTGAAAAATAAAAGAGCAAGCAACGTACCAGTTTCAGCTCAAATTGGAGGAATTGGACGTCTTCCATCACCACCAGCATCGTCAATTTGCCTGGATATAAGCCAATAGCCTCGTAGAGCATAAGTATTAAAAACCTCATAATTCTATGGATAAACAAAACCTTGAAGTCGAGTGAAGAAAAGAAAGAAAATTTCGATCCAGCGACAAAAAATCACAAACCTCAAAATTATAACAGGTATCCCATAACTTCAAATAAAACAACTGAGGTCCGTGGTGAATTCAACCTACAAGATAAAAAAAATAAAAAAAAAAACTATTATTGTTAAGTGTCAACAACTACCAAAAGCAAATTGAAATAATAATATGCAAATAGGAAGTATACCTGTCAGCATCCATTGAAGATTTGAAGCGATGAAAACACAATAACTGGTTTACAATTTCACTGCAATGGAACTTGAGTTAGTATACTTTATAAAGATTAAATCATTCAAATTTATCTAGTTATCTATGAAGAATACAAAAAAATTGGGGAGATCTGGTGTTTTCTAGGGTTTGGGTCTTTGAAGCAAATGATCGAACAGTTGGTGGGCATGAGTGTGTTAACAGATTAAATGGAATATTAGATGCGTAAAGTAGAAAAATTTACCTCAATTGTTCAAGAATCTTAAGAAATTTGAATGAGGGGCGGTAGATTCCTATAGCGATTTGTGGGTTTTATCAGTTTATCATCGATTAGATGAACGAATCTTCAAGAAGATAATGTTGCAATGATCGAAATCGTCGATTAGATGATCGGATCTTCAAGAAGATGATGTCGCCCATCGTATTGAGAGAGAGAGAGAGTCAGAGGATGTTTTTTAGGGTTTTCAAACGATGATTGAAAGATTGAGAGAGAGAGAGAGAGAGAGAGGGAGAGAGAGAGTAATACAAAGCGTACATAATAAGCCTCTCTAATCCTGGCCTTAGAGACATGCCATATGTATGATGAGGTGGCTGCTTATTTGGCATCAACCATAGGATGACATGTGTCCCCCAATGGTTTGCTTTATTAGAGATATAGATATGTACACTCAATGAAGTAGAACTCTCTCATTTTTCTATACTTCTCATTGTCTCTATATTCTCTATAGTATCCTTTACATATTAGATGTTGTTATTAGGCCGTTGTTTTACAACACATTATCAACACAAAAGTGCTCGAATCATCATTGGTTTTAATCGTTGATTAAAGTCTCAGTTGACCCATGTCGTTGATGATGTGTTGTTGATAAAAGTTTTGGTGGCCCGAGGTGTTTCCAACGAAGATTGGATTTTGTAGACATAGCGATTGAAAAGTTATGGTGTTGGATCGTCGTGTGACCCTAACGAGTCAATCTGAAGAGTTCAACATCAAAATCAAAGGCGGAATCAATTAAATTGACGTAACACAGCTTGATACTCTCTAATTATCTTCTTTTACTGATTTCCTAAGCTTTTACAAGTCAAATAACAATCCGGCAGCACCTCGGCTCTGAATACACACACACTAATTTCATTCCAAATGAACTAGGCAACTCAGTATTTATAGGCAAAGTAATTCCGCTTGAAACTGTTCACGCGAGACTTAATTCCGTGCGGAATTAACTCAAGCGGTATTACATTTCAAGCGAGATTATCAGTTCGCGCGGAATTATAATTCCAAGCCGAATTATAATTTCGTGAGTAATTACCTATAAAGTTCATTTCTCGATTTGCGTGCCCTGATCTATCTAATACAATACAAGACTCTATAAAGACGAAGTTAACAGACATCAGTGCACCAACAGATGGAGATACTATTTCCTTTAGTTATTTCAAGGTAAGTTTTTTTTCCACCATACATGTTTATCTACATAAGGTACTACTCTTATACCTATATTGTTTCTTGTTGAATATGCCTTATCTTTTGAACTTGATTTTACCATGATAAGAATAATCGTTAACCAGAATGAGATTTTTGAAAGTCGATTGAACAGAGGATGTTCAAATCCTACTCATAATTTTCATTTTCATTTTCAATTACCTTTTCTAGAATAAATGATCATCACGGTATTGAAAAAAAATAGGAAATATAAGTTTAATATATACATGGACACTTGTTAAAGAAACCCGATGAGAAAATATTTGTTATTAATTTATTAAGTCTAATCTTATCTATTTGCTAGTTATATTGCAAGCTTATTCCTTTGTTTAGAAATTGATATATAATTTGATAAATTCTTTTTATGCATGTTTAATAGATAAACCTTGAAAAGAAAAGTTGTATTATGATATCCATGATTTTGCATTTACTTGTTGATTATATTATTTATATATATATTTTAAAGTTATATATACTATTTAGTTTTAATTAATATAGCTAGCATAAATTCAATTAAAGTTCTAATATATAACTTATGAGTGTGGATTGAATATTATTAATTATAAAATTAATTCTGATTTCCTCATCATTAATTCATGTTGATATATATTTACCTATTTTTTTTTCTCAATTTACGAAATGAGTAAATAGTAATTAAATAGCCTTTTATTGTTGTTCTAATAAATTGTTTTTATTATATTTTATGATTAGTAATTAAATAGCCTTTTATTGTTATTAATATATATGATGTTGGATAATGCTTAAAAATTAAAATCATCAAATATCATTTTTCCCATCATGTAGTTTAATTCATTCTTTATTAATTTTAATTCATTTTTACGTTACAAATTTGATTAATTCTTATTACTTTAAATGATCTTTAATATCCATTTAATTACAATCTTAAATGATATGGAGTTATCAATATGAATAGTCACAATATTCATGACATTAAATGATATGGAGTTATGAACATGAATAGTCACAATATTCATAAAACTAAATGATATGGAGTTAGGAACATGGATAGTCACAATAATACTATTTTTTTTTATAGAAAATTAGGTGATTTACAATTTAATTTAAGAGATGATGATTTTAAAATTGCAGTACGAAATTATAGACATATTATATCTCTTACTTGTTGGCTTTATAGTTTATACTGTTTGGATAATATGTTAATGTATGCATTGATCATATTTCATAATAACGTTTGATGGAGATGATTTTGTAGTATACAATAGTTGACAGATTATTATACTATGAAAAAGTTTGTTTAGTATTTAATATGTTTATGTACATTCACTTCTAATGTGTAATACTTGTATTTGACATATAAATTTTAATGTGATTGTTCGTAACAATTTAACTAGAAATACAATACGATAAGTGTAATGTTTATAGTGTTCTTATTTGATATATAAGAATAAGAAATTTGATGTTTTATATGACATTACATGACATGTTATCATATAATTTTTAATCTGTTTGATGACAAATTATAACTATATTTTAGTAGTAAAAAAATCATATATTGATTTACTCATCTTTCTTTATAAATGTTATCTTATTATTAATCAAGATGTATGATTTTATTGTGGCTTTCATCGTATATCAACTTTGTCCTTTATTGAACACCACTAATTTGAAAGCTAACGTAGACGATGTCGATAAATTAGAGCATAACCTATAATAATAGGCTTATCACTATTGAAATTTATTGCGTCTTTTATATGCTGTAATTTATTTAGGTGATATGTTAAATAAAAAAAATTATATATTTCTTACAAGTGATGAAAAAAATATTATTTCATAAGGTTGTGTCATAAGTCATTTCTTATAGTGACATAATATAAAGTGATGCATTGTATAGTCATCACCTTTACATATTACCATAAACCTTTTTAATAGTGTTCTTGATATATTTTAATATTCAATCATGACAGTAAGGCAAATTAATTATGTGTATTTTATTATATTGTATTTGATGAGAAGACATCTTATATCAGTTATATATTGTACAATTTGACTTTGTACATTAATATGCCATTGTTTATGTATATAAACAGTCTTCAATGAAGCAGCTAAATTAAAGTTGTGTATATGATCACACGTTATAAACATGATTAAATAGTGATCAAGATTTATTTATAATATGACATTCGAAGTTTCAAACTCACTAAAGCTTATTGTAAATTTATTGATGCTTGTAAGATTTTGGACTGATAAGTCTTAATGATTCGGTCATATAATTGATGTTATGTGGTGAAAAGATTAGTTATACATGTGGAATAAAAAAATTCCACTTGTCAAACCTCAAATGCGCTCTTGATATATAAGGTTTGAAACAGTCACCATGAAAGTTGTCTGACTCTATTCCATTCCTTGAAGAGAATGTGATGAGAAAAATATATATCATAATCCATTGAGCAAAACAATTTCCATCGTCAAATATCATTAATTGTTAAAGAATATATATAAAGTTTGAAACAACAAGCATGAAAGTTCTGTGGTTCTTATCCATTCCCTAATATGAATGTGATGATGATCAATTCAAAGGTTATGATCATATACATAACTAAGAAAATTGTAATGATGCCACCATGAATGTTGTATGAGAGTATAGCAAATATGGCCAGAAGACTATATTAGAAGTTACTAGAAATGATACTAATTTTCCAAAATATTCCACTAAATCAAATATGGTGAGTAACCAGAAGTTACTAGAATATTTATACGTTCACCACATGGCATGACCAAATAGGTCATCAAGATAACATCATGATATGCTAAACAATCGAACGTGCTAACCGGCACCTTAGCTCCTCGAAGTAATCTAAAAACATTGCTCCGAAAACGCCTTATCATATGTATAGTTAATTTTTTTTGTGGCAAATAAAATTTTATGCCTGTTTTGGTCAAAAATTACCTAAGCAATTAAGTGATCAAATTAGTTTTGTGAGGTAGTGTGCTAGTAATACTTTGTGATAAATATGTTGGTTTGTTAGTTTGCAAAAACAGTTATCAGGATACGGCTCAGGATATTGAGCTGTATCTATAGTCAAACAATGAGCAAAAATGTAAAGGTTGACACGTGATATACGAGGAAAGCCGTTGATCAATCTAGTGTGACAACCGTCACTTTTCCGTACATTCCGTACATTAATTGAACAGTAATCTGTACTTTAAAAATTGTGCATGATCTAGTTTACAAGACAAATGAATTTTTGATTACTGTTATATACATACAATGGCATTTCATATTCGTTGCTACATGCAACACGATATAGTGCTAATAATGCACAGAACAGAATCGGCACCATTATCAGACAAACAAAAAAATATACTGACGATGTTCCGTACATAGACAGACAATATTTTGAGGTCCAGTATGAGCCAGAGACCAAGTGATACACTAGTATAGTGTGTAGGGAAGTAAGGACCACAAAACTGCTTTTCTTGACGATAGTTTAAGTGTCGGGAAGTGCCTAAAACTCACCCAAAGTGCAGAATTCTACATATTTCAGCAAAATTCAGCATTTTAACAAGCTAGTATAGTGCAAAAATATGACAAAATGGTCCTGTATGCTTTCCTAAGTGTCGGGAATTAAAAGTGTCACAAAAGGGTACTTAATGAACACTAAACGGTGCAATTTAGCACTTTAACGAACCGGCATTTAACCGAACAACCGGACATTACCCGGAATATCAAAATATTACAAGAAGCATTGTTTTAATGTTTCTGAACTAGTTATGGTCCCCGAACACCATAACACCCCTTATAACATAATAACATATCAAGTCCCTAAACTTTACACTTGAAAACTAACTTATTTATGTAACTAGGATTTGGAATTTACACTTTAGCCCCCCTCTCATATTCACCGTCATGAAGGGTGGCCCCCACCTCCAAGATCTTGCAAATATTACCTAAATCTCCATGATCTTGCTTGGATTCACCTAGATCTTGTGTAATCTTCCATGATCTTGCCTAGATCTTCCTTGGATTTTATTTGATATTATTAGATATGGTTCAAACTTATACAAGACCCCCTCCCCCTTCCTACTTACGGTCATATGGCCCCACCTTTGATCCACCAAGATTTTACACAATCTTCCCATGATCTTCTCTAAGGTATTGCTTGATATTGTGGACAAAATATTAGAAGATATGACTATAAGTATGACATATGGATTCTAAAGATCTTCATAATTCACTCACTTCACAACATCACACCTCCCTCACTCTCTTCCTCTCCCCCTCGGCCTAGATAGTGCCGCCACCACCACCACAATACTTCCATCATCCTTTCATTCCAAGATCATTTCAAGGTTGTAAGAAGGTGTCTTGTGAAGCTTGGTGCTTGTAGAACTTGAAGGACCTCTCTTGTGTGCTATTATCCACTTCATTTTCAACCTTGTTCTTCCCTAGCTTCAAGCTAGTAGTAAGATCATCTTAACCCTTGTTTACTTCTATTTTGCTTGGTTAAAAGATGTAACATGATGTAAATCACTAAAACATTAAAAGACATAAGTTGGAATCATGAACATAAAGCCTTCATATGATGAAATATGAATAGAATGATGATGTTTAGCATATGAATGATGTTTGCTTGTTGATTTCTTGAGGAGATGATGTTAATCATCACATGAAGCTTGCTAGATGGTGATTAAACACATAATCTAGCAAGTAGGAAGATGATTATGTGACAACATAAGATAATCATCTTATTGAGTAAACATGAACTTGATGAATAAATGATTTCTTGGAAAATAATAAGCAAAGTGAGCTAATAATCTTATGGATCTAAGATTCATGAGTGGTTTTCCTAAAAGAACCAAGTCCAAAAGATGATTTATGGAAGATCTTGGTTTTTACTTAAACTTACACTATATTTGGTGATAAAATAAGTGTAGAAACACTAGAGAAGCAAGTAGGTTTAATAAAGAAACATTTTTGTGAAATATGTTTACAAGTTGTAAACACCTAAAATTTTCAAGAATGAAGTTTATTGAGAAATAAACACACTTTGGAGAATAACTAAGGCTACTAAACACTTTACCAAGTTACTACAAGTTTTTGTTAAAAGATCAAGTTCATGTTGTTATGTAAAGTGTATAGTTTTTGCACTCGGTAAGTGCAAGATGTTTAGGGATTGATGGTTGATTATTGTGTGATGATTTTTGAAAAGAAAACGATATGCTAAATAGCATGGACACCTCCATTTACAAAGGAAACTATGGCGAAATTTTCTAAAAATTCCAACCCTTAGAAAATATTTTCTAAACAAGTGTTCACAAGCGTATTTTAAATTATGATTTATAACATAAATTTTGCCATAATTTTTTGTAATAAAAATACAAGTATTGAAGGTTGGTTTTGTAAATAAAATTGGGTAAATATATATTTAGAATATATATTTTACATTAAAGACACTTGTGTGAATATGTGTATACCTTGTATATAGTTATATTATTTTTGGATTTAAAATAATATGACTTAACAAAAATACCAAGAACTTACAATCCAAAATAATACCAAAAAAATTACAAGGAATAAAGTATATAAGTTACACACTTAAATATTGGCAAATCAAACAAGAACGTAACTTGTAAAATATTCCGGAAAATACCGTTACAAATATATTCTTGGTAAATATTATTTTGGATACAAGAAGTGAAGATATGATTTTGTACATATTACCAAGTTATGTCATATTTTCAACAAGAAGAAAATATACTATCTTTGGGAGATAAAAATATATATTTTCTTGGAATACATTATTTTTGGACAAAACGATGTCTATATATATTTTCTAAGTGAAACTTGAGAATATATTATTTTGGAAACTACAAATACAAGAATACGAGAATACATGTATGAAATACTCCCATCCTTGGGAAGGAAATACGAGAATAAAAACTTGAGAAGTAATATAACTCTGGATAATGTTAACGACATAACGGAAACGTAACTCAAAACATGAATACTATGGCAAGGCACGGCCCGCTCGTCTAATAGACCCTAGCACATTGTAGGTGGTCGTGTTTGCTGACGAGATTTGAGTTACGAGTACTGAAGACGCAAAACAGTGAGTTCATGCTCCCCCTTTTCTTTAACTCTTTTTGGTTTTATAACTCTCGGGGGTGGAATACATGTTACGAATACTTAAACGGTATGAAATGCCTATGAAATACTAGATCATGTGAGCATAGACTAAATACAGAATTGCCATTAATACTTAATTAGGGACGAGGGTTAGATCTAACGGGTACGGCCGAATCCCACTCATGGTCACAACTGGTACCTAGTAGTGCTTCGGAGTCCCAGTCGAGGTTAATCGACACAGTCGATGTAAATCGACACAGTCGAGGTTAATCGACACAGTCGAGGAAAATCGACAAGGGTATGAGCCATTACGAGTGCTCCCTATATCCTCACATGCCTTAAAGTCCTTGTAAAAACATTCATGTTTATACACGCTTTTCATACCTGTTTACAAAGGAAGTCTCTCAAAGATTTACAAGAATTACAGTATACAAACAAGATGCATGAACTCGCTCAACTTTTGTTGATGTTTTCCGAAATTACATGTATTTCAGGTGACAGGATGGATCTTGGGCGCGGGTGTCATAACTAGAAGTAGACTTCAAGATTAGATGTCATCCACTTTTGTTGATTCGTAACCTAGTCGAAGGTTATGTCTTAAAACTTAAATAACAAGTGTTTGTAATACTCAAAATTTATGAATGGATGAACATCGTTCAGATCATGTAGTTGTTTATTACGATTGAATGCAATGATATTAAACCAGTCACACGTCATATGCTTCCGCAAAAGTCAGGGTGTGACATCTAGATCTCCAGCATAAAACCTCGGGAGCTGACAATCGTCGGCTGCCTTGTTCTTCTTATTCTTGAATAACCAGGATACAATGCAGGATATGATGCGGATCAACTAAGTGTTACAATGTGATTCGAGTACAAGTGTTGGTGTCTGGGAGTGATTGTAGGTAGTAGAAAGCAAGAGTGTGTGAAAAGATTGTGTGTGCCTATTGATTCGATCATTCCTATATAGAGCAAAGGAAATAACTAACTATGCTAAAAATCCGGGATATTATGCTAAAAATCCGGGATACTAGGAACATTCCTTTCTGAACGTTAAGGACTGTTTCAACTCATTCTCCACGTGCATATTAAATGTAAATCCGGGATTTAAGCTTCCATAACCGTGACAACATTAATATCTTTGACCAGCATCCATAACTCCCACGAAACATGCCATTCTTCAATGCTGACCGTTACAAGAGCTATTCTTCCGCCACCAACGTCTTTATCCTAACCAATTTGAGCGGGTCTTCAGGATAACTTGGTCCTCATGAACGTTAGTCCCTTGTTACCAATGTTTACAAGCAAATTGTTAGTAATAGTCAGGATACTGCCTCAGGATGTTACCAGTATCCTGACTCGGTATCCTGATCGTAATCAGCTATCATAAAATCAAGATATAGTGTCAGGATATGGGCTCAGAATTTCACCCATTACAATTATCCCCAAAAATATAACTGTTGGATATCTGATTCCAACGGATATATTTTTTAGTCATTCCAACATGTCTGGTGAGGATATCTATTTTGAACATTCCTTGAGGAGCTTGACAGCTACCCCAAGCCTGTCCTAATGAAAAAAGAGGCCATCTGTTGCCACCAGCTGTAAGCCCTTTGCTGCTGCTGCTGAAGGTTTCTCTTATGATGACCTTGGCTTCATGGAATCCATCGAGCACATGACATCCTTCCCTAATAAGGTAAGTATCCAGATCTTGTATCCCGTACACGTATACTGAACCTGTATCCTGGTTAGTTTGTCTTTAATGATACCTGTATTTTGTAGGGTCTAAATCATCTGGTCGTCCTGCACTTAGAACAATTTTAATTTCCTGCAAATAGAATAGTTTGACAGTTGAAGGTGGAGGGATCCTGTGTTTTCAGGACGAAGCCTTCAACTGTTTATGTAAATATGCTTTAAAAACTTAATTGTATTCTTGGTGGATGGGTCTATTTTTGAGATGAAACCAAGAATACAATCTATTGGACCATTAATAATAAACTAACCTTTTAGCCTTATTTATTGTTGCTATGTTTTTATTTTGAAAGGTATGTTTTGAATATCCTGATCAAATATCCTGGTCAGGATACTGATGAAATGTTTAATACTTTTGTCATCGAAATGTTTAGACAAAGCTTGGTTGAATATGACTTTTTAGAAAACTTAGATCATTTAGATAAGGTTGTTAAGACTTGAAAATAATAAATCGTACCAGAAACACTTAGGCAATAATTTCCAACCTCAACCTTTGAATCCTTTGCAATGTCCCCGACATGGATGTCCCTTGTCTGTGCAGGATATTGCATCAGTATATGACACACTTGAGTATCTCTTCACTTAGTTATTAAACTTCGTAACTTTTCACCAACAGAAGAACGTGTGTAAACACAATTGTAGTTTGTCATATCTTTGGAACTAATCAAAAAGTTTAGTTTCACTGGGGATAAACCCTTAATGTACTGGGGATAAACCCTTAGCATCCTGGGGATAAACCCTTAGCATCCTGGGGATAAACCCTTGTTTTCGTGCGCTACAGGCGGGAGTGTATAAACTCCAAGACTTAGAAAGGTGAAAACCTTTAAACCTTAGAGAGTATGAAAATACCCTTTCGCGAGAGAGGGTGATCAATCCTCATATACCTTAAGTGTTGGTGCATACGTCTGTCGACTTCGTCTTGTATCGAGTCTTGCATTGTTCAGGGCACGAAGATTGAGAAATCAAGGCAAACAGTTAATTTCGCATGAAAGAGATGATTCTGCACGAAATTACCATCTGGTAATTTCGCACGGAATTAACTAATATCGTTTGACTTGTAATTTCGCGTGTAATGTATTTCTGTGTGAGTCTTGTTCATGCGGAATTAGGACATCTATATATAGTTGTAATATCGTGTCATTTGGTATGAAATTACTTAGAGGTTTTCCGACGGCGAAGCTCTGTCGAAGCATCTTCTCATTGTAAAACTGTTTAAGATCAATAGAAAAGACAGTTAAAGTGAATATCTTGCTGAATTCAACTCATTATGTTTGTTTCCGCCTTTCATTTTGAGTAGAACGCCTCTGAACGACTCGTTTTGGCCCGCGCACGATCCTACAATTGGTATCAGAGCTAAAGCAAGAGTTGGAAACTGAGAGGATTGAAAATGAAAGAATTAGAAGACTGGTGCAAAGTTATTCTAGTTCTGATTATATAATTGATCGAATTTATCCGACAGTTGCAGGTTAGGAAGCATTTCAAGAGGATAAAAAGCCTAAGAAGAAGGATACTGGTAAGAAACAGAGTATTAGTTATAACAAGTGTCCGCCTCCGATCTGGGAAGGTTATTCTCCCAGAAAACCAAATGAGGAGCAAGTCCAAAAAGTAGTCAATATAAAACTGAAGTCCGAAATAACCGATGATTTACCAGAAGACATTGACATCACTTTTACACCGTCTGACACTGATCATGAGTCCGAGTTAATAAAAAAGGTGGTCGATCAGGTGTTGGATACAGATGAGGAGTCTGAGTCAAAGTCCGAGTCTGGAAGTTCGAGTTCGTCGGTCAACAGTCCAAAGACGTCGGTTAAACGGGTTTACAGAAAAGAATTTTTGTTATCAAAATCAAATTTGAATGACGAAGCATTCGAAGTTGCATATACTTTGAATGATTCTGACAAATTATATGGTGATAAAGAGTTTCCAATAAGAGGTGTTAAACCAGAAATGATCAAAAGGTTTTCAAATTAACAGAAATCAATATTTCTGAAATAAAAGATGAAAATCTTTCTAAAAAACCTAAACCTTACACCTCAAGAGTTCAACAACGGTTAAACAAGAAAAAGGGTTACAGTTCTGGTTCTGGTTTTCAAAAGAAACCAAATCATAACGGTAATTTCAAAAAGAAAGGTCTTGGTTTTATTCCACCTGAAAATTATAAAAATGAGAAAATTTCTAAAACAAATACAAAATTTGTTTCAGGAACAAGCTGTGAAGAAGAATAAAAAAGCTCATTCTGGAAGCAGTCAAACAGAGATTTCCTTGCCAAAAAGCAAGAGAAAATGAAGAATGGAGTTGATCAGAATAAAGAGACAAGAACCTGTTTCAAATGCAATGAAGCTGGTCACATTGCATGGAACTGTTCTAAAGCGACAAAACCAAAATAGGAAGTCTCTAAAAAGCTCAAAGAAAAAGTTGTTGAGAAAAATGAACCACCAACTGACAAATTTAAAATTTTTAAAAATTCAACATATGAAGTTGGTGAGTGTTCAAAGAAAAATTTTTACAAAAAGAAAGCCAAAGACAACCAAATGTGGGTTGTTAAGAAGTCTGATGTAAAATCTGGCGATGAATCTGATTCCACAAAATCAGAGGAGAAACAGGTTGAGATTAAAGAAGAAAACTCAGTGCCTCCAACGGATGATGTTAATTTTCCACCATTGAGAGCTGAGAATTTTAAATAAAAAATTGGTAAGGTTGAGATATCGAATCAATTCTATTATGAAAAGAAAGAATTTGATGTCGATAAAGCGTTTAATGGAAATGTGAAAAAGATTTTTGGAAAAATGGTTGAGGGTAAGTTGAAAGGGGTAAAAGATTTTTATGCAACGAAGAAGGCAACATACACCTGACCTTCAATCTAAGTGAACTTGATAAGCTAACATCCAACCTTGCTGAGGCTTGGATGTCTGTGTTAAAGATGTAAAATTTGACTTGCCGGAGCTCCCAGGTTGGTAAGTGTGGAGCAGGAATTGGCATCTTTCTTTATATCAGGTTTGATTGGTTAATCCTACCATTGGTAAAGAGGTTTGTTCTTAGAAAGCGATTAATCAAGGTCATTAATTTGAACTTAATGTAATCTCATACAAGTGGTTGAAAACAATGTGATAAACCCCTAATCTACAATTGATAAAATCAACAAAACTTATTTTCCGGAAAAACCATTTTGATTAAAACAAACTTAAGTGTTTTGAAATCTTAATGGGAAAATAGTTTGTTGTAAGGGGGAGTTCTGTTTGTTTATGCCGAGTGGATGGCGAATTGAAGCAATTCACAACAGTTGTCACTTTACTTGTACAATTTGTTTTCAAAATTTCTTTAAATGTGTTTGCATTTTAGGGGGAGTAAAAATTTCAAAAAATCCAAAAACATTAGAAAATTTGAAAAAGGCAAAAACATGATGAAATGAAAATTGAGTCTTGTTGTATAAAAGAGGAAATGATAGTACATCAGTGGACTATCACAACATGCTAAAGAATTGGAAAGTCAAATGTGATAAACAATCTCACTGCGGATGTGCCAGTAGGTTTTTGTACATTTAGTAAATTGTTTTCGAGATATAAACCTAAAAATTCAAACTTACTTATCTTGTGGGGAATATTTCTTGGATATATGGGTAACCCCCGAAATCTTGTTTGAAAGGTCCCTCTTTCTGAAATACTAGGTCTTTATACTCAGTGATATCTGGGGTATTATCCCGGGACTTCTGATTTTGCGGAAGCAATGGCCTAGTCCCCGAATAATACTTTGCTTTTGCTTTAATCTCAAAGCTAGCCCTCAGTACAAAAAAATGATGAAACATTGAAAAATGCTAATCATGTGCTGTTGAAGAAAAGATTCTCTAAAGGGAACACACCTAAAGTCGAACCGTCATCTCTCTGCTGAACGGAAGTTCTGACCTGGGCTCTCACGGTTTCGCATTTAACCTTTTAACAGATATCATCTAGGTATACTCACCTGTAAGACTGAATATTGGGATCTGGATACGGGAGTATATTCAAGAGGTGGGACACGCGAACAAGTTTAAGTACATAAGACACTAATATCGTATCTCGAAACAGTTGAACTTTGTGTGAAAATTTAAGTGGATCAGTATACTGACAATCTAAGTGAATTGCTTAGAACTTAAAATGAAATAAAGCTTAACGGTGTTGGTGATTTGTCTCCTAAACTGATATGATCCTCTTACACAATCTCACAAAAAATATTGTCTGTAAATATTTCTTTACTACATTTCTTATAAAAAAATTCAAAAAGATTTTCAGTGTGTTTTAGCATAAACTTTTGAAAAATCCAAAAAGATTTTCGACAACTGATGTTGGAGAGCTGACTTTCAAAATTCCAAGTGTTGAACATGATGATTGATTTGAGGGGGAGTCTGCTGAATCAAAAATGTTTTAATTCTTTCCTAGATGTGGTCATCAGAAAATTTTAAATGTTAAATCATTTCATTTCTACAATTGGTTCATCAGAATTTTGCAAGTGGTATTTGATTTTGAAAAATCTTTATATTATAAAACTTATGTTTGTGGTAGAGAATGTGCAGGTTAGCCAAGTTTCGATACCTGAAGGTCAGAATGTGTGCCAAGTTACGATTCAGACTGTGATCCCAGCTTATCGAAAGGGGGAGTCTGTAGATGATAAAAGCCAGGTTCTGATCCTGTAAGCCAAGTTACGATCTTGGTATTGCTGATACTGATGAACTTAAGGAATCAAGAGATCTGATCAAGAGAATTAGAAAGCTTGTGAATCAGATTGCGATCGTTAGTCTTTAAAGATCAACATCCGAGGGGAGTTTATTCGAGGAGAGTTTGTTGGTGCTGATAGAAAGAGAAGAAGAGATTGAGGATGTTTTACAGTGTCAGATACTTCAAAGAGTTAGAGAGGATTGATAAAGACTGAAGACGACAAAGACTCGACATAGTAGACTCGTCAACATCCGAGGGGGAGTCTGTTGGTGCATACGTTTGTCGACTTCGTCTTGTATCGAGTCTTGCATTGTTCAGGGCACGAAGATCGAGAAATCAAGGCAAACAGTTAATTTCGCATGAAAGAGATGATTCTACACGAAATTACCATCTGGTAATTTCGCACGGAATTAACTAATATCGTTTGACTTGTAATTTCGCGTGTAATGTATTTCCGTGTGAGTCTTGTTCATGCGGAATTAGGACATCTATATATAGTTGTAATATCGTGTCATTTGGTACGGAATTACTTAGAGGTTTTCCGACGACGAAGCTCTGTCGAAGTGTCTTCTCATTGTAAAACTGTTTCAGATCAATAGAAAAGACAGTTAAAGTGAATATCTTGCTGAATTCAACTCATTATGTCTGTTTCCACCTTTCATTTTGAGTAGAACGCCTCTGAACGACTCGTTTTGGGTCCGCGCACGATCCTACATTAAGGATCCAGGACATAGCCAATAATAACGAAATTGTCAGCCACTGTTACATGAACTGGTCCCGCTATCTTGAACTATCCCTAGATAACTTGCGCTCCAGGCGGGGTGTTTAAACCCAATTCGAGAGAAAGGTGAATACCTTTAAACCTGTGAAGGGATCAGGATCCCTAAACGTGAGAGAGGGGGCCAATCCTCTAATCTTTCGAATTATCCCGAGTGTATATTGTTTTGGTCAAAAATCACACAAGGATAATGTAACCAAACTTTATGTAAATGGGGTATGATGCTTGGTTAGCTATGAAAGTAAAGGATCACTTCTGTGATAAAGATGCAAAGACACAATGATTTATACGAGGAAAAAGCCCTTGATCAATGTATGATCTCCGGCATAAAAAACCTCGGGTGATGGCAACTACCGATCACCAATTTCCATATAACAAAAATGTAGTTACAACTTCGGATGATAATGAGCTGAGTACAAGGATCACTGAGTGTCTAAGTGTTGAGAGTTGTGTCGTATGTTGTGTGTGTTCTTCCGAATGAGGAAGATGGGTATTTATACATGTGTAGGTAACTTATTTTAGGTAGATAGACCACTAATCAGCTCATTACCCCTTTAGAAATAAAGATAATCTAGCCTAAATTGCTGCCCTTAGATCAAGCCATGTTTCCATATCCGGCACAACGTTCATCTTCAATTCAGCTCTTGCCATATTTGTAAAAGCGCGTCCCTGGATCATGATATGTAGGGCATATCCTGCTAGATATTCCTGCAAAATAATATTGTAGTAATCGAAAATGACCGTTAGTATAAGGATCACCTCAATGTCCCGTGATCCTGATCCTGAGGTCCGGCTGAGGATCACTGCCTGCCAAAGAAATAAGGATCACTGGTTAGGATCACGTATAAGGATCATTCATAGTAAAAATCCAGCCCTAACAATTGCCCCCAAAATATAAGGAGTTAATTGTAAATAGATGAGTTATATTTTGTTTCGAGCTTATCTCTAACGGACGATTCCGATTTACTAGCCGTTGCACATGGACTAGCCGTTATGATATTTACGTCACTGATGTGACAATCCCTGCGAATCATCATTATAAATAGGAGATAGGGTTAGGATCACTTTGTATTTAAATTCGAAGTATCTTCCTTTATAATCGTCACCGAAGGCTTTGATCAGGTATCATTTTCTTCTTTCTCTTCTTTGCTCTGTTCTTTCTTGCTTTTCTTCTGTTTTTTGTCTCGAACATGCTTCTTCGGAATTCACCGCACAAAGGCTCTAAGAAGGATAGTCCCTTGAAAAGCCAGGGGATTATCAAGGATTCCCCTATGGAGAGGTGCTGTTTTACCGATATCCAGATAGACAAGATTCGCCATTGCTTCCCGGCGAATGTTGTTTTTAAGCCTTTTGACCCTACTGCTTTGAGTGATTTTGTTTCGGACACCTGGGTGGCCTTTCCTGCTACCCCTTTCCTCATCGGGTACTCATATCCTTTTCCGACATTTACCCAATCCTTCTTTTCTCTTGCCGGCATCTCATATATCCAGGCTATGCCGATGATCTGGAGGGTTCTATATACCTTCGAGAGGATCATCGAGCAAGAAGGGATTGATTTGGGGATGTCAGAGTTAGCTGAACTTTATGATCTCACCACCTTTGGTTCTCACCGGTACTTGTTGAAACGGAAAGCTGGGGGGATCATCCAATCTTCAAGGTTACCAAGAATGATACCAACTGGAAACGTCGATTTTTCTTTGTTAAGAGGGATTCCATCCCGGATGGAAAGGATCTGCCCAAGGAATGGGCCACTCATGGTAGGGTAGAGGATCCTTGAAGGATCACTATCAGTCCTGTCTCTTATGATGAGGATCACTGATGTCTTTTCTTTTTTGCAGCTATCTCTGTTGCTCACTTAAAGTTGACCCCTGCTGCCAAAGAAAGAGTGTTAGCCTTCAAGAAGCTTAATCCTGAAGTCAGAAGCTTCCAAATCATTATCCAAGATTCTCAAGAGATATCCTCTGCATCTGCCACAATGTCAAGTAAGTATCCTCATAGGAAATAAGTTTTATGTGAAAGTATTTAATTTAACAAGGGAACTTATCTTGTTTTTGAATTGTGTAGGTGCCGGAAAGTCTGCCAGGTCTGTTAAATCTGCCTCCATGTTTGGGATAAGTGACCTTGCCAATGTCACGTCTTCTAAGAAGAAGAAGGCTCCTGCTGCCAGCCCTTCAGTCTCAGCTCCTAAAGCGTCCATTCGGGGCAAAGGAAAAAAGAGGAAAGCTTCTGATGAACTCCAAGGATTCCCTCTCCTTCGCCAGCAGTTTCTTGATTACGTGAATGAGGTAAGGATCACTGCCCCTGTAGGTTATCCGCCTATCATATTTTATGTATCCTGCTTTTCTCGAGGATCACCTGAGTCTGAGCTTGTCTTTATTCTCTTGTTTGCAGAAACTTGCTGAGATCGAAACTTATCTTGGCAATGTTGAGGACCAGGAGAGCCA